>NC_092872.1:551875204-552620204 GCF_028372415.1 Notamacropus eugenii
GTCCTTTGTCCTCATTTCTGTAACTGAGCCCACTGTCATCTGGTAGAAATATTTTACCAGTTGGATCTGAATTGGCCTGGTAACAGGGAGAACACATCTGGAGTCTAGACTCAGCGGCTCTATGGGCAGGGTCATATCTCTGTGCTACATCAGCCCCAGCGCCTATTTCTGTTTACATAGGTGGTGTGCTGCATCATCTGTTTCAGCTGCCTGACATAATCCACCCCTAGCCCCAATCTGGAGAGCCACTGAAGGAGCATCTCACTCCTCTCCTCATTGACCTTCTTTCTTCCCAATGGGAACCCCCTGAAGGCAGGAAGGAGGGGACCCCAGGCATACAGGGCAAAGAAACAATTGCTAATATGAGTCCTGTGATTTCTTTGAATGTTGCCAGTGCACTGACATTTTCTTCCGTGGATCTGTTGGATTCAGTTTGAAGAAACCATTTCATTCAGATGTATAAATATGATGATTATAGCAACAATCGTAGCTTACATTAATACAGCCCTTAATAGCTGCTGTGTAGTTCTTTATCTAGCCCAATGGGATTCAGAACTGGATAGAATCTTAGAAGTTCATCTGGTCCAACCCTCTCTTTTGACAGATGATGAAACTAAGATCCAGAAATATTATCTGACTCATCCAACATCAACCAGGCAGAGAATGAGCTAGACTTTGAACCCAGGTCTTCCAATCTCAAATCCTGGGAGTTTTTTTCGCTAACAATTTTGACAAGAAACATATGATGTTGGTTAATATTATCACTATTTTACATATTGTGAGATCATAGATTTTTAAGTTGGAAGGGACATTATCCCACTCAGCCTCTTATATTACAGAGAGAGTGAGGCTTAATTCTCAAAGTGACCTGCCCAAGGTCACAAAGTTTCTAAGTAACAGAGCTGAGCCCTCATTCTGATGTCTCTTGTAAAACCCCACATAAAATTTCATGTAAAGATTAATAATTAGTCACATGAAAAACCCTGACTTAAGAGTACATGCAACAACATGGGGGAAGCTTTCAAATGAGAGGGTGAATTTTGAAACTGATGAATACCACTGTGGGACCCAATATAACGGTGGCAAAGACAGTGACCACATTACTGTGGCTGCAATGTTTTCCACACTTGGCTCTCTTTTTTTTGCTCATTCTTAATAAAGTGAAACTCTTCTAGGTGGCTCTAAAAGGTTGGTGTTGACTTCTGTAGAAATTACCTTTGAGAGAGGCAGTCTAATTCTTAAAAAGACAAATATCTAACAATGCTCTGAACACAGTAAGTACATAATAAATACTTGTTCGATTAAATGGAAGTAACATTTTTTTACCTTTATCTCTAGAAAAAGCTCATTACCTTTTTTCTTCCTGTGCATCTCAACTCAAACGCCACCTTCTGTAGGTGTCCCCAGGTATAAATGCGTTTCTTTCTATCATTATTTGCCATCTATTCTATATGTTGTATTGTTGTATGTATGTATGGTGTATGTATTCTATAGGTTGTATTCTATATGTATGTATGATGTTGCCCTCATCAGTGTACAACAAGTACCTTGGGGGCAAGCATCCGGTTACAGTTATTGTTTCTATCCCCAGTGTTTCTCACAGTGCCTCACATATAGTAAACATTAAATAAATGCTTGTTGGTAAATGGTACAAAAACCAATGAAAACAAAAATTGGATTTAGAGTTAAAAGAACTAGATTTGAGTTTTTTTTACTATCTTGCATGATTTTTGTGACTATGAGAAAGGAGTTTAGTAATTATTTCCTATTATTTAAAATGGACTTATTTAGATAAACAATGAAGTGTTCCATTTCTAAATCCTATGATATTGTATAGCTGTAGTATGAACATGAATTTTCACCATTACATCATGGCTATCCCTCCTCCTCTGAGTAATAAATGCTGA
Organism: Notamacropus eugenii; assembly: GCF_028372415.1. NCBI lineage: Eukaryota > Metazoa > Chordata > Mammalia > Diprotodontia > Macropodidae > Notamacropus > Notamacropus eugenii. Next base: position 551,877,112 of record NC_092872.1, read on the forward strand.
ATGCAGAGTTGATGCCAGCCTACCACACATACACACACACACACACACACACAGATACACACACACACACACCTGAGAAACTCTAGACTAATTTGTATGGCCAGAAGCAGCCAGAGAGGAGGATGGAGAATGGAAAAAACAAAACAAAACAGAAAAATGAATGGGATGGGCTGTAATTGTATTTCTGAGTTTCAGAAAGATTCAGAAAGATTCAGAAGGCATATATCTAGAAGAACGCATATATGTGGGATGCTAGGAGAGAGATATACTCACCCCCAAGGAGTGGGAAATGGGAAATGTATACTTGGAGCAAGACAGTAGAGTAGTTTTCCACCTATGGAAATTCTTTGTGTGAACAGTGAGGCTGTGGGACCATACAGAAAGAGGATGGTTTTAAATAATCCATCCAAATCCTGGCCCTGCTTATTTCAGTCAGAAGAAATTGTGGACATCCAAGAGTTGGTGCCCTCTCTAGGGAACAAGAATCAGCAGCCAGTGAAAGCATTGAAGCTAAGATGAATACAGCAACAGAAGTAACAAGGACCCCAAGGGTGAGGAACTGAGAGGACGAGGCAGAAATGAGCCTCTGTGGGAGAAGGGACAATGAGGTGACAGAAGTAGAGGAGCACTGGCATGCTCGTGAGAGAAAGGCTAATGTTTAAGCTTCAGGGCATTGAGTTGGAGGAGAGGAGAGACAGTTGATGAGTGAAGTGCAGAGGAGAAGCCGGGAAAGATAACAGGTCATATAATCCTGATATAGAGAATGAACCTCGTGTTCCTTTCCTTTGTAGAGACCCCACCAAAGGAAATAGCATGAATCCTTTGAACTTTACAAATTTATAAGAGAGGGTTAGTCCAATCACAAACAAGAGATGGTAGTTAATTTTGTTTTAATAACTCTGAGCTCTTTTCCCTTTCTAGAGTTAATGAGGATAATACATTAGCTGTGAGAATTGTATAGGTCCTTGAAAGATACTGGAGGCCCAGAGTGTGAATCCTTTCTATCTTTACTTTGAAAATAAGACTTACTCTATATCGATACTTTGTGAACCCTGGTCCTTGTGAGACGAAAGATAACCTTCAATAAAATAATGAAGTTCTATTTCTCTGGAAAGTTTTGAAAAATATCCAGTGTTTGTATAAATATCTAAACAAGAACTCAATCCTACAGTTCTACCTTGATGGAATATTCTGAAATGTTTAAATGGATTAGTTATTATACTGATAGTATTTGAGAATACTAGATTAGGAGCCAGAAGATTTGGTTCTTATTTGTGGTTCTGTCATTTTACTAGCTGACCTGTAGCAAGCCACTTCCTCTATTGTGAATCTTGGTTTAATTTCATATATCCTTTTTAACTCTCAAAAAAAGTAACTTACCAGGCTATACCACACAGGTTCTTCATCTGCACGAGTACAGAGTTGAAGTGAAATATCTAGCTCAGAGATACCATGAGAAGTGCCTTTGTATATTGGGAAGGATATTGAACTTGGATTCATGATTCCTGGCTCTCAGTAGTAACCTTATGGCCATGTGACTTTGGACAAGTTACTAATTTTCTCTGGGCCCATTTTCCTCATATCCAAGAAGAGAGGGTTGAATGTGATCTCTAAAATCCTTTCCAGGAATGCATTCTAAGCCCCATGGCCTCTCTGGCTGGTCTTGCGATAACTTATAATTGATGTAACTTATAATAACTTTGTAATTGCAAAGAACTATGGGAATATGAACTCTTGTTAACATTTATGTAAGCCAGAAACTCTGAAGAAGCACATAAGTCATATTAAGGAGGTACTATTATATCTCTATCTATCTACCTATCTATCCATCCATCCATCCATCCATCCATCCATTCATCCATCTATCTATCTGTTGGGAGGTACTATTACACTTAAGGGCCCTACTGGCAAACTGGTGTAATAGAGGCAATGTCCAGTGTCAGACAATTTTTGACATAGGCATATCCAGGACAGTAAAGAAGAGTTCATAAGGTGTTGGCCAGGACATAGCCAGCTGTTACTGTGCTTGTGGCACAAGGGCTTGCTTCTCACTCCATGTCTTGGAACTCCCTTGAAAGTTCCCTTCAAGTCTCTTCCTCTCTCTGTCTTTCTCTAACTTTGTCTCTGTCTCTGTCTCTGTCTCTGTGTCTCTCTTTCTCTCTATGTACATATGATATATATACATATATGTTACATACATACATATATATTTCAATTATAAATATATATAATATTTATAGCTAGTATCTGTATAAATATTTAAATAGGAATTCAGTCCTGCAGTTCTGCCTTGATGAAAGATAGTAGAATGCTTAAATGGATTACTTTTATACTGATAGTATATGTGTATACACACACACACACATATACGTATATATATATATACGTATATATGTGCATATACACACATATGTATATACATATATATGTACACACACATACACACCCTCATTCTTAGTTTTCTATCCCCATACTACATCACTGAGTATTTTCATTTGTTATCTACCTTAAATTTATTTATTTTTAAACATGTTGTGTCTCCCAGAAGAATGTATATTGCTTGAGGTCAGGAATTACTTACTAAATGCTTATTGATTGAGTGATCATCACACAAACTTTTTAGTGTCCCAGATTCCTCATGCCTGTTAACCATGACCCTCTTCTCCTTCTATGCTATTTCATTTGAAGATCTATCTCGTTGGTTCCCATGAATTCAACTATCAACTTTATTCAGATGATTCTCAGATTCATTTGTCTGTTTCTAACTTCTCTCCTGCCCTCCAATCTCTCATTTCCAACTGCATATTAAACCGAGTATCTTACATATCTTGAACTCAATATGTTCAAAACTGAATTCATATTGTTTCTCTCAAACTCTTTCCTCTTCCTAACTTCTCTATCCTTGTGGATGATATCTCTGGCAATTTCCATAGGGAAACATAAATAGGCACAGATAGATACCTAGGGAGACTCTCCTAGGAACAGAGAACCCTGGAGTCACAGGTCTCAGCCACAGGAGTCTACTTATATTTTATTTCCTCTCCTTCCTACATTTGCTGCTTTGTAATCACAGCATAGTCCAGTCCCAAACACCAACCCTGAAATGCTCTGTCTCATGAATTGTAGAGAGGCTAGTTTCCTAATTAGGACTATTGAGAGCAGCTACCACTTGCATTCCTGGACAGATGAATTACCCAGTCTCTTTGATTGTGAAAAACACAGGCAAGTTTTCAAAAATTCTGCTCTGAGCATATTACTATACATGGGAAAGTTTGAGCCATCCTTGAAATACATGAGATTTAATTTATCACAGAGAATACTGCTACAATCTCTGGATGGTGTATTTTCAGCCATTTGAAATGTACATATTTATACAGATCCATAGCAAATTGTACCCTTTATTTGTGTCTTCACCCTATCCCCTAATCCAGTGTGTTGTGCCTTCGATAGCTTTCTTTCTTATCTACTCTTACTCTGACCAGAGTAGTATCATGAAACAGTAAATTGTTCTCCCAAGGTCTTCCAGTATAATCAGAGAATAATTTAGTTACCTGTAAGTAATTTCAAATTTATCCAATTTAAATCCAAGCTAGTTATCATAAACAGGCCTCCAGAACCTACAATAAAAGAAAAATCAAAGTGGTTTTGTTTCCCAAGCTGTCTCCTTAACTGATATTCTAAGATTGGCAGAACTAATCAGATTTAATGCAGGAAACATCCCTGTCTTCTGAAAATACACTTGCTGATAAGGGGCAACTCATTCCCTAACACATGTTTTGTATCATGGCCCTATAGAATTAGAGGTAACATAAAAAGATCAGAAAGAACAAGCATTTTCAAAGGCAAGGACACCAGGTCTTAAAAATCCTCTTTTACACTGAATACAGGACATGATACACACCTTATGCCAAGGCAGTTACCATGTTGACAAAGTGAGAGTGTGGGCAATTCATAGCATCTCAAGGAGCTTGTTAATTTTGATTTCATTCCTTTGTCTGGCATTTTTAGCATGGAATTTATCCTAAGCGAAGAGGGAAAAAGTGTAAAAAAAAAGCAAACTAAATGTTTCTCATTTATAAGTTTTTCACTCATATGGAGAATGAACTCTCTCCTACTTCCCCACTTTTGCTACCCAGTGTTCGGTGGGGTAGAAGGCAGTCTTGATCCCTAGAGGGTATTGGTGCTCCATCTACTGACCCCAGAGGGACAGCTGGCAGGCTTTCTCTCTCTCTCTCTCTCTCTCTCTCTCTCTCTCTCTCTCTCTCTCTCTTTCTCTGTATGTGTGTGTGTGTGTGTGTGTGTGTGTGTGTGTGTGTGTGTGTGTGTGTGTATCCTCTGTGCTAGATTGGGAAATCTTTTCTTTTAAAGTAATAAACAACACTGGCCCCACTACAGAGGTGTTGACTCTAGGGTTGGGGAAGAGTTAGATATTTTGTACCTATTACTTTTGACAAGTCACATTGTCTCCCAATTATACCCTGGCCTTTTAGACCAAGTTCCTATCTGTGTTAACAGCAGGACTTGGCTGTGAGTCATGAATTATTCTCCTAGGTCTCTGGGCCCCTGCTGAGATTGGTGAAGAGAAGCCAGAAGACATGTGGTGTTTCTGGCTCGAACAGCTTTTTATCTTAGATGGAGTGCGTTTTACTTGTTGAGTAGGAAAGGCCTCATCTTCAGCATCATCAGTGGCAGTTTAGAGTTATTGACTGAAGTTCTATTCAATGTCTATCCTTTGCTGGATAGGTTGGAACTTGTATGGAAACAAGTTACTCCCTTCAAGAAATAGAATCATAGAACTCACAACAGGGGTTCAGCTTCTCAAATGTTGACGAAGGACTTGATGCTACAGAGTGTTGCCCAAGGACATCCAGTATGTTAGTCGCAGAGCCAAGACTGCAATTCAGGGCTATTTGCCACTATAGAAGGACTGATCATTGAAAGGCAGGAGGCACAATTGCCAATCGTTTACAAACAAAGAAAAGCCAAACTAAAGTGGAGTGAATTGTGTGAGTTGAAAACACTTTATTCTGAATTTCTGAATTTATGTACCCTTTATGATATAAAGTATTAAAAATATGAATTTTGACAGGACAAATGTGTACTATACCTAAATGCTCTATCAAATAGAAAGGAAAAATATGGAGATCAACATATAGAGATAGTGCATGAATTTTGAATGGATTACTAAAGTTATGTGTGAGGGTAACAGGATCCTGCTGTGTTAGAAGGGAATGCTGTCAGAAACAGAAGACTATGCCCCATCTTCTTCCTTTTTCCCATGTCTTCCCTTCCTTCTTAACTTTAGGAAAAATACATATTTAAACAGTTTCTAGGGAGGGTATGATAAGAATGGAAGTGAGGCATACCTAGGGGAGTGAGGAGAATTGTTTGTAGTTTCAAAGAGAATACACAGGAGTTGTGAACTTTGTAAGGGACCCCATTTCCTATGAACTGGGCAAGCAAGACAAATACCCATCTGAGAATGAAGGTTGGTGATCTCTAATAAAGGGGAACAGAGACAACAACTCAGAACCTAGAAAAGGAGTGAAAATAAGCATGAAGAGAGAAAATGAGACAGAAAAAGGAAATCATTAAACAGAAGCCTTGTTACATTCCGAGGTATATATGTATACATATATATATATATATATATATATATATATATATATATATATATATATATATATATATGTATATTTAGAATTGTGTGTCTGTGTGTATACATATGAAATATAAAATAAAAATATAAGACATATAAAAATATGAGACATATAAAAGAACAGGAACCTGCGAAACCTGAAAGAGTCAATTCAAAAAAGATTTGATCTTAAACCAGATGAGCGCTAACCTGCAAAAAAGCTTCACAAAGAAGCAGAGGAAAGATTTGTCTGAGCTCAAGCAATTGACTGCTCTGAAGTAGGGTGACTGTGACTGATGACCTTGGAGGCAGACTTGTTGCAACCTGACAGCTGAGGAGGCAAGTTCTCTTCCCTCTCCTTTCATGTCTTTCCTGTGAATAACAAAAATGATTATTTCTATAAACAAATTAAGACACAAAAGAGAAAATCACATGATTCTGTGAACCTCAATTTTATATGACTTGATTTCTTTTAAAAAGCATGTAATAAATTAATTTTTAACTTTAAAAACTATCCTATGTTTCCTTCTGAAATTTCTTCTCTACGCTTCCATGAATTCTTAAAAAATATCCTTTTTTATTACTTCTCCTCCTCCTCCTTCTTCTTTCTCTTCTTCTTCTTCATCATCATCATCATCATCTTCTTCTTCTTCTTCTTCTTCTTCTTCTTCTTCTTCTTCTTCTTCTTCTTCCTTGTGTTTCTCTTCTTCTTCTTTGCACCTGATGGTTCTCATTCTATTGCCCATGGACTTTTGGCAATTCAGGGCTAAAAGAAGTTATTATTTTTGTTTTTCTTGATCATTACTCAGCCTAGGTGTGATTTCCCCACCCCCTAAGGCTAATTATTTGGAAGCTGAGCTGCCTGCCTTTGTTTTATTTTAATCATCTCTATATATCGATGTACTCTTGAACATCATGATCTCTCCAGTTCCTCAGCCCTTTAAGCTCCAATTACTTCTATCTTCCCTCTACTTCAGCCACAGATATATGGTCATTAGCCATTACTTTTGAACCACAATGATACTAAACTCCTACATTCTGCTTTGTAATCATAAATTTCTATATATCTATCTGTCTCTTCACTTGCCTCATCCCTTCAAAAGCTTCTCTTAATTCTCATTTTTGCCTCTAGTAACTCTATCCCTCCCCCTTTTATTCAAGTCCCCACCCCATGCTGACCGTCCTTTTTTCTTACAGTCTTGATGCTGTGTCTGAATCAGCCCTGTGATGCCAACCACCCTTAATTCTCTTGCCTCCTTGTGCCATCATTAGTATCCCAACTTTCTACACCCTAAGCCTTCCACTATATTTTTGCTTTTCCTACCCAGGTGCTTAAGAATTTTCTTCCAGAAAATTACACAACTCTGCTAATTCAATTATATCATCTATTCCCAAGTGGAGCCTGATTTATGGCCATCCTTTTTCTCTCCCCTGACTCTAGCACACTTTCCAAAATCAGTATTCCAGATCTTTCTCTCAATCTAAACTTTCTCCTTCTCTGTCTCAAGAGAAGATATTACCTCTAATTTTACTGAGAGAATGTAGGTCAATTGTCATGAGTCCTCTCTTCTCTCCCACTCTAATACCCCAAGCCCTTCTTCATCATCCTCCTTTTACTCTTTTGGTCCAGTCTCTGCTGAAGAGGTAGAGGTCTTCCTAACAAGATTAACTCCTCCATTTATACTCTTGATCCAATTCTCTGCAATGTCATCATGAATATCTAATTGTTCATTTCATTATGTCCACAAATATTACTAGGTTTCTCTCATTCAAAAACTAAAGAAATAAAAAAAAAAAAAAGGAAAATAAAGGAAGACACCAGCCTCTTCACCACCAAAATGCATCTTTCCTTGACCTACCCATTCCCTCAACCTATCATCCTGTATCTCTTCTTCCTTTCATAGTCAAATTTTTATTTTTACCATTTGTCCACCTACTACTCACTTAAGCAGAATTGAAACAGCTCAAAGAAAACAGTGTTCAGTATGTGCAAATTCAGAGATTCCACCCCAAACATTCACAGGGACCATTTGTGCCCAACCCTTGGAAGAGCATTCCAAGCTCCTACTGGTCTGAGAGAAACTTGGCTCTGGTCATTTTGGTTCTCTTTGAGAACAAAGGCTAATAACCAACCAACCGATACTAACCAACTATAAATCTTTGTAATCTGCCTGAGATGATTGATTTCTACCGCACTTGTTAATAATGCTCCCTCAATTGCTAAATTCAAAGGTACTTTCTTTGCTTTCATCCTTATTGACCTTTCTGAAGCTTGGTTTGTTTCCATTTTTTTTTGGCATTGTCCACTTTCTCCTGTTCCTGAACCATCTTTCCTACCTTGGCTTCTGTGATACTGCTCTGTTTTGGTTCCACTGTTACCTATCACACCAAGTGCTCTCAGCATCCTTTTCTAGATTATATTTTTATCTTACCTTCTATATGTAGGTACCCCCTAAGATATTCTGGCAGGTCCTCTTCTCTATGTCTGTACCACTTAGTGAGTTCATCAGTACTTATGGATCATAATCTCTAAGATGATGACTTTCAGGTCTATATATATCCAGCCCCATTTTTTTTTTACACTGAACCCCTGTCCTATATTATCAGCTGTCAGTAGACATATCTATCTGGTTGTCTCAAATTCTACATGTCTAAAACAGAATTCATTTCCTGTAAAAGTCATCCCTACACCAAAATTTCCCAGTTCTTAAGGGCACCACTGTTTTTACAGTGATGTAGGTTCACAACTTCAGATACATCTTTAGCTTTCCCCACTTCCCTCTCCTCATTTCGAAATCTTTGTGAAGTCTTAGCAATCCTATATGCATGTCTCTAACATTTATCCCTTTGTGCAAACTTACAGAATCTCTACTCAGCCTTTACTTAAACTCCTATAATTCCCTCTTGCTTTTCCTCCATCCTGTACATTTTCCAGCTCCTTACACTTCCCCCACTTTACTCCCTTCGGTATGTTTTCTTTAACTTTTCAAGGACAGGAATTGTTTTGATTGTTTGCATTTGTATCCCAGAGTTTATCCCAGTTCCTGGTTTGTACCAAGTGCTTAATAAATGCTTATTCATTCATTCACTCAAAAATATTTAATAGCATTTCTTGAAAATACTAAATCCTTGACCTAATCTTTAAAGTCCTCCACAATCTAGATCCCACTCAACTTTTCAATTTTATTTCATATTACTTGTGAGCCTATATGGTCTCAGCTCCTACAGGATGCATGTATGCTAATAGTTATATGATCTGGAGACTGAGTATCTCTCCACTTTCAGCAGCTAGTTTGCTGTGGCACAATTAGAATTCAGTTCACTAGGTTCCTGAACCTCACCCCTTATTCTTTACTAAGTAACTCAGAAAATACCCTGATTTCAGTGGTCTAGACTATCCTACTGACTGTCTTACTGGTGATGGGGTAGTCAGTTTCCTACCAGCCGCATATTTCAAACTCTATGTATGTCTGAGCCTTTGAGTGTCTTGGCTCCTAGGATTGGTGTGTGTGTATTGTGTATATCCATGTCACTAGGCTGCCTGTGGGTCTGGGGAACAGGGTGAAATGGAGAGGAAGCACCCGACTATGCTGTTCCCCACTGGCATATGTTATCTTCACATTGCTGCCATCTGTGTGGCAATTTTGCTCTTTGGAAAGTGCTTCCTCCCCTTTTGCCCTGGATTACATTTCTTCTTATAGCCCTCAGTCAGACTGGCCACCTAGTCGTTCCCTCTACATAACATTCCCTCATCTACCTTTGTGGCTTTGCATTAATACTCACTTTATTGGTAAAGCCTTGGAGAGTGATCAGTTCATTCCAAAGTACAGTGAGTGTTCAGATTCCACTTTTCATACACATCCTTTGCTGATCCCACAGTTACTTGAAATCTCTCTATGTAGAAATTAGCTTGTATAATTTTTGTATATTTTTATATGTATATGTATTTTGTATATTTATAGATTTTATTTGTATTTTTCATATTTGTGTGCATGCTATATCACCACAGTGGACAGTAGGCATTTTGAGAGATCCTTTCATTTCAGTCTTTGTATACTCTGTGCCTGACATAGTGACATAGTAAGTACTTAGCAAATGTTTGGTGAACTGAATGGAATTTAATTAGAGTATCAATTTTCCTCTAGATTTTTTCCTTTCCCTGTCACTGGCCCCAAGGGTTGATGCCTTTCCCCACAAAAAATTTTATATTGTAGCTGTTTTGTACACACACACACACACACACACACACACACACACACACACACACACAGTATGTATTTGTCGCTCAACCATTCAGTCATATCTGATTCTTCATGATCCTGTGGATCACTTGCACTGCAATACTGTCCATGGAATTTCTTGGCAAATATATTGGAGTGATTAGCCTTTGCCTCTTCCTTTTTCTAGTGAATTAGGGCAAATAGAAATTAAGAGATTTGACTGAAGTCACACAGCTAGTAAGTTTATAAAGCTAGATTTGAACTCAGGACTTCCTGACTCCAGGCTTAATGCTTTAGGTATTATGCGACCTGGCTATCTCCGTAAGTTGTCTGTACATGGATTTAAATATAGATGACGTCTCCTCTATCTAAACTTGGTTGTTGTGTCTGTCCTTCATTCTCGAAGAGGACCATGACATCAAGATGATGACCTGACTTACAGTTGACTATGATTTGAGTGAGGGAGGGCTGTGCAAGGTCACCAGCCTCACTTTCTTCTCCAGAGCCATCTGGGTCTAGTGACCTGATATTCCCCATGATAACTGGAGATGGCCCAGTCTGTCTTGACTATAAATTCTTTAGAGGAAGAGGTTATTTTTGTCTTATTTCTAGCACCTTGTACATCATAGTTGCTTAATAAACGCTTTTGTTGTTGTTGTTCATTTATTAGTTTTAATTTATTTATTCACTTATTTGTTTCAGACAGTTCCAACTCTTTGTGACCCCATTTGGGGTTTTCTTAGCCAAAAATACTGGAGTGGTTTGCCATTCCTTCTCCAGTTCATTTTATGGATGAGAAAACTGAGGCAAATAGGATTGAATGAATGCTCCAGTATTACACATCCAGCAAGTGTCTGAGACCAGATCTGAACTCACATCTTCCTGACTGCAGTCCTGGCACTCTATCTACTGCACCATCTAGCCGCCCCTATTGAGTGATTAATTGATTGAACTTAATATCTGCTTAATAAATATAAGTATTTGCTTATGATCGATCAGTTGACTAGCCTGGGAATCTGTGGAGAGAATTACTTTTATTTGACTTGTGAGAAGGTATAGGGGATAGAAAGCTGGGTTTGGCCCAGGAAGACATAGGTTCTGGTTGTATTTCTGGCACATGTGGGTGAGTACATGAGCAAATTAACCTTTTGGTGTTAGAGGCAAGTCTCTAAGACTAAAAGTTATAGGAAATGTACTGACATGTTGGCAAAATAAGTTCCCTTACATGGGAATTCCCTATGCCAAAGGAAGCAAAGGCTTAATCCATGTCCTCTAGAAAGATGTTACAACATGGGGCTTTCTTCATAGTTATTATGTTCCATTAGTATATTTCAATAAATAATCTATTTAGTTTCTAATGATTTTCTTGGTTTGTCAATTCAGTCTACCCTATATTGCAGTTTTATCAGAACATATTTTTTGTCCCTCCTCACACAATAAACCCAAGTATGACATGGGAAGAAATATATGCTACATTTCCATTTCTCCCAAATGATAAATTATTTCCTCCTCCATACATATGAGATTTATATTGTATAGAAACAAATATTACTCAATCTCAGACTGAGAATCATGGAATATCAGAATTGGAATTTAACTCAGAAACCACCTAGTTTTGTCTACAATATCAAATATTTATCTGAACTTTGTTTAAAGACCCCTGATGAGTGTCAGACTGAAAATTAGAAACCAGGATCTTTGACAATAGGTATAGTCTCTTCCTGGGCAGAAATCACTAAAACAACAACAACATTATAATAATTGTAATTCTGACTCTCAGGTTAAGAACTCCCATTCTAATAGTGTCTGTTTAGCAGTGAAATGGACCAAGTTAACAGACATCAGCCCAGATGTTCCACATCTCTGTTGTTTGTTCACTCCTTCTGCCTGGAGTGGGAGAGACAGATGGAGTCTGCAGAGCTATTGCCCACTACTGAATATCTTACCCCTAAATCTTAGTTCTCTAGCTTCCTTATTGTGATAACAGTAAACATAAAATATTAAATGAGAACATCAAGATAAGCAGACTGTTAGAGGATAGGAGGCCTCCTGTGATAAGAGTGAAAAGGAAAGAAATCTTATGGAAATCAAATGATATCATATTCTTAGTGATTAAGTTAAATAAACTGATAGCCTATGGAGGAGAGGAAATATGCATCTCAGATTTAATTCATAATATTGGCCGTGACATAGTCTACAATCCAACTGAAACTGACTAATCTTTGTTCCCTGCTTTCATACTGTCCTCATCAATCTCAGTGCCTTTTCACATGATGCTGTCCTATAGCTCTGGTGACTTTCTACTCATCTCCTCATCTATTTTTACATTGTTCCCTTGTTTTAAGGTGCATCTCAGGTTCCTCTTTCCCCATGTAGCCTTGCCAGTGATGCCTCATCCCCTAAACAAAGATGGAGGTATTCCCTTCACTTCAAGTTTCTCTTAGTATTTTTTTTGGTGATGGGCAGCTATAAATCATGAAATACAATCGGCCTCTGATGAATCAAAAAGGACCATGACTGAGAGAACAAGGAGAAGCAGATGGTGAGTATGAACAGGTTTCCATGCATAATACTCAAGGAACTAAGAAGGAAAGGGAAAGAAATAAGCATTTAAATAGTACTTACTATGTGCCAGTCACTGTGCAAATATACCATTTGATATGAAGGATAGAGTAAAAGACATTTTCAGTGAACAGCAGGATCGAAGAAAAAGATGAACTGATAGCATATAAAGAGCAAAGGACAACCAGTGGACTGTTTGTGTGTTCTCTGGGTGTCAGGTTATAAAGAGGAAGGCCCTCATCACATTAGATGGACTCCTGTCTAAGATTTGTGTTAGAGTATAGAAAACAGTCATATGGGACATGCAGGAATAGAGGGGTCATGATCTGAATCATTGGAGGGACCATCAACCTCAAGATCACTGATCTATTTATGTATTGGAGTATTTTGCCCAAATTTCTCCTTTGCACTGTGTTCATGCTTCTTTCTACCGTAGGTATTTGAATACAAGCTTCTTAAGGACTGGGGTCATTCTGTTTTTCCTTTGTAGCCCCAATCCCCAGCACACTATCTGAGAGATTAATAAATACTTGCTGAATTGACTTGAATTGCTTTGGTCCTTTCTCCCATTTGATGGTAGCATCTTGAGAATAGAGCTAAAGTCATAACTTATCTTTGTATCCTCAGTCCTGAGTATCTTAATAGGCACTTAAAGAAAGTTTGCTATATTGAGTTGAATTTGTTGCTGAATTGAAACAGTGACCCTGGACCTAGTGCTTAGTTATCTCAAAATTTCTCCTGACAATGATGTTTAATAGATACAACCATGTGGCAGTAGCAGCTGGGAGGCGTCCTGAGAGGACCAGTTGAAAACTCTTGTCTAACTGAGGTTGTGAGTCCTATGTGTTTGTTGTCAGCTTTGACGGGCTGTAAATTGTAAGAATAACCATATTGTCCTGGGAAGGAAGTGTTGGCAGATCATATTGGATTTATTATTGATGACCAGATTGCTCTGACAAGTGGCTACTTGGCATCAACACACATTTTTTCCCATTCAGAGGATTGGGTTCTGGCCTCTCATTGAATATAAAGTTTGTAAGTGATGCAGTAACACATACTTCCAATTTCCTCTGCAGGTCAGATAGAAATTTAACTGAGGAGTCAAAGTAACTTTGGTAAATTGGGAAATATCTGGGCAGGGTACCCTTTAACCTAGGGAATCTCCTTTTAGTTGTTTGTGACCACTTTTGTCCCCTATGACCACGTAATCTCAATGTTTGTGGGGGATACCCCTAGGCAGCATTTTAAACGCAAACTTGTTATTTAAAAAGAAATAATGGGAGTTGGTTCCAACAAAAGAGTCAAGGAAACAGCTAATAGTTATTTCAAATTATCCATTTTAGACATTATGGTAAAATCAGTACAGGTGAAATTTATACCTGGGATGAGATGCTATTAGAAGTAAGTGGTCATGCCTGGTAATATTTAAAAGAAAAAATAATCATAAATCACCTCTTTTGGATTCTGAAGCAGGAAATGTTTCAGAAAACTCAGCCAGATGGAATAGACTCATGATGTTGATGTTTGCAGGCCACAAAGCAGACAGATGGTCAGTGACTCTAAAGCCTGCAAGCTTTCAAATAGGCATTGGCTGGGAAGAGAGGGATATGTGCCGTGGCTGGAAATCCAGTGTACAGATAATCCCAGATGATCAATCCTCCTGATAAAGGATATGATATATTAGATTCATATTTTATCCAAGCAAAACCTCCTATTTTTAGAGAAAGGTATCTAGTAGAAGAATGCTATTCTGATAGAATTGAAAGATGAGGGAGTATCTAAGCTGGTTGATTGTTGAACTTCTGGACCTAGAATCATCTCCCAAAAAAATTCTCCTTCAGTGTCATATCATTTTGTGGTTGTGAACCTTTTACCTCATATTATCAAAGATCATACTATCAAATGGCAAGTTCTAGTAAATTTGTCTAACCTGGAAAGGATTTGAATACAGTACTACCACACTGAAGTTGTTTCTTAATGTACAAAGACCAACCTAGATAATCTAAGAAAGGATTAATTCCAGGAAACAGGAAACCAGATGATGAATTGTTTTTGGTTTCAACAACTAATGATAACTGTGTACCAAGATAAGAAGGAGTATCTATATGCTCAAAATCGCCAGTCTTTGAAATGCTATGAAATCGCAGAATGCTTAGCATGTTCTCCTTCCCTAAACCACCTCTGAGAATCCTGGATTTCCTGGAAGACTCAGCTCTGTGCCACATTCTAGGGTAGGGTTGGGGGACCTGCAACCTTGAGGCCACAAGTGGCCCTCTTGGTCCTCACGTATGGCCTTTTGACTGAATCCAAGTTTTATAGAAAAAATCCTTTTATGACGGGGATTTGTTCTGTGAAGTTTGGATTCAGTCAAAGGGCCACACTTGAGAACCTAGAAGTCCACATGTGGCCTTGAGGTCATAGATTCCCTCCCCCTGTAGGGAAAGACTTGCCTGCTACCCTAGTTATTTACTTTTTGGTATTCTTTTCTTTCTCAAATTATCTTATACTTACTTAACAGTTTATATGTCTCTGCCTCCCACCTCATCATAGAATATTAAATGCATAAGGGCAGGAAAAATTCTTTATTTATGTTTTTGTATTTCCACAACCTATCATAGGACCTTGTACATATATCTTTCTTTTTTTACCTCCCAGGATGATGATTTCATGAATTCAGGGAAAAGCAGGTATAGAAACAAATTTCTAATATTACAAATTGTAGAAAAAGTACTGACTTGCACTGACAGGGAGAATTTCCTCATCTGGGTACCCTCCTTTACCAATTAAATCACAGTCCCATCTCTATTCTGTCTTTTGGGCAGTGCATGTTCTACTTTTTAGAATCCTTGAATCTTGCTTGGATTCCTAATAGGATTCACTAAAGATTATTCAAAGTTGATAAAATCATGAAAAAATTTAGAGAAATTGTCACCTGAAACAGTTATACATAGGAGTGGCCTTCAAAGAAAACAGATTCTTTGTAAGCAATTGCAGAAATCATGTGGCTTTGACACCATTTTTTCAAGGCCAGGTTTGTTATATCGCCCCTCATGATTCCAGGATGGCTTGAAGGTTTGGGGGTATCTCTTGTCTCACTCATAGGCTCTGGGCCTTACTATCTGTTACTCCCATTCTTCTTTTCAGGATTACATGACTCATGTTCCTCAGGGCCTCTATGCTAGGCTGGTTACAACATTTAACCTGGATTCCTGAACTCTAAGATCTCCATGGCTCAAGATCTTAGCCCAGGTCAGAGACTCCACTCCCTGAACCTAGAATGGAAAACAAGCAAACCTACAAACAGCAACAGCCACCCAATCAAACAAAAAAGCCAAGGACCCAGGCCTTTTCTGGAGATTGTAATGATTTGGGAACAGGGGAGGCCCTATTTGCTTTTCTTCTAAACCCTGGTCCTCTTACCAGAAGTTAACAGAGTCATCACAGCCCTAAGCCAAGTCATGACTGGTTATAACTCAGGTTTTTTTTGAAGCTGCTGACACTTGCAGCTGTATAACCAATTGAAAAAGGCTTCTCCCAACCACATGGTAGGCCAGTCTGATTCAGTTAGAGAATGTCCACACATATCACAGTCTCAAAAGCAGTTTCTCAGTGTCTTCCACATAGATGATTTAATCTTTTTTATAATATAATATTTCATTCCCCCAGTTATTTGTTAAAATAATATTTTAAAATATTTTAATGTTTTGAGTTCCAAATTCTCTCCTTCCCTCCCTCTTTCTTCCCCCTTCCCCCTCCCTGAGATATTAAGCAATTCGATATAGTTAATATATGTGCAATCATGTAAAACATGTCCATATTACATGTCTCATTTCACATAAGATGACAAAAAAGGAAGAAAGAGAGAAAGAATGCTGCAATCTGTATTCAGACAACATTAGTTCTTTCTCTGAAGGCAGATGGCATGCTTCATCATGAATCATTTTGGGTTTGTCTTGGATCGTTGTATAGATGAGTCATTTACAATTCTTCATCTTACAATATTACTGTTACTGTGTATAATGTTCCTCTGGTTCTTCTCACTTCACTTTGCATCAGTTCATCTAAGTCTTTCCAGGCTTTTCTGAAGTCATCCTGTTTGTCATTTATTACAGCACAATAATATTCCATTACAATCATTTACCACAACTTGTTTAGCCATTCCCTATTTGGTGGGCATCACTGCAATTTCCACTTCTTAGCTACCACGAAAATAACTGCTATAAACATTTTTGTACAAATAGGTCCTTTCCCCTCACCCTTCTTGATGTCTTTGGGATACAGACTTAGCAGTGGTATTGCTGGATCAAAGGGTATTACATGATTTCCTTTTAACAAACTGATTGAGGTGTGAAAATGTGTAAGATGCCTGTTATAAATAAACTAGCAATGAGCTGTGAAACTGCTAGGTCTCTGATTAAAAAAAAAATAAAGATGTGAGCAAAAAAAAAAGATGCTGAGGGTCAGAGTCCCCTATAAGAGTATAGTTCTATAACACCAAGTAATTGGGGTGGCTCTCATACCTCCTTAATATTCTTAGCAATAAGTGATCTCTCCCATGTTGAGAAAGCAGTGTGATGAATGGAAAGGTTGTGCATCAGCAGACTTGGGTTTGCATCTTAGCTCCATGTCTTAAATGTGTGACTTTGGTCAAGGCACATTTCTTGTAACCTCAGTTTCCTCATATGAACAATGAGGTTAGTCTAGATAATACCTAAATTCCCCTCTAGCTCTAAAAAGTACATAGCATTATATGGCATCAGCTATGATGCTTTATGGCATCATCAGTTTTAGAGCTAAAAGGAAGCTTAGGGATTATCCAGCTTAACCTCATTTTTCATATGAGGAAACTGAGCTCGTATAAAGATAAATGCTAGGAGGGCTGTCAGGCAAGCAATGTAATGCAAGGAAAAATCAAACAGTGGCCCCAGCAATACAGACCAGAGGATTCACAGTTAAAAGGAAGCTTAGAGGTAAACAAGTCCAACCCTCATATTTTCCAGATAAGGAAATGAGGCTCAAAGAAATTAAAAAGGTTTTCCCAGGTTGACCCAGCTAGGAATTTCTCAAGGTAGGAATCAAACCCAGATCTTTCTGACTCCATGCCCAGTACTCTATCCTTTATGCTACCTAGGTGTCCCTAAGATTCTTATCGCACTTGGAATGTTATTCATGTATACTTAACAATAGTCTTTCATATATATAACATAACACAACACAACATAACAATATAACATATCTTGTGATACATGATATATTTATGTGTATTTGTACATATGCATATACATATACATATAAATGTGTACACATATAAATATATGTATGTATGTATATTTTATGTATTTGCCTGTTTATGGTTAATCCTAATCTGTTGTTTTTCTTTCAGTCCTTGTAATAGCAGTGCCCTGAGGACAGTAGACACCCAATCAGTGAGTGTTGACTTAAATTGTACAATTAATTGAAGGGCATATTTGAACTGTTGCTGATCTAGCTTTGATGTTTTGGTTCTTGGGAAGAGCGCAAGAAACTAAATTGATATTCTATCAAGACATATTCTGTAAATAGTGCTCAGATTGTATCCAAATTAAAAAAAAAGATAAGTAATGTGAAAGTTATTTAGATGCTTCAGGGGTCTATGCCTTGTCCTAAAACCTTTTCATTCTTATGTGCAGTCTTGACCTCTCACTGTGGTTGAAAAAAAAATCATCAGTGCTTAGTAGATACTTGCAATTAGCTCCTTCACATTTACAAATAAACCTCCAGTTATATTCTAAGAGAACACTGCAGGATCTGTCTTTAAAGACTTTCCAATTTGGTAAGACTTCCCTACCGGGGTCTGTGCTCTGTAGAGGTAGGATGTCTAGAGTTCAAGGACACCAACACATCAAAATAATACATCAGAGGAGAGCTTGGGTTGAAGAATTGTCATTGCAGATAGATCAACCATGGTTTTGATTTCTGTATCATCACTGGAAACCCTGCCTTGAATGTAACAAATATTTAAAGACTGATCGATGCTACCTAGCTTTGGATCTGGCACTGTATGACCTTGCTACTTAAGACGGACAGTTTGGAGAACTGAAACTCTATTAGCACCACATTTTAGGAAGGACATTCATAAGCTAAAAAGGTCAGAGAGAGGACTACCAGAACGGTCAGAGAGCTGGATATTAAAGTGTATGAGAATCAGTTGAAATAATAGGGTATGTATCTTAGAACAATAACACAAAAAACCAATAATATGACAAATTTCTTCAATACCTGTGTTGTGGGAGAGAGATCAGACATTTTCTGTTTGGGCACATTGGGCAGAAGAATAGGGGAACTTTCAGATAAACAGATTTCAGGTTAATTTAAGAAAAGCAAAACTTTCTAAGAGTTAACCCTGTCAAAGTAGAATAGACTAATTCAAGAGGCAGTGGGTTAGCTCTCTTCAAGCAAAATTTAGATAATGTATCCTTGGGGCCATCAGAGCAGGAATTCTCTTTCAGGTCTGGCTTAGATTAGATGGCCTCTGAAGTACCTTACAACGTCAAGATACTGTGATTCCTTGATCCATAGGGTTGTTTGGAAGAAGTCACTTTGTAATCTTCAAATTCTGTGAAATTCTAAATTGCAGTCTTGGGCAAAAGAAAATTGCTGGAATCAGAGTCAAAGGACCTGGGTTTAAATTTCAAATTTTCTAGGGGCAGCTAGGTGGTACAGTGGATAGAGTGCAGGGTCTGGAGTCAGGAGGACTTGAGTTTAAATCCAGTCTCAGACACTTACTATCTGTGTGACTCAGAGTAAGCCACTTAACCTCTTTTTGGCTCAGTTTCTTTATTTGTAAAATGAGGTAAATAATAGCACCTACCTCCTGGGATTATGAGGATCAAATGAGTTTAGCACAGTGTCCAGTAAATAGTAAGCACTATATAAATATTATTTTCACTATTATTACTCATCACCTAAATAATTTCAAGTAAGTTACTTAAGGCCTCTGAGCCTTATCTCTAAATTGAGGGAGTCAGACTACATGACCTCTAAGGGCACTTTCTATTCTAAATCAATGATGATATAATGCAGATGTGAGAGGCTGATAGAAAGGTGTTGTATCTCACTATGAAAGGTGATAATTCAGTTTATTTCAACCCATTTAAAGAAACGTTTATTAAGCACCTTTGAATTTTAGCATTCTGTAAATTGAGGCCACTGATGAAGATGAGAAGATTGAGTATGGCTTGACTACGACTCTCATAAAGCTTTTTTTGGGGGGGAGGGGGGAATGAAACAAACAAGCAAATGAAAAGCAAATAATTATAATTCATTGAAGATCATATTAAAGTGAATTGTAGCCAGAGCTGAGAGTAGTTAGTGAAGCAGTGGGAGGCAGTTAATGCAGGACCTTCCATGATCCACAGTTTTAATTTGATGCTAGGTGGTCTTGGGAGTGATGATACATGGATCTTAGGAGAGGAAGGATGTGGGTTAAACAATGTTTATAAAGAAGATGCTTCTTATTCCAATGTGGAGACAAGTTTACTAGGCTGGGGAGCATCTGTGGGCATGGTTTTTGAAGTGGTCTACTAGTTAAAGTCTAATTTAAGTTCTAAGTAGTTAAGGACTGCTAGTTAGGTATACATGACTTGGAATCAAGAGACCTGGTTCCACATCCTGACTTGAAAATTACTGCTTAGGTGACTATGGAAATTAGTAAGATAGTATTTGTCAAGCACTTAGCACAGCTCCTGGCACACATAATAGGTGCCCAATACATGCTTGTTGCCTTCCCCACTCCCCCTAATATTTAATGAGCCTCGATTTCCTTCTAGATGAAATGGGGAAAATAACACCTCCATTTCCTACCACATAAAGTTACAATGAAGAAAGCATTTTGAAAAGCTTATAAAGTATTACAGACAGGGTTCTGCTATGACTTCTACTTTGTTTTTATTAAGGATTGTGGTTGAAACAAAAGCCTTGTACAGGGAGTAGCAAACGTTTTTGTGAATTTTAAAGCTTTAATGATTTAAAATAGCTTTAAGACTTTGTGGACACACTGTTTATCAAGGAATTAGTTTAAAAGGGGGAAAACCCTTTAAAAATAATTGAATTTACTTTGTTCACCTTTCAATGATCCTTAACTTTCTAAAAGATTCAAGAAATGAGAGACTGATTTGAATGAACACATCAAGGACAGGTTTGAAAATACCATTAGTTTTAAAAATCAGTTCCATAAACGCATACTGTTATCCACATTGTCAGGGTTAAGGGCCCAGTATCTATGCAATCTGGAAAATCCATGTAAATTTTTTTTGGTCTCCCCTTAGTAACAGAGAAGAAGTCTGATTTTTTTTTCCCTTTTTCTTTTATGGATTGTTTACAGTACCTTATTGTAAAATTTGGGTTAAGTGTTTGGTTATATGCTCTGTGTCATCTGCAGCTTCCACTAAACTTCCCCAAAATTCTAATTTTATTTCTTATGACAACTGGGTATATTTTAAAATGGCAATGGGGAAAGTCGTGATATAGAAGGGATAACTGTAATGTAAGGTCATCCATATGCCTGCTTCTGACTGACCATATATGGTAATTTGGTGCTTGGGCACTTTGGAGATGTTAAAGGAATATCCTTGTTAGTCACTGAGCTGTTGTTATTTCTTCTTCATTCAGAGAGGCTAATATACTTGCCCATGGTTACTTTGGCCAGCAGCAACACAAAAGCATAAACAAATGTGCATTTAAAGATACAAGACTATAGACTGGCAATTGTCTGCTAGGTTTCACAGGTATAGGTGCTTGTCATTCAATGTAGTCAGCCTGCTTTTTAAGACCACTTTGGAATAAACAGGATTTAGAATGTTTACATATGTATAAATAATATAGATACACACATACATATACACACATGTGTATATGTATGTATACACATGCACACATACATATATGCACATACACACTACATAAAACCACATGCACACAGATACATATATGCACGCACATACATATACACACACACACACACACACACATATATATATATATATATATACATATATGTGCATGTTATTGCTGTTTGTCCTTTGTTCTTGAAGAGGACCACGACATCAGGAACGTGATGCCATGACTTCCAAGTGAATTAGATTTAAGTGAGGCAGGGATGTGCAAAGGCACTAGCCCCACTCTCTCTTCAGAAGCCATCCACTGGTGAGATATAGATCAAGACAACTAGAGATAGCCCCGAATGTGGTGGGAGACCTTGGACTTTGAAAGTTAAAGTCTTTCCCAAGTCACTGAGCAGGAAGCAGGACAACTTAATGGATCTTCTGAACTGTTGCTGAGCTAAAGGAGCTGGGGTTTGGTATCCTCTCCTCCACTAAGAAGCCTCTCTTGCTCTCCAAGCTTGGCCACAGGTTCCCCACCTCTGCTCTAGACCAAGGTTTCTTTACTTTGTTTTGTGGCTTAGATCCCTTTGGTAGTATAGTGAAGTCTATGGGTCCCTTCTCAAAAACACAAAGTTTATAAATGCATAAAATAAAATATATTACATTACAAAGGAAACCAATTATATTGAAATCCAGTTATCAGAATATATTCTTTTAAAATGTTCACTGACTACAGTTTAAGAACCCCTGTTATAGTTCTACACATGCCATCTGGACCAGGGCTCTAATTAAAGGGATTAGTCTCCTTTTCTCAGTCTCTTTGCTCCCACCACGGCATTCCTGGCAAAAGTTGCTCAAACTTAGATTTGCCTTATGCTTAGAGTTCCCCAAAGGAAGAAGAAGATGAGTAAAAGGCAGTCAACATACAAGAGGAATCAGTTGTGGAACAGGTATTTATTTTCCTGCATGCAAAGCCCATTGGATTAGGAGTCAGGTGAACTGTGTTTGTGTCTCTGCTCTGCCAATAATGAGGTATGTGACTGCTCTTAGAAGATCCTTTCCTCTGCTGTTAAATAAAGGCAAGGTGTAGAAAACTGAAAGTTTGTTCCTCTTCTGATATTCTATGAGTCATGTCTCACTATCTTTGCAGAATGCAACATATCCAAGAGCATGTTGCCAATTTTACCATGTTATTCTCCTTCAGAGTTTTAAACTGAATGAACGTCATGAAAGTATAGTCAAGAGAACAGCATTAAAAGGCAAGTTACATGGAGGGAAAGATCTGTTTGTAATTATTTTGTTCAGTTAAGGAGACTTTCTTTAGCAACTAAATACAAAACATCCCCAATTGATATAATCCTTAGGTTTTGCTGTTTTCCACAGAAACAGCATCAGCGTTTTCCTTAGATCTGATTGTCAAATAGATATTCTAAGCATAAGTTGGTAATGTGGGACATATGTTATGGCAAAGTTGACATTTGACTTCTTCCTGTTATCCTGTTACATGTTGGAAAGGCAATCGGTTATTTTCTGTGCATGCACTACACACACTTCACCTTTCTGTAGTTTCCCAGTTGCCACTGAAACTGAATCAGGATAAGTGTGTCTCTTGGATAACTATAAGACACGTTTATACTTCATATCATCAAAGGCTCCACAAGATGCACAGGTTGCAAGAAGGAGATGCAGGTCAAGAAAGAATGTTGAGTACATATCTCCCCTACGATACACAATCTTATTTCCTTCAAAACTTTGTTCAAGTAATACCTTTGCATGAAAACAAACAGGGCTAAGTGACTTGCCCAGGGTCACATGACTAGTAAGTATCCGAGGCCATATCAGGAAGATGAATCTTTCTGACTTTCAGCCAGCATTTAATCTACCTGCCACCCAGCTCGTTTCAAGTATTCCAGGTTTGATAGCAGAGCTGAGATCAGAAATTAGGTCTCCTGATTTCAGTTCTGTCCACTATCTTTCACTGAAATATATTATGGTTCATAAGACTCTTACTTTTCATTTGTAAATGATTATTATCTATATTATGAAAAATGATGATTATTCTTATACTTAGAAATAATTTAGCCAAAACAATTACCTGCCAGTGACTTGCCAAGGGTCAGTTATATGATTAACTTCTCAGTGCCCTAGGCCAATCTGCATTGGTAGAGGGAGTTTCTTCACATACAATTCTTACACCAATGAAATCATAGTTTGAATTTACAGAAAAAAAAATTTCCATGTAAAATAACATTTTTTCACTTACTTTTCTTGAAAATGTAAAAAAAGTTACACAAGGTTTGATTCATCACATAGGAAATATTTCATATGGGATTTTTCCCAGGCACAGAAACTCAGGAAGACAATCTATTGAGGCTTAGGAGGGTTGGAATCTGCCTTAGTGAAGAGAGAAGTCATGTGGGAAAAATCTTGGTCTTCGGAGTAGCAGAGGCATGATGGTTGCAAAGCCAATGTGCCCCAGTCATTGGAAGCATGTAGCTCAAGAGAAACTAGTCTCACTTTAAGCTGTCATCAAAATCTTCAAGGTCATTCAGTCTCTGTGGTTTTGTGTCTCTATAAAGATGGTAGATAGTCTTTTCTCATTTTCCTTATAAGTTCTATATCGATTTGGGACAGATTGCCGTTGGAGGAGAAAACTTTCCCCTGTTAGAAGGTCAGCTCAAGGAGAAGGACAGCTCTCCTTTCCCTAGGTATGATGGGGAAGGATAAGGTGAGCTCCTGATTGTCTCTAACACTCTAACACTATGTCCTGTTACATCAAAGTCAGTGTATTCAATGCATGATTGTTCTATGGCCTCATATGTTAATGTCAGCTAAATAAATATGTTTTAACAAAACTGAATTTAAGCTTTAAAGGCCTCAAATTACACAAAGACTTTTGGGACACCTTACAGGCAATATATCATTCATTTCTACTCTAACTCTTTCCTCTTTACAAAGCACTTTTTCTCAGAACAGCAAAGTAAAATAGGCAGGGCCAAGATTATTATGCCCACTGAGCAGTTAAAGAGATTGAGCGTCAAAGGGGTTCAGCGACTTTTCTGAATTACACAACTAATTATACCTTCTTTATTGAGACCATCCTCTCTACTTCCCTGCTAGAAACTTTACGCTTTCCTTGGATCCCCCTACTTTGATAGATGAGCTTTTGTCTTCTCTCATCCAGGCCTCATTGAGGCCTGGATCTCAGGAGTCAGTGTGTTCTACCAAGCTGCTTCTCATGTAGACAAGCCAGTTTTGGAGCGGGGACAGATCCTAAATAATTGCTGATTATTTTAACCTACTCTTTTTATTTGTACTTATCTAAGAAATATCTGGCACCAAAAACCGAAGCTTCTAAACCCCTAGGGAAAATGTCTTCCTATTTCTAATTAAAACAGAAGGCACTAATGTTGGAATTTACCACACATATTTAGATGCCCATGTACACATACACCTATACACTTACACACAAAGCCACCAGCTGGCAAAAACCAAATTTTTAGACAAACAGATCCCAATATGAGCTTTGGAGAAATGACTGAATTTGTGGGTTCTTATCTGACCAATAGTGGTAAAGTTGTACGGCTGTGTTCCCTCAGCCTGATAGACAGCATACTGATGCAGGGCAGGAGTTGGCATTTAGACAAACTGGGCAGTATTTTCAAAAGTAGCTGTGCCACATGTCCATTCAAGAATAAGCTGATGAATATGCCCTTGGTGCGGACAGGCTCATCCAAAATCTCATTGTCTGACCCAATAAAAATACATATATACAATAAAAAAATTCTGAATGGAATTGAACTAAAACAGAGAGGCATTCCTTAGTGGTATTGTCAGTATAGTGATAGCTCTTTTAACCAGAATAGGTTCAGAGTGGGGGGTTTTGCTGTTATTGCTGTTTTTTTTAAGATAAGGGAATCTCCTTGATCTAGGATCATATCAAGAAGACATATTAGAGATAATTAATTCAACTCCTTCATTTTATGGATGGCAGAAGTGAAAAATATTTATTAAATGCCTACAACGTAACAGACATGGTGCTAATTGCTTTAAAAATATTATTTTACCTACATAACAATTCTGTGAGGTAGGGACTATTATTATCCCCATTTTCCAACAGAGAACCTTGAGGTCAACAAGTTAAATGACTTGCCCAGGGTCAAATACTCTGGTCTTTCTATATACAGGATACCAACTAGGAACAGTTGGGAGAATCAGGAAAAGCCTCTTAAATTAGCTGAGCCTTGAATGAAACAAAGTGTTCTGTAAAGCAAAGATGAGTAGGGAGAGCATTTTTATCTGGGCTAATATGGGGGATAAAGTGTCATATGTGAAGACCGGCAAGTCAAAGACTTTTTTTGGAAGCAAGAGTGAGTAAGGAAGAATAACACACAATCATCTTGCAATGGCAGGTTGGGGCTAAAATTTAAATATTTTGCTTTAAATGTCAAACAGATGAATATTTCATCCAAGAAGTGACAAGGAAGCTATATCTTGACCAAGGGAATAGAATGATGAGGCCTCTGCTTCAGCAATGTCAGTATCAACTTGACAGCTATGTGGTAGATAGATTGGAAAAGGGAGGCATTGGCTACAGGGAGACCAGTTAGGAGGCTATTGCAGTAGTCTTGTCATTGGACTGATGATTTTGTGCAGCTGTGCCTCACTTAAATACAACTCAGGAACAAGTGTAGACATCACCCTCATTATGTCATTGGTCCTCTTTGAGAATGAAGGATGACAATCACAACAAGTAAGAAATGATGAGGGCTGGATCTAAGGTGGTTTTGACCCAACTGAAGAGAGTTGTGGACTGTAGAATTTATAGTGGTAGGATTTACAAAATTTTGCAAGTAGGTAAAATTGTCAAGCCATATCATGTACTCTTCAATCCAGTGACACTGGCTCCTGGATCTTCCATGAACTCCATGTTTCTGTTCTAAGCTTGCTCTTTGCTGTTCCCCAGGCCTGGAATTCTCTCCCTCCTCAGATTTGGACTACTGACCTCCTTGTCTTTTTATAAGCCTTAACTAAAATTCCACCCTTGACAGGAAGTCTTCTCCAACCCCTCTTTATTCTAGTGTCTTCCCTCTGTTAATTATTTCCTGGAATATCTGGTTACTGAATTCAGATGGCTCCAGAGGAGAAGTGAGGCTGGTGACCTTGCACAGCCCTCCCTAACTCAAAACAAGGTCAAGTGCAAGTCATGTCTTCATTTCTCTGATGGTCTTTTGCAAGGAAGGAGGAACACAACAACTTTTATCCTCTATATAGCTTGTTTTATATATATTTGTTTGCATGTTATCTCCTCCATTATATTGTAAGTTGCTTGAGGGAAGGGACTGTCTTTAGCCTCTCTTTTCATTCCTAGCACTTAGCACAGGACTTGGAATACAGTAGGTGCTTAATTTATTGTTTATTTGTTTGTCTGACAAAAAAAAAATTGTTAACCTGCATGACCTAGGAGAATGGAGGTACCTGGGACAAGATAGGGAATTAGGAGAGGATGAAGGATTAGGAAGGAAGATAATAAATAACTTTTCTATCTTCTTAAGGCTAATAAGTGTTATATCTGAGATGCAAACCCAAGTCTTACTCATTCTTTGTCCAGCACTTTTTCCTCAATGCTGTGTCACCTAAGTGGAAGTATGCTTACCTGAACCTTACTGAGACTGTATCTAGCATTCTTTATACCATAGTACTATTTCTCCAAACATATACATTTTTTCACTCTATCTAACCTTTGGGGATAATAAATCCCATATGACTTTACAACTTATATAGATTTTAGGATGGAAAGTAGAATCCATATAATATCTATTATGAAGAACTATGGCTTTAAATAGCAGGATCTGTTTTGTAATAGCTCTAATGGAAGACCTTCTAGATTTCACAAAACAAATTAAAACAAAACAAAAAAATAAATGAACAAACAAACAAAAATAAGGAAAACAGTTCCTTCGGGGTTGAAACTTTGTATGCTCAATCAGGGCCAAAAAGTTATTTATTTTGGAAAATTTTTTTTCTAAGTTCTTCATACTATTGTTCCTGAGGTTTGAATCTGATTTGGTTTGAATTATGGCAGTAAAAAAATAAATACTGGAAATAAATAACAGAGATACCCTTTAATTTCAGAACTGAATAAGAAAGTACACTTTGTGCTGGAAATGTAAACAGGCCGCTAGTTTCCAGATATTGTCATCAGGGATTGGACCTCTGCTGATTGTCTTGATGTGAATTCTAAGCCAGTTACCAAGGATGCCAAGTGGAGATGAATGGTGGACAAATTTGAATCTATGCCAGGAAAAGGTAATAGTTAAAATTTCTTCATGAAGGGAAGGCTTTAAGTGGTTGGAAGTGTCATAAGATACTTGAAATAGTAACAATAATAATAATAATAATAATAATTGTTGTTATAGTTGTTGAGAATAATAAGTTATGTAGTAGAAAAATCGCGGGGGTTAAGAATTAGAAATTTTGGGTTCACATTTGAGCTCTGTTACTGTCTTATCATCTGACTATGAGGAATTCAATTGCCTTCCTGTTGTCTTAGCATAGGAAAAGTTAAGAACTCATCAAGCACTAACATTCTGTGATCAAATTATAGCGATGTAAAAATAATGCTTCATCCATATTTCTATGGATCTGTGGTTTGACTGGTAGGACTTGCAATGTGTTGTGTTTGTAGTGGTGAGGAAAGTGGACTGCTTTATATAGACTGCTTCCCTTAATGATGGGTATGTGAGCCAAGCTGGAAGCAGGGTCAGTGTTCTGGGTGGCAATGTTACTCTCAGGGTCTTGAGTTCAGGATCCTAAGCTCTTTCTATCACTGTGTAAGGAGACGTGGTAGCAGTGCTTTGATTTGCCTGTAATATATTGTCACCTGAGTTTCCTTCAGGGTACCTTGCTGTTTCAGTGAGTCTGGCTTTGTGGAAAACTTACAGGGGATCACAGACCCAAGGTACCCAGGATGGACAAAAATGAATGGGTTATCTATGTCTTTGAAGGGAATACATGCATCTCTAAGATCACAAAAATACTTGTCACATATAAACATTTATACCTACAGTAACTATTATGAATCTTTCCATTGCCTGATGGATCATTCATCATTTTTTTTTATTCTTCTGAGATTTTCTTGTCCTTTAACTTACAACTCTACAACACTGCAAGAAGAGTATTAGTATTAAAAAGGTGAATTTTGGCTGAGGATCATTTGAAACTCTAATTCTCCAAATACAATCTATCATGCTTTCTTTTTTCTGTTTAATTGTGGGCCTAGTTCATTGACCATCTGCAGCATCTATTCAAGATATAGACATTGCTGGAATGACTCAATGGGCTATCCTTCCAATTTCCTGTCACAATATGTGAAATAGGTATTCTTCATTCATTTGGTTTTCCCATGGGGATGGTTGCACTGATTTCTTTTAAGCACATGTGGATCTCATTAAGGAGACCCTGCAGTGTTCCAAGGACTCAATGCAATCAGTAAAATATTCACAAGCAGGAACATCTGAAGGACTTTACCCTCTGTAGGGAATATTCTCTTCTATTTCAAATCTGTCCTGGATGTCCTCCAGTGAACACCTTTGGTGAGCATCTATCTCTGTGGTTTATACTTCAGCTGATAATCATCAGATAATTGGTCCAGGTCTGAGATTTCACTGATGTAGGGAATTCCTTGTATGAAAATTGACTCCACAGATGCAAATCAGTGATGTGACTTCAGCTTACAGTCTTTTAGAGTTGCCTACACCACTGGGAGGATAATTGATGGTCACACATCTGGCCTTCCTTTGAAGGCCTTGGACTTAGGTCTTCCTGACTGGAATACCTACCAATTGTGAAATGAACACTGAACCTAGAGGAATTTACTTGGAATCATGGAACCTTAGCTGGGTCCTACTTCTGTCACTTATTTCCTGTACAACTAATCTTGGGAAAACTTACCTCTTTGGGTCCCCATTTCCACATTTGTAAAATAAGGGGATTTATTATTATTTTTAATAGAATAGATGAACTCCAAAGTCTAATTCCATGACTGATTCACTCTGTGATGTCATTGGTCCTCTTTGAAAATGAAGGGCATAGGGGGTGGAGTCCAGATGGTGGAGTAGAAAGATGTACATACTTTAGCTCTTCCCCTACAGCCCATAAAATACCTGTAAAGAAATACTCTCAACAAATTCCAGAGCAGCAGAAGTCACAGAAAGATGGAGTGGAGGAGATTTCCAGCCCAGAGTGACCTGCAAGGACAACAGGAAAGGTCTGTTGTATTGGATGTGGAGCGGAGCCCAGCCCAGCCTTGGCCATGTAACTCTGGGAGGGGCAGGAATAGAGCAGGCTTCAGGGATGAAATCCCTGGAGGCAACAGTAGTTCACAGATCCCTCAATCCACAGGCACCAAAGGTCAGTGAGAGGGCTTTTTCAACCTGAGCGAGAAGGGAGCAGAATCCACCCCTGGCCCTGGCCCAAGGCAGCAGTGGAGGCTGGGTAGCAGAGGCATCTGGCCACAGCAGGAAGGCAGCAGCCAGTTTCCATTGTGTTCCATTGTGGGAGCACTGAGCATAAAGGCCCTGGGAATTGAGCAGGTGATCTGAATCTCAGCCCTGAGCATGGTCCTAGGGTGAGCAGGAGCACTAGGACCCTCCTCTTGACAAAGGATTCAGAAGTCAAGTAACTGACTGGGAAAATGCCCAAAAAAGGGAAGAAAATAAGACCATAGAAGGTTACTTTCTTGGTGAACAGGTATCTCCTTCAATCCTTTCTGATGAGGAAGAACAAAGCATACTGTCAGAGGAAGTCAAGAATTCTGCATTCAGTACCTCTAAAAAGAATATACCATGGGCTTAGACCATGGAAGAGCTTGAGAAGTGAGTCAGCAGCTTGCTAAAGGAGTCCCAAAAATGCTGAGGAAAATAACACCTTTAAAAATAGACTAACTCAAAAGGAAAAAGAAGTCCAAAAAGCCAATGAGGAGAAGAAGGCTTTAGAAAGCAGAATTAGCCTAATGGAAAAGGAGGTTCAAAAACTCACTGAACAAAATAGTTCTTTAAAAATGAGAATGGAGTTCAGGGAAGCTAATGACTGTACAATAAACCAAGAAGTTACAAAGGAATGAAAAAATAGAAGATAATGTAAAGTATCTCACTGAAAAAACAACTGACCTGGAAAGTAGATCTAGGAGAGATGATTTAAAGATTATGGGATTACCTGAAAGCCATGATCAAAAAAAGAGCATAGACATATTTTCATGAAATTATCAAGGAAAACTGCCGATATTCTAGAACCAGAGGGCAAAATAAATATTGAAAGAATCCACCAATCACCTCCTGAAAGAGACCTGAAAAGAAAAACTCCTAGGAACATTGTGGCCAAATTTCAGAGTTGCCAGGTCAAGGCAGCTAGAAAGAAACAACTTGAGTATTGTGAAAATACAGTCAGGATAACACAGGATCTGGCAGCTTCTACATTAAGGGATTGAAGGGCTTCGAATAGGATATTCCAGAAGGCAAAGGAAATGGGATTAAAATCAAAAATCACCTACCCAGCAAAACTGAGTATAGTACTTCAAGGGAAAAATGGTCATTCAATGATATAAAGGACTTTCAAGCATTCATGATGAAAAGACCAGAACTGAATAGAAATTTTGACTTTCAAACACAAGAATCAAGAGAAGCATGAAAAGGTAAATATGAAAGAGAAATCATAAAGGACTTTAAAAAGCTGAACTGTTTACATTCCTACATGGAAAGATAATATTTGTAACTGAGACTTTTCTCATTATTTGAATGGAGGGATTATACACACACACACACACACACACACACAGAGCACAGGTTGAGTTGAATCAGAAGAGATGATCTCTATTAAAAAATAAAATTAAGGGATGAGAGAAGAATATATTGGGAGGAGAAAAGGAGAAATAGAATGGAGCAAACTCTCACTCATAAAAGAGATAAGAAAAATCTTTTCCAATGGAGGAGAAAAAGGGAGGAGGTGAGAGGGGAAAAGTGAAGCTTACTCTTGTCACATATGGCTTAAGGAGGCAATACCATGCTCACTCAAATTGGTGTGAAAATCTAGCTTATACTATAGGAAAGTAGGAGAGAAGGATACAAGTGGGGTGAAGGGGTGATAGAAAGGAGGGCAAATGGGAAAAGGGAGTAATTAGAAGTAAACACTTTGGGGAAGGGACAAGGTCAAATGAGAGTATAGAATAAATGGGGGACAGGGTAGGATGGAGGGAAATATAGTTAGTCTTACACAACATGGGTATTATGAAAGTCTTTTGCAAAATGACACATCTATAGCCTATATTGAATTGCTTGCCTTTTCAGTGGGGATGGGTGGGGAGGGAGGAAGGGAGAGAAGTTGGAATTCAAAGTATTAGAAATGAATGTTGAGAATTGTTATTGCATATAACTGGGAAATAAGAAATACAGGTATAGAAATCTATCTTGCCCTTCAAGAAAAGAGAGAAGATGGGGATAAGGGAAGGGTGGGGTGTGATAGAAGGGAGGGCACATTGAGGAAAGGAGTAATCAAAATGCAAGGTGTCATAGGGTGCAGAGAGGGAGAGATCTGGAGAAAAATTAGAACTCAAAATTTTGTTGAAATGAATGTTGAAATCTAAAAATAAATAAATAAAATTATAAATAAAAAAGAAAATGAAGGGCAAACAATATAAGACCACTAAAGTGTCAGTCATACCTTGTCAGTACTGTGATCAATAAATTTCAGTTGCTTCCTGCTGTCTCTAGTATCAAACATGAACTCCCTTTAAAAATCCTTCAAATCTAGTACCAACCTGTCCTTCGATCCTTATCATATATTAATCCTCTTTTCTCTTTGGTCCAGCCAAATAGGCCTACTTGTTGCTTACACATGACTTTCAGTCTCCTGTCTAACTGTTTTCAATGCTTGTAAAGTGTCCCTTTGATCTCTACCTCTTAGAATCCATACTTTTCTTCAAAGTTCAATTCATGTCTTCTTTATATAGAGTTTTTCCTGCTCCCTTATATCTTCATACTTTCCTCCAAAATTTATCAAAATATTTTAATTAAAAGAGCAACTTGTATTTAACTTGAAGAAGTTAAAATACATTTTTTGGGGGTATAAGCTTATAGTCTTCCAAGTCATCTCTTTTGATAGAATGTAATCACCTTGAAGGTAGTGGTTATTTTATTTTTACGTTTGTGTGTTCCCAGAGTCAAACACAATACATGGCACATAGAATCTGAGAGATATTTGTTGATAGACTGGTTGCATTGGCTTTCAAGAGTTATCAAACAGAAAGAAGTAAAAGACAGCCATTGAATATCAACTGTTTGTTTAAAATTTTGGATTAAATCTGATGGAATCCCCCACAGACCATTGTGAGGCTAATAAATTAATGTCCCTGCTGAATTAGTGAACAGCATTGTACTTATGGGATTAAGGACAGACATTGACTTTAGAGATAATATAATCTGAATCTGTCATTCCGTGCATTGTGCATAGTTATATTTGCCAAGCCTAGAGGCCTGTATTGGGCTACCCGAGTCTTTCTTACCTCACCTCCCGAGGTCTTCGGCTGGCCACGCCGGATGCACATATGAGAGAAAGGACGTTCCAGAGTCAAACAGGGGTTGAGCTTTATTACAGGGTTTCGGTTACAAGTGCAGGGGCTCTTCTTTCTTAGGACGAAGAGGGGGAGATTTCCTAAGAAGGCTAAGCTTAAGGGAATGGAAGTAGAAGTACAAGCGGGGGAGAGAGGGGGAGGGGAGAGGGGAAAGAAAAGAAGCGGAGCCCTACTTTTCTCTTTGGCTCCACACGTGCTAAGAGCTTTCTGGCTTCCTCAATCCTACTTAATCTTCAGCCACACAGTTTGCATCTCAATACCATGCTGTTAGGTAACTAGGTGTGCTCCAATCCGGGACGACCTCGAGGGCAGGGAGACTCCACCCATCAGGTATCTCCGGGGGAGAGGCGGAAATACCCGAGCTAGCCGAGCTAGCTCGGTCTGACCTTCTCGAACCCCCGCTGTTCATGGAGGGCCTCGTAAGACTCTAAGATTTAGAAGTCCCACTTTTACCTGCCCGAGACTGTCCACACGGAATTGAGCTTCCAGTCCCAACATATATTAATATTAAGTTTCATATGCAAGCTTTGAATCCAAACCATCCTACAAGAGATAGGTTGCTCTTTACAGTGTGTTCCCCTCTGGGAGGGAGGTGGATGGTAAAGAACAATAGAGTCTTTTTTTTAATCTTATGGGTCATAGGATTTATGTTAAATCTTGAACCAATTCCTTTTTTTTTTTTTTTTTGTGGGTAGAAGGCAGAATGGAAAGAACACTGGCTTTTGAGCAGGAAATCTGGAGTCAATTTCTGACTGCTACGGACTAGCTGTATGACCTTGGGCCAGTCATGCCATCCTCTGGGCCGCAGTTCCTTCATTTCCTTTATATGTGTAATGAACATAGTCAATTTCATGACCTTTCTGGTTATTGCTAGCTTGGTATCTATGATTATATGTCTCAATTTAACAAATATTCCCTCAAATCTACATAATTTTCAGGAATTAGGAATTGTTCAAAGTCTGACTTTTCAGAATGAAGCTTCAGCTCTCATTTAAAAAAATTTTAATGGATTACACTGGATTTTCAATACTATTTTTATTTGGAGTATTATGTTGAACTCTCAAATTGCAGAAATCCCATTAAAGCATATCATCTATTAATTTAACCTGTCAATATTTAATTTATGAATATAATATGTACAAGTAATGGTGCTAGGTATTAAGGAGGCTACAAATACAAATATAATATTGTTCTTCTCCTTAACGATCTTATAGCCTGACGTGGGAGATCAGATGTACAGAAATAACTATGGCACCACGGGCAATAGAACATGTATGGTACAAAAAAAAAAACCTGGTCTAGAAGTGTAGAAGTATAACACTTGTGCACTTTCCTGACAGAGATGTGAGGGATTTTGACTGTGAGAGTATATCACAGGCATAAAAATGTATATGTGTATTACAATGTTGTTGAGTCATGTGACTCTTTGTGATCCCAAATGAAGTTTTATTGGCAAAGATACTGGAATAATTTGCCACTTCCTTCTTCAGTTTATCTTATAGATGAGCAAATTTGAGGCAAACAGGGTTAAGTGACTTACCCAAGGTTACACAGTTACTGTTTGAGGAATGAATTGAACTCAGGTCTTGCTGACTCCAGGCCCAGCACTGTATTCACTGTGCCACCTAACTGCTTGTAACATCCAGGTTAAGTCTCTTGGTGGGAAAAAACCTCTTAGACTTTCTTGATATTAAAGGGTTAGAGATGAAATTTAATACAGAAACTTGCAATAAGAATGAGGAAAGGTGGATGAAGAACACTGAATAGAGATGAGTCCTCCTGGAAGTACCTACTGTTTTCCTGCTTGCTCTGGGAGAGGCCAGTGTTCTGATTCTAACCAAGCAGACTGTCTGCAATTCCAGTACTCGATTCACTGGGCCACCTAGCTGAATGAATGAATGAATGAATGAATGAGTGAATGAATGAATGAATGAATGAAATGCTATTATAGATTCCTCTATTGCTGGCCTACTACTTCTTTGAAAAAAAAAGGAATAATTGAAAGTCTAGTTTAGGCTTTGAGAACAAGAAAGAGAAATCAAAATGTGAATAACTCCTAGTTTCTAAGCAGCATTTGTTTTTATTTATAAAACCCAA
The DNA here is from genome assembly GCF_028372415.1 of Notamacropus eugenii. Classification (NCBI taxonomy): domain Eukaryota; kingdom Metazoa; phylum Chordata; class Mammalia; order Diprotodontia; family Macropodidae; genus Notamacropus; species Notamacropus eugenii. The sequence continues at coordinate 551,912,116 of NC_092872.1, forward strand.
ATCTGACAGTTCCAGAGTGGAAGAATCAATACATCTTTGAGGATTTGTTAAGACCTATTCTTTTAGTTTACTTGGGTTTATTTTTCCACTCAGAAATGGTTCACATTATAAAGCTGGGATTAGCTCAAGGGTACAAGCTAAATAAAAGGAGCTAAACCATTGATAAGGACTAAAGGGTTTGGCAGCCTTTAATCCTTCAAGAAACATCTCTGCACTAAATGTGGGGGAAGTTGGATAAAAATGCATTGCTCGAATGGCTGAATTGTTTTGAACCAGTCCCTGGTGCTTACAATCTACCACTCTTGAAGCTACAACTTGAAGCTTTAAATTGCGGTAGTTAACAGAGCCCTGATTATGAGTCAACACACTTGGATTGTTTTGCTATTTTTTTGAATCCTTGAGCAAATAACTGACTATTTCAGGGCCTCAGTATACTTTTATATAAAATGAGGATTTTGAACTAAATTATCTTCCAGCTCTAAGAGAACATAATATATGGTTATAACATCCTCACTGTTGTCTAGAGTCCATTTTCCATCTCTCCTTTTCTTGCCCTTGCACAAACTACTCTCTCACCTCTTTCCCACACGTGCACTTCTGCCTTTTGTAACGGCCATCTTCCTTCAGACTTCTGCTTTTCCAAGAGGCCTTTCTTGATTTCCTGGTTCTCTCAGTTATTAGTGCCCCCTCCAAATGTTTTGAATTTATTTTGCATATGTTTTGTTACTTACTAATTTCTGTCGATGTTGCCCTCATATCCCTCACATCCATACCTCCTCCCCAAATTATAATTTAAATTCTTTGAGCAGATTGACTTTTTTATTTTTGTCTTTGAGCCACTAGTACCAAGAAGAATGACTGACCTATTGTAGACACTTAATGTATGTTCCTTGAATGGAATTGCCATGAAAAGCCATCATGTGGAAAGGGCAGTGTGTGTGTGTAATTTCTTATTTGTGCTCAGGTGTGCACGCTCACTATAGTGCAAACTTGAGGCTGTTTGTATGTTTTTGTTTTGTTTTTTGGGGGGATCACCTGCTTAGACTGCTGAACTACAGATGTACAAGGCCGGAAAAAAGCTTCCTGGATCAATGGATGCCCAGGTCAAACAAAGCATGGACTATATCCTGAGTCCTAGCCTATATAGAGTGGACATCAATATATTTTGATAGAAGGAAACTGACCAGACCCCATTAAAGGGCTGATCACTTCTCTTTTTATAAGAAACTGGTGTTCTTGAAAGTGATGGGAAAGCATGGTAGTGCTGTAGTATGAAAGGAAACATCTTGTTTACAAATGTCAGCCAGTAATTAGCATATTTTAAGGGGAGGAACCACAACTGCTGGCTCTTGTTAGCAATGAAAACCTCAGTCCTTTCTTGTGGCTGTGTTTTAAGAAGTAAAGTAGACAGAGAGACTCTGAAACCAGTTCGTAAATAGTTGATTTCATATTTTAAAATCTTGCACTAAAACTGTCACCCCCCTCTCGCGGATCACAGATGGTAGAGAACTAATTTGTTACTGTTTGATAACTGCTTTTATGTATCAAAGCTCTTATTTACTACTCGGTGGGGGGAAAATGATAGAGAAAGAGCAATTATGTGTTTTCTTTCAGGTTTTCTTTAACTACTTGGTTTCTTGGTCCAACCTCCCTCCCCTATTCCCCTACTCCCTTACTCCCGGGTTGCATGGATTTTTTATTTGAGAAATTACATTGTAACTTTCTTGCATTTCTCATGTTTTAGTTAATAAACTTTATCTATCTATCTATCTATCTATCTATCTATCTATCTATCTATCTATCTATCTATCTATCTGTCTATCTCTATCTATCTATCTATCTCTATCTATCTATCTATCTATCTATCTATCTATCTATCTAATAAAGAATAGATCTCCTAGGACAGGTCATTTATACTCTTTTTTGGGCATTTGTTATCAGTCTTACTAAGTAAATCAATTCAAGAGCTATTTTTTCCTTCAAAGCTCAGTTCTTCATATTGAAATAGTGATTATTTTTAATATTTGTAGTGAAATTAACTTAGGAAACATTTCAGGTGCCTTCTTGTGAAGAGCACTGGACTGTCTTCTACATGTGACATTAACTTATTGCCTAGCTGCTATTGCTTCATTTTGACAATCAGCATGCTTGGACCCCTAAAATTTAGATGAACAGAATCAGTAGGGGCTAGAACCAATGGAAGAAATGAGAGATATCCTGCACCGCCCCCCCCCGCCCCCCGCAATTCTTCAAGCATTTAGGAGAACTTTGTTATATATAACAAGCGTCTACTATATGCCAGGCATAATGCCAGGTGCTGGTCATACAAAGACAAAAATGACAAAAAAAGACAAAAAATCTCTGCCCTAAAAGCAGTTACATTCTGTTGGGGGAAACAATATGCATACTTATTAGTTATGTACAGACATACGTGTCCATGTTTATATATAAATATATGTGTATATGTTTTGTGTGTGTGTTGTATGGGCACATGGTAGAATGGTAGGTGGTAGGATTTATATGCGCGTGTACATATCTATACATATTGTGGGTCTGATAATAGAGACAGACATATTTTATATATATACATATGTATGTATGTATATATATATATATATATTTATCTCCTGTGTGACTGTGGGCAAATCATTTAATTTCTCTTACCTTTAGGGTTCCTTATCTGTAAAAAAAAATAATGCCAATACTTCTTACCTCACAATATTATTGTGAGGCTTAAATCTAATAAGGTACATAATTCACTTTGCAAACTTTAATGATGCATAGGTAGCTTGACTTTAGTAAATTACTTTATTTTACTTCAATCTTGTTAGACAATGAAAGCCTTTCCTAACCTAAAGGCAATGGATATAGCAAATATGAGATGGATACGAGAGATGTGAAAATAGAATTAAGAGGACTGTTGGATAATTGTTTGCATATGAGAGACTGAGAGAGAAGAATAAAAGACAATTGTCAAATTAACACATAAAATTAAATGAATGGAGGTATGGGGTCCAACCTCGTATAGTGAAGGTAAAGAAGGAGTGGTTTACAGAATTGAGATAATGAGTTCAGTTGTGAAGGTACTGAATTTGAGGTAGTTTAGAGTCCTGAAAGCAAATGGAAATTTGACTTTGAAGTTCAAAAAAGAAGTTACTTTGAACATTTATTTGTTGTGTGATAATGGGTAAACAACTAATTTTTTTTTTTTTGCTTCAGAAATCTCATGTCTAAAATGGGGATAATAATTCTTTCATTACCTGTGGGGAAACTATTCAATAATAATTTAAAGAAGCATCACATTATTAAATGTAAGTATGTGGAAGGGGTAATAGATTTGGAGCCAGAGGATATGAATTCAAATCCTGACTCCACCACTTACTACCTTCCCTTATGAGCTTAACTATCAAAGGAAGCATTTGGATAATATCTGCCAATCAATGATCCCATGATCTATTAGCAGAGAATGAGAAAGGAATAAATAACAGAATACTTCATTTTCCTGGTCTTTGTAGTACCATTCTAGTCCAATCTAAAGAGCATGAAGCATCTGCTATCAATACTGGGATTTCAAAAACAAGATGAAAAGCCATCCCAGCCATAAGGAATTCACATTTTTCTGGGGGCTAGGTATGATGCGATGGTCATTAAAATTTGTGAACTGATAGGTATGTACACAGTAATTTGTAAAAAGAAAGTGTACTAACAACTGTGCATCTTAGGAGTGACTTCCAATAGGCGATGTCATGAGTGAGGTATTGACGGATGGTAAAAATTCTAAGAGACTAAGATGAGAAGGGAATGACTTTCAATTAAAGAACAGCACTGGAGTGGGGATGAGGGAACAGAGTCCCCTTAGGAATAATGGCCCAGGTAGAATTCCCCTCCACCGAGGCATGTGCCCCACAGTACTTTTTATTAGCTTTTAATTATTGTCTCATTAACCCAGAATTCCTGCCTAATGCCCTCATAAGAGATACTGATCTCTACAAATATTACATATGTTCTCCCATGTGTCTTTATATTCCAGATTGTTTAAGCATCATGAGCTAACATGGAGTTTCTGTAATGTTTCTACTGATGCATTTATAATGTGAAATAAAAACTTCAAAAAGTCCACCAAGTTTGCTGTAGATGCCACTACAGCTTCAAAAACTCCCTTCTCTGCTCTCAAGTACACCTCACAAAGAGTGACTTAATGATATTTAAATGTTTGAAATGATTCCTTTCCTGTTTCTGAGCAGGATTTAGGACCTTATTTGTACATGATGTCAAAATGTGGGCAAATCATGCTTCAGCTGGCATTCTTTAAATCCTCTATTTAAATGGAATCTGATACCTTTGGAATCATAAAAGCTTTGCCAGGGCAGGCAGAAAAGATACATCATCGTAGTAAGAGGCCCTAATGATGTATTACTCACAAAGTGGGGTTGGCTAGGAAAGCAAGGCACAAGAACCTTAAGAATGTGGTCTCTGGAATAATGTATAAGGTGTATGGGAGAGAACTCCAGTCCTTGGGCACACTATCAAGGACTACAATACCCATTTTGTGGCTATTTCCAAATATTTCTCACATACTTTTGGCTGCTCAGAAACATATCCTCTTTTTATTTTTTTTAAACATTCACATCTGTTGCCCAGGCAGAAATAAAAACATATTTAAGAAGCTTACAGAGATACTTTCTCCTACTATGTCCCTGTATTCAAGAAACAAATTAGCTAATATTTCTAAAATCAAATGGGGAGTGAGGGGAGGGGAGGCAGGGAAAGAGAGGGGGGTAGAGAAAGATCAAGAGTGAGAGGAGAGACAGAGAAAGCGACAGAGACAGAGAGACAGAGAAAGAGACCATGACCAAGAGTAACAGAGAAATAGACAGATAGAGAAGAGGGGAAGAGTGGAGAGATAGAGAGAAAGAGACCAACATGGAATCAGATTAAGAGAGAGAGTGGCAGATACAAATGATTGAGAGAGAGAAAGTGGTAGATACAGACAAAAAGGAAAATTCACAGTCTTTCCAATCACCTTATTATCCTGACCAACCTCTTTTGGGTATGATCTACCATATCAACGTTTCTTCCTAAAATTAAATGATTTGCCCATAGTCACACAGGAGATAAATATATATATATACATACATATATATATATATGTATATATATAAAATATGTCTATCTCTATTATCAGACCCACAATATGTATAGATATGTACATGCGCATATACAGGTAGTAGGTGTTTTTATTTAAATCACTCTTCTAAAAGAGGCAATGGTGGTAGTGGAAAGAGAGCCCAAAGCCAGCAAGAACTGAATTTTACTGTCATGTGATCCTAGGCAAGTCACTTAACATTTCATTACTCTAGGCAGCCCATTAGGGTAAATGAATTACAAGAAGGTTCTGATTTGGATAAATAGAGGCGGTGCTTGGTCTCTGTTATCAGTGGAATCACAGGTCCTATCCCTTTCCCCATATAATCTTTAAAATATTAAACAGATTAAGGACCAAAATAGAGCTCCCTGACGTTCCATTTTGACACATCACTCCACCTTGGAATCAATCCACTATTCACCACTTATAGTCTGGTTGCTGAACAAGTTGATGGATTATCCAATCCACAATCCACAGATATCATGAAATGCCTTATGACATGCCTTATGACATGCCTTGCTGAAGTATAGGCACACTTAGGTGCATGGAATTCTCCTGATCTTCCTTACATCTAGTCTACTAATCCCTTTATAGAAAGAAAGGAAATGAATATGTTCTTTACGAATCTAGCCATATAGACCTACTGATCACCAATTCTCCTTTACATTCTTACAAATAATCTAATAATGCATCCAAAAATTTTGCATTTGAAGACTCCAAACTTCTTTTCTTTATTAAAAAATATTTTTTTTCCAGTCTTGAAATACCTCTCCCATTCTCACGATTTTGAGAAGGTTGCAAAAACAAAAATAAAAAACAAAACTCAGAAATCACAGCTTTCAATAATCTAGCAGAAAGTTTATTTGGAGCTGGAGACCTGGATTTGTGGTATATACATAGGTGTTCCTTAGATATTTTTCCTTTTATCCAAAACTTCAATTCTCTGTTTTCTATTTTTTAATTTTATATTTCTCAATCTTAATATCTTTCTCCTTGGTAGATAGAAATAGAATGAGAGTTGAAAAGTTTTGCCTTATTTCTCTTATTATCAGTTAATCTATCCCAAGCACTGATCAATCTTTTTTTTTTTTTTAATTTTCCTCTTGTCTCCAACATGGCTCAAAAGTTTTTTTTAGGATGGAGAAGAAAGATGCATATACTCTAGTAACTCCCCCACAGCCCACAAAATACCTGTAAAAAATGACTCTCAACAAATTCTAGAGCAGCAGAAGCCACAGAATGACAAAGTAAAAGAGATTTCCAGCCAAAGGTAACCTGGAAGGCCGACAGGTAAGGTCTATCCCACAGGATGCTGAGCCAAGCCAAGCCCTGGTCCTGCAGCACAGGGAGGAGCAAGACCTGAATAGGCCTCCAGGGTAGAATCCCCAGCATGGAGGGTCCCAGATCCCTCAACCCACAAGCGACAAAGAAAGCTTCAAAGGACAATGCGGGAAGACTTTCCCAGCTGGGCAAGAGGGGAATGGGGTCCCCCCACAGCACTGGCCCAAGGAGGTAGCAGCAGCAGCAGTGGGCAGCAGGTGGCTACAGTGGCCACAGAATCAACCTGGGTCCATTGTCCAAGAAGCTCAGCTTAAAGCAACTGGGGGAATTGAGCAAGGGACCTGAACCTCAGCCCTGAGCATGGTACTGGGGGTAGGAGGAGCACTAGGATCCTCCTCTTGACAAAAGATTCAGAAGTCAAGTAACTTGTTGAGAAAATGCCCACAAAAGGGTAAAAAATAAGACCATAGAAGGTTACTTTCTTGGTGAACAGGTATCTCCTTCAATCCTTTCTGATAAGGAAGAACAAAGCATACTGTCAGAGGAAGTCAAGGTTCTGCCTTCAGTACCTCCAAACTAAATATGAAATGGGCTGAGTTCATACAAGAGCTTGAAAGTAAGTCAGCGGCTTGCTAAAGGAGAACGAAAAGCATACTAAGGAAAATAGCACCCTTAAAAATAGGCTAACTCAAAAGGAAAAAGAGGTCCAAAAAGCCAATGAGGAGAAGAAGGCTTTAAAAAACAGAATTAGCCAAATGAAAAAGGAAGTTCAAAAGCTCACTGAACACAATAATTCTTTGAAAATGAGAGTGGAGTTCAGGGAAGCTAATGACTATGCAATAAATCAAGAAATTAAAAAAACAAGACCAAAAGATTGAAAAAATAGAAGATAATGTGAAACATCTCATTGGAAAAACAACTCATTAGGAAAATAGATCCAGGAGAGACAATTTAAAAATTATGGGACTACCTGAAAACCATGATCAAAAAAAGAGCCTAGATATTATCTTTCATAAAATTATCAAGGAAAACTGCCGATATTCTAGAACCAGAGGGCAAAATAAATATTGAAAGAATCCACCAATAACCTCCTGAAAGAGACCTGAAAAGAGAAACTCCTAGGAATATTGTGGCCAAATTTCAGAGTTTCTAGGTCAAGGAAAAAATATTGCAAGCAGTTAGAAAGAAACAACTCGAGTATTGTGAAAATACAGTCAGGATAACACAGGATCTGGCAGCTTCTACATTAAGGGATTGAAGGGCTTGGAATAGGATATTCCAAAAGTCAAAGGAACTGGGATTAAAACTAAGAATCACCTATCCAGTAAAACTGAGTATAATACTTCAAGGGAAAAAATGGTCATTCAATGATATAGAGGACTTTCAGGCACTCATGATGAAAAAACCAGAATTAAATAGAAAATTTGACTTTCAAACATAAGAATCAAGAGAAGCTTGAAAAGGTAAACAGGAAAGAGAAATCAAAAAGGACTTTCTAAAGCTGAATTGTTTACATTCCTATATGGAAAGATAATATTTGTAGCTCTTGAAACTTTTCTCAGTATTTAGGTAGGTGGAGGGATTATACACACACACACACATACACATACATGTGCACACACACATATAAACAGAAAGTACAGGATAAGTTGAATCAGAAGAAATGATATCCATAAAAAAATAAAATTAAATTAAAAGATGAGAGAGGAAAAAGGGAGAAATGGAAGGGGGCAGACTATCACTCATAAAAAAGAAAAGAAAAATTTTTTTCAATGGAGGAGAAAATGGAGGAGGAGAGAAGGGGAAAGTGAAGCTTATTCTCTTCACATATGGCTTAAGGAGGGAATAATATGCTCACTAAATTTGGTATGAAAATCTATCTTACGCTACAGGAAAGTAGGGGAGAAGGGGGCAAGTGAGGTAAGGGGGGTGATAGAAAGGAGGGAAAATGGGAGAAGGGAGTAACTAGAAGTAAACACTTTTGGGAAGAGACAAGGTCAAATGAGAGAATAGAAAAAAAAGGAGGACAGGGTAGGATGGAGGGCAATATAGTCTTACACAGCATGACTATTATGGAAGACTTTTGCAAAATGACACATATATAGCCTGTATTAAATTGCTTGCCTTCTCAGTGGGGATGGGTGGGGAGGGAGGGAGGGAGAGAAGTTGGAATTCAACGTATTGGAAATGAATGTTGAGAATTGTTACTGTGTGTAACTGGGAAATAAGAAATACAGGTAATGGTAATAATAAAGAAATTTATCTTGCCCTACAAGAAAAGAGAGAAGATGGGGATAAGGGAAGGGTGGGGTGTGATAGAAGAGAGGGCACATTTAGGGAAGGGGTAATCAGAGTGCAAGGTATTATGGGGTAGGGGGAGGAGGGGAGAGATGGGGAGACAATTTGAAGCTCAAAATTTTGTGGAAATTGATGTTGAAATCTAAAAATAAATTAATAAACTATTAAAAAATTTTTTATTGTCATCTTTCACAAGCATCAAAGCCCTCAGTTTGTAGTTGGCTTTAACATTTCTGATTTTATTTTTGTAGAACCAGGTTCCTTTTTTGTAATCCTTAGTTTCTTTATCCCTACTTCCATCTTCTGAAATGTATCTATAGCTATATCTATATATATTATATCTTAGTTAATTAGTTCACTGGACAATCACATTACCCTTTTTATGCAGCCTCCTCTTTTGTCTTCATTACAATAATTTGTGCTTCTGCCATTAGAATTGCATTTTCTGTGCCTCATTGATTTTTCTTACAGAATCTAAGTGCTTGAGAACCTGTCCTTTCTCTTAAAACTTTGGAATCCATCCTTCCAGAATCTGGAACAGAGGTGTTTAACATAAGGCCCACAGTACTGCTGAGTAAATTGCCCACACAAAATTAAAATATAATTGGGAAATGTTTAACAAATTGAATAAAAATAAAATAAAATGTAATATTTCATTTTAAATACAATTCAATGTGTAGCCCCTAGGGATGCCAGCATCAAATGGCCCCAATTACTATTTGAGTGTGATACCACTCTTCTAGAGTACCCACCTGAACACAATATCTTCCATCTTTGAACCCCTAGCCTTTTCATACTCTCATCAATTATACCGTGGCAATCCCCAACCCTGGACTATTTGTACCACCAACGTCTTTTCTCCAGTTTAAGAACTGCTGAATGGAGCAGAAAGAAGTGATGAAGTTCTACTGACTAGGCTTACTACAAATTAATGTTATCTATTTGAGAAAGGCCAAAGTTACGCATGGCATCCTGGGCCTTCATCAATTGTCTAGCCTTTCTCTTGCCATTAGACTTGGATGACTGGAGGAGATGAGGCTGATGATTTTGCACAGCTCTGCCTCACTTAAATTCAATTTATAGGCTAGTTAAAAAAACGTCGCTATGATGTCATTGGTCCGCTTCAAGAAGGAAAGATGAACAGCAGCTATTGTTGTCTATTCTCAACGGGGGCCTCATTGCTACAACGTGATGTGTCTACTCCTTTTTAATCAATCCTCCACTTTCTGTAACAGCTGTGCCAAACCATCTCTCCTAAAGCCTCAAGTGATTCCCTTTCCCCTCAACTTCTTAGTTGAGGACCTTAAGTTGTAGTTCACACATACACACATACACGACATTAATCTATTAGACTTTTCTTCTCCCTTACCCATCATTTTATGTCATTCAAACATCTCCTTTCATTATCTCTTCTTTTATTTTTATTGTGGTCCTAGATGAAGAGTTTCTTCTCTTTGCTGAAACCAGCCTCTCTACCTTTACCCTTGATCTCATCGCATTTTCTCTTCTTCAGCAGATTGCCTCCACTATCCTCAATATTCCCTCTCTCTGTGTCTGTCTCAGTTTCTCTTTGTCTCTATGTTTCTGTGAGTCTATCTGTGTGTCTGTTTCTCTGTTCCTTTTCTACTTCTCTCTTCTCCACAAAATTCTATAAATAAAACTAAACAAAAAAAAAAAAAAAGAAAGAAAGAAGCCCTTCATTTGACCTTACAATTCCTTCTAGGTATTATTCTATGTCTCCTCATCTCAGCTAAACTACTTGAAAAATTTCTCTATACTCAGTGTTTCCACTTTCTCCTTTCTCATTCTCCTATAAACTCAATCTGACTTCCTATCTCATCATTGAACTGAAATTGTTCTCTCCCACATTGCCAGTGATCTTTTAATTGCTAAACTTAATGTCCTTTTCTCACACCTCATCATTCTAGATATCTTAGCAGACTTTGACAAAATGGGTCACCTTTTCCTTTGTACTCTCAGTTCTCTGAGTTTTGTGACTCTGGTACCTTTATTACTCTATACTCTCACTTGGTGGCCCCCAAAGATGACAGTTACATTTTTAATGGTTGGTTTTCCTTCTACCTAATGGAATGCTTCTTTTTAGTGTTCTTTGCTGAATCTTCATCCACATCATTCCCATTCAATGAAGATATCCACCAAGGCTCCTGGATTCTTGTCAATTCAGTTATCATCTCTAGACAAATATAATTCTCACATCTATACAGATAACTTGAGTCTCTCTCTTGAGCTCCAGTTCTGTGCTACCAACTGCCTGTTGGTCATTTTGATTTAGATCTTTTCTAGGCACCTCAAACTCCACATATCCAAGACAGAATTTGTCTTTTCTGCAACCATCTTGTGAACTTCCCTATTATTTTGAAGACCTCAACATAATCTTGAACTTCTTCATCTCACTTACCCCACTCTTCCCCCCCACATGTCCAATCAATTGCTACATCTTCTTGTTTCTGCTTTTTCTACTATCCTGGTTCAGGCTCTCATTACCTCTTATCTGGAATATTGCAGTAACTTTCCTATTGGTATCCTTGCCTCATTTTTCTCTTTAATTCGGTCTCCACACACTAGCTATAGAAGTAATTTTCTTAAACTGAGCCCCTGGTTATGTCACCTATCTTCTACTCAATAAATTTCAGCATTCTCCAGGTTCATATATAAACCCTAAAGTTTGGCTTTTAAAGCTCTTAATGATCAGTTCCATCCCTACCTTTCTGTTATTTTCACACTACTCCCTTCCTTGTACTCTACGATTCATTATCCACTCATATGATTCATTTTACTTTACTCACTGCTCCTTGAACAGAATACACTAGCTAGTTTCTCCATGCTTTCTCATTGGCTATACCCAGTTCCTAAAATTCTGGGTCTCCTAGAATCACTAATTTTTTTTTGAGATTTAATTCAAATGCCATCTTCTTCAGGAGGCTTTTCCCTGTCTCCCCAGAAGCTAGAATAAGGTTATCTTCCCTTTATATATATTTTGTATGTACAACAATTTACATGTTGTCTTCCCCAACTGAAATGTATGCTCTTTGATGGCAGAGACTTCCCCCTTTTCTTTGTATAGCCAACACTTAGCATAGTGCCCAGCACATACTGATTGATAAACTGATTGATGGTATATCATAAAATCTTGGGCAGTATGTTCATTTCCAAAGGTATTTCTACACGTTTTACATAAACCACTAGTTCTTCTTTTCCCCATTGGAATAGTATACAGAAAAATAACTGCCTCGGGGATGAAATCATTAGCAAGGAAAGTTGAGTTTTTAGTTTTGCTGCTTCAACAGGAGAGAGAGAGAGAGAGAGAGAGAGAGAGAGAGAGAGAGAGAGAGAGAGAGAGAGAGAGAGAGAGAGAGCTCCAGCAGATGTGATACTTGAATGTCCCACTTTACCACTATGCCTTGCCCTTAGAGAAACTTTGTGGTCTATGTCAAATCATTTCATCAAGAAGCATTTATTAAGTGTCACAAACTGTGCTAAATTTGATCATACAAAGCAAAGCCAAAGACAATCCATGTTCTAAAAGACAATCCATGAGCTCTCACAGAAATGGATTCATAATCTATCATTGCTTTCTTCTCTGTCTGTCTATAATACAGCACGTTTTTTCTCTGTTATGATAGTAAGCAAAATTGCCTACTCAAGGATACCTACCTTATTTTCATTCAAAATAATTCCTTCTGAAATTGTAGTCCCTAAGCTTACACAGTACATGAAGATAGGCAGTGTACAATCTTTTAATCAATTCAGAGAAGATTGTGTAGCATAAGCAGTCTATTATGTGAAATAATTTCAGTATGATACAACTTCAATATTGGAGCTGCTATATGTTTTTAATATGATCAAACTTGATTAGGCTTCAGTTATTAAAGCATTCATACCTCATTTGGTCAATAGTACCAGTAAGCACAGACTCAACTAAAATATTGACTGTATAGATATAGATAGATATGTACATATCTATATCAATCAATATGTGCATATTTGCTTAGATAATTATACCTATAATGATTTCACGGCTGTTTCCAAAGTCACAGATGATATACTAGCCATTCCTTCTTATCTTGTTGTACTCTTATCCTGGTAAATACTCCGTAGAGAAACCACACACTAAACTGGAGGCTTGTCTTTTGTCCTTTCAAGCACAGAGGTTGTCAATCTATACTTATGTGGGAATATTTAAGAACAAAATGAGTTACTAAAGTATTGTTGAGAATGTTATGAGATGGAAGGGTAACTGAATTGTTCCACAATACCATATCTTGGAAATGACTCCCAATTGCATGATTGAGGCTCTGCCTGTAAGAAGCAAACTCTGTCCAGTCCCGGACAGAGAAGACTCCTGGCCTCTTGTTAGTTGGATATGTAATTTGAATTGAAATTTCTTACCTCAATACTAGAAATCAAATGTCCTGAACCTTCCTTCTTCTTGGATCCCTGCAATGGGAGGCAGGCAGAGTCCCTTGACTGATTATGGGGCTTATAGCAAATCATAGCTCCATCCATCTTCTCCAGGGAAGTCTGGTTAAAATGACCATTAGAAATGATTATGGAAAAGAAAGAGGAACAGACATCAGAAATTGTCAATTTATACTTTGAGTATTATGGAGGAAAGTAGAAAAGGAGTAATTTAGTTAATCCCAGGGTAATAGTAATCATCCCATACATATACACTTAGAAATATAGACTTTCACAGTTGCAGGGTTTTTCAGTGATTATTTAGTCCAACCCCGACCTGAGCAGCAATCTTCTCTAAAATAAAAGCACAATTGAATTTTAGCTCATTTAGCTGCTATTTGAAGAATTCTGGCAATGGAAATCTCATGATCTAGTGCATTAAGGGAAGAGCAGCTAATGGATCCTATGCATATTATCACATAATATAGAGTGCTGGACTTGAAATCAAGAAGATCTCAGTTCAAGTCTTGCCTTGGGCACATACTAACTGTTAATAATAATAACATACAGCAATGTATCACACTAGTAAGTCACTTAGCACTTCCACCTTAATTTTTATGCGTTTAATTTTAAGTGTTCACACTAGTTCCTAATTTAAAGGATTATGATGCTCAAGTATTATTCAGAGTGTACCAAAAGTCTTAGTAGTACAGTGTTAAGCTTTAATAGTTCATCTTAGCACTTTCCAAATTTGAAAGTACTCTAAAAATGTCAGTAGTTATAGTTGTTGTTTTTCATCATAGGATATGTATAGGATTTCTGGAAATTACACTATTATTAAATTTGGTACATACATCTTTCTTCAATTCAGTTCAATTCAATTCATGAAAAAAATCATTAAGCAGTTTTATACAAAGGACTTATGCTAAGACTAAGAACTACAAACACACATAGGAAATAATCCTTTTTCACAGAGAAGCCTTACCCAATGCTACAAGAGATTATACTTCTGCTACATTGATACTATCTATTGAAACTCATATTATTATTATTATTATTATTATTATTATGGCCTATATTACAATAATTAGCATTTCCCCCCGAAGCCAGTATATGCCAGGACACATACTGATAAACGATTGATGAGTACTGGCAAAATTGTGAAAACAAATTATCTGATTGTACTTTTTGTATTAACGCTTACTCTCCTGCTTTGCTCCAGTTTCAGAGGTGGAGGTGGCTCTTCTCCTTGCCAAGGTTGGGTCCTCACCCTATTCATTTGATATTATTCCTTCCATTCCCTCTGTGGGAACTTGCCCCTTTGATTATTCATTATCTCAATCCTGCCGTCTTCAAACTCTTATTCTCCATGTGTCCCTTCCCCAACCATCTTTTCTTAAACAATAACCCCCAAATACACCTACAGCAATCACCACCTTAACAACAGTAACCTTGCCATTCCTTCAAGTTCTAATTTTATATTTTTTCTTCTTCTCTCTATCAACTTTTCAAAAGTATAGTCTATATTTTTAGAGTCTACTTACTCTTTCACCTCTTGTAGTATGGCCTTTGACCCCATAAAAGGAATATAGTGGAGAAAGTATCCTCCCCAACATGTACAATTACTTATTCATTACAGTTCTAATGATCTTTACTCAGCCCTCATCTACCTCAAATTTTCTACAGCTTTTGATATTCCTGACCATATTGTCCTTCTCAAAATGCTCTCTCCTTCCTTTACTTCCATGACCTTGTTCTTCCCTAGCTCCTGAGCCTGCATACCTCACAAGGCTCTGTCTTGGAACCTTCTCGTTGCCTTTGTCCTCTCACTGGGTAATCTTAACCTGTTTCCATGCTCTTAGTCAGCATTTACTTCACCGATTAACTCCAAAATCTTTATATCTAGTCCAAATTACTCTCCTGGAATCTGATTCCACATAATGGTTTGCTGATCATCTCTACATGATTGCCCCAACCCCTCCTTACATTGAATATATCCCAAACCAAATACAACATCTAACTCTCTGTACTCTTATCTCCTAATACCTTTCCTATTTCTGTCAAGGGAACCAGAATTTTCCTCATGAGTACCCATGTTCAAAACTTGGAGTCATCTTAGACTTTACTCTTCCGATCCCCCATGCCTGAGTAGTTGTTAAGTTGTGTCAGTCCTACAATGTTGTTTTCATTTGTCCCAGGTGCTCTATTTACAAAGTCGTATTCAGACACCCATAGCCTCTCTTTTACGCTACTATTAAGAGTCTCAAAACTAACATCCCTAACTCTAGTTTCTTTTGCCTACCCTCTCCTAATTCCCCCACATTTTCCACATATCTACCAAAATCCTCGTCCTGAATCGCAAGACTGACCATGTCACTTTTCAGCTGAAAACCTTTTTTTAACATCATCCTGTCTGCAGGGGCAAGTTCATTTGCTTGGCATTTAAGGATCTCTTTGATTTGACCCCAAACTATATTGCTAGTCTTACCTCACATGGCTGTTCTATATTCTTTCCTTGTTTCAGATTCCCTAGACAACTGCAGCAAATATTTCATATCAGTAGGCTTTGTCCTGCCTTGTGTATAACTTAAACAGACTCTCTTCTCATATCCCTCTTTCAGAATCCCTATTCTTTTGTGAAGTTCATTTGAATTATAATTTCCCACATTTTAGCCTACTTTGACTTCTCCCAGATGAGGTGGTTCTTACTCACCATGCATTTTCTTAGAGTATTTTGCCTGTATTTTTCTTCCATCTCCAGCACTCACTACCATGTATCATGTTAACCTGCCTACATGTTATATCCCTCCCTCTCTATAGCTATTGCCTGCCCTAGTACAATGTAAGTTCCTTGAGAGTAAGAGATAGTTTGCTTTTGTGATTATATAATGGGTAGCATTATGCTGTGCACATGAGTGCTTATCTATTTTTTTTTTTTTTTGGTTAATTTGAATTGATCTTGAGGTTAAGATAGAATCAAAAACAAAGTGGAATGTTTGTCCTAAGTTTATATAACAATTCTTCTTTTGATCTTACTACAAGAATATCCCTACCTTACTATCAATTCCTTTCAGCAATTAATATGCATCAATCATTATCCAGTATGAGTTCAATGATGTCACTAGGCATTTTCCATCTGATAATTAATTTAATTTTGTGCTATACCCAGCCATGGTTAACTATTATGAACTCTAAAATAATGCATCATTTCTTGTTTTGCCCAGCATCTAACATAATTTGAAATAAAACATTACCCCAAATTTCCAAACATTGCTGATTAATTTGTCTTTAATTTTTATTTTCTCCATTAGCGTAACAACAAGCATTTTCTTATAGGGGAAGTATGTTAATGTGTTGTCTTCCTTCTTATTTGATCATTTACAAAGGACATTCCTCACAAGAATTGTGAGTTAGACAGAATAAGTTTTAAGATATGTTATTTCATCAGTTTGGGCATAGAATCTGAATCTCCTTTAAAATTGGCAGTGAATCTTTATGAACTGCTATGACAGAAAAATTAATCACCCCTTAGGCTTCTTTGGGATGAAACATGCGCTAGGTTTGTCCTAGTACAAGCGAGACATAGTCTATCACTGGAAATGGTACCTATAGCCTTGCTCATTTGGTATCCCCTGGCAGAGCTTATATTCCTCTAATATAGCTTTAGAGGACCAAATGTTACTCCAATGACACAAAGGAACATACCCACAGAACAATATAGCCATTACCATACCCCTATTTTACAGATGAAGAAAACTGAACCCCACAAAGGCCCACACCTCTTTATGTATCTGGTAGATTTAACAAAATCTTTTGACTCCAAGTCCCATGCTCTTTCTACTATATCATTCTCACTGCTTCTAGAGACCAAGCTTGACCCAGCTTATGGTGTCTGCCCTCTGAGCATCTTAGTGCTTGAGATTTCATTGGTTGGTCCTTAAGTTGCTGCCTTCTTTCCACTTCACCCTTCAAATCAGAAGTTTCTGTCACACAGCAATAGTAGACCTCTTACAAAGTACCAATGGGGAGAACTGAAAGCTTCAATACCCTTTCAGAAAAGGAGATTAAACCTTCATTTGATCCTTAAAATTCCATTATGTGCATATGTCTTCCTAGCAGTATTTTGGACAGGGCAGCATTTTAGGGTCTCTAATGAAATCGTTTGAGATCTGCCCCCTAAATGAATTCCCTAGGTCATTGGTGATCTTGTACAAAGACTGCTACATCTCCCTTCTCTCCCACCAAGACTGTTTTTGTATTTGTCTTACAGAATATTAGCGTAGTTTTAATGAAGTATCCATGGAACTGATTATACTTTTACACCAGTCCAGTTTCAGCTTTCTAACAAGTCTATATCTTTAAGGAAAAAAATGTGTTTGTCCTTCATTGCCATAAAGTTTATGTGAATGGGGAGAAACGGGAAAGAGGGAAATGACATAAATTGTTTTCTTAAAAGGAATACAAGCTGAGATGCGCTCCTTCTGGCAGTCTTGTGTCCATGCGTAAGCCTTTGAGTTAGTAGGGTGATCATAGGTTGCATAGTCTTGTCTAGACTCCAGTCCCTGATTAGCTCTGTGAACACCTTGACTTGTCTTTGGTGATCCTAAAATTATTACTTTGACTGGCCTGTTGCCTTGGCATCCTCCATGCCCATTCTTTGCTTTGACACTGGCTAAGTGATAAGGTCTCAAGTTTCAACTTTGGTTCTGCTTTGGGTCTGCTTTGGGTATTCTGACCCAAAGAGGAGATCTATCTACTGTCTATCTACTGAGGATATCTATCTATGACCCTATATATTGACCAAGACTTGTTCTTTAAGGTCTGTATGCTATGGCTGGGTATTTACTTTTCACTCTCTAATAATAAGTTCTGCCACTTAACTTCATTCCTCTAAAATGCCAGTGATGGAAGAAATTTGTACAGGCTCTGGCCAGATCTGCATTGGCTTAATTTCACTTATGTGACTCCCTTTTCCCCACTCATTACCCAGTTTTGTGTCAGCAAAGCTGAGGCAAGGGCAGCTGGCCAAGGGGAATCAAGAGTCCTGACTGTTGCTGCATATTAATGACCATAGTTGCCATCACAAGATGTAGCTATGCATGGTACAAGTTAGAAGTTGGATTGTTGAGCAGAATTCAATTAAATTCAACCAACATTTATTAACAATTACTATGAACAAGGCTTTGTTCTTGGAGCTAGGGCCAGAAAAGGGGGAAAATACATCATTTCTATTTTCAAGAAGCTTGTAGCCAAATGATTGTAATGTTATGACACCTGTAGTAGGTATGATACAAGAGAAGTGTGGTGTGATACAGAAGGCTGTGTGGTGCGACAGAAACAATAACCAAATAGGAACACTACTAAACTTTTAACCAGGGGATCTGAGTTCAAATCCTAATTTAGCCATTTACTACATGTGTGATCTTAGACAAGTAACTTAATTTCTCTGATTTTCAGTCCTCATCGGTCAAATGAGGGGGTTAGATGAGATGACCTCTGAATCCCTTCTGTGTCAAGACCTATGATCCCAAGAGAAAATATGATAAATTTAAACAAGATCTGATTAAAGTATTGAGAAATTTGAAGTGAGAAAGGTTATATTCACCTAGGAACCTCAGGAAAGGCTTTATGGAGGAAGTAGTATCTGAATTGGCCATGGTGACAAGTTTGGATGGGGTAACGTATTTTAAGCATGGGTGATGATGCCAGTAAAGGTGTGGAGACAGGTAAGTGAAAAATGAGAACAGGGGATAATCTGAGAGTATTTCAGTTTGATTGAAAGGGAGAATCCTGGAAGGTAGGGGGAGTCTCATATCATACAGATGGGCTCTTATTAATCCGTCAGGGAGAAGAAAGATGAATATGTATAAGTGAGAAAAGAGGTTGGGAATATGTTTCTGAATAGTAGGTTTTACTAAACAATGAGATGAAACTGACCTAATGGGGATGCAAATGCTCAGGGTATATTATGAATTTATTTATTCATTGTTAATTTGACAAATGGCAGGTTCTGACATGTGACTGGAGTTGCCATTGGCTTGTTATGACCATATGGCAGTGTGAGATGGTCCCCCAGCACTGGCTTATGGTCCTCCCTTCTACTTATCGTTTTTTGTCCTTCTTCAACAAAGGGGGAACACTTTGTCTCCATCCATGCTTTTGAAAAAAATGGAAATCATCTATTGATGGGTCCTTTTGGATGTTTCTCATTTTTACTTCCTGGCTCCACCCTTCCTGAAAAGACAGATTTTAAAAGCTCCACGTCAAGTGACATAAATGATTTATTATTAACTATTGTGTATCTCCTTAATATTCTCTCCCTCCTCTCCCTTGCACAGCAGTTCCAGAGCTCATATGATGTTGGCTATGGAGATTGTACTTAAAGTATCAGATGCTGTTTCACAGCTTGGATTTTAAAGGGTCCAGAAAGAGACATCCAAAACAGCATTCATATAACATCTCCTCTAATGGAGCATCTTTTGCTCAAACTGGCAGGGTAGAACATCAGTTGGTCATAGCACTGACCTACCCACAAACACATTTCAAGCAGCTACCCCACCTGCTCTTCCTCAGCTGCTTCCAAAGAACATAGAGAGATAGAATTTATGGACTTGCAGTAAATCATTACACTTACTTTGCATTTTTATCTTTGAGGAGTTGAGCAATCATAAATTATGATGCCCAGGCCATTAAAAGTTACTAATTAGAAGAGGTAAGAGATTTCCTGATAAATATTCTATTGCCTGTTTTTTACAGTAAGACTAAGATACACAAAATTTAACTTATTTGTGTTTGGTCTTGAGACTGGAAATGGAAAGTGTGCAATTCATATTCTTTACATAATCTTGCAAGAAGGATTTTGCTTAAAACAAAAGCATTCAGAAATTCAGTTTTCTAACTTTATTCCCTTCTAAGTGAAGGGAAGCAGGAGTAACTGCCCTCTTGATCACAGAGGTTCACTGGCTCCTTTTCTCCACTCAAGGTCAGGGAAATCCTGTCTTCCCATTAAAGTGCCTCCTTCTTCATCACCTTTAATGCCTGTACTATTTTACTTTGGAGACGGGTTGGATGGGCAATGGTGATGCTTTCTGTATCCCGCTTGAAGCAGTTACAGTATACACTTAACTTCTTAAAAATAAGGTATAAAAGGTCATAAAACTTTTAATGTGTAAAGGACCTTAGAGTATAGAACATCAATTACCAGAGCTGGAAGAGAAAGAATGACAAGAGATAGAAGACAATTTTCAAGTTGAAAGGTTACTGTAAAGCAAAGGCTATCATAAATAGAAGGGACCTTAAGGAGCATATATTCCTGTCTAGTTTTTCCCCATTGTAGAGTAAGTAGATTCTCCAGAAAGACCTCTCACTTCTTTGAGAGAGGATGCCTCTTCCCTGGGCCCTGCAACCAGCTTCTGTGGCAGAATTAAGAAATTTTGCCCCTAGGCCAAGAGACAAACAAAAGTTCACTACTGGCAGGGTTATGAGGCTGCATGAGTTGGGGAGGGTAGAGAACGTGAGACACTAGAGCAAAGGTTAAGGAGTTTACCACTATAGATCATCTGGTATCCAGCTGTATCCAATTCAACTGTATCCAATCCAGCAAACTTCTATTAAGGATTCTAATTTGCAAAGCACTGTACTAGATGATAGAATACAAAAACAGAAAAAAAAATGAAGTTCTTGCCTTCAGTGAGCTTATATTCTAAGATAAATATCTATGATATTTGAGGAAAGGAATATGCCACTAGGAGACTGGCAGAGGTCCTTAACAGGTCTGGGAACTTTTTTGTTTGTTTGTTTAAATGTTATGATAGCTACACTTTACCATGCTTATTTTCCATTGTAATTTTGTGAATTTTATTATACATATGTATATATATGCATATGTGTATTCATGTGTATGTATGTACATATGAATTTAGAAATGTTATTCTGAGAAGGGTTTCACAGATGCCACTAGGCAGTCAACGAGATCTATGACACACAAAAAACTGAAAAACCACCCAGCTATGGTATAGTCAGGAACATTATCCCAGAGAAGGAAGCCCTTGAGTTCAATCTCACAGTAAACTAGGTATTCTAAAAGGTGAAAGTAAGAAAGTGGGTCATAACTCAGGCATGAGGAAAAAAGTCTATTCAGAGGCAAAGGAACAAGATAGGGGAAGCTTGGGATACAGCAAGTAGAGCAATTTGGCTGGAAAATCTTGTGTGAGGGAGAGAAATGTGAAAAAGCCTGGGTAGGAAGCTTGGAGTCAGACTGTGAAAAACTGATATTTTATGAACCATTCTGGGTTGTTAAGTAAAGAAGTTAACTTGTTCCACTCTTACTTTAGGAAGTTTATTTTGGCAACTGTGTGAAAGATAGATTGAAAGAGAGGAGAGAATAGATGCCAATAGTCCAGTCAGGAAACTGGCTATACAGTCAAGAGATGGAGAGGGTCTGGACCAGGGGACAGCCATGTGTAAAAAGAAGTGAGGGGGTGTGGATGTGACAGAGATAGACTCAGTTGAACTTGGAATCTAATTCTACATGACAGATGAGGAAAAGTGAGGGGTTCTAGAAGACTGAGATTTCAAACCAGGGTCACCGAAATGAAGATAGATCCCTCAAAAAAAGTAAAAGTTAAAGTGTGGAGTTTAGGTAGATTTGAGTTGTATGGGTATGTTGATTTCTATTTTGGACATATTTAGCTTGATACGACTGGAAAAAGAAATGGCAAGCTACTTCAGTATCATTGCAAGAAAACCTCAAATGAGGTCACAAAGAGTCAAAAGCGATAACAACAAAGGTTTGATATTCCTGAGGGATACCCGCGTGAAGATGCACATACAGTTTGTGGTGTGGTTCTAGAGCTTGGTAGAAAGATTAAGGACTCATTTTTCTCTTTTTCTTTCTTTCTTACCTTCTTGTATTTATTTTTTCTATTCTGAATTTAAGAAATAAAACAATCATTTCTATAACAAAGTAGAATAGGAAAAAAGAGGGTTACACATGAAACTACAAATTTATAATATTCAACTTGCTTTTCCTTCTAAATATATAATAAAATTATCATGTAACTTTCTTTTTTTTCCCTCCCTCCGCCTTTCCCATCCTAGAGAGGCCTACCTTTAGACACACACACACACACACCTATACAACCATGAGAGTCATTTCAAAGAGCCGCTGAACCCATGAGAACTGATGAGAACACCAATACAAAAGGTATAAAAAAAAGAAGAGAAGAGAACCGAGGACAGAGCTCTGGATGACCTTTGTGATGAGGCTGATGATTCAGTAAAATATAATGAAACAAGTGGTCCTCTAAATAGGAGCTGACCTAGAGCAGAGTGATGCAATGAAAGCTGAGAGGAGAGGGCAGACAGGGGTTGCTGATTCATCTCCAAAGCAGATGAATCAGGTCTGAGGTCAAGTGGCCTGGGAAAAGAGTAGAGGATTTAGCAAGCAATACAATCCATGATAACTTGTCAGTAGAGGAGATAACAAGGAAAGTGGGAGGCGGTTGAAAGGGTTAAGATGCAAGGAAGACTAGGAATATAAGAAAAATGTTGACTAATTTTAAAATTATTGCTGATACCTGTTCACTACTGAGACCATACTTGGTAGGTCCTGGATGGCCGTAGATTCTTGGCACCCTTTCTCACTCATAGGCATCTTCTTCCATCTCTGCATACCATCGCCATCCATATGCAGGAGAAAATCTGGAATCCATCAATCTCTTCCTACTGATGAGGGGATGAGTTTTGGCCTCAGAAAAAGAGTGGCAAAGGGCATCTTTCTTTGAGGCGTGAAGATAGGGGAAATAAGAAAGGGAATTTATTCTTCCAGTTGGACTTAGGAAGATTTGTGTCTGAATGGTTTTAACTCCATTGTGTGTATAGAGGGAATGTCACAACAGAGTCTCTTCTTCAAAATGTGGAGGGATTTTTGGCATTCAACCCTAATGACTATAGGATGTCCTCTCTCACCCTGACTCACTTGTAATCAAATACCACAGTGTTCCTATTCAATTGCTCTTGCTGCCCCACCATCCCACCCCAGTCTCCCATTCATTTCTGGGGGATGTCCTGATTTTACTCTTTGAGCCCCACTAGTTCTTGAGGCAACTCCTGCCTCCTGTTTAACGTTTAAGGGGTACCATATTATTACGAGAATCAAATGAGAAAATATATGTAAAGAGTTTTGGCATCTTAAAACCTCTATAAATCTTAACTATAATGATGAAGCCTTAACCCAAGCCTCAGTTCAAGTGGGAAGCACCCAGAGTGTTGGAACCATGGTGGCCTCCAAGAAGAAACAATATCTGCCTCTGACTTTTACACATCCTATTGGAGGGGGAGTGTCTAACAGAAAAGTCCAAAGCCCGGAGTGTTGGTTTGCTCTCCAAGTCAGTGTTCCATTGAAGAACTAGTAGCTATGTTTTCCATTTGGTGCCCATTTGTTGTCCTGTAATGTTGACCCTGTCTGGAGCAAAGCCCAGATGGCCCCAAGAGAGTTAAAGTTCTGAGAAGCCCCAGCCAACTCTTTATTCTCCCAACCACAGAGAATTCTAGAATTGCAGAATCTTAGTGCTCAGGGGACTGTAGAGGTCATTGAAGTCTAAACCCTTCATGCGCCAGCATTTCTTTTCAAAATAGCGGCAGCCCAGCCAAACACATAGGGCGAAATACACAAATAAATAAGCCTTTGGATTTTAGGGAGAAAAATCAAAGAGCGAAATAAAAAAAAGAAGAAATCTCTCAGATTTTTTTTTTAGTTTTCCAGGTTGAAAAAAATTACATTTTCAATTTAAGTAAAATTAGTTAGTAAAAGATGTTCTACTTTTCTGCCTCTTCCCTCTCCACCCAATCCTAGAAAGAAGGAAAGACCCTTCTCTGTATGAAATGGAAGGTAATGTTAAATTAGAAGCTTTTGATTCCACAGCAGGGGAGGAATAGTCTAGGAGGATCAGGACCTTGTACATCTAGAGAAAAAAGGGAAGCAGCAGCAGCTTCACTGAGAGATTCCCTCCACCAAAGGCTACTCTAATACCCCCTTCTGGCATGGAGGTGACCTTAGGTTCTAAAATTGTATCATAACAAAGGAGAAACTGTTTGACAGAGCCTACAATTCCAGAAATGTGTAGATAATTGTCTCAGCAACTGTCTACTTTCTGAGGACCAGTCTAGCTAAGTTCAAGGAGGTTCATGTACAGTAAACTAGATAATGAGTGATGAATTCTTTGGTCATGGCAACATAAAAAAGAAAACAAAAAACAAATGGCTTTCAGTTTATTTGGCCCAGATCTGCTACTGCAATGATGAGTAAGAACTAAGAAAAGAGGGGCAGTGGTTCTAAGAATCACAGTTTTTAGATGGTCTATAAATGCTCACAACAGGCATATCTCTAAATATGAGATTCTTGTCTAATGACAATTTACTGACATACTGCTAAATGAAATAATAACCATCAATATTAATATTCTTATTATAAATAAATTTGAAGGAAAGTTGTATCTAAATTGAAAGATAAATGAATCTTAAAAAAAGAAATTATTATGCAATTACCATATGCCAGGTGCTATTCTAAGACCTAGGGATACACCAAAAGCAGAACAACTCTTTCCCTCAAGGAGCTTATATTCTAACAGAAGAAGAGAACACATATAGGGAAGTGGTGAACAAGGAAGGGCATTTTGGGCAAGAAAGTTATACTTATGGCAAATGAAATCATTGATCAATTGATTAATATTATCTTTCTAGGAATGGATAGCTTGATTTCCTACCTATTCTTAGAGGATGAGGTGGAAAGTAGGATTTATGTTCATTGGAAGGGTGTGAAGATGTCTGGGGAGCAACATTATCACAGGTTATATGTATGTATGTATGTGTGTGTATATATATATATATGTGTATATATATATGTGTGTATATATATATGGTTATATATGGTGAATTCTAACCAATCAGAAACCCAAAGGATAGGTCACAGATGCTCAGGATTGGCTTTACCTTACATTCAGAGGAAAACAGGAAACATCATTTCATGTTGCTTGGACATCTCTTTTTGTAGTATGCTCATAAATGGTGGTGCATGAAGTGGAGTGAGTGCTCATATGGTGAACATAAAGATAATAACAGATTGTGTGCCTTCAGATGTAGAGAATTTGGCTGTAGAAAAGTTCTGTGAAGATCCTCCCAATGAAATTAGCATATGATTTAGTACTTGGTGACTTCAGTGCAAAGAGTGGACTTAGAGGAGGATGGTCAAAATAAAATAAAAAGTTGGAAAGTGTGACTCAAGATTAAGAAATGAAAAAGGCCAAAGATTCATAGGCTACACAGAAGCCTGATGTCATGATCAGTATTTTTTTGAAGAAGCAAATAAGGGTTGACTCACATGACAAGAACAAAAATTGAAAGAAGGAAAACAAGAAAGGAAGGAAGGAAGGAAGGAAGGAAGGAAGGAAGGAAGGAAGGAAGGAAGGAAGGAAGGAAGGAAGGAAGGAAGGAAGAAAAATTTCTTGGAAAAATTATGACTGGAACCAATGTAGGAGTCACTTCCAAAACAGCTGTCTATGTAGTTTGGACTCTGAACCAAGATTAAAATCAACATCCATGTAGAAGAAAGAATAAGAATAATAAAAACATATGGCATATAATTACAACAATACCACTGCAACATATTTAAAATTAGCTATTGATGAAAAAGGACAGAAACTAGATAAAAATGTTATCCAATCAAGCCATCAAACAAGTAGTATTTATTAAACACTAACTTTGGACCAGGCAGGGAGGTAGACACTGGCATGGCAACAGAAAAATGAGAAGGTCCTTGCCCTCCAGAAGCTAACATTTTAGTAGCTGAGGAAAATGAGCAGGCTTTGTACGGGTAGAGGGGAGGAGGGAAAACTTTTCATATGGTGGGTCAGGAACAAAGACTTAAAAGTGGAAATGAGGATTTTGTGTGTAACACAGGAGTTCTAAGCTGTGTGTGTGTGTGTGTGTGTGTGTGTGTGTGTGTGTGTGTGTGTGTGAGGGAGAGAGAAGAGAGAGAGAGAGAGAGAGAGAGAGAGAGAGAGAGAGAGAGAGAGAGAGAGAGAGAGAGAGAGAGAAAGAGAGAGAGAGACCCATTTAGCAATCTGGTCCATAGACCCTTTCTAAGAATGTTTTTAAATACATAAGATAAAACACCTAGAGTCAACAAGGGAACCAATTATATTGAAACTTATCAAAATATTAAAAAAAATCATGGATCCTAGGTTAAGAACCACTGGTTTAGAGGACAGTGTTTAGACCAGTTTGATTGGAGTAAAGGGTGTGGACTGTGAAGTGATGGTTAATGACAGTGTCTCTATGTTCTTGGAATGAATGAATCATTTACTCATAACAATGGTAATACTTCACATTTATTTAGCATATTAAAATACAGAAAACATTTTCAATATGTGAGGCAGACACTGCACATTTTATTATCCTTATTTTACAGATGGGGAAACTGAAACTCAGGAAAAGTAGTATGTCATTGGTGATAGGGAAGTAAATATAAGAGATATTGTATTTAATATGAAAAAACCCAGATAGTTTATCATCAAGAACGTTTCCTTTCATGCTAATTAAGTAAAATTTGCATGAACCAAAAATGTTTTAGGCTTCTAGTTACTAGGACAAAAGTATTAATGTAAGATACCAAGCTTGCACTGGGACAGAGATGGTCAGTCAACCCAAGGAGAATTTAATAAGTGTTAACATGTCCCAAGCATTGTGCAAAGTGCTGAGGATACGCAGAAAGGCAAAAACATGGCCCCTGCTCTCCCCCCACCCCTTTAGGAGCTCACATTCTAATGGAAGAGACAAGATATAAATAGCTGTGTACATATAAAATAACATTCGGTGAAAATAGGAGGCAATCTCAGAGCAATGGCACTAGCAGCTGGGAGTAGTGGTGCTGGTGATTGGTAGTGACTGCTGTTTGCAGAGGATGGGAGGGAAGGCAGAAGCAGGAGGAGAAAGGATAGAGTATCCCAGGTATGGATCAAGGAGGGAGAGATTTCTTAGCTCTTGATGAGGGAGTCAAGGAAGACTTAGTGACATTTGCATTAGAGATCATCTAATCAAACTCATATTTTTAAGAGGAAGAAAGCAAGGCTAGGGAGATGTTTTTTCCATTTATTTATTTATTTTTGTAAACTCCTTCAGCGTAGAGGCTATGCATTGCCTTATCTCCCACATTAAGCAAATATCTTTTAGGAAACAGATATTTAGGTCTTAAAGAAATACTTCACTCAAGTGACTGAGATTCCTGAAATTTTACTTATAGGATAATAGGATTTAGACATTGGTACACAAGACCTTAGAAGCTGCCTATTCATTCACTTTGTTTCAAGATATGAAAAAAATGAGGTTCTCAGAAGAAAAAAAAAACCTCACCATCTCAGAACTTGTATGTACCTGAACAGGGATCATGTCCAGAGCTAAAGGAGCTTCAGTGCCTATCCAATTTAGACCACTTAATTTTTGGTGAAGATATTAAGGCACAATGATGATGATGATAGCTAGCATTTATAACCTTTATGTTTATAGCATTAAACTTCTTCAAGGTTTACAAAGTACTATACATATATGTGTATATATATATATATATATATATATATATATATAAAATCCAATTTGATCCTTACAACAATCCTACGAAGTAGGTGCTATTATTATCCCCATTTTACAGATGAGGAAAGGAAGACAAACAGAGGTTAAGTGTCTTGTACAGGGTCACACATCTAATGAGATGTCAAACAAAACCTCAAGTCTTCCTGGCTGCAGATCCAGTGCTCTATCCATTGTCCCACCTAACCCCCTAACTTAAAAAAGGTTTCATGATGTGCCCAAGGTAATATATGTAGAAAATGTCAGAGGGGGGATTTGGATTCACGCCTTCCCACTCTAAACCAATACCCTTTCTACCATGCAAGATATTTCAAGTTTGTATGTGTCCCTTAATCAGTTAAGCAACAAACATTTATTAATCACCTGCTGTATGCTAGACACTTTACCAAAGTCAAACAGGGAAGTGGGGAGTCTACTACCTCAAGGCCACATTGTGTTTTTCGAAGTTTGGATTCTGTCTAAGGGCCGCACTTGAGGACCTAGAGGGTCATATGTAGCCTTGAGGTCACAGGTTCTCCACCCCTGGATATAAAGACAGTAAGAAAAGAGTCCCTCTCATGAAGGTACTAAAAATACTAGAGGAACCAGCCTATGTAAGTATCAGTATATGCAAAATCAGAAATCAGTCAAAAGGCATTTGGGAGCTGGGGAATGTCCTAATCACTGTGGTACTTCAAGGACAAATATAAAAAAATGCTGGTTATGGGTAGTGTTATGGTCAATAGGCTCCTATATTTCATTGACCATTGACTCTTCCTCTTCAGGGCCCAGACCCTCCCAACTCCAATCAGGTTCTCTGACAACATGAACTGGCTCAATTTCTTCAGCCACATGATGACAGGTCCAGATCTGAGGAATTTACTTAGAAATCAAGCAGCTTCATGGGGGGAAAAATATCATTTTAGGCATTGAAATGCTTTAAGCAGGAGTTAACAGCACTAAATTAGAAGAAAATTTAAACTGGGGAACAGGAAAGACTTCTAATGGCGACATTTATTAGACTTTGAAACGATCTTCTCCCCTGCGGTTGCCATCATCTGCCTCATTTAAAAAAGTCGTCTGGAGAAAGTTCTAGAACATACAGGGAAGGTGCTGTCAGGGGAGAGAGACGAGGTGCTTGCCTGGAATGTAGCAGTTTTTTTCGCATTTTAGAAACAGGCATATGTAAAGCAATTATAAAGACTCCATCCATTATAAAAAAGTCTTTTCTAATAACACTCTACGAATAGGTCACTAGGGTCCCAGCTGCCCTCTGATGGATGTGATTTTGGAGCATGGGTTGGGAAGCAGGGAAATTGGAGAAGTTTTAAAGTTGGTTCTCACTGACCTTTCTCAGCCAGGTGATAACTCTTTTCCACCTCTCACTCCCACCCCCCCATCACTGCATTCTGTAGAGACTCAACATTACAGTTTTGCTCCCCCAGCATGAGAGCAGAACTGGTAATGGTTTCTTCATCTTCTGCTATGTTGCTGTGCAAAATGATGCTACCATATGTGCTGCTGTATTGAAATAGCAGATGCTGTGAACTTACAAAGTGGAAAAAAGGCAGGAGTACTGTACCATTTGCAAATAGGTTTTCTGGGGGAAAGCGGATTTTCTTGCAAGGTTTTGGATTTCTCTCAACCATTCCCTTCCTAATTACAGGCAGGGCTGATAGGCTGGAGTGCTTACTGGTTCTATCTCAGACAAGCTTAATAGTTTGGCTCCATAGCTTTTAAATATGTTTATGTGAAATGGCTTTTCACGCCATTAGGGAGCTGGGATGGTCTCTCTAACATAAGGAAGAGACTGCGGAAACAGGGTAGAAAGCTGCGATAGTAGACTCAGGTCTCAGCTTACATCTGAGGTGAAAGTAAGCAAGTATAGGCCAAAAGAGGCAGACACTAAGGAAAATACCTGAATTTTTTACTGAAAATTCATTAAATCCTTCCAGGCTCTCAGCTGTATATAAGAATAAACAGGAGAAAATATTTTTTTAGTTATTTCATTCAATGTACTTTATGTTATTGATCTCCAAGGGAAAACACTATGTTCCTTTCAAAGAATCAAATAAATAAGATTAGTATTAGAATTAGCCAGAAGACCTGTGTTCAAATCCCAGTTCTGTTTGTTACCTCAGTGACTCTGGACAAGTTATTTCACTGCTTTTGTCCTGACATTGCTAGGCTATGTTTAAGAAAAAAAGGAATTTATTTTTATTCAAGTAACTGCAAATAGGAAAGCAGAGTGTGGGGGGTAGGGAGTTGGGTTCGTGACAGTCTAGGACCACTGCTTCCCCCACTTCAGCTGTACCATCTTTTCTTAACCCTCCCAAAGTGAAGTTTATTAAACAAGGGACTCTGATAGAAGGGAGAGCGGACAGCCCCCTGCGAACCACCTCCTCAACAATGCCACTTTTTAGTAAACACACATATGCATACACATACATATATACATACACATATATGTGTGTGTGTGTACACATTTATGTGATATATATATGTATATCCTCAAATCTTAACGTATCATATAAATGTTAGTTTTTTTACTGATTTATTCTTGGGCCAGTTAGTGTGTGTATGTGTATGTATGTGAGTGTGTGTTTGTGTGTGCACGGATTTGTGTATATTCGCTATGTACATATGCTCTTCTTTTGAATCTAAGAACTTTTTTTTTCCCAGTTCAACTTTTATGTGATTGTCAATACTCTGTAAAATATCCTTGGAAGGTGGTCATCTGGAACTCAGTTAGAAAATTGCAGTGTGATGTTTGGGGTAAGATCATGTTGTGAGGGAACCCATTTCATCTTGGAGAGCTTACTTTATGTTTAAATTGATGTATTTTCTTTTAAAATTGAATTTACTTTAAAATATATCCCTACTCCATCCCCACAATGAGAATTTACTGGTCAGAAAGATTTAAAAAGAAAAAAAAATCAGCACAACCAAATGAGATATCCGTCAATCAATTAACCTTTATTAAGTGCTTACTTTATGCCGGGCTTAGTACAGTTGCTAAGTATGGGGGATACAAAGAAAGGCAAAAAATAAAAATAAATAAAACCATGCAAACAAACAAACAAAAATCCCTGCCATTGTACTTTCAAGGAGCTCACAATCTAATGGGGAGATAAATTCTTAAGTACAAACATCATGAATAGGTGATAAGTTGGGCATAATAGCAGAGGGAAGGCACTATAAGATTAAAGCAGTAAGTAAGACTTTTGGAAGAAAATGAGACTGAGATCTCTAGGAAAGCGAGCTAATGGAGATAGAGTTTTGTAGGCATGGGAGCAGACTGGAAATGCTTTGAGCATTGTGAATGAGGAGCAATGCTCTACATCCCAAATCCTACAACTCTCCAAAGAAATGTTTTTTGGGGAGTTCTTATTCTCAAATTTTTTCCAAGGTCAAGCTTCTATAGTGATTGTTAATTTTTTCCCTTCTATAATATTCCACTACTGTAATTTGTTTAGCCCCACTCCACAATTAATAGGAGAGCTCTAATTATGAGAAAGGTTTTTTTCTTATATCAACCTAAAATTTTTCCTTTTTAACTTCTGTTCATCCCAAACCTTACCTCAAGAACCAAAGACAAATCACTGTTTAGACTGGATACACTTCAAAGGACATTCATCAAGCACCTACTATGTAAAAGCTGTTTTTAGGTCCTGGAGATTCAGAAACAAAATGAGAAAAAGTCACCCTGAAGGTCTTTGAATTCTACTGAGGAGAAACAAAATATAAATATCTAAATAAAAAAGAAATGATAAGTAATTTGAGGAGAAAGACAGGTCTAGAAACTTGGGATATCAAAAATGTTTTACATTTAAACTGACACTTGAGTGGAACCTTGAAGGAAGCCAAGAATTCTAAGTGTGGAATGAGAAGGGAGAGCACTTCACGAGGCGGGACCAATTTGTACCAAATATATGATGATGGGAGATGAACTACAGAGTTTGGGTTTAAAGTCAGTAAATTAGTTTGGCTGGGATATTGAGGGCATGAAAGGGAATATTACAAAATAATTCTGGAAAAGGTAAGTAGGAGCTAGAATGTAGAGGGCTTTAAATGCCTGGCTGAGTCTATAATGGCCTTTCAGATGTTTAAAGTTTGCTGTCATATCTCACATAAGTCTTCTCCAGGTCAAATATCTCTAGTTTACAGACTCTTCACATTGTTTTCTTTTAGGTACCCTATCTTACAACTATCAATATTTAGAGAATGCCTGCTATGTGAAAGGTATTGTAGGGGATACAAAGGGCAATGGAATCTGGTTCTTTATTGTCAGGGACCTTACATGTTAGTTGGTTAGACAAAGCATGTTGTCATAAAAAACGAAAAGTGACTTCAGGGTGTCTGGGTAATGATACAGTGGAAAGAGCACTAGACTAACAGTCCAGATCATTCCCTCAATGTGGTTATTAAATTGCTGGGTGACTTTGAACAAGTCACTTGTTCTTAAAGGGCATCTATTGAATGAAGGAATTGGACTGGAAGCAAAATTGCTAAGGTTTAACATTTGATATAGGTAAGAAATTCTATTTGTTATAATGATAATGTATCAATAAGAACTCACATAATTAGGATGTGGAAGAGAGATTAGGCTTCTTTCTGTCTCTTTCCAATGGGTAGAACTATGGAAACAAATTGGTATAGTGGGAAAGAATGTTGGGTTTGGAATATGAATATGAAGGTTTGAATCTTGGCTTTACCATTCGTTACCTGTATAATCCCAGAGAATAACTAGGGATAGCTCATAGATAGGACCTGGAGTTAGAAAGATCTGAGTTCAAATGTGACCTCAGATACTTACTACCTGTGTGACTAGCAAGTAAGTTAACCCTGTTTGCATTAATTTCTTCATCTGTAAAATGAACTGGAGTTTATTGAATAAGGGTTTACATGACACGATTGGACCTGTGTTTTTAGAAAAATCACTTTAGTTGTTTAGTGAACAGAGGACGAATTGCATTGGGAAGAGACTTAAGGCAGACAGATCCACCAACAATGAGGAAGGCATAAAATAATGAGTTCCTCCACTAGAGTGGTGGCAATGTTAGAGGAGAGAAGGGAGGGTATTTAAGAGATGTTGCAAAGGTAAAATAAATGGGCCTTGGTGAAAGTTTGTTTATGAGGGGTGAGAGATAGTGACGAATGCAGGGAAATTCCTAGGTAGCAAGTCTGAGGGAATGGAAGAATGAGGTTGCGTTTTACAGTAATAGAGAAGGTAGGAAGAGGAGAGGGTTTAGAGGGAAAGACAAATGAGCTGTGTTTTGGATGTACTGAGTTGCAGATGTCTACTGGATATCTACTTTGAGATGTCTGAAAGAAATCTGGAGATGCAAGATTGCAGGTCAACAATTGGAGGTCAACAGCAATTAGGGCAGGATAGGTAGACTTGAAAATCATCAGCATACAAATGGTAATTAAATTAATGGTAACCAATGTAACCACCAAATGAAACAACATAAAGGGAAAAGGGAATAGGGCTAAGAACAGAACCCTGAGGGACACTTGTGGTTAGAGGGTGTCATCTGGAGTAGGATCCGGCAAGAGACAGAGAAGGAGCAGTCAGATAGGAATACAACGAGGAGAGAGTGGTGACTTAAAAACTGAGAGAAAGAGTGTATCAAGGAAGAGAGAGTGATTAATATCATCAAAGCCTGCAGAGAGGTCAAGGAGAATGAGGATTCAGAAAGGGTCATTGCATTTGGCAACCAAAGGATCATCAGCAACTTTGGAAAAAGCAGTTTTGGCAGAATGATAAAGACAGAAACCAGATTATAAGGGGTTAAGAAAAGAGTGAGAGGAGAGGAAGTGGAGGCATCTATTATAGATGGCCCCTTCTAGGAATTTAACTACAAAGGGCAGAAGAGATATAGGATGATAGCAGAGGTACAAGGAACAAAGGAAAGGTTTTCTTGAGCATAGTTGTGACACGGGCATGTTTGTAGGTAGTAGGGAATGCACTAATAGAGGGGGAAAGATTGAAAACAAATGAAAGAATGAAA
Source organism: Notamacropus eugenii (assembly GCF_028372415.1). Lineage (NCBI taxonomy): Eukaryota > Metazoa > Chordata > Mammalia > Diprotodontia > Macropodidae > Notamacropus > Notamacropus eugenii. Next base: position 551,945,896 of record NC_092872.1, read on the forward strand.
ATGACAAGAGGGGGTAATTTGGGATGGAATGGGATCACTTGAGCAGGTACAGGATTAACCTTGGTTAGGAGTAGAGCTACCTCATCATGTGAGATGGGGTGAAGGAGAAAACAGTGCAAAAGACATCTGAGTGATAGGAGATAGAGAGGAAAGAAGAGGGATCTCTGGGAGAATATTCTCAATTTTTTTCTGTAAAATATGAGGCAGATTTCTCAGGTGAGAAAGTGGGAGGAGGGGGAGTCATGGAAGACTTGAAAAAATTTGAAAGAGCCAAAGTAGAGAGCAAGATAACAAATTGATAAGGGAGGTATATAGCAAGATACCTAGCAGAAGTAAGGGCCCAGTTGAGGTTATTTAATATAATTTTTAGTGTATCTCAGTCAGAATTGGTTGTGTGATTTTCTCTACCCTAGTTCAACTGTACCTATGTAAGAGTGAAGACAACAATAGTAGGAGAGATCCAAGGACAATGAGTGGTTAAAAGGGGCTAGCGATTCAAGAGAGGCATAGCATAGATAGATTTAATTAATTCACTGAGGAGTCAAGATGGGGAGACATGACAGAGTGGCTAGTGCAAGGGAGATGACCTGACAGAGAATTGATCCATCAAAGATTGGAGGTCATGGTAGAGATGAAGAGTAGTCTTGTATAAGGGAATGGAAAGGAAGAGGTGAAAAGTCAACAGATTACAGATGGAAAATGAGATTTCAGAATTCTTGAAAATGGTGGCACATTTGTGGGTGAAAGCAAGATACAGGGTGTGATTATCTTTATGTGTGGCTGAGGTTGGGTGAAGGAGTAGCTCATGACAAGTGAGTAGATTGAGGAACTGAGTTGTTAGAGTATTTTAGGGAGAACCAATATGTATGTTGAAGTCCCTTAGAGTAAGGTCAGAGGTTGGAGAGAAAGAAAAATTCTAAGCCAGGCACTGAAAAAGGAACCAGAGTGACCTAGGGGTCTGCAGACTGCAGCTACCAGGATTTTGGTTGTCTAGTAGATATTATTAGTGTTAATCTCAAAGGAAGAGAGGTTACAGAGTAATGGTGAAAGGGAGAACACTTGGAAGTGGTGATGGGAAAGAAAGAGTATCCCGATTGTCTTATCTTGACTAATGAGTCAAAGAGAATGAGAGGAAGTGCAGCCAGGAGTGGAAAGGGTGGCCAGGGAGGTTGTGTCACTGGGGAAAGCCAGGTTTCAGTAAGAGATGGAAGTAGTGTGGGAGATGAAAAGATTTAAGATGAAGGGAATTTTGTTCTCTGTGAAACAAGCATTCCAGAAGGCATGATGGAAGAGTTCGGTGGTTCTAGGATAAAATTTTGGGATGGGAAGTTTGAGGGGGATGAGAATTAGCAGTCAGTTGGTAGAGGGTGTGGAATGGAGTTTGGGTGATAATCTACAGGTATTCGGGGTCACTGGGATGTGATGGGTATGAGTAGGTATAAAAATGTTCATCATTGAGTGAAGGACACCACTCCTTAACCTTCAAAGGACAGACACAGCAGGAGAGAGGAACCCTGAAGTCAAAGGGAGAAGGTGTTCTTCTTTGCCCTGGAGGTTCTTCACATTCAGTTGGGATATTGGGCTGACAGAAGTAGATAGAAGATGCATTGTGCTCATACAGGTGGAAAGTGTTTACTTTGGAGCACATGGAAAATGTCAGACTCAGCCTCTAGCAGCCTTTCCTTTGGGAACATACTACATCTAACAAATGGAAGGCTTAGGGTACTAGTTCATGACAGATTCAATCTAAAATGCACTGTCCATGCAACTCATATGTCCACATCATCTTTGTGGCTATACATGGCTTTTTCTATTCAGCTACAAAAATCTTCCTGGCATAGTGATCTCCTATTTCTTCAAGTATTTGCTGGGTCAAATAGTACCTAGAGTGAGAAAAATCTTGATTTTTCTAATTTGCAATTTTGCCAACAGAGTTAGAAACTCTTCTCAAAACTGCCATGTGGTTACCTGTGCTCATTGAAAGAAATACAGTTCTGAGAAAGAGGTCAGAGACTTGAGGTCCAGTCTAAAGATCACCTAGACAAGTCCATGTTCTTGCTACCACGTGTGTACACAGGCATCACAGCTATTGGGGAATGGAAGGGAGGGAGGAGGAGAGGAAGAGAAACACTCCTACTCCTCTTGCTGGAAGTCTAAGGGGAACTGATGCATCTAGATGATTTCCAAAGAATTTCAGCTCACCAAGAGGGAATGCAGTTTATCCAAGCTCTCTCTCTCTCTCTCTCTCTTTCTCTCTCTCTCTCTCTCTCTCTCTTTCTCTCTCTCTCTCTCTCTCTCATTCACTCTTTCTCCATATATATATATGTATATGTATATATATATATATATATATATATATATATATATATACACATATATGTATATATCCATGATAAATCTCACATGTTCTTTAACAAACCCAGTCCCATGGAAACAGAACACACATGACCAACTCAGAAAGAAGTTCCACTGTCCAGAAGATCAGAGATTTCCTTTGATTCCCCCCATTATAAAAATAGACACAAAAAAGTACAGAGTGATTATAGGAGCTGGACAATTGGGGGAGACCAATAAACTGAGAGAATGAGGAAAGGACTTGAAGAAGGTGGCAGTTGGGATACTTAAAGTAGGCTAGGTTTGTGCTAAGATGTGGCTATGAAACAAAAGAAGATGCCACCCATAGACTGGTCACACAGAGATCAGCAAGTAGACCAATTTGGATGAAACAATGAGGTATGAGGGAGAATAACCTGTAATCATGGAAAAAGATGCCAGAGTCCGACTGTGAAGGGCTCTAAATATTTAATGGAGGACTTTGTATTTTATCTGTCTCCTTGTTTCACATTCCTAATACTTAGTTGAGTAACTCTGAATATAAAACCACATGGTTTGTTTTGGGGGGAGCCCAAGATGTCAAAAAGAGGATCCATGATTATTAAGTCCAGACTATGAGTGGGAACAATATTCTGAGAACTTACTACTGAAGTATTGCTAGCTGCATGACACCTTGCAAAACTTTTTAGTTGTCACAATTGATAAATCGCTGGGCCTGGAGTCAGGAAGACCTGAGCTCGAATTCAGCCTTAGATACTTACTTGTTTTATGACCTTGTAAAAATCATTTAACCTCTGCCTCAGTTTCCTCAGTTGCCAATTTGGGATAATTAAAATGCCTCCCAGAGTTGTTGTGAGGATCAAATGAGATAAGAGTCTTAAAGCACTTCATATGGTGCTTGGCACATAATAGGCACTATATAAATGTTACTGTTATTATGATGACCATTATCTCCATTATTTTTCTACGCTATGAAAGGAAAGGGTTGTGCTGCATAATCTCTAAGATTCTTCCAAACTCTCATATTTTATGTACTATGTTCTAAAGTCTCTTCCAGCACCAATATTCAATAATATATGTTCTAGGAATCTTCCATTTCTGACAGCCTAAGTAAAGTTCTATTTCTAGATTTGGTTTTCTGAAAGATAATTTAATCACCATTCATTCAGTATAGACAGGGAAAGAGGAGAACATCACCATCTGGGTCTTGAAGCCAAAAGAGATGATCTGGTTCTGTTGGAGACTTGAAAAGGCCCATTGAAACTTTCTGAAGAAGGAAAACATGATACGGTTGATTTCTTTTTCTTTTTAAAAGAAAGATATAGAATGTTGCCTTGGTCCGTGGCAACATCCAGATAGTGTGTGAAAGCAGCAGGATCCCAAGTTAAACAAGTGGATGCTTGATAAATACTTCTAGTAGCCAACTTTGCTGCAACTGGAACAGTTTGACCATTCGGCATACTGCTGTCCACATGTTGGAAGCTTCTTAAGATCTCTCTGCTACATTAACTTCATAAAATCTCCCATCAAAGAGACTCTTCTGCAGTCACCGCAGGACTGGCTGTGTCCTGGTGGTATTGTTTTAAATGCTTTTAAACATGGGTATAATCCATCCCTTTGGAATACTCTTCTCCCTTTTCTGATCCTTTTACCATTTAATGTTTCTAGAATTTAATGTGTGGATACATACATGTACATACATGTACAAAAGTATACATACAAATGTGTATAGACATATGTATGTACACATACATATATGCATGCATACACACAGACATATATATGCATCATCTACCACAAAACAAAATTGTATAAAACTTTAAAATTTATGATTTAAGACAGTGTTACTTGTGGAAGTGAATATTGAAAACTACGAAAAAATCAATAAAAATTAATTAATAAAAAGATGGATTGTGTTGGTATTTGTCTTTGGTTATTATTGTTAAAATTTTTATCAAACTCACCTTTCCAGACCTGTTTCATATCACTTTGCATGCTGTATGACCTGGCAAAGGTATACTATTAGCTGCTGTCTGATCTCGGCATTCTACCTCCAATATTCAAGCCTTCCCACAGGAAATCTCTCATGCTTAGAATGTACCACTTGCTTATGTTTTTCTTGGAGAATCTTTGTTTTTTTCTTTCTCCTTTATTTTTCTTGTTCTCTCTCTCTCTCTCTCTCTCTCTCTCTCTCTCTCTCTCTCTCTCTCTCTCCCTCCCTCCCTCTCTCTTTTTCTCTCTCTCTGTGTCTCTGATGTGTGTGTGTGTGTATGTGTGTGTGTGTGTGTGTGTGTGTGTGTGTGTGTGTGTGTCTTGCCCTCTTAAGCCCTCTCCCCACCAGCATATATCCCTTCAATAGAATGCAAGATCCTCAGTGTTAGGAACTATTTTTTTTTTTATCTCATTCCTGAGCTGAAGGAGCAGGACTTCATAAACATGAGTAGGTTTGAAGTCAAATATCATTTTGCAGGTGAGAAATCAGGCTCAGGGGAAGTGACTTTTTTTAAGGCCAGACATCTAAAAAGGGTCAGACCTGGGATTCAAACCCAAATATTCTCCTTTCAAACTTCATTTGAAGTTTCTCCCTGCATTCTTAGCACTTAGTACAGATTCTCGTATATGGGAGGACCTTATAAATGTTGAATGGAATTGGAATCATGGGGAAAAGAATGAAAAATGGGTTTAGCAGCATGTTAGTTTGACTTTTCATTCTTATCTTTTACCAAAGAAACTTCTTTTTCATCAAGTAGCAGGTTGGCTAAAAAAGAATGATTTATTGATATCCTGTTGTAATAAGACTTAAAGATCTTCCCTGACTATTAATAGGCCTCAGGCAGAGCCCATTGAGGGAAGTTTGATTAGGGGAGGCTTGTTTTGTAGGAAGACCCACACCTTTGTTAATGAGGCACTGGTCAGGAAGGTTGTGATGCCCTTTGATTCTGAAAAGTATATATGTACTCTGAGGTGAGGTTTTACTTTGGGGGCTTACTCTTTGGAAGAAGGTTCCTGTGCCAGATGACACTGTGAGTAGCCATTAAGGAATTCTCTTCTCCCATTTTGAAAACCCATGTGTTGGTGCTTCTCTCTCTGGTAACGATGTATGTATGTAACAGTCAGACAGTTGGATTTGTCTATTGATCTGTGATGTATGTATTGCTTATGATCAGACAGTTAGAAGCCCTGTCTATTGGTCTTTATTTCTCTGCTGGTATTATCTCTGTGATTAAAGAATATTGTTAACCCCTCAAAAGTTGTTTTCCTTTAAGAAAAGCATATCTAAGAAGCTGTGCCAACAGGCTATCATAGATATGTGTCAGGGTTCTTGTTGCTACACCTGGACATCTGAAGATTTCTTTTTTATTCTTCTCCCTCCTCCATGTTCTAATTTCTCCTTCTCTGCTGCCTAGATAGTAAAACTGAGTCTTAGAGAGATTGAGTGACATAATCATTCTCATGTTGATGGTAAGGCAGAGTTCAAACCTTTTTTCCATCCGTTCAGTCCATCATTCTGTCCATGGTGCCAGGTTAGTTGGAATATAGTCATTTCCTACCAGGCACTAGGCATGTAGCCTACTGAAAACACCACCTCCAGCTTCCAAGTCAGCTCTGAAGGGGCCAGATCGAAGTTTATGTAAGATGAAACAGCCGCTTCCCCTAAGTTAAGTGATAAAGTTGGTATTGCTTCACTTTGCAGTGAGAAAGCAGAAGTTATTCACGATGTGTGTGGTGTGTAGGAAGAAGACTGGATCTCATGCTGAGGAGTCTCAGTTTGACTCATGGCTCTACCAGTTTATGCTTGTGTGACTTGGGACATGTCTGTTCTCTCTTCTTACCTTGAATTTCTCTGTTAAATGTGAGAGTGGAACTGGATAACCTCTAAGGTACCTGCTAGCTCCAATCTATGTTTCTATCACTATGTTCCCAGGATCTCTATCCTAGTTGCTCATTAAATAAAGGAACAACACTCCAAGAAACGAATAGTACTGAAAACAGCAACTTCTTTCATTACAGGGGCCTGAAAGCCTCTGCTCTGCATTCCAATTTAGCTACCAAACAGCTGTGATAGAAAATTGGTCATTCATGAAGGCAGAGTGACTAATACCCTCCCCTTTTTGAAATAAGAAAGATGTCAAAATTGTTTTGTTCAGCTCAACTATATGGTGCTCTCCTCAGAGAAATCAAAGAATTTTCTATGAATGCTATTGCTTCAATTTATGTGGCAATTAGGGACAACCAGGAACCTCAAATCTGGGGAAGCAACTCAACAGGAAAGGGCATGGTTAATGTTGGATCCAAGTAGTGATCTCAAGGGTACTGGAAATTGTTTCTGTGTACCCACAAATATACTATGGCTACATTAGAAATCATATTAAAATAAGATTCATTCAACAAATATGTAATAGGTGCCTCTTCTGTAAGATGGGGAGAATATGAGCACCTACCTCCCAAAGCCGTTGTGAAGATCAAATGAAGTGTTTATCATAAAGCATTTAGCACAGTGTCTGGCACCTAGCCCTAAATAAATTTTGACTGTATTTGTTCTCAGTAATAATAATAATAGGAAACATTTTTATTGGACCTTAAGGTTTGCAAAGTACTTTTACATGTTTTATCTTTGACAGTCTTATAAGGGGGTACTGTTATTAGATGAGGATATATTAAGGTTCAGGTCAATTCTGACTTTCCTGGAGTCAAAAATCTAACACATGTTTGAGATGGGATTTGACCCCTGCAAGACTCTCCACTAAACCACATTGCCCCATTATCTTTTAGGAAGCATTATGCTAAGCACCAGGCATATAAAGACATACTTCTCTCAAGGACCTTAGAATCTTACAGACAAAGAAAAGCACATTCACAGGTGTGTACGATGCAAAAGGGAGTGAAAGATTTGCACTGTGAAATGAGACCTAAAGAAAAATCACTTTTCTCTGGTGGAAAGGAGAAGGAAGATCAGGGATGCTTTTATGGAAAGGATGGCATATGAGTTGGGCCCTTCAGATAGACAAAATCCTGGCTTCTTTGCAAGGAATTAATGTTGATCCATTATTTAGAATGACTTAAAGATCATCCCATTACATGATGACTCTCTTAAGTCCTTGTCTCCTATAATGTATGCAGGTAACATATACCTACAAGTTTTTAATATGTGTTTATTTATATGTAAAGATATGTGTATACACACATAAACATCTATATGTATATGTATGAATGTGTGCACATGTATATATGTGTGTGAATATACTGTGTATGTATGTGTGTATACATATACACACATACATACATACCTATATATGTAATGAAAAGAAGTCAATAATCTGATCTACACTCTTTTTATCATGATGAAGCAAGTACAACTAGCATTATTTATAAATCAATAAGTATTTATTATTTTTCTTCTCTGTTATATACTGAGCTAAGTATTAGAATACAAAGACAAAAATGAAAAAGTCCTTGCCATAAAGGAGCTTACTTCTAAAGGAGGTACATGGAGAAGAGGCATAGAGGCACGTATAAATGCATTTAAGTAGGTACAGAGAATTCTCTGAGAAGATGGCACAGAAACTGAGAGAATCAGGAATGACTGCAGGAGATAACATTTGAACTGAGTCTTGAGTGAAAACAGGGCTTCAAAGAGGTAAAGATAAGGAAGAAGAAAATTCCAGGCATGAAATATTCCATATGCCAAGCAAAGGCTCAGAGAAGGGAGATTATGTATAAAGGACAGCCAGTTGGCCAATATGACTGGACCAAACAGTACACAGAGAGAAATGAAACACAGGAAAACTAGACATGAGGTAAGAGGTCGGGTTGGGAAGAACTTTGAATGTCCAAGGAATTTGTATTTGATTCTAGAGGTAATAAGGAGTGTGTGTGTGTGTGTGTGTGTGTGTGTGTGTGTGTGTCTGTATGTTTAGAGCTATACTTCAGGAAAATCACTTTGGCAATTGTTTGGAGGACTGATTACAAAGTGAGGAGATTTGAAGCAGGGAGACCCATTAGGAATCTATTACAATAGTCAAGTCAAGAGGTAAAGAGGGCCTGAACTAGGATGGCATTTACATGGATGAGATAAAGGAGATGTATCTAGCAGTTACCAAGGATGTAAATCTGGGAAACTAGGATAGTGAAGACTTTGCTAGTAACAGAAAATTTGTGAGAGTTGGGTTTCTTTGGATACATGGAGTTTGAGAGGTTTATAGATCATCCAGTTCAAAATGTCCAGGATGTAGTTGGTGATATGACGCTAGAGTTTAGAAGAAAGGAGGAATGAAGATATAGATCTAGGAATTATCTTCATAGAGATAATAACTAATCCCATGAGATCTGATGAGATCATCAAGTGAGAGGGTACAGAGATAAAAGAGAAAGGGGCCCAGAACAAAGCCTTGGCATACACAGACAGTGGATATGACATGGATGAAGATCCTGAAAAGGAAACTAAGAAGGAAATGTCAAAGAGGAAGATCTATTACGGTACCTTTGGGACTGACTTTGTGCCCTTAGGCAAATTACTACCCTTATCTAAGCTTCAGTTTTATTATCTATAAAATGAAGTTCTGGGATTTTCAGGGTCCCCCTCAGCTCTAAACCCTGTGATTCCTACAGTCCTATCTAAAAATTCTTCTCATAATCCCACCCAGTTATATGGCATTTGTGGGGGTGAAGTGGAAAATTAGTGGGGGAAAATTAAAATTAGGAAGCTTTCAAACAGTGCTGTGGATTACATACAGTTCTGAATGACTGGCTTGAACTGTCAGCACATTAAAGAGAGGAATGGACCGAAGCTGTTCTGAACAGATGTTGACACTAGAAGCAGGGATGCTGGGCTCCTTGGCCTGTGGCTATGGAAGCCCAGCTGGGTGAGGGAGACAGGCTGCATTCATGGCAGCCCCCTGGGCTTCTCGCCCCATGCAGGTAGGCAGCTATTGAGAAGCAGGAAGATGAAAGCCTGCTCTCCAGCTGTCACCTGCTGAGTGGGCCGCAGCCTGTCCAGAAATGTCATGTTTGGCAGCTGGTGAAGAATCCCTCCCATTGGTGCTGGCACACAGCTCTCCCAGTACTCTGGGAAAAAAAATGCTTACACTGGGGTTTCCTAAAGAAACTCCATTAAAGGAAATTTTGAGCTTCTGGTTGTGGCACATCAACATGAGACTAAACTGGCAAATTTCTAATACTCGGTCTCCCACTGATGGTGCAGAGCATTAGAAATGCCAAACTCTAGCTACTAAGAATAAAAGATACACATATATATATATATATATATATATATATATATGTACACACACACATACATATATACACATATGTGTGTATATATGTATGTATATATATGTTTATATGTATATAGGTGAGTAGGTATGTGTGTATGTGTGTGTTTGTGTGTAGGATGGAGGAAGGCATTTTTCTTATTTCTCATGGAATAAGTGAGAAGTCATGAGGATATTTTCTAGGAAAGTGGAAAATAAGAGGGCTGAGTTTCTTGTGACAAAAATAGGCCATACATTCAAAGAAAGAAATTCCTTAAGGGAGAGATAAAAGATATCTAGCAAGGTTTTATGTCTTCTTCTTACAAAACATAAGAAGAAGCATATGAACTTGTCTTCTTCTTGGAATCCCTAGTTTCTTTTAAGAATCAGCTAGTTCCACCTTTTCTACATCCCTTGGCCACTGGAATCTCATTTCCCTGTCTACCTTGTAGTCATATTGTATGTATAGTGTTTATACAAATGTGTATTTTGTCTTTCTTGTTAGAATGTAAACATTTTGAGGGTAGAGAGTTCCCTTCTGTCTTTGTATACCTTATACTTAGCACGGTGCCTGACACATAAGCTAGGTGACTCCGTGATAGAGGAATTCCTGAGTTCAGATCTGGCCTCAGATATACTAGCTTTGTGGCCCTGGGCAAGATACTTAACCTTGCTGAAAACTGAGCTGGAGAAGGAAATGGCAAACCACTCCAAGATCTTTGCCAAGAAAACTCCAAATGGGGTCATGGAAGTTTAGAGAAGTATGAGACAAACAATCAAATGGAGGTAAATGGGCATAGGATAAAGTGTTCAAAGAGTATAACATAATGGAATGAATCAAAGATTTGGAGTCTTGAATTTTGAGTTAAGATCCATGCTCTGCTACTTACTCACTGACCACAAGTCTAAATGTCAAATCTATAGGGTTTGGTTTGGTTAAAATCAGATGATTTCTAAAATAAGATGATCCTTGCTTATCCTAATTTCTATGATCATTACCCTTTAGTTATTGAACTATGGTTTTATTTCATAAAAGCTTTCAAACAACTCACTTTACAACCTCACCATTAATCACTGAAGTCCACAGGTGAAAGGATTATCATGACATTAAGGTAGAATTAAATTCAATTGAAATTCATTTATTTTTTAACTACTGTCTTCTGTTTTTACATTACAGTCGTTTCTGGCTATATTTCTCAACCCTGTGAGTCTTCCCTTTTAACAAAAGAAAAAAAAAAGATTCAAGTAAACCAAATAATTCATCTACTGTGTCTCTCTCCAGGGCTAAGATTATTTATTGTAACCTTATATATGTGGTTTTATTTTAGCACCATTTTCACTTATACTATTGTTAAAAACAGAATTTTTCTGGTTGTGCTTATTTAGATTTATATGATTCTTCCCATGTTTCTCTGAGTTCTTTAATTTTGGTCATTTCCTACCACTTGATATTATTCTATCATATTTATATGCCTCAATTAATTTAGTCATTCCCTAATTGACAGGAGCCTACTTTATTAATAGTTTTTTACTATCACCAATAAAATTCCTGATTTTATAATTTTGTTACATATGGAAAATTTCTTATTATCTTTTAACTCCCTTGGGTATATACTTAGGTAGACTCTTTTACTCAGGAATTCAGTTAAAAAAAATTAGAGTTATAGGAAATAAAAATCTGTAAAGGGACCTCTGCTATTAACTTGTACAGCCTCTACCCAAAATATGATTCATCTCTACAATATCCTTGACAAATGATACTTTAGATTACACTTGAAGATCTCCAGTGATGAATCCTTTAGAACCCATAGAACTGTATTAGACTAGTACTATGGACGCTTCCTGAGTACACTGAATGGTTGACTTCAAGACTTGTAGGGGTAGGTGGCACAGTTAAGTGTCAGCTTTATTGTCAGGTAGTTTTGACAGACCAAAGTAGAGGAGATAGTACCCAGGAATTAGCAAGTTAGTAAATCACCAATTATTTATTAATCATTTATTATGTGACAGGCAACTGAGCAAAGCACTGAGGATAGAAAGGGAGAAAAGTGTTTCTTCCTCAAGAACCTTGCGTTCTAATGAGAGTGACAACATGCAACACCTATGTATATACAAGGTAAACACTTTGTAAATGGAAAGTAATCTCAGAGGGCAGGCACTAGCTCTGTGTATGGAGAAGGGGATGGGTTAACGAGACTGAGAAAGGCCTCTTTTGGAAGGTGGTAGTTGAGTTGAGTCTTGCAGGAAGCAAGAGAAGCTAGGAGGTGGAGATGAGGACATGGGAGAAAGCCAGTGAAAATGTATAGAGTCAAGTGATAGAGTGCTGTGTGCAAGCAATAAGGAGGTCAGTGTCTTTAGATTATAGAATGTGTGGAAAGGAATAAAGTGTAAGAAGACTGGAAAAGAACAAAAGGAACCAATATTTAAAAGTTTTAAAAGTCAGCCAGAAGTAATTGATAACCATTGGAACTTACTGACTACATTGGTAACATGATTCAGACCTGCACTTCAAGATGATGACTCAACTAACTCTTTCCAGTGGACGATGTAGTACAGTGGGGTTAGATTTGAGGCAAAGAGACCAACCAGAAGAATACTGTAGTGGTCAAGATATGACATAATGAAAGGCTATACAAGGGTAGTATCTATGTGAGTGGTGAGGACATAAATACAATAGATATTATGAAGGTAGAAATAAGACTTGGCAAGAGATTGGGTATGTGGGGGGATAGCATGTGAGGAGTTGAGGTTGTGAGGCAAAATGGCTGAGAGGATAAGCATGCCTTTGACAGCCAAGAGAATATGGAAAGGGAGGAGCTTTTAGGGGAAAATATAATGAATTGTGTTTTGGATAGGTAGAGTTTAAAATACCCAAGGGGCATATACTTTAAAATGTCCAATAAACAGTTGGAGATGAAAGATTAGAAATCAGAAAGGAGGTTAGGGCTGGATAAATAGATCTGAAGATTATCTTCATGGAGTTGATAATTGAATGAATAAATGAGCTGGCAGTTGATGAGATCATCAAAAGAGTTAATATAGAGGGAAAAGGGAAGAAGTTGAATATATCTATAGCTACTCCGGCACAGGAAACTGAGAAGATGTGATCAGACAAGTAGGAGGACCAAAAAAAGAACAATGTCACAAAAATTGTTGAGGAGAGAAAGTATGCAGGAAAAGAGAATGTTTGACAGTGCTGAAGGTTATAGAAAAATAGAGAAAAGGTCTTTAGATTTTGTAATTTGAGCTCATTGGTAACTTTGAACAAAGAGTTTCAGTTACATAAGGTCTGGAACCAGACTGCAGAAAGTTTAGAAAAGAGTGAGAAGAGAATAACTTGAGATATGTATTGTAGATGACTTTATCAAAGAGTTTAGCCATGAGATAAAATGAAGAGCTGAAGGATAATCACTAGTGGGGATGATCAGATCAAGTAAGAGTTTTGCTATTATTTTTTGAAGAATGAGGGGAAATATAGGTATGCTTGGAGGCAGAAACAAAGGACTGAGTAGTTAGGAAGAGATTGAAAGACTAGTGAAAGAGTGGATATGATAAACAGGACATCAACTGGAGAAGACACTATAGAATGAGACCAGGGATGCATGTAAAAGAGTTTGGTTTGGCAAAGAGAAGGGCTGCTTCTACAGGTTAAAAATGGATAAAGGAGGAAGTAATGGGAAAAGATCCCTGTGTGATATGTGATAATCAGTTTTCTTACCTAGAATAAAGAACTCTTGTTGAACTTCTTGAAGTCTTTCACTATCTCAAGCCACAAGTTTTGTTGTTTGTTTTTGTTGTTGTTTGACAAAGTCTAAGGCATGGTCCTCAACTAAAAGAGTGGGAGCAGTGGTACCATGGGAGGTTGAAGAGGGATGAAAAAATTTTGAATAGATCCTTTGGTAAGTGGGATAGTCATTTGATTAAGCACATGTTAAAGGATTGCTTTGCTGCTGTGAGGTTCTAGTTGATCTTATGTATCATAACCTTTGGGAGGATTCAGTGTATGATTTTCTTCAACTCCATTCAGCAAATCTGTGATAAAAAGTGAAGACTGAGGATTAATCCAAAATTGAGGCTTGGTGAGACATGATGAACGACAGGAAAAAGGAGCAAGAGACTTGAGTTTAGAGGATAATATGGAATTGAATACATTCTTAAAGGGGTTAAAATATGGAAGGGGAATATAGGCTTTAGTTTTAATAGCCCTGGAAAGAACTAAGGGGCAGAGAGATTTGGGGTAATGCTAAGGATAAAAAACAGTATTAGAAGTCATAAGGCATAGGTTATTATGATTAGATAAAGAAATTTCAGAATTAATGAACATGAAAGTGGAACATTTGTGGATGGTGACAAGATCAGATAATGACCATCTCTGTGTGTAGCTAAGATGGGATGGATAAAGAAGTTATAGGAACTGAGTATATTTAGTAACTGGAAAATTAGGATATTTGCAGGAATATTAACACGTATTTTAAAATCTATTGTGAGAGTAGGATTTGGGTTGACAGAACTATTATGAAAAAGTCACTGAACTCATTAAGAATGGAAGTAAAGTTTCTGGAAGGGTCAGAAGATAATAGCTACTAGAATCTTAATGGGTAATATATTTGGTTTTAATGAACCTCAAAGGAAAAAATGTTATTGAGTGATGGTGTTAAGTGGAGAGTCTGGAAGTGGTAATGAACATCATGGGGTATTCTGATTGTCACAGCACTGTCAATGAGTTGGGATGGCTGGAGTATCATGAATGAAAGTGGCAGAAAGGGTGACTAAGGAAGTTGTATCAACAGGAGAGAGTCATGTCTCAGTGAGAGCCAGAGTAGGAAAGGGAAACGTTTAAGATGAAAGTGTTTATCTGTGTAGCAGGCATTCCACAGAACACAGTAGAGGGGAAAGGAGAAATGATGTAGATAAAATGCAGCATCTAAACTCCAATTTGCTGCAACACAGCAGGAAGAGATGGAGAATAAAGTTGTGGAGACAGACTGAATGACAAACAAAGCTTTGGTAGACAATGAGGTTTCATGTGAGATTTTGAAGAAAAATTATCAAATAGTTACATCTATGAGCAAGAAAATTATGTCTTGAGGATATGAAGGATGGATTGGAGAAGGTCACAAGAAAGCCATATTGGCATATTCCATTCACAGAAATTTGTAGTCTTTCTTGTGTCTATCCTAAACTTTCAAACTAGAAAATTAAGAACTGTAACTAGGACTCTTGGGACAAATTTTGCTTTGGGGTGGTGGGAGGAGGGGTTGGCATTACAAAGACCTTTCTGACCATTGCTACTGTTGTACTAGAAGAGTGAGCAGTCTACCTCCAGGATAGTCCCATAGTGCCTGGGTAGAAGGAGCAAAATTACAGTTTTGGGGAGAGGTAATTTTGTGCAATGGAAAGGATGTTAGATAAGTCAAGAGGCCTAACTTATTTACTATTTGTGTTACCCTGGATATGTCACTTCCCCTCCCTTGGTATCAGTTTCCTCATATGTAAAATGAGCTTAATTATATTTACAGTTCCTACTTCACAGGGTTGTTTTGAGAAAAGTGCTTTGTAAAGGTCCAAGTTAAATATTAATGGTAACATTCCAGCTAAGACAAGTCAGGCCTGCTTTGTCTCTGAGGTGTCTGGTGCCTTCTGGTGTAGTCCATAGAGTGCTGGATTTGGAATCAACAAGACCTAAGTTTGGATCCTGATTCAGGTACTTTACTAACTATATGATCCTGGGAAAGTCACAAATCTTTTCTAGCCTCAGTTTCCTCATCTGTAAAATGAGGATAATAATAGCATTAACCTTCAAGGGTTGTAAAGATCAAATGAGATAACCTATGTGAAATGCTTTGCAAACCTTAAAACACTACATAAATACCAGCTAGGTAGATTGTCTAATGAAGGAAAATGGCAAGTAGAAGGATTTCAAAGATAGAATGAGATGAATAGATGTTGAAAAGCTGGCTATAAAGAACATTGGCTAGACAGAATGCCTTACTCACTTTGTGAAATGAGATTCAGCCAGCTTCTTGCTCTCTTCCTGCTAAGTGAAACTGAAAATGGCATCTTTTAATGAAATCCACAGTTCATTTGAAGAACTCACTTTAATCAATACTTGAAATTTCCTCCCTGACCAAATTTGTTAATAGAACTGCCTTTAAACAGTGAAATTGACTGGATTAACTTTTATCTCCTGAAGGTGGGTGAGGAAATGAGCTCTAAAATGACTCAAGTCAAGACGCCAATGGGAGGAAGAGGTTGGGGAATGGTAGGGTGAGCACAGCTCCTATACTCAGTACCTCTATAATGAAGAGTTGACTGTAGCACTAAGGATCTTGGTTCTTTGAAAAGAATGTGCAAATATATGAGAAGGATCTGTGATTCCTTCAGGTTAGGGAAATCCTGGAGTTCAAGCCTTTACTACCAACTCAGGTAGCAACCTTTCTGTGACTTGGTAAATAAGTATGAAAGAGGACTGAAGCTCACAGAGATTAAATGGATTTTTCAGGGATATACAGTTAATATATAAAATTAATGTGTCAGAGGTGGGACTTAAAGCTAGGTCTTCCTAACTCCAAGTATAATACTTAATCCACTATGCCCACATAGGTGGTAGTACTGAAAGAAAGGAAAGGATCGACAGAGATATGGAATTAGATTCAACAGAACTCATTCTCATTCTATTAATGAGGAAGATCTGTCTCAGGAAAACATGCCTTGGAAAGGGGGAAATACTGGGGAAAAAAGATCACCTTCTTTCAAGAAGCTATCTGACACTTTTTTCATCTTGCCTTCACTATGATCTTTTCCTTCTCTGGATTATTATCACTTAAACTAACAGTCTTCACTTTCTATTCTCCTGGCTACCTGGTCCACTTTAATAGCTGTGGCACCCTTCAGGATCACATCTTTAGCTGCTGATGAATGCCCTGCCAGGAATCCTAACTCAGGCTCTCCAGGAAAAACTCAATATTTTTTCTCAAAAATATTTCTCTGTTTCTTGATTTCCTGTTTCTATCAATGGTGTTACCATTGATGCTGTCATAAAGGTACTCAAAATTTTTTTTTTAATCTCTCTAAAACTTAAACTCCATTTCCAATGAGTTGCCAAGTCTTATTTAATCTAACTCCATATCTCTAGTCTCAATCACTATGTGAGCTAGTGCAATGGCTCTCTCAATGGTCTTCCCATCATATTCTACTCTCCCAAATCCTTCTTTTATTTTAAAGTCAAAATAATTTGCATTGAGCACAGAACTCCTCTGCTTAAAGTCATTCAGTGAGTCCCTATTACCTACCAATTAAATGTCAAACTCTTAATCCTCAGATTGAAAAACCTCTACAAAAGGTTATCTTCCTATTTTTCTAGGCTCAACTTATTCTAGTACTTACCATCTGCTCTATGGACCAACAGATTTGGACAGTTTGTTGCTTTCCATGGAAATCTAGTATGTTATAAGCTCTTTGCTTTGGCTCTTCTTAGTTTAACCTGCAAGGCCTAACCTGCTCATAAGTCACTCTCTTAACTCATATTATAGTAATTTCTTAAAATTTTACCTGTATTTCATATCTCAAATTCTATATCGTTCATAAAACTTTCTGTAATCTTCCCAAACAAAAAGGGAATTATTCCTCTCCAGGTCTCATATATCACTTTATACTTACCTTATATTGTATTTCACGCTTAGTTCAATTCATCAGTGTAAACGTTCCCTTAACTTATGCAGATCACCACCCCTTTGAGATCAGTACATGATGTTTGAGATTTGCTGTAGCCAACAGTTCTATTACTCTGTGGACAAACTGGTGATTGATGAGCCTTTTCAATTTTAATTAGAGAAGTCCTTGCATACCAGGTGAACACTCCATATTTAGAACCATAGATTAGCCTTTCTAATTTGATAGGACATTCTAGGGCTTGTTTCTCCTTCACTGGGACCTTCAAGAACCCAGAATCAACTCATGACCTTGATGAGACATTAAAGCATAATTTAAATGAAGGCTTTCTTTTTCTTTTCATTTTGTATAAAAAATATTTGTATTTCATATCTCCATTACTATATTATATGCTTCTTGAGGGCAGTCCTCATGTCTTTTTTATGCCTATTTCCACCTAACAATAACTAATTAACATTTTAAACAAATATTAGGTACCTATTATGTCTAAACACTATGTGAAGTATTTAGCATGCAAGGACAAAAAACAAAACAGCTCCTACTGTCAAGAAAGAAGATTGCTTTCTACTGGGAGGATGTGTTATATATAAATAAGTGAATTGAAAATATGTATAGATTTAATCCAAATTAATTCAGAGAGAGAATATTTATATATAACATGAGATGGGAAGGGGAAATCAAGAAAGACTTCTTGGATTTGGAAAAAAGTGATGGATTTGGAGGTAGAAGGTCTGAGCTCAAATCTCAGTTTTTTAATGTACCACATGAACCTACATAAATCATCTTCATTTCTATATATTACAAACAAAGCTCAACAGCAAGAGATAGAAAGAGATATTCCATTTAAGTTACATGAGATATTACAACATATTTGGGAGTCCACCTGCCAAAAAACCCACAGGGACTATATGAACACAATTACAAAATACTTTTCACAAAAATAAAGTCAGATCTAAATAACTGGAAAAACATCAGTTGCTTGTGGGTAAGCAGACCTAATAAAATAAAAATGACAATTCTATCTAAATTAATTTACTTTTTCAATGCCATACAAATCAAAATACCAAAAAATTTTTCATAGAACTAAAAAAAATAAGATCAAAATGCATCTGGAAGAACAAAAGTTCCAAAATATCAAGGAAATTAATGAAAAGTTATACTAGGGGAGGTGACTGAACCATCCAGATCTTAAATTGCATTATAAAGCAGCTATCATCAAAACCACTTGATACTAAGAAACAGAGGGGTAGATCAGTGGAATAGGTTAAGTACACAAGACCCAGTAGTCAATGATTATAGTAATCTACTGTTTGATAAACCCAAGAACCCCAGCTCCTAGGATAAGAACTCTCTGTTTGACAAAAACTGTTGGGAAAACTGGAAAATAGTGTGGCAGAAAATGGATATAGACAACATCTGACACTGTATACCAGAATAAAATCCAAATGGATACATGACCTATGTACAAAAGCTGATAATATAAACAAATTAGAGGAGCAAGGAATTGTTTATTTGTCAGATTTATGGAGAATGGAGGAATTTGTGACCAAATAAGAGTTAGCATTATGAAATGCAAAATGGATAATTTTGATTACATTAAACTGAAAACATTTTTTGTGCAAACAAAGCCAATACAACCAAGATTAGGAGGAAAGCAGAAGACTGGGAAAGAATTTTTACAACTAGTGTCGCTGATAAAGACCTCATTTCTAAAATATATGGAGAACTGAGTCAAATTTACAAGAATGCAATAGATAAATGGTCAAAGGATGTGAACAGGCAATTTTCAGAGGAAGAAATTAAAGCTATCTATAGTCATATAAAAAATGTTCTAAATCACTATGGATTAGAAAAATGAAAGTCAAAACAACTCTGAGGTACCACATCATACCTATCGGATTGGCTAACATGACAAAACAGGAAAACGATAAATATTGAAGAAGATGTAGGAAAGTTGGAACACTAATTCATTGTTGGTGGAGCTGTGAGCTGATCCAACCATCCTGGATATCAGTTTGGAACTATGTCCAAAGGGCTATAAAAATGTGCATACCCTTTGACCCGGCATTATCTCTTCTAAGGATGTATCTAAAAGAGATCATAAAGATGGGAAAAGGAACCACATGTACAAAAATATTTATAGCAGCTCTTTTTGTGGTGGCCAAGAATTGGAAATTGAGGGGATGCCCATCAATTGGAGAATGGTTGAACAAGTTGTGGTATATGAATATAATGGAATACAACCATGCTATAAGAAATGATGAGCAGGTAGACTTTGGGAAAATCTGGAAAGACTTACATGAACTGACACTGAATGAAGTGAGCTGAACCAGGAGAACATTATACACAGTAACAGCCTGTATGTAAGGACTGATTTTGATAGACTTAGCCCTTCTCAGCAATGCAATGTTCTAAGACAATTCCAAATGATTCATGATGGAAAATGCCATCCACATCCAGAGAAAGAACTATGGTGTTGGAACACAGAATGAAGCACACTATTTTATTTTTTGTTATGTTTCATTGTGTCTTGTTTTTCTCATGCTTTCTCCCATTTATTATAATTCTTCTAAATGTATTCAATGGGAATGCATGTGTAGAGCCCACATAAGACTGCATGACATCTTGGGGAGGGAGGAATGAGGGAGAGAGACAAAACTGAAAACTCATGGAAGTGAATGTTTAAAACTAAAAACAAATAAATTAATAAATTTGAAAAAATATACTACATGAATAATCACGTTCCTGCTGTGAGTCTCAGTTTCCCTCTCTGCAAAATGAGCAAGTTGGGCAAGGTAAACTGGCTTGTCCATTCCATGATCTACAGGTAGCATGGGCCAGTGCAAAGAATTTTGACCTCAAAATCAAAGAATGTGGATCCAAATCTTGACTTTGGTATTTAATATCTGGGCAAGTCAATTTTACCTATCTAGGCTTGACTTTCCTCATTTGTAAAATGTAGAAGGGCTCATAACAGATGACCTCTGGAGTCCTTTCCAGCTCAAAATTCATGAGACTATGAAAAGAAAGAAAAGAAAAAATGAATTCCAGTCATGAAAGACAATCTGTGCCCATCAAAATGATCTATGTACATTAAGTGCATATTAAATTATGAATCAATTTGAATACTACACATCCCAGTCAGTGGCTACAACCTGCTATATTCATTTCCATTTGTTCTTTATGTAACTCATCTCCCAGTGAGATTAGAAACTCTTCAAGAGAAGGGATCAGCACCATTGTGCCTGGCTGGGGGAAGATGGGATGCTCACAACAGAAAGACACTATAGTACAGTAGAAAAAAACCTGGGCTGGGAATTGGGAGACTCAGGTTCTAATCACAGATCTACAAGGAATTCATTTATAAGATCTTAAGTAAGTTCCTTAACCTCTCCGAGCTGCAACCCCTATTTCTATTAAATAAAGATACATTATATATGTATTTGCCATACATATGCTAAATTGATTTTTTTTTTTATTCCTCACATAAGAGACTCCATTTCTTATTGATACTTATGTTCATTGTGTATCTCCCAGAACCCAGAACAATGCCTAGAACTTAATGGGTACTTAAGAAATACTTGTCATTTCATTTACTGAGACTCTTAACTGACTTGCTCAGCCTTGTAGTATATGAAATTGTAGGATGCTTCAAGTAGAAGGGATTATAAAGATCATCTAGTACATTTTACAGAAGAGTAAGCTGAAATTCAGTGAGGTTAAATGACTTACCTAAGACAAAATCATGAATTCTAAAAGATCTGGGACTAGGTCTCAAGTACCCTGACTTCTAGTACAATGGTATTTTTTGTTATATTACAGTTTTTCTGTTAAGAAGATGGCCTGAGCCTTGTTATATATTTATAGCACTTAAATAATAAGGTGACAAATAATTCTACCAGAACACATATTTAACTTCTTTGACCTTATACAGACAGGTTTATTTACAGAAATATTTTGTAGCTACAGAATTCTAGCCACACTAGACTACTCTTTTCCCAGCTTATCTTGCTATCCCAGGCTTCAAGTCTCAGCTATTACCAAACTGTGATGCCTGCACTCTGATCCTCTTCTACCACCTACTACTGGAACATGTTCTCAGCCTCTGGGACCATCAGATCTGATAGGTGAACTTTCACCTTACCTTGACCAGGACCAGGTTACCATCCTGGCCATTTCTAGGCTTTATCATGTGAATACTCCTTTCCTTCCCCCCAAAATCTAGCTCCCCTCCATGTGTTACATTTTTCTATTGGAGTATATAGGGTGTTCATGGAAGACTAGCACCTCTGTTGGGAGGGCTTGCTAAGCTCTTTTCAGGGCTACTCATCCACCTTTGGTGTCCACTTTTTTCCCCAAGACTCACTTGTTGCCCCAAAAAGCTGTAGCATGCTCAGTGACCACACCCCAGTAAATCTTGGCAGATAAGCTAAACCAGGTTCAGGGTGACCAATAAATCTGAAACCTGCCAGTGACTTAGGGAGATGTCTACCCTAAGTAAGTGAAGACTTCATCAGGTGGAATGGGCAGATAAGAGCAATTTGTTCCAAAGACTTCATGGCTGAAGCAGGTATTGTTGGAGCACTTAACTCTGTCAGGCATCAAAAATGTCAAGGGCCATCCATTGCATCCTGGGCCATCACTGGTTGTCTTGACATTGAACTTTGAAGACTTTGGAAGAGAGAATGGGACTTACGACTTTTTGCAATTTTGCCTCACTTAAATCCAATCCACAGGTGAGTCAAAACATCACTCATAATATCATTGGTCCTCTTTGAAAGTGAAGGATTAACAACTACATTCTTCTACTGTAATACAATCTCTTTAAGGACAAGGACTGGCTTGTTTTTGTTGTTGTTGTTGTTGTTGTTGTTTTTGCATCATCAGCGTTTAAAACAGTTTCTCACACATGGTAACCAATTCATAAATGCATTTCATTCATTCTTAGAATCCACAGTCTATCTGTTATTCCTAAACCACACTTCTCTGTTTTTTGAAAATTTCTTATTTCGAGATCCATGTCAGATGCTAACTGCTTCATGAAGTTGTCCCTAATCTCAACTGAAAGTAATTGTTCCATCTTCAAGTTTTCTATCATACATATTAATTTCTTGTTTTTATAGTAGCCAGCAGATATTATGCTGATTTACATTCTGTGCATATATATATATATGTATATATATATGTAAAATTGATTGTATGCTCCTTGAAGGCAGGATTGATGTCTTTTCCCTCTCCCCTCCATATCTCATAGTGCCTGATGTAAAACATACGGTTAATTTTTTTTAATAGAGTAGAATGAGATGGAAAAATAAATGTGCTTCCAGGACTAAGAAATAGTGCCAACAAGAGAATCTACAGATTTCCACACATTATTTTCATCATTAAATTATGTTCAAAATTATGTTTTTTTCTCTGAAAAGTCACAACTATTAATAATTAAGAGAGTTGATAAATTTGAATTTAAATTTCCTTTATCTTTGGGTTCTTTATCAGACCTTCTCAAAGTATATTGCAGAACTGGCCACTGAAAAAAATAACTAGAATGAAGGCAAGAGATAAAGAAGGCAGGAGCCTTGCTAACCAATGATGCTGGTAACACATCTCTGAATCGGCAGGGTGCTGTGTTAGCAAAGGCAACGTCTTCTGGCCACATGCAAAAAAAGAAGTAAAGAAAATGCACAAGGTAATAAACATTTAGATCTCTACAATAAGGAAGCCAAGTAACCACCGTCTTACCTTCCTGGAGAGGAAGAGTCCCTATCACTTAGGTGAATTTGAGCACCCAAATCCAGGTTGTGCTTAAACTCTTTTTTTCTGCAATACAACAGAAACTACTACCTTTGCCTATAGACAAAATATGATGTAGCATATTATATACATGTGCATGTACATAGGTGCATGCACACAACACACACACACACACATAGGCATACCACAACCACCATCAACAACAACAAAGAAACAAACCCTCACACCCTTCACGGCTGACATGGAAATTTCTGCAAGTGCCCTGTATTTATAGCTGAAAAGAGAGCAGCAGCTGTTCAATGTTGTTTCTAAGAACTTCAGGCTCCCGACCAAAATAGTCTCTGAACTTTTGTGACTCTCATTCTAATACTCTCAATGTGGAGCAAGCAGATATCCTAGAATTAAAGGGGATATTTTTAGCTTTGAAATGAATTGTACATTACCCTTCCTCCACTGCTATGTTTTTACTCTACCATCATGTACTATCTATGCATAGGTAGGATGGAATGAGATGGAGATTGGTGGGCAGGAGCATTGGAAAACTGGGAGCTAGAATTAAGGCCAAATTAAAAGACATTCACCAGAACCACCCCCTTCCACCACCCATATGCAAAACACTTAGCAAGCAAAACAATGGCTTTAAAAAGAATGAACACATTTTCACTGAGTTAAAGAATATGCAAAACTTGTTTTTGAGCTTGATGACAACGTTTAAGAAAATATGACAGCACTTTTTTTTCCCTTTTATTGAGCCAATGGTGATATAGTGGGAAAATAACTAAATTTGGAGCAACAGGACTTCTATTTGAATAACAGGTCTGCTACTTACTGCCTGGGAAGTGTTGGGTGAGTCACTTCCCTTTTTTTGGGCTCAGTTTTCTCATCTGGAAAAAGGAAGGCTAGGTAGATCCCATGAAGGTCTAAATCCTATGATCTGTGAGTCTAAGCCTACTCTGTTCTTGAGAAGGTTTTGTCTGCCACCTTCCAGATGGGCTGGACTATTTCCAAATGGGCTGACTGTAGCATATGGGCCAGAAAACATATATACATATATACATTAGACACATGCATATACATATATACATATGTGTATAATATATTATGCATATAACTAATCTTGAATGAAAATATGCTTAAATGTACATCTTATAGATCTAAAAATAATATTTGTGACATTAGAAGATTAAACATAAGAGTTCAAAGGGGAAGAGGCCTCCCTGTGAGTATATATAATCTGTTCTTGGGTTAGTGTTTGCTACTAGTACAACCTATGTAGTTCTATTACTCTGATTCAGAGGGCATCATTAGGTTGACCTTTCATCACTCTGTTCTACTGGGCATTGACAGTGATTCAAAACTTGGACACTTTGACTGAAGCTGAATTTTCTTTTGTTACCTTTTTCTCTGTATTTGACTTTAAAAGAAAAATCCATCCATCATATATGCCAATTAACTTGTTATCCAAGTCACTGTGTTGACCAAGTTGAAGTGGGTGGGGTAAGTGAAGGAGACAAACAGCTTACTACATAGACCAAAAAGGCTACCACTGAGATGCTCTCCATAACACTATATTTGGAGATTGGCTTGATCTCAGGTCTCAACAAATCGAGGAACGTGTCAACAAGGTCAGGGAGGTGCTGGTGACAGTGGCAGATGTGAATATAAGATATTTTGTAGTCCAGTGACATAAATGGGAGATTGTGGTCTTAATATATGCTGATGTCATTCAAACAGCATCTGATGCGGTCAGTGCTGTTTGTTGGCCAGGCACTGGAAGGAGAGGACAAATAAAGACTGACTTGGCTCCAGGATTATTTTGCAAGGGTGGGTCTAGGAACATTGCTACCTCAAATTGTACATAAAGCTTAGCTCTTGAAAAGATCAATAAAAGAACATTATTTCACACCATCACTCCCTGTAGGGTCAAGGTAAGAATGTTATTCTCTAGCTTGCCACTCCTAGTTTTGAAATTCAAGTTTCTTATTCCTCAACCTCTCTTACAGGTCTAGTATAAGTACATCAAACAATCATAAACACTTACTTAGCACTAACTATGTGCTAGACACCGGGTTATGTATTGGTTATACAAAGATAAAAATGAAATAATTCCTGTCCTCAAAGAGCTTATATTCCATCATGTCACAAAACTCAAGAATTTTGATCTATCACATCATCTATATAATGCTCATAATCAGTATACAATACCCTCATTAGATATTGTTTGCAAGTTTGAGGAAAGCCTAACTTTAAGTGAATTAGCACTGAGATAGAAGAAGCGGGGGCATTTAGTTATAAAAGTCACAAGTTGTATGTATGAAAGATACATTCCCTGGGAGTGCTCACAGAATTTCTTTAGGTAAATCTATCAGATTTAAAGCTTGAAGGGACCTGAGAGATGTAACCCAACACCTTCATTTTATAAAGGAGGAAAAAGATCCAAAATGGAGAAGTGAATTCCTTAAGGGCACACAGATAATAAATAATAAAGCTGGCATGTGCTCCCACACCAGTGTTCTGTCTATTGTATCTTGCTGCTTTCACATGTAGAGATCCCTCTTGTTGTGGCTGGCAGTCAGCAGAATTGGAGGGGGTGTGACTGTTTAGGGGTGAAGAAGTAAAGTGAGAGTGACATTTTGGGTGGTGGATGGGAAGAGAGGCTAGTTTCACTCCCGTCTCCTCTTTGGTGCCCCCTACAAGTGAATTAAAGAGATGATTTTCAGATGTTTCGTTACTGATTCTCCAAGAATCCAATCTCTCTTCCCTTCTTACCTAATGAACTTCAAACACATCTTAACTAAATGACTCCGGGAAAGTCACTCAACCCTTTTTGCCTCAGTTTTCTCATCTATAAATTCCCCAAATTGAGGAATCACTACAGAGGGACAGAGCAATTGAAAAGTACTAAGATGGAGTGAAATATGTGAAAGAGGGAGGGACATAGTAGCCAGTCCCTGTCCTACTGCTTTTCTAAGAGGCTGGAGGACTAGGAGAAAAAAACAGAAGACTGACCAACTAGGAGAAGTTGGCTTAAAAGTAAAAACAAACAGACTTCATGCTTGTTCTCCCACACACCCTTCTTTAACATAGTCTTTTCCTTTGGTTCCTGGAAATAACCAGGTATGTCTCTTTGTTTTGAATGGTGCTGCTGTTACTAGGCAAGATATAACTCTTCCACATGTGTTTGCTAGAAAAAGGTTAGCAAAGCAATTAAATCAATCAATGTTGTTTTTCTTTAGCACTTTCTGGGCCAGGTATTGTTCTAGGTGCTAGGAATATAAAGGTCAAATAATAGCAACAATAGTAATTATTGCTTTTGAAAGAGCTTGTAATATATGGGAGAAAATGTAGGAACCTAAGCACCACCAAGTTCCTCAGTGTGTGACTTGTGTTAACAAGCCTTTGTTAAGCACCTTGCGGAATGATGGGGGTACAGTGAAAGGCAGAAGACAATTCTGCATGTAAGGATCTTATGGTCTAATGGAGGAGAGAATGTGCAGTCAACTATGTACAAACAAGATATGGATACAATCAATTCAAGATAGTCTACTGAGGGAAGGCAATAGCATTAAGGGAGGCAGGGGTCAGGAAAGTGTCTTTTCAGAAGCTGAGACTTTAGCTGAGACTTGAAGGAAGACATTGTCTGTGCGTGTGCAACTGTGTGTGTGTGTGTGCATGTGTGTGTGATAGGTACATATACATACACAAAATAAATGTGTAAAATTTTTGGAGGAAGCATTAGCACTTGGGAGGGGGAGTAGATCAAAAAAAGATATTGTATATAAGGCAAAGCTTGGCCTGAGCTTTGAAGAATCCTAAGCACAGTGGACAGAATATTGGGCCTGAAGTCAGAAGGATCTGAGTTCAAATGGAACCTCAAACAAATCTTAACTATATAACCTTGGGAAAGTCTCAACCTTGTTTGCCTCAAAATGCCTATAAAATGAGCTGGAGAAGGAAATGGTAAACCATTCCAGTATCTTTGCAAAGAAAATCCCAAATGGGATCATGAAGAATCAGACACAACTAAAATGACTGAAAAACAAGAAGAAGATTCTGAGATTCTAAGTACTGAGTTGAGGAGAGGTGCTTTTCAGATATGGGGCACACACTAGAACAAAGCATGGAGATGGGAGAGAGTGCGTAGTGTGGGAAGACGAGCATCAGGAAAGGCAACTTAGCTGCACTATAGCATGTGCCAAACGGAACAATTTATAAGAAGGCTAGAAAGATAGTTTAGAGGATTTTGTAGTTCTTCTTTGTGTAGAATAAAGATTTCACCTGGGAAACAGGACTCTAATTGTAACCAAGTACTGACTGAGGCTATTATAGCAGAGACCTTTTAGAGTGGAACTCTTTGGCTTCAGAGTGATTATCCATAGTAACTGTTGTTGTTTCCCTCCCAGCCTGAGGTCTTTCTTTTCTTTGCCTCATTAAAGGGGCCCTGTCCTGACTACTTCTTAAACAGGACTATTCAATGAATGGGCGTTATTTCACCCTAAGTGAGTACCTGCGTAGAACTTGGTCTAAAAGGGCCAAAATCTCCCAGTGCATCCTAGGTCATCTCTGGTCATTCTGATGAATATCTGGTCGCTGGATTCAGATGGCTCTGGAGGAGAAGTGAGGCTGGTGACCTGCACAGCCCTCCCTCACTCAAAACAAAGTCAAGTGCAAGTCATGTCATTATTTCTCCAATGGCATGGTCTTCTTCAGCAACGAAGGACAAACATAGCAACAGCAATGATGGTTATGAAACAATGGTGCTGTTCAGGAATACTTTATGTGAGGTGTGTCTGTGTACATACATACATATGTGTGCATGTGTATATATTATATATGGATATACACACACACACATATATCCCCTGTACAACTTAGTTGACTGGCAATTTTTTCTTTTTTTAAAGATTGATAGTGGGACGCTGGAGGGGAAGATTTGTCCTCTTTCTCCAACTACCTTGAAAACTCATTACCATTGATCCACAGAGAACCAACCTAGTTAAAAATGCTAGGCAAAGCTCTTTGTCCTAAGAAGCCCATTTATATGACTTCCACTGACGTTAAGTAACAAATGGCAATAAATCCAAATTCCTTCAATGTTTACCTTATTGTCTGACTTGTTTTTATTTGTATAACGCTTTGAAAACTGTGAGGTAAATCTTTTTAATTACCTGGGGAATTATGTTTGTTACAACTCAATTGTGCAAAGTTCAATATGGTACCTGTTTGTAGCATCAGACAGGCATGGCCCAGATCTTGTTGCACCGCCTCAAATATATGTCTATCAGGTTTACAGGGCATTGTGACAGTCTTCCATTCTCACATCTGCCTATCTCCCCCTTTCAACCCATTCCTTTTTTTCAGATTCATTATTTATATCAAGTAGGAAGAAAACTTTATCAGCATCAGGCCTGAGAACAAAATTGGTCATGTCTCACTGATTTTGTTCCTGCCAAATCATCTGGATGTCAGAGTCCACTGAAGTTTTTTTTCATTAATTGCATTTTTTTTCATTTGGCTGCAAATTCCATCCTTTTGGCCAAAAATCTGTACTTCCATGATAGCACAAAGTAAGGATTTTGGAAGGACAGGCAGTTCAGAGAGAGTAGGTAATTATATCAAGAAAACTGAATTCAAAGCGGGAAAAGTGCCTATGATCAAAGAAATGAAATTAAGTAAAATGTAACCAACTCCTGAGTTAGAAGACAGATTTGGGTAAGTCATATCTCCTCTTGAGGCCATATTTTCCCCATCTGTGAAAAGAGGAAGATTAACTGGATGAGCTTGAAAAATTTTCCAGCTTTAACAGTCTGGTTTGATGATATTACCAGGGATAGTGCCATCACTTCTGCTAGGTCAGTATAATGATGACCATTCCATATGCCTTTCTTTTCTTGTACCCAAACACCATGCAAACAAATTTGAGTATAGAAATATCAAAATTTTTGAAGCCCACAATAGTTAGAGATTACTAGGTGATTAACAACTAAGGGAATAGTCATACTATGGAAACAAATTATTGATGTCCAAAGAATCATAATATTTCATTCCAAACTCATTTCATCTTCAGATTATCTATTGGAGGGTATCATCTTCCTTCCTTCTTTCCAGTCACCCTGATTTAAAATCTTGGAATCATCCTTGACTGTTTTCTCTCCATCAATCCTTACATAAAACTTTCCAACTTTTAATTAACTTTATCCATCTAGTATGTCTTATATCAGTCCCTCCTCTCTACTCATACAACTTTTATCTTAGTTTGGGTCATCATCACTTCCCTGGACTACTGCATTGGTCTCTTTACTGGCCTTACTAACTTCATATTCTTCCCCTCTACAATCCATTCTCCATATAGCTATCAAATAAATAGTCCTAAAACCTAGGAATAATCATGACACTCCCCTACCTCAGTGGTTCCCGATTGTTTGTTGGAGTGAAATAGAAAATCTTCACAATATGACTCTCATCTGCCTTTCTACTTTATTTCATATCACTGAACTTCATGTGCTCTTTGTTCCACTTCAATTGACCTGTGTTATTCTCTGTGCTAAATAAATAAATGAATGAATGAATAAATAAATGAATAATTGAAATCCCTGCATTTTCACCTTTGTGCAGGTAGTATGTCTGAGCTGTACTCCTAGGATCATGGGTTTAGAGCTGAAAGGGATCTCAGAGGTCATTTAATCAAACCTCCTTATTTTGCAGATGGGGAAACAGAAGGCCAAGGGAAGTTACATGGTTTGTCCAAGGTCACATAGGCAGTAAGTATTAATGGAAGTTTGTGAGCCTAAGTTCTGACTCTTAAAACCAATGCTCTTTCCACTACAAAATCTCTAACAAATGAGCCTGGTTATTAGTATTCTGGGTTCAATCTACAACGAAAATGAAAGGACTACAAAAACATAAATACCTCATGGGATAATATCAGAGAGTTGACCTACTTAAATGTCCTGCGTGCCCTGATTTCTCCCGTAGGCACAGTCCCTCTCCTGGCTAGCTCAAATAATCTCATAGATTTGTAATTCAGTGTCAGGCTGAGATGGCCCCTGCTTTCTACCCACTACATCAATGACTCACTCTCAAAACTTCATTTCCCGCCCCCCCCCCCCCCCGCCATCCTCCTCACAAAAGAAAGTTATAATTGATTTTGCCTGGTAGCATTAAGGAAAGTTATGCAACTGTACAAAGGCCAATTCTAGTACTGAGGAAAGGGAAGGGTCTTCCATGACCAAAGTTAAAGGAGACTAAAAATCTTGGTTCAATACTCCTCCCATAGAGTTTTCTCTAGAAAGGAAATGAGCAAGGCTCCTAACCTCCCAGACAGAATAGGCTAAAGATATCTAGTATAGGAGGAAAAGTATGTCTCATACCAGTGTAAGGAGGAATAGCCACAGAGGCAAAGAAGTGACAGAAAGAATATTATACTCTACCCTTTACCACCAAAAAAAAGTGAAAAACAAAAATGTCCATTAGAGAAAGAGTAGGTAAAAGCCCAACTCTGCAGTTAATAAATCATCAAGTAGATTCATAAAGACAGAAGGAAAAATGAATAAAAATTTCAAAAAAGTCCATGACAGAAATTAACTTTCATTCCTAGGACCTACATCACCAGTGTTTGCATTCTTGTTATGTACTTATCAACTTCCATTTTGCATTATAATTGTTTTTGGATTTTTTGTGCATCTTTAACTGTAAGGTTCATGAGATCAGGGGTCCTGTTTTATTTTGTTTTAAGGAAAATTCAGTTGAGGAAGAAGAGGAGGAGCTATCCATTGTAGGGACACAGTGACTCTGGGCTAGTAAATCCCATGGACAAAGATGCCTAATGAGCTGCCATTGTGTGGGATAGTGGGACACTGGAAGACAGGGCCAGATCAGGTCCAGGCTAACCTATGACTTAGAAGCAGATGATAGAATAGAGGGAAAGTGTGCTATTCAATAGATTCCTATTAAAACACTCATATAATATATATGTATGCATATACGTATAAATATACTTATACATACATACATATATAATATACATATGTGTCATGTTTTATTGCTAATTTGTTGCTAATTTCAGCATCTGGGGGGAAGAGTATGAATTATCCCTAGTTATCTCATTTTGTCTCCTTCTTTCCTAGATCCAATCCAGCTTTTACTGACATTTAAGCTTATCCATTTATATATCACATTATTTTCAAAAAATCTTAACTCTTGGAAATTCTCAAAGGAAGATCCAAATCCAATCATCTGAGAAATGTTCATTAGCATTTTTTAAGTGAATGGTATTTTGGAAGTTAGCCAATGAAAATTTCACAGCACCTTTCCCTTGAGATAAGTGACAACATTTTGGGATGTTTGCAGCATCATACTTTAAAATCATCAGATATACCAAAGGCACAGTTTTCAAAGCGTATTATCCTCTGGAACTGTGCATTCTATAAAATACTAAAATCTTGTGCCAACTTTAAAGCAAATAGGCAACTTTAAATTTTCAGTCCTGTGCCAACTTTAAAATAATTGAACAACCCACGGTAGACAGTTGCTAGGTGTGGTAGCCCACCACAGAAATCAGATTTTTCTTTATTTCTCCCCTTCTAGCATTTTATTTTTGGCAGCATATTCCACTCTGACAATGACTTTTACTCTTTGCTATCATCCCAGCCATGACCCTGTTCTAGAATCCTCTATATCCACAATCTCCCTTACCAGAACCATCTAGTTTCTAGCTAATTGATGACTACTCTAATGTGGCATTTGAGGTATAAAATTAATGAGATATGCCTGGACCAGCTCCCATTTCTCTGATAAAACACTTGACTTTCATCCTCATTCATGAGTGCCCCTTTTACACGGGACTGACTTGTACCAGCCTATGGAAGAAAGATGAGAATCTGTCCTTACATGGGTTTGGAGGATACGTTTCACACCATTACTATCCCCTTCCTTCTCTTGTCATTGCCTTAAGATGATCTCACCCTGGCCCCAGACCTTGTCTACAGATGTATCTTATCCTTCTGGATATATGGTTTTATTCTTGTCTTTCA
Organism: Notamacropus eugenii; assembly: GCF_028372415.1. Lineage (NCBI taxonomy): Eukaryota > Metazoa > Chordata > Mammalia > Diprotodontia > Macropodidae > Notamacropus > Notamacropus eugenii. Next base: position 551,977,934 of record NC_092872.1, read on the forward strand.
GAGGAAAGTGATCCCATTCATTGTATTCTCATCCTTGCCACACATCCCATTCCTCACCCCTGGTTTCTAAACATTTTTCTTTTCTTATATGAGCTAATATACACCCTTAGTAAATCTTTTTTTAATCATTATAAACTGATTTGCTTCTTCTGAAAAAAACACAAATCATAAGAAATCAGCTTCAATAGACAGACACAGTAGGAAATTGAACCTAAAATCACAGTGAGATCTGTTAAAAGGAGATTGCCCATTCTGCCATGTCAAATACAACTCAAATACTTAAAAACACTTGTGATCTCATTGACTTAGATCCTTCCAAAAATACGGATAGTCACCCATCCATTCTAGGCTTTCCTGTGCTACTCTTGTCAATGTTTTCCCATAAATTCACTACATGGAGACCCACTCAATTTACTAGAGTTCTACCTTGCTTTCTCCTGACATTGTGAGGTTACTAGTTAAACATTTTGACTCTCCACCTGTTAAGTTTCACCCTTGCCATGAAACTATCTTCTTGTATTTCCTGATTTCATGCTTCTTCTTATTATTATTCAAAGTTCCTCTCTGGCTATATGCTGTAGCCTGTTCACATTTACCATATGTCCTTCCATTGCCTTCTGTGTGATATGCACGTTTAATTTTTCAGAGATGGGTGGGCACTATACTTTAGAAAAAATCAGAAACTTCCTTGTGGATGATTTGGATTACAGTACAAACTTCTGGAAGATTATTCACACATTTCCTAACAGTTTGTGTAACCCTGAGTCTTGCATAAAATCATGATCCTTTCCCTGTTTCTGTAATTTATGAAAATAATAGAACAGATGAGCTTCTGTTAGCTTCCCTGGAATTGAGGGAATTGTATATGCTGAGAAACTTGGAAATAGGGGAAGTAACCTATTTTCTCACCAACTCAAAGAATTGTTCAGAAATACTTATATAAAGCAGATAAGGAATGCCAGATCGCCGTACCTTAGACTAAGGTGTGTTCTCATTTCAGTCTGAGTTGGTTAGATTGAAACCATTTTTGATTGGAAAAGAAATGGAATTTGCAAATCACTTTCCTTTTTTGGCTAACACAGGTTTGTAGAACTTGCAGACCTTTTTTCTTGTAGAAAAACAGTTGTCTTCATTCAAATGTAGTATTGTGGCATCTACCCACCAGGTTAGGTTTCTATCTAGTTAAGAGGGGGGTTTTAATTAAAGAACATAAAATTTAAATGGTTTGGAAAATGTCAACATGGGTTCCTATTTTGAGCCCAACACAGATGATAGAACAAGAGGGTATAAATGAAAATTAAAGAAAGACAAATTCAGAACAGATGTCGGGAAGTGTGTATGTATGTGCGCATGTGTTCATGTGCGTGTGTGTGTGTGTGTGTGTGTGTGTGTGTGTGTGTTTTCCATGCAGAGAATCATAAATGTGTGGAATAGCTTACCAGGCAAGATAGTTAAGGCAAAAACATGGAGGTCATTAAAGGAATAATTAGATGGCATAAGAGTATATAGATTGAAAGTGGAATGATATGTGATGAGCCAAATGGCCTTCTTCCCTTCCCAACATATTTTTTTAAATTCTAAGATGGAACAAAAGTTTTGGATAGACCTTCTGGCTTCTTAGACATCTACCCTTAAGAAAACAGCTATACAGATCTTTTAATATCTGTGATGTACAAGAAATAAAAGTTTGCATGATTACTGATTATCATCCTGGATGCTTTCACATTGGAGATTTCTACTCAGGCTTAGCAAATTCCAAATAAATGCTGCATTTGCAATGAGAGAATTATGATTTATAAAATAGTGATACATTCACCTTTGTCTTGTTCGTTACTGGTTTTACTCCTAACAGCCCTGTGAAGTAGATAATTATAACTCATCTTTCCATAGCACTTTAAGGTTTATTCAGAGCTGTCCTCACAAGACTCTCAGATGGCATGTCATACAAGTGTTATGGTGATCATTTTTTTTTTGGTAGATGAGGAAACTGAGGCTTTCCATCTGTATCTCTGCTATCCCTTCCAGCATAAGCTAATCACTTCTAGTCTCATCATCATGCTACTAACTCAAGTCTTGGATACCATTTCCTTCAGCCTCTTCTCCCCTCTGACTGAAAGGCTAGAGTGTAGAGTACCAAACTCCTCCCATTGTCTTCCTTTATAAAGGGCAGAAACTGGACTCAGCTCACTGTGCTTTCCATCTGAAGTTCTGCTTGGTTAGCTCCATAGAACAAAATGCCCTCCCCCCAACATGGTTACTTCTTGATTTCCCCCCTCTCCCCAGCATTTTCTTTTTTTTGTGTGCTTTCTTTTTGAGGACTAGGACTGTCTTTTTCTTATTTGCATCCTTAGTGCTTAGCATAGTGCCAGGCACATAGAAGGTGCTTTGAATTGAGTTGCTGAAGCCCAGAGAGTCAATGTAATTTGTTTATACTGTCCTGCTTGGTATTAGTCAGAGCCAAGTCAGGGATCCAGGCATTCTGGGTCAAAGCACGGTGCTCTTATTCTTCATCAGAGTCTTCCTCTGAAGAAGAATGTTCAAAAAATAACATGTGGAATGAGACACTGATTAATTTTAATGAAGCTTTTTGAGTTACAGCTGTGTTCAAAATTAGCTAAAGATTAAGATCTGTGACTATTACTCATTGTTTTAATTGATACTTCAATACTTCAGTGGATTTGGCATCTCAGTGATGTGGTATTCCCTCCAGTCATGCAAATTGCAACCCATTCTACTCACCATGCTTAGAACTTATTGGGCGTGACTTTTCGTAAAACTACCAGTTTTATGCAGTTCATCCTCTTGTTTTGAGATGCTCTGGTGGAACGTCCAATACAGGTGTGCCTTGCTTTATAGTGCTTCTGAAATGCTATGGTGTTTTTTCTTTTTGTTTTTTGTTTTTTATTTTTGCTTTTTATACAAATTGAAGTTTTGTGGCAACTCTACATTGAGCAAATCTATTGGAAGCATTTTCCCAACAGCATGTGCTCACATTGTTTTCTCTGTGTCACATTTTGGTAATTCTCACAATATTGTGAACTTTTTCATTATTATATCTTATGGTGGTCTGTGATCAGTGATCTTTGATGTTAATATTTTAATTGTTTTGAGGCACCATAAATGACATCCGTATAAGACAAGAACTTAATAGATAAATACTGCTTTTGTTTTGACTGCCTCATCTACTGACTGCTCCCATCTCTCTTCCTCTCCTTGGGTATTCCAATTCCTTTAGACACAACAATATTGAAATTATGCCAGTTAATAACCTCACAATGTCTTCTAAGTATTCAAGTGAAAGGAGGAGCCTATTAATTGATGGGGCAAAAGTCATTGTTGTCTTATTTTAAGAAATTGCCATAGCAGCCTTCAGCAACCACTACCCTTATCAATCCATAGCCATCAGCATAGAAGTAAGACCCTCTACCAACAAAAATATTACAATATTCTGAAGATTTAGATGATTAGTATTTTTTAGAAATAAAATATTTTTAAATTAACGTATGTACATTACTCTTTTTAGACATAATATTATTGCACACTTAATAGGCTACAGTATAGTGTAAACATAACTTTATATGCATTGGGAAACCAAAAACATTTGTGTGATATTCACTTTATTATCATGGTCTAGAACAAAACCTTTAAAATCTCCTGAGGCATGTTTGTATATATTTGTATATTAAAATTAAAAGTAAAAGTAAGTAAAAATTAAAAGTAGGGATTAAATCTTATTTTTAGCTAATTATACTTGTTATTCCTCATAATGAATAACTAGTATTTACATATAAATTTAAGGTTTGCAGAATACTTTACAAATATCTCATTTTATCCTCACAGCAATCCTGAATCACTTAACCTACTTGCCTCAATTTCCTCACCTAGAAGATGGAGGTGATAATGGCATCTGCCTCTCAAGGTATTTATTTTTAACCTGTTAGGCTGATGAAAAGAAAAAGAGTTCAGAGAGGTATACTGTCCTACTGGTAACACCCTCAGTAAGTACTCATTGGAAGATTGAAATCTAGCCATCTTATGACTCAAGACTAGAATTTAGCACAGTTTCTACTACACATGCTGCTTCTCAGGTGTCTTGGTGACACATCAGTCTGAGAAATTCTACTCCATTATATTGATTGATCAGACATATATCCATCACTTCCTTTTATCATTATTCTTATGTGACCAAATCGCATGACTTTAGAGAACACTTTGTATAAGAATATGAGACTGTCATGAGCAGAATATGAAAGAAATCTGAATTTTGCTGCCACTCCAAATCCAGCAGGTCTTAGTGACTAAGTCAGCTCCCACTTCTAGGTTTTAGTTCTCTAACTTTTAGGGTAACTACTATGAAACTATTATACTCCCAACTCTTTGCTAAAGGTAGAGGACAGTGGTCAATACAAAGTACTTTAGGGGCACTTTAGGGGCATACTTATAGCCCTTCAAGTTCAGTATTGAAGGTATTAATATCGCATTTTGCAGATAAGGAAATGAAGACTCATAAATTAAATAGCTTATCCTTAGTAATACCTAATAAAAATTACCAGAGGTAGTATCTCTGTCTAGTTCTCTTGGGATATTATATTTCCTTCAGGGAAAACATTATTAATCTTTGTATCTCCTGTGAGGCTTGAAATCATACTCTTGAACATAGTAGGTTCTACTAGATGGACATATCTCAAATCAACAAATAAAAGGAAAAGACAAGTCCATTTTCAGTTGATATAAGAAAGAATGTCTAGCATCCAGAGTTGTCCAAAACTGGACAATGTTCAAAACTTGGATGAATTGCCTCTGGTATTAGTGAGCTCTTGGTCCCTGGATGTATATAAGCCTGCTGCTGCAAAGAAGAAACATTTTTTGTGCATATGGTTTGGGATTAATGGCCTTTCAAGTGTTTTATATCCTAATACTCTACATTTCTTACTTTCATGTTTTTATAGATTCATCATTTCATCAGTGTGTGTACTTCTTTAGTTTAGGCAAATAACTCACCTTCCTTGTTTGATTATTTTCAATTTCTTTCCATTAGTCATCCATAGAGGAAACCCCTAAACTGCTGCAGACCTTTTTTTAGTCTTTTATCATCTTAAATGGACCACTTAAAGTGTCCATTTTTTTATTTCTCATTTCCATTAAATAAGTGACCTACCTCCTTTCCCGCTAATAAATATCCTTAATGCCTTTGAGGTCACTTCTTATATATGTCATTATTAAAGCCATCATATGGTCTTCACCATTCATTTCACTGTGTATAATTTATAATTGCGATTCTTCTGAGAGCATGGTGTTTTATAATTTGTAGCCATAAAGCAAAGGCAGCTAGATAGTACAGACAATAGAATGCTGGGTCCGGAGTCAGGAAGACCTGAGTTCAAATATGGTATCAGATACTTAATAACTGTGACCTTAGACAAGTCATTTGACTCAGTTTCCTCATCTGTAAAATGGAGATAATAATAGCACTTACATCTCAGGGTTTTTGTGGGCATCAAATGGGATAATAATTTTAAAGTGCTTAGCATGGTGCCTGGTACATAGTTTAAGTACCACATAAATGTTAGTTATTATTATTATTATTAACTTATAGGAAGACTTCTGATCTTTAAGACATAGACTTTCCTTGCAAAGATCATTGAAAGTACTGCCCAGTTTTCCAAATATAATCCAAACTGATCTCCTTTTAGCCATTGGCTCTACCTCATTATTCAGTGGAATTTATCTGATGGGCATATTTACTTGACTGATCATCAAGCTTCATTTCATATTCTATCTAATATATATTCTACTTTTTCTCAAAGATTAGAAGCAGGAAAATCTCTTTTACTTTCCTAGAAAACACTTAAGGACCTCTATAGCATTCTTGGTCCTGATGTAATTACAATATTATATATTGTCAGTTGTCAGTTAATGTAGTATTGGACAAGAACATTCTATTTTGAAATTAAAAGAATTATGGTGTAATCCCAGTTCTACTCTTCAGATGTTGGACAGCTTACATAGTCATCTAAGCCTCCTTTGTCAATGGAGGATGGATTTGATGATTTCTGAGATAACCTCAGGAATATGTAAATGAGAGCATTTGGAAAACCCACCTTTAGTAAAGACTCCACTTAAACACTTCTCAGGGCATCTTTACTGAGATTAATGAAGCACCATTGGTGAGTATGTACCTCCCTCTTTTAAACTGAGCTTGAAGGTAATATTATTTATTGTTGAGCAATCATTTAAGTCCAACTCTTCGTGACCCTGTTTGGGGTTTTCTTGGCAAAGATACTTCAATGGTTTGCCATTGGAACCTGACACAAGCAGGGTTAAGTGAGTTGCCCAGGGTCACACAGCTAGTAAGTGTCTGAACCTGTATTTGAACTCAGGTCTTCTTGACTCCAAGCCTGATTCTCTCTTCAGTGCATTACCCAGATGCCCTGGTAATATTGAGTAAGTAGTTTAATGAAGTTACTTCTGTAGTGTTTTATATAATTGTAATGTATTAATTGTTTGAGGGAAGGCATAAAGATTTATCTTTCTTATATTGAATCAAATATATTTTAAAAAATAATCAATGAATAATGGACAAAATGGAATTTTATACCCTCTAGACATCTTAATCTATGATGTGGACAAAAGTATATCTTCTGCTGCAAAAAGTCTTTTGCAAAAGTTTACTTAATTTCTCTTCAAGTTTTGTTTTATCTTGTTTTTTGTTTTGTTTTCTAAATCAAGGACATGCTTGATATGTATGCAGACCATTTTCATAAATATTTTATAGAGATGAGGAAACTGATATGTGGAGAGGCATTTCCTGATGCCTTTTCAGTCACTCTTTCTTCCCTCCTCCATCTCCCAATACACTTACACATCATCCCCCTTTTTGGTCTTAGTAGTAGTCCATCTGCCCTACTTTTTGTGCCTCATTCACTCCCTTAATCTCTGTGATCCCGTCTTGCTATAGCATCAGCAAGAATGCTTTCTGTTCCTTGGTTTCCCAATTCCATGCCATTGTATAAAGTGCTCTTACCCCACCCCCAATTACCTAGATTGTTCTCCCACTGTGCTGCCACCTCTTAGAATTCCTGGTTTTCCTCAAGATTTGACATGAGTGAAACTTTGTTCAGGAGGTCTTTCTTCTTTTCCCCCTTCTTCCAATTCCTCTCCTCAATTGGAATGTAAACTTCCTGAACGTAGGCAAGATTTTGTTTCTGTCTTTGTATCTGCAATCACTATCACAGCTACTGTGACAAAGTTAAGTGTTTAAGAAATACTTGTTGATGGGGGAAGAGCCAAGATGGTAGAGTAGAAGCACAACCTACAGGAGTTCTCCCCCCATAGACCAAAAAATACCTGTAAAGAGTGACTCTAAAAATTCTAGAGCAGCAGAAGCCACAAAACAACAGAATGAAAGAGATTTCCAGCCCAAGGCAGCCTGGAAAGTTGACAGGAAAGGTCCATCCTACCAGATTTGGAGCAGGGCACAGTCCAGCCTTGGCCCTGCAGCACAGCAGGGACAGAACTGCAGACCTCAGGGGGCAGAATCACAGGGAGCAGCTGCAGTTCCCAGATTAGTCAACCCACAAACACCAGAGACAGCTTCTAAGGTCGGTGAGAAGCTCTTTCACCTGGGTGAGAAGGGAATAGGGTCCTGCTCTAGCCCCAGTCCCAGACAGTGGCAACGACAGCTTCAATTTTTGGAGCCCTCCTCCTAAAGACCCTACAGGAATCAAGCTGCTGATCTGGATCTCAGCCCTGAATGACGGTCCTGGTGTGAGGAAGAGCACTGGCATGGTGGAGCTGGTGGAGGCTCTGAAGAGGGAATTCTACTTGCAGATCATGGGCAGAAAAGCTTGTGGTAGCTCCTGACCAGAGCACAGGCCAGGAGAGAAGTAAACTCCTCTCCCTTAATTGTGCCACCTTAGAGGAACTGAGAATTTCCCCCAAGTGTATCCTCCTCTTGACAGAGGACTCAGAAATCACATAACTGACTGGGAAAATGCCCCAAAAAGGGAAAAAAAATAAGACTATAGAAGGTTACTTTTTTGGTGAACAGGTATATTCTTCCAATCTTTCAGATAAGGAAGAACAATGCATACCATGAGAGGAAGAAATAAAAGTCAAGGCTTCTGCATCTAAAGCCTCCAAAATAAATATGCAATGGTCTCAGGTCATGGAAGAGCTCAGAAAGGATTTTAAAAATAGAGTAAGAGAGATGGAGGAAAAATTGGGAAGGGAAATGAGAGCAATGAGAGAAAATAATGAAAAACAAGTCAACAGCTTGCTAAAGGAGACCCAAAAAATGATGATGAAAATAACACCTTTAAAAATAAATTAACTCAAATGGCAAAAGAGGCCCAAAAAGCCAGTGAGGAGAACAATGCTTTAAAAAGCAGAATTAGCCAAATGGAAAAATAGGTTCAAAAGCTCACTGAAGAAATAGTTTTTTTTTAAATTAGAATAGAGCAGATGGAAGTTAATGACTTTATGATAAATTTGAAATTACAAAACAAAACCAAAAGCACAAAAAAATTGAAGACAATGTTAAATAACTCACTGGAAAAGCAATTGACCTAGAAGATAGATCAAGGAGAGACAGTTTAAAAATTATGGGACTACTTGAAAGCCATGATAAAAAAAAGAGCCTAGACATCGTCTTTCATGAAATTATCAAGGAAAACTCCCCTGAAGGTAAACTAAATATTGAAAGAATCCACTGATTGCCTCCTGAAAGAGATCCAAAAAGAAAAACTCCTAGAAATATTATAGCCAAATTCCAGAGCTCCTAGTTCAGGGGGAAAATATTGCAAGCAGCCTGAAAGAAAAAATTTGAGTATTATGGAAATACAATCAGGATAACACAAGATCTAGCAGCTTCTACATTAAGAGATTGAAGGACTTGGAATATGATGTTCCAGAAGTCAAAGGAGCTAGGATTAAAACCAAGAATCACCTACCCAGCAAAACTGAGTTTAACACTTCAGGAGAAAAAATGGTCATTCAATGAAATAGAGGACTTTCAATCATTCTTGATGAAAATCCAGAGCTGAATAGAAAATTTGACTTTTAATCATAAGAATCAAAAGAAGCATGAAAAGGTAAACAGGAAAGAGAAATCATAAGGGACTTACTAAAGTTTAACTGTTTACATTCCTACATGGAAATATAATATTTGTAACTCTCAAAATTTTCTCAGTATTTGGGTAGTTGGAGGGGTTATACATAATTATATATACATATATATACACATATATGTATATATATATACATATATATACATGTATACATATACATATATACACATATATACATGTATGTATATACACATACATATATATACATGTATACATATATATACACATATATACATGTATGTATACATGTATATATATGTGTATATATATATACATATATATATATAGACAGAGGGCACAGGGTGAGCTGAATAGGAAGGGATGATATCTAAAAAAATAAAATTAAGGGGTAAGAGAGGAATATATTGGGAGGAAAAATGGAATCGGGCAAATTATCTCTCATAAAAGAGGCAAGAAAAAGTTTTTTCAATGGAGGGGAAAAGGGGGGGAAGTAAGAGGGAAATAGTGAAGCTTATTTTCATCACATTTGGCTTAAGGAGAGAATAACATACACACTTAATTTGGTATGAATATCTATATTACACTACAGGAAAATAGGAGAGAAGGGGATAAGTGGGCTGGGAGGATGAGAGAAGGGAGGGCAAATGGGAGGAGGGAGTAATTAGAAGTAAAAAACTTTAGGAGAAGGATAAGGTCTAAAGAGAGAATAGAATAAATAGGGGGCAGGATAGGATGGAGGGAAATATAGTTAGTCTTTCACAACATAACTATTATGGAAATCTTTAGCAAAGCTGCGTATATAGCCTATATTGAATTGCTTGCCTTATCAGTTGGGATGGGTGGGGAGAAAGGAAGGAAGAGAAGTTGGAACTCAAAGTTTAAGGAATGAATGTTGATAATTGTTTTTGCATACAACTGGGAAACAAGAAATATGGGTAATGGGGTATGGAAATTTATCTTTCCCTAAAAGAAAAGAGAGAAGATGGGGATAAGGGAAGGATGGAGTGTGATAGAAGGGAGGGCAAATTAGGGGAAGGGGGAATCAAAATGCATGGTGTTTTGGGGAGGCAAGAGATGGGGAGAAAATTTGGAACTCAAAATCTTGTGGAACTGAATGTTGAAAACTAAAAATATATAAATAAATTAGAAAAGAAAAAAAGAAATGCTTGTAGATTGATTTTTAGTAAAACATCACCCCCTTTATTATGCTGTTTTAGAATCATTGATTCTTTAATACATCAGGAAAATAACTTCTTGGGTAATTGTGTAACTTTGTTAATAGTAGAAAGCATTTCTTTCATGTTTATCTCAGCTATTGCAGTGGAATGTAAGCTTCCTTGAAGAAAGGGTCAGATTTCAATATTTTTTGTCCATATACTTACAGTATCGGTATAAAGAAAGCACTTATTAAATGCTGTTCTTCCTAAATTCATTCATTGTTTGATCATTGGTAGCATAGTGGAAAAAGCACTAGAAGTGGAGTCTGAAAGATCGGAGTTCAAATCAGATATTAGGCACTTGCTACCTATGTGACCCTAGTCAAGTCACTTAACTTATTGCCTACCTCAGTTTCCCCATCTGTAAAATAAGGATGATGTTAGAACCTATCTCATAGGGTTACTCTGAGAATAAAATGTAATAGTATTTGTAAGGTACATCGTAAACCTTTAAATGCTATATACATGCTAGCTTTTGTTATTAGCTATTATTCTTCATTTTTAATGTTAATCTGGTAGATTTCAAATGTGATGACAGTGCTAATGCTGTCAATGAGAAGAATAGATCAGTTTGAAAATGTTAATGCATTTGGCATTTGTTCCTTTTTAAAAACTTCTTGTCTGTCTTTTGTTTTCATCTACAAATGCCTTTGAGATGGTCTAACTTACTTGAATATTAAGTCACATTCTACAGATTCGTTATGCTCTCAGTATTTTTCTTTTTAGTGATAATGCAACTATCATCTTTGTCCATAGTCATTTTAAAATAAACTTTCTTTTTTTTTATGAAACAGCTTTTCACTTCAGCATTTCCTTTTCAATGTCATTCCCATTAACAAGCAGATTCAGTGTTTTTTTATTGAAATGATATCTGAATTCTTTTACATTTCTCCTGTGGTAAAATTTTTCCACTGTCTAAAGTTCTCAAAAATGGAGATGGAGTCAATATTTTAATATTTCTTTGGTGATATTTACAAACCGTTATAGTTTGGCTGCACAGTTTTCATGAAAAGCTTCTGTAATTGGGTGAATTATTAGTTCATTCAATTTGATTTAGCAAGTCTATATGTAGGATCTACCATGAGCTGGGATATATGACAAAAACAAAGCAGCTTCTTCCTTTAGGAGGAATATGTTCTTCTGGAGTATACAACATATATGGAGTTAAGAATTATGCATCATAATTGGAAGAGAGTAACTAGAATGACCAGAGAAGGCTTTTTAGAGGTGATAAGTCTTTAGCTTAGCCTTGAAGGAAGAATATATACTGTTTAAGTGAGGCAGAAAGAGAGAATGCATTTCTGTCTTTGGGGAGAATCTGCATAGAAGCATGAAGAATAGTCACTTCATATTTATCTTTTCAAAAAATTATGGTGTTTATCTTGATGTCTGCTCTAATGGTTGGTAATCTGACTATACACATATTGCTTTCCATCATTTATATTTAATTATAATTGATTTTAGTTATATTAATTATAGTTATAGAGTTTAATTACAGTTATTTTATTTATAATTAGAATTTTCTATATCTTACGCTATATTTTATTATAATTATATTGTTTATAATGCCATTATAATTTTTATAATGCCATTAAGTATTTGCCATCTCCAGAAAGTACTGACTACTTTCTTGTAGAAGTACCTATCTATGGTTAACCTATTTTCTCCTCTTTTAGAAGATAAGTTTCTTGAGGACAAGCACTGTTTTACTTCTGTTTTTGTATACTCAGTGTTTTGCCTGGTGTTTGATACATAGTAATTGCTTAATAAACATCTATTGATTGAGTTATGTGTTTTCATAAAGTTCTCAATTTTTCTATAGACCCAACTTTATAATGACCCATAAAATACCAGTTCTTCTTTTTCAGGGTATAATTCTAAACTCATTTGCCTAAAAAGCCCATTAAAATAAATGGAAACTGAAGCACAGCACTTCTAATATTTCTTTAAGATATTCTGTGAGCTAATTTCAAAATCAATGATCTATGTTGCCTTTCATCCATTCATTCCCAAACATTTATTATTGTAGGTTGACAGTGGGAGATATAAAATTTAGATAAGCCATAGTCCTTGCTCTCTCATACCTTACAAACTAGTAAAGGGATGAAACATAAATATATCTAATGTAAGCGTTAATAGATGTTTAAGTGCATTTAAATAATGATAATCTTATGAATATTATACAACTCACTTCCTATTGTGGAGTAGGAGTTTAGATTTGGAGTTGTAGTCCCTGTAGTGGTAGTAACTCACCCCTACTCATTGATCGTTTGTGATCAAGGATATGCACTGCATGTGTGCTGTAGTCATAGACAAAGAGAAAGTAACTCTAATGGAAGTTAAGCTGTACTAGAAGTTAGAAATCCTGAATTCATGTCACAGATTTTCCACTTGCCACCTGAGCGACCTCAAACTGCAAGGAGAGATATCCCCTTGCATGTTTCTGAGCCTTAGTTCCTCCTCTGTAAAATGAGGGGATTGGACCAGGCATTCATTAAGATCCCTATGTGTGACCTTTTATAATTATTTATATTCCAATCAATAAACACCAACTTGGTTGGATTTGCAACTGGCACTGAGGTAGCTTGCATTAAATTACCTTAAAATGAGAGCAAAAATATATGTTCTAGAAACATTAATTAAACTAGTTGTGCTCTAAATGTGAAAATGCAGTCCAGTGATGGAGGTGACAGAGGACTGGCAGTCCTGAACCATAGCAACATCAACATTCTTCTTATAAATGAAATCAGAAAACAAAGAAATTCCAGAAAAGTGGAAGAATGACTTGTATGTTCTCCTTAGAGGCAAAGAGAACTAATCTATTGAAACACAATGCATTAAAAATACTTCTATTTAAAAAAATGGGGAACCACTACTTGTTAGAAGCCTCCAAAGCAAAAATCTGGAAGTACAAAGGCTAATCTGTGATTGAATACACTCTCTGGAATCTTAGCTATGGATCAAGGGTTACTTTAGTGCCCACATTTCTGAATTATTTGATTTCCATGTGTATATAGATAGATGATTGAGAAAAGGAATGCATAGATATGGAGAGAGTGGGAGAAGATAAGTCGAAGATGAAGGAAGGAAGGAAAGTAGTAGGGAAGTAAGGATAGGGGAGACTGGGAAGGCTAGGGGGACTCTAAGGAAAGAGGGAGGGAGGGGGGAAAGATATGGAGAATGAGGAGAAACCACAGAAAAAAAAGAAAAATAGAATGAAGAATGGAAGGAAGAAAAAGAAGGAGGAAGGAAGGAAAATGAAAGAAAGAATTGAAAGGAGAAAAAAAGGAAAAGTAGGGAAGAAAGAAGGAAAGAAGGGAAGAAAGGAGGGAAGTAAGAAAAATGTTATTAAAGACAATCTGTAGTCTGAAAATTTAAAGATTATAACATCCATCTAGAGATCTTCTCAGGAGAGCAAAGAAATGAAAGGATCAAAGAAGCAGTTACTCTGACTTCAATAACAGTAGAGTAAGTAAGCAAATGGGACACTTTCTCTGGGGCTTTTTTCCCCCAAGCTGAATTTTTTGGGGATGTTTCAAACATTGATTCTCACATTATCATTCCCGTGTTCCAGTCTGCCAGGATGCTCCCTTCAGCTGCCGCAATCTGCTCATCTCTGATTTACAAGGAAATGATTCTTAAATGAACCTTTTTTTTTTTTTTTTGGATAAAGTAACTTACCAAGGAAGAAAGGTGGCAAATTCAGTTTTTCAAAAGTTTTTTTTTTTAAGTGGTCAGTGCCAAGCAACTGTTTCCTTATGTACTTGATTTCTATGTGTTTTCTCTTTACTTGGGAGTGCTACTCTTATTCTCAGAAAACTAGTGCAGAGAAAGAGAAAATCAAAAGAGCAACTTTAATAGTGAGTCACATAAAAGAATTTCACTTTTGAATTTGTCTGCCTCTGAAATGGAAAGCCAAGACTGAGCAAAATATTGGAGAAATCCAATTTGTCCTTGATCTCCTATTTGGTTATCTACGTTCTTTCTCCCTACAAAGTATTCTTTCCTTAGTCTGTGTAGAAGGAAAATATTTTACAATGATAGTTTACATTACTTATGCTGTACAGTCAAGAAAATTAGTCATGATCAGGAGAGACCTAACTTTCAATGTTGTGTCTAACAAAGGCTATAGGAGTGGCCATGAGTCACTTATTCTCACTGAGTGTAAGTTTCTTCATCTGTAAAGCAGAAATAATAATATCATCAGGACCTTCATTCACTAATATTTCATTCCAATATTTCATCATTCTGTGGAGATGACTCTGAGTATCCCAGGGTTATACTGCAGTAGAAGTTCTTCAGCTGAGATCCATATACCAAGGGGTCCAGGGAGAAATTTCAGAGGGTAAGTGAGCCTGGATGAGAGGATGGGGGTGGGGGGAAATTACATCTTTTTTTCACTGACTTTTAATTGAAATTTTGCATTTCCTTTAATTATGAGTATGGGCAACAAACCATTATTTGGAGAAGGGGTCTGTAGGCATCACCAGTCTGACCATCAGACACAAAAAGGGTAAGAATCCCTGTTAGAGAGATACACCAGCTCAGAAAGGAATTGATCAATTGGAAAAGGCTTTGAGAAGAACATCGTATGGACTATATGTCTATCATTTAAGGAGATGCTTTATTACTAAGTTGGCTGCAGAGAGATTAATTTTTCAGGCACAGTAACTTTTGAAGATCATATACTTAAATCACAGAAGGGTTGATACCTGCACTAGACCCTGGAATATTCACTGAGAGGGAATCAGAGAACTTGGATACTTATTTTAAAAAAGCCTGAAGGAAAACTACAACCATGATAGATGACATTTGCATGTTCATTCAGTTGCTCTTCCTAAGATCTCAATGATTTAAATAAAACAGATACTGTTTTCCCCATTTTGCAGATAAGAAGACCAGTCTCAGAGAGATTTAATGACCAGCCCAAAGTCACAGGTAGGAAAACTCTGAGCTAAGTCTTAAATGTAGGAATTTTTGATCCCAAAGTAAGCAATTCATCTGCCATTTTCTACTATCCATCTTGTATTGAATCTCAAGGGAGCGTGTGTATGTGTGCGTGTGTGTGTGTGTGTGTGTGTGTGTTTGTGTTTAAATGCCAGTTAACATTAGGCTTATTTTTAAAGAGGATTTAGATTTTGAAGGAACCTTTGATGATATCTAGTCCAACTCCTTCATTTTACAGAGAAGGAAACTGAAACTGAGGGAGTGGAAGTCGCAGATCAAGGGGATGAGATGAGTAAAATATCATATTATGGGCTTCATTTACATCATCCATAAGATGAGAGAATTAGATGAGATGACTCCCTAATGTCCATTTAAGGTCTAACTCTATGATCCAATAACTTGCCTAGGCTTATACAGGTAGTAGAATCATGTTTAAAAGCCATGTCCTCTGGCTTTAAATTAAGTGTTCCTTCCACCAGATTGCTTTTTAAGCAATGGCAAACTCATAGGTCTGACTTTCAATTATTTGCATGTTCATTGGTGTAGGTACCCTCAACCAACACATATATCAAAGCACCTCTACTCTTCACTGCATTGTCTTGGAAAATTGACATATCTCGGAAAATATCCTTACACTGTTGACTATCTCCGTCTGGTTTTAAATCATTGTGGTTGAGTCACTCTAGTTTTCCTTTTATTCTGGTGGCTTAGCCTTTGAGATGTTGGGGTTAAACCCACACTTTATTTAAGAGTTAGAAGAGAACTTTAGTGGAAAGCAAAAGAAGTGACCAAATGAGCTGAGAATATCAAGAAATACAAGCCTTGTTCTGACTCACCTTAATGAAGTTAACAGCCTACATGAAAACATACTTGTACATGAAAAGGTCTCATACAAGATACTATGTGAGCAGAAGTTAACGAGTGACAAAACCTGTGAGTACTATAAGAGAAGCAATGTATTATATTGTGAAGAACATATCAGCTGTGGAGTCAGGGGGCTTGGGATCACATCTCACCTTTAACCTTAACTATGTGACAATAAGCAAGTCACAACTTCCCTGGTCTCAGTTCCTTCATCTGTAAAATGAGGGAGTTGGACTAGCTGACCATTAAGACACCTTCCAGTTCTGTATTTATGATCCAAAAAATACTGAGAAGGGAAGGATCATTTTGATCTGGACTGTTAAGTGTGGGCATCACGGAATTAGTGATATATTATTAACTGGATCTTAAGGAATGCTTGGGAGTTGACCACACTAAGCAGAGGTTTTAGGAGAGAATTGTGGAGAGGAATACACAAGAAAAATGCAGAGAAAAGAGTCTATTGACTCATTCAAGATAATACAACAAATAAAAGAGCCCAAAATATACCTTCATTCTCGTGCAGCTTTGGATGCAAAACAAAAGAGACACCAAGAAGCCCCATGTTGCCAAAAAAGAGGGCAGCAGGTGAGGCTAATCTGCTAGGTCTTTAGAGTCCAACATCAGAGTTCCCCTAAGCCTCAGAAGACATGAATAGAATGAAGCCTCTGTTCTCTCTGCTATTCACATCCTTTCTCCAGTTCTGTAAAGGAGAGGACAGTTTGTGGAGCAGCTACATTCATCTGGCACGTCTTGTGTAATAAAACCATAGCCCACATGTGATAAGATTCATTTTGATTTTATAGGTTTTCAAGATATTTTTCTATCAATACTGTTCACATTTTAATTACAATAATTAACATAGTTTTCCAATATATTTTTTTTGCATTTGATTATATGCCTAAAAATGTTGCAGCTGTGTTTACCTATATGCCTTTTGTCTCTGGCTCCATTTAAAATGAGAAGTAAATATCATTTTTATATATAGCTTTCTACTTGCTTTGTGAACTATTTTCATAATCCCCCAATTTAGCAGTGCACGTTCTCTAAAGCGCTTGGAGCTCTCCAACAAGGCCACGAATGGGACAGAAATCAGGGGAGAGTAGAAGCTCTCTGGCCTTAGTGGGCAACAATTCCAGGCAGTAGGAAAATAAATATATTCTTCTTTAGAAAAAAAAAAAAAACAATGTAGATAATTTGTGGTCATATTTGACTACCCATAGAGCTTTGCAGCAAAATTGAGCAAAACAAAATCCTTTTTGGCTACTCTCCTGCAGAGGAGGGAGCAAGAAAATGAGTTGCTGACCAGAAGCCAATTTCATCCTGAGGGCTCCAAAAAAGTATGCTAACAACCACATGACACGGTTAACTACATAGCCTGGACGGAACTTATTTTTTCTTTCTATTATGTGTATACGTCATGACTAAAGACAATAGTAGTTAATGTCTGCAACAAGGAAACAAACAGTAAGAACAAAAATAAAAATAACACTGATAGCAAATCATTTTGCAATATCATTTAAAGTTTCTAAAATGTTTTTCTCACCATGACCTGGTATTAGAAGTAAGGAAAGTGTTACTATGTGCATTTTACTAATGCAGAAACTGAGTCTTGGAAAGATTGACTTGACCAGTGTCATATAACTAGTAAGGATAGGGATAGGATTAAAACTCAGATCTTTTAATGCTAAGATCAAGTGATCTTGAAGCACAAAATCTTAGAATTAGAAGAGGTCATAGAGGTCTATTCAAATCAATTACTCTTCTGAAATCCAGCACTTATCACTGTCCTGTCTAGAGCCCCTATCTACATGATAGTTGACCAGGTAACTGGAATAACTTCCACAGAATCCCTCACAAGTAATCATCTAGAACTGTTGTTAATAATAACTACTTTTTTCGCTATCTTACAATGCAACCCATTTCATTATTATCCATCCTTGATTACTTGGAAAGGCTTTAATCAAATAATTATCCTTGGGCTACACATAAAGGCATGCTTCTCTGTGAGTATATTCTTACACATATACACATTGCGAACAAATATGCACACATATGTATATTTTTTCAATATCTCAAAATTTGTTTAATTTTATTTCCTTTTCTTAAGTCAAATCATTAAGTCTAATAACGGTTTTATATGATGGGGGCAACGCAAAAGCCTAACAGTAGAATCAATTGTATCATGGATAAGTGGGTTAAGGGTCAATGGGGGCCCATCAGGCCTCAGTAAGGTAACTGAAAGAGCACTTACTGTATACACTCATAAAACCCCCTTCACGCACACATACACACACATGCACACACATGTGTATGTGTGTATGTGTATAGATATAGATATAATAGATGGTCCCTGCTTTGAAGGGATATCATTTAACTGGGGAGGGGCTAATATTGGGGGAAAATAATTTAACATATATAAAAATAAAATACATATTTTAAGAGAATAAAATTAGCAACAAAGAATGTAAGGAAAATCTCAAATCTCAATTTACTGGGCAGAGGTGAGGAAAGTGAGCCAACCAGACATTTTAGACATCTACCCTGCACAAAGTCAAGCATATTGTAGATGGAATGCTGAATTCAGGAGGCAATCAGGAAGGAAAATTTGACTTGGAAGAGAAAGGGAGCACTGTATTTCACCACATAATCATTGCAGATTTGTGTCAATTTTGGAGAAAGTGGTATGTGATCATTATCTGAAGTTTTTTTTAAAAATTGTGTCAATATTACTTAAAAATCATTTATTACTAAACTGTCTTTGGTGCAAGATTAGGATGCACAGAATATTCCTGAATATAAATTAAAGTTGAATACTGATAATTCCTGTGTGCTGAGAATTCTAGGCTCCTCGCAGTGTGCAAGAGATAAATGTGTGTCCATATGCCACTGGTGAATACATTGCTGCTCTGTTTACTTTTTAAGCAGTGTAACAATCAGAGCGATGCCATGGGATGATTACATGATGAAAGGTTATAAACCAATTTTTGGACTGAAAAAAAAAACCAGGGTGTGATGATTATGTGGTAAAATGTGGTATTGTGAAATGAGTCTTTAAAGGGAGACTGGAACCAAACCAAAAAGGATTAAAGAGCATATTTTTCATCCAAGAGGCAATGGGAGCCAGTAAAGGTTCCTGAAACAAGGAATATCATAGCCAAACATATACTTTAGGAAGAATATTTTCAAAGCTATGAAAAGGGCAGTTTGAAGAGGAGGGAGACTGAAAGCAAAGTTTCCTCTTCCACCTACTGATTTTCATTCTTCTCTTGGTAGCTTTATAGAAGAAAGTGAATCTCTGTTCCCCAGGCAGGCTATGGTTACAGGCTTCTAACTTTCATGGCTATACTCACTTTTTTCCCCTCATTATTTCAAAGGAATTTTATTAGTTAAAGATTCTAGATTTCAGTGACAATGATTAGAATTTTAAAATATCGACTGTCCCTGGGTGCCATCTATAAATCATAATGCCCATAAGAATAGCTCATGTTCATCTAACACTTTAAGAATTCCAGAGTGCTTTTTCCCACCACAACCCTGTGAAGTATGGTAGTATTAATAATATATTCCATTTTCTGAAGAGGAAACCACAGTTTAAGATGCTTAAATGACTTCCCCAGTGTCACAAATAGTGGAGCCAAGATTTGAATCCGATTTTATTTCTGTCTACTATTAATCAGTCAATTGATCAGCAAGACTTGATCAATTTCTATTATGTGCTGGGTACTGTTTGGCATGGAAGGCACAAATACAAAGAATGAAACCATCCCTATAGTCAAGGAGAATACAAGGAAGATATTAGTTGCATGTGAATTATTTGCAGAATAAATCCAAAAGGGATAAATATGGACTCTCATTTTTTAACACCACTAATCTTATGGATTCAGTTATCATCTCTATGCATATGATCTCTACATCTAAATAGCTAGCTAATCACAATTGCCATATGGAAAATTTGAAGCTGAGGTCTCTCAGACTTATCATGTCCAAAAGAGAACTCATCTTTCCCTCTTTCCATCCTCCCTTCTCCTGAACTCTCCTCTTTGTCTTGAGAGTAGTATCATCCTCAGTCAACCAGGCTCACAACACTGATATCATTCTCAATTCCTCAATCTTCATCATATCAAATATCCAATCAGTGGCCAAATCTTATTGTTTCTAATTCTGCAACACCTCTAGCATGTGTCCTCTGTTCTTATTCATAGAGATTATCCTCATGAAGATATTGCCTCTCACCTGGAATATTGCGTTGTCTCTCCACTCCAATTCATCTTCCACTTGGTTGTTAATGTGAAGTTCCTAAAATACAGGCCTATGCTACCCCCAAATTCCCTTATTGAGCTTCAGTGATCCCTAACTATCTCCAGGGTCAATTATAAAGCCCTCCACTTGTCCTTAAAGCCCTTCATGACTCCTTTCTACCTTTCCATTCTTCTTATACTTTGTTCTCTCCTCCCAATGTACAATCCAGATGTACTGCTTTACTTGCTATTCTTAGCTCACAACACCCTATCTGCCATCTCTGTGCCATTGTGCTGACTGTCCTGTGCCTAGAATTCTGTCCCTCCTTACTTTGACCTTTAATATCCTCTGGTTTCTTTCAATATTCAGCTTAAATCTTTCTAGTCCCCCCATCTATTAATATCTTCTCCTTTAGGTTACCTTCCATCTACTCTATACATCATGTATGTTTCTAGTTACTTTTATTGTCTCTCCAATTATATGTGAACTCCTTGAGAGTAAGAACTATTTTCACCTTTCTTTGTATCCCTTGTGTTTAGCAAAGGTGTTGACAGTTCTTAAAAAGTGCTCATTGTGCTTAATAAATGCTCAATAAGTGCTCATTAATAAATGCTCATTGACCCACTGGGTGATTTTCCTTAGTAGCAATGAGAAGCTACTACTGTAGTTTGTTGAGTAGAGAAGTGATATGGTCACTGAGTCACTTTGGCTTTCAAACTTAAGAGATCATCCGGTAAAATCCATTTATGTAATAGATTTGGAAATTGAATCTTGGAAAAGGGAAGTGATTGGCACTATTAAATGGCAGATTTGGGATCCAAGCCGAGGTCTCATGAATCCCAGTCCTGGTTTGCTTGTGATACAGCTCTGTATTAGAAACGGAAGATTTTTAAATGAATTTCTTTGTGATGATGACATAATATTCTACTATTTTTACCATTTAATTAAATTAATGGATAGAAATGCTCTAGAACTGCTATTTCTTCTGTATAGGGAATTCGGTACAGAAATTCCCTCCTTTGATGAATATAAACAACTCTTCAGTAATTTATAGTCTTGGAGAACTGCTTAGAGGCATGGAGATATTGTCTTCTTCATCGTTACAGAACAGTAGATGGAGTGCCAAGCAGGTCTGGATTCTGGAAGATTCATCTTCCTTGATTCAAATCTGGTCTCAGATTCTTATTATGTGACCCTGGGCAAGTCACTTTACCCAGTTTGTCTCACTTTCCTCATGTGTAAAATAAGCTAGAGAAAGAAATGGCAAAACACTCCAGTATCCAAGAAAACCCCAAATGGGGTCAAAAAGAGTTGGACATGACTGAAATGACTGAACAACAACATGTCGGAGTCAAGACTTGAACCCTGCTCTTTCTGACTCTAAGGTTAGACTTCTATTTTCCATGCCATGCTACTTTTCATAAAAAAAAAAAAGTATTGCATGATATAGAAATAGTAAAATATCCCACAGGCATCATGTTAAATTTAGTTGAATGGTAGTTGCTTAACTTTCCTGACACTGCATTCCAGAGTGTGTAGACATATTTGTGAAGTTGGATTAGAGCCAATTCAAAAGCAGCTCTTACAACTAGGTCTTCTATCATCTAATTCATACACCTCCCCCTTTACTTGCCATATGGGTGCTCTCCCAATGGAAAGGCAAATGATAACATGTGAGAGTGTCCTAAAAAGAAGACTGAATGATGTCATATATTTTTTTTTAATTTTATTGTTCAGAATCTTGGAGTTGAAAGCCTACACTCCACAGTCACCTACCAATGGGTGTGAGTAAGTTTCATTTCTATCATCAACACATAAAGAAGAACTATCAGAAGATACCTTGGAATATTATTCATATGAAGTTTTGGAATCACTCACTCTGATTTGGAAGGAATATTGAATTTCCTTAAGGAGTAATGATCATGGATTTTAAGACGAGACAGGTTCATTACAGGCTTAAACTATCTCCTTGAAATACGCCACTTTTGATATGAATTGTTCTTTGGTGGAATGTTTTAGAAAGAGAACAATTTTCCATGTAAATATGAAATACTTTAGTATTTTCATCTCATTTCTATTTATTTCATATGTTAATAATATATTAAAAAGCAATGAAACTCTCCAAACTTTTTTGTCAATTAACAAAGAAGGTATAAAAGTTATAGAATATTCAGATGACATAATTGTCATATCAATAATGGTATTATTTGTACCCATTTATATACCCTTGGGACTTTTCTTCTTGTGCATTTATGTCTTCTCAGTAAATATATTCTTTCATGTAAATTTTTATAGATATTGTGGGTGATTCCAGAGGAAAATGCCTTGCGTAATAAAAATTTAGCATATATGGAGGGGTCATTTGTATTCTCATCTTTTGGGAATAGATATATGATGCCTTCTGTTAAGAAAAGTAGGACCAAGCAACCAATTGAAAGAAAGATGTTGCAATACTTTTATAAGAATTCTTCACCACTATGAAATTTAAGCCAAGTTATTAATCTCACCTGGGCCTGATGCTTTTTCAGTTTCGCAAAGAATCCAATATTTCAGTTACCTCATTTGAGATAACCATTTCTTTTTCCATGTTATAAACAGAGTTCAAGCTTTCCAGCTCACATCTGTTGTTATTGATTTCTTACATGGGCAAGCAGTAATTTTCCACATCCCCATTTTTGGAGGGTTCACATTCTATTTACCACTCAAGGTTATATAGTAAAATTTTTGATTGCTAATGGATTGCTACTTTCACCCTTTGTGAGACTTGAATTCTATGAATCTCATTCACATGTTGACTTTCATTTTCATTTCTTGACTGAGAGGATCAAGAATTTCTGATATACTTTTACTTTCTTATTTTCTTCTCCTTCCCCCCCCCATTCATCAGGAAATCATGGTATTCAGATTTTCTACTGATAGTTGTTTACATATTCTTGTAACCTTCCAGTGTTTCCCCCATTGTCTTCAACAGTTCTGTCAACCCACTTCTACCATCTTAGTATTTTTGATGTCTGTCCTTTGATATCTGACCTATTCCTTGATAGCTCTATGGTCTTTTACCATAACAACAGCAGGAGAATATATTGTTCTGTACAATTATTGAAATAGTTTTATATTCTTTCCCAAATGTGGTGAAAAGTTAATGATGATTAAATCATATTCCAGCTTTTTTGCAATTACATCTTTTGATACATTTGTTCTAGTAGTTGGATTTGTGCCAATAAACTCAAGAAGATATTTTAGATATTACATTCTAAGTATGTCCATTTCCTCTTCAAAATCATATGAGACATTGGAAATATATTTAGCATCTATATAAAATAGCAGTAACCATGTACATAATGCCACAAGGTTTGAAAAGTTCTTTATATACATTACCTCATTTGATCTACATAATAATCCTGTAAGGCAAGTGCTATTATTGTCCCAAGTTTTGCAAATGAGGAAATGGAGAGGTTAAGTGACCTCCACAGGGTCACACTGTTAGTACATATCTGAAGTACAATTTGAGCTCAGGCATTCTTGACTAATTTAGGCTTCTATCCACTCTGTGCCAGGTGGGTGGGGACTTGTTGTTCAATCTATGAGCTCCAGAGTGAATTGGGTTTAAGGCTTGATCCTTGAGCAAGAAATGTGGCCAGTAAACCCAAAGGAGAAAAGGCAGCTTTTGGCCATGGAGTTTATTAATTGTTTTTCTTTTACTCAGGAACCCTGAGGCTCTTCCCCTCTCAATTTGATTTTTTTTAAATTAAAGAGCTTATCCCTTCAGTAACTTAAAGAAACCTATTCATTGAATGGGTATATCTCACTTAAAGTGAGAATGCTATAAGACCTTAGCCTGAAAGGGCCAGGGTCTCACATTGCAGCCTGGGTCATCTCCAGTCATCCTAATGAATATCAGGCCGCTGGACCCAGATGGCTCAGGAGAAGAAAGTGAGGTTGGTGACCTTACACAGCCCTCCCTCACTCAAATCAAAGTCAACTGCAAGTCATGTTATCATCTTGACGTCATGGTCCTCTTTGAGAATGGAGGACTAACACAGTTTCTATTCATTGTTCCATAAAGCTACCTTATTACTGTTAGGCATATTTGGAAAGACAGTGTTTTTTTTCTCTTTGAAAATGATTTTATTTTTAAATTATGGAATAAAACAAGCATTTCCATGCACAGCATAATAAAAAATATGATTGCATATGAAACTGCTAAACTGCTATACACAATTTGCTCTTCCTTTCAAATATATAACAAAATTATCATGTAAATTTCTTTCATCCTTTTTTCTCCCCTCTTCCTTGCCCTAGAGATAGTTGCCATTATACATTAATAGGTGTGTGTATATGCAAAATTATTCTATACATATGTCTATTTATCAATTCTTTCTCTGGATGCACATAGGGTCTATCTTCATATGCCCTTTATAGTCAATTTAAGTATTTGTAATAGCCAAGCTAACTTATTTGCTCAAATTCATTCTTAAAGCAATATTGCTACGTTGGACACAATCTTCTCTTGGTTCTGTTCATTTTACTCTTCTTATTTCATGTAAGTCTTTTCATGTTCTTCTAAAATCATTGAGCTTACTATTTCTTATAGCACAGTAGTCTTCCATCACAATCAGATTCCAAAACCTGATCAGCCATTCCCCAGCTGATGGGCATCCCTGCAATTTCTAATTCTTTGCTAATCTGGTAGGTATAAAATAATATCTCAAGGTTGTTTTAATTTGCATTTTTAATCAATAATTATTTAGAGCACTTTTTCTTATAACTATCAGTTGTGTTGATTTCTTCATTAGAAAACTGCTTGTTCATATCCTTCGACCATTTATCATTGAGGGACCAACTCATATTTTTATGGATTTTACAAAGTTCCTTACATATTTGAGATATGAGACCTTTATCTGAAAAAGAAAACTGTTTATAAAATCTTCCTTCCCCGAATTTTCTGCTTTCTTTCTGATCTTCACCACATTTGTTTTATTTGTATAAAACCTTTTATTCCATTTAATATAATCAAAATTATTCTTTTTTATATCTAACTTTGTTCTCTATCTCTCATTTATTCATAAATTTTTTACCTGTCTAGAAACCTGATAAGTAATATGTGCCATGTTCTTCTAATTTTCTTGTAAAATCACACTTTATATCTAGATCATGTACCTTTTTTGACCTTATCTTCATAGTGTAAGATATTGGTCTATGCCCAGTTTTTTTTCCATACTGCTCTTCTAACAATTCTTTTTTATCAAATCATGAATTCTTATCCCCAAATTTTGTCTTGACACTTATCAAATACAAAGTTATTATGTTTATTTGCTGCTGTAAATTATATGTTTACTCTATTCCATTGATCTACCTTTCTATTTCTTAACCAGTACCAGATAGTTTTGATAATTATTATTTTATAATACAGTTTAAAATCTGGTACTGTTAAACATCCTTGCTTTACATTTTTTCATTATTTCCTTTGATATTCTTGACATTTTGTTTTTCCACACAAATTTTATTATTTTTTTCTAATTCAGTAAAATAATTTTTTTGGCAATTTAATTGGGATTGCATAAGAAATTAATTTGAGTAAAACTGCTTACTTTTATTTTTATAAAAATATTTTTATGATGTTATTAATAGAGTTCCTTAGATAATTTAAAATATTTATATAATTTTGTTTATATATGTCATAGATAGTGTTAAATGAAATTTTCATTGAATTCAATTTCTTTAGTTTTCCTCCTTCAGATTTATAATACTTCTTGACTTCCATTTCTATTTCATCTAATCTGTTAAGAGATGAAGTTATTATTTTTTTACTATCCTATATTGATATGCAATCCTTTCTATAACACTGGAAAAAAAATATAAAACCCTTGTCTATAGCTAATAATTGTATTTTAATGTAATACTAGCATAAAATTGAAAACAATCATATTCATTTCTTTCCATGTCTACTTCTGATTGGCTTACTTGAGAAGACATCATTGAATCATTTTCAATAGGTATGTCTCTGATGTTTCTAATGTATTCTAGGAAAACTAGCCTTTTTATGGTATCAGAACAGAAAGGAGGATTATTTGTTCTACTGTTCTCCACGTGAACCTGATCATCACAACCAAACTAAATAGAGTCGTCCTGAGATACTAAGTGTCCTAGACTATTTCATTCTTAAGAAGATTTATCTAAATGCTGATTTAGGTACTGATTTAATAAATAGTACCACCAGAGTCCACTTTGGTAGTGAATTCATCTCCTTGCTAGGTGTAGGGTACCGAAGATCCCATAGGAAAGCACCAAGTTTCCATCATACATCCATCTCCAAAATGCCTGACTTTGCTGCACCCCTCATCTCATGTTATGTTCAATTGATTAAGTTTAAGAGAGTTGTGATGCTGCTGCTGATGTTGATGATGATGGTGAGGAGGAGGAGGATGAAGAGGAAGAAGAGAAGGAAGAAGAAGAGGATGGCTTTTCTCTTTACTTTCATTTTTCCTAGTGCTATGTTGGGAGAGTGTTGCTCAGGTTCAATTACAATAATGCAAGGAAAAGGTTATAAGCTACATTCTACTTCTTAAAATTTATTAAAATAATACTGCAAGACAACATTCATGGACAGTGTTAGCTTCCAGAGAGGTTACCGCAGTTGAAAGGAATTTGATCCGTTTGACCTAATGGCTCTTTCTAGTAGATATGGCATGACTGTGGATATGGGTCAGAAAAGGGGTGGAACAGTCATGGGATATGGGCTAGATCATTAAAGAGTTAATATCATTTCTCTTGTGAGAAAGATAGCGTAGAGAAGTCACAATTCACTACAAAATTAGCAAAAAAAAAACCCAAAACAACAGTATCATAGAGAAAGAACAGAGAAAGAAAATTAGCATATATTAAACTGCCTACCATATGCCAAGAATCCTCACAAGAGCCCTGAGAGATAGGTATATAATTATAATTATCTCCCTTTTATAGTTGAGGAAACTGAGGTAGATAGAGGTTAGATGACTTGCCTAAGGTCACAAAAATAGTATTTGATGCCCGTATCTTTATGAATCCAGGCTAGCACTTGATCCACTGCAGCACCTAACTGCCTCTATAGAAGATATAGAAGAGAACATGGCTCTGAGTACGGCACCAAATATTTGCAGCTTGATGTTGGAAGTGACCTGACATGAAATCAGTGTCTCTTCAGGGAAGCAATAAACGGTAGCATTAAAGGCAAAAGGATATTCAAACTGGGAGGTAGATCTCAGTAACATTAGCTACTCTGGTTATATCTGTTTCCTCTCCCACCTATGTTCTTTGACTATATACCCTTTATGCAACACTCCTACCATATGTGTTCTCTGGCTATGTGCATTTCATTTGTGTTCTCTGTGTTCCATTTTCCAACTGAGGCATGGGAAGCTTCAACAGAATATTTCCCTATACATGAGTATATGTAAATAGGTTTTCCTTGTTATTTTTATTGTTTTAATTAAATGACACACACAACAATATGACATATATGATAATATGACATGTATGACAACACAACATATATGTTTATCTATTTATTATAAATGTAATGTGAGTAATAAATTTAAGAGGTACCCAACAAAACAAGCATCCTTTAGATCTAGTGAATATTCATTTTCAATAACAAATTACTTAGTTACTGAGTGAATTTGAAACTTACTATATTTACCAGACTGTAAAAAGGAATCTGGAAGATGATGTGAAGGATTAAAAGATTTCATGAAAACACTGTTTTTTTTCCAGTGTCTCCAATATGTATATTCTTTTGGGGATTAAAAAAAAAAATAAGGAAAGTTCAGCAATGAGGGGGGAATTATAAATCACAACTGCTCAGGTCCTGCAAAGGTATATCATAGCCTCTTTTTCTCTGAATGGCACTGAGTTAATGAGAAAAGACAAGATTAATTAAACTAAAGCATAGGTTAAATGTGGTACTGGCAAATTTAGTCAAGAAAGCTGAGAGCAAGCTAGAATTGGAAATGTCAGAAATTATGTTAACTGAATCATGAACTAGAAATGATATGTACATAGTTCAAACTGGAGAATCACTGGGGTCACCTGAAAATAAGATAGAATACCACAAACTCTCAGAGTTCTAGGGGGGCAATAATCCTGAGATTTTATGTATTGTAACACTATCCCTCATTTTAATGGACTGTAAGATCAAAATAAATTGATTGAAATATTATAGACAAAAGAGATCTATCAAATATTAGGCTACGTAAAGAGAGGAATAGGGTCCAGGAGTAAGAAAATGAAAGTTCCATGGTCCTCTGCCCTTGTCAGACTGCATATGAAGCATTGTGTCCTGTTCTGGGCGCCAGATTTTAGGAATGACATTAATAAAACTAAATATTCAGAGGTGAGGAAATAGTTTGGTGAAAGACCACATTTGTAGATATGAGAATAACTTGAAATAATTAGACATGTTTAGTTTGAATATAGGAAGATTTAGGTGGAGTATGTTCACTGTCCTCAATTATTCAAAAGACTATTACATAACAGAGGGATATGATATGACTTTTGTTCTGTTTGGATGAAGTGTATATAATTGTGAGATATGAATAGCAGATGCAAAGGCCAATTTAGATTTCAGGTAAGGGAAACACAAGTGTCATGGGCTATCTCAATATTTAGTGAATTCTCCTTCATTAGAGGTTTTCAGGAAAAGGCTGGATGACAATTTTCTGGGAATATCACAGAGAGGATAATTTTGTCCATGGAAGAGATATTGTCACTGAGGTCTTTTAACTCTGAAATTCTACGAGTCTATGAAAGCATGATTAGGGTTCAGGGGAAGGAGAAAGAACTTCTAACTGAGGAATTGGAGATGGATTTATGGAAACCTGATACAGAGGATCAACAAAGATGGAAAAGTAGGAAGAAGAAATGCAACCTAGATCCTCCCAGAATCACCCCAACAAAAACTATTTAGAGCATCTAAATGCTTAGGTATTGGGAACATCTAATTAGAAACCAGAGTAGGTAATTTTTTTTTTCCAGCCTAAATTCATTAATTTGGACAAAAAATATGTAAATGAGGTAGAGACTATGAAACCTGGGTGGAATGAAGGAGAGGTTACTTTAACACAGAATGGGATCTTAGATTTAGGTCATAGGCTTATATGAAGGGTAAATCCACAGCTTTGTCACTCTGAGCCTGCAGAGCACCTAGCCAATAACAATTTGTGCTAGTAACTGTCTAACAAAACTTCACTCAGAGGCAAATTTATATTTCTGTTGCTTGGACACAATCAGGGTCTGGAAGCTAGAAAGTCTGGGAGAACAGTTATCCCACTATACCTTATATTAAACTACTTAGAATCCACTTATGACTTGTAGTTCCCTTACCTGAGGCACCTCTATTACCTTTGATGAACAGAATATTCGTTACTTTAAGAAAGCAGTAGCAGTGCTTAAGAAAATACATATTAAGAACAAACAAGTCTCTGACATTCCCTCCAGAAGGTATTCAGAACATGATCCTAATAAAGAGTTCCAATCCAAGAAATAAAGCTGAAAGAATGAAAAAAATAGTCAAACAAATAAGACTATAGGTATCTCTTCCACATCATGGGAATTGGAGGCCCAGCATCGCCAGTGATGTGAAAAATCTGCATAAAATTAGTTGGCACTTCTTTCATACCAGAGAAGTCTGAATTGTTATTATAATAAAAGACAAAACATGTTCATGTTATCCTATACAAACATTTATTGCATTATGGAGTTTCTAAACTTTTCAACGTTATCTGCTCACCTTCACTTATCCTCTACAGCTTATATAAGAATCTCACAAAATTCTGATTTGATTTCTCATGATGATCAGAATGACTGTGCTGCCAAGGGCACAAAGACACAAATTCAGAAGATGAGAAAAATTCAAAACCACATACAAACAATCAAGCTTGACCACAAAGTAAATTAGAAATCCTGGAATATAAATAAAGCAATAATTAAAAATAAAATTTTTAAAATGACATTACAAATGGAATGAAATTACTAGACAAAGAGTGAAAAAAAAAAGAAATGAGACCTGTGGAGGAAGGATTTGTAATGAAGTTTGTTGACTAAGTACAAAAGATATAAAGCCTTCCCCAAGTAATAGACTCTTGGAACTTAAAAGGAATCAGACAGAATTTAAGACTCCAAGAGACAATAAGAAATATTAAAATAAAGTTAAAGAATTGAAAATAAGAACAGAAAATGTAAGGAATTGTTTATCGAAAACAACTGACATGGAAAATAATCAAGGTGACATAACATAAGGATCACTGGATTACCTCAAAACCATAACAACAACAACAACAACAAAAAAAACTTGTAAAAATATTTCAGATATTCATGTGAAAAAAACCGCCTGCCATATTAAAACAGGAAAGGAATGGAAAAATAGAATCTCTCAATCACCTCTCTCTCTCTGTATATGTGTGCATATATATGTATATACATGTATATGCATATATATGTATATATGTATGCATATATATACATATATATTTGTGGGTACATATGTACATGTGTTTGTATGTGGAAATAAAATGAAAGTTCACATGAATTTCTTAGACAAAATCCAGAGAATCTAGATAAAAACAAAATACTACAAACAGCAATAAGAGACTTCTCCAAAAACCAAGAATTAACTTATCTAGAAAAAAATGAATGTAGTCCTGTAGTAAAAATAGCTAATGAAATAGAGAAATTTAAATAATTTTTGATGAAAAGATAAGAGCTGAATAAGAAAGTTAAGAGGGAAAAAAGGTAAATACAAGTGAGTAATTGAAAAAGAACTATGAAAGAATGAAATGTTTATTTTCTTATGGAAGAATAATACAAGTATCCCCTCAGAGTCATTGTGTCATTAGAAATCAAAGGGATGCTTAAAGGAGACAGACAATCTACAACTGATATTTGTTGGGTTTAATGATATTAAAAGAAGAAAGGAAGAATAAGAATGAAGGGAAGTGTGGGGGGATTTATTTCAAGATTTATTTCAAATATCAAATATTATTTCAAATATTCAAATATTTATTTCAAATAACTGAATAATTATTTCAAATAATTTCCAGTAATTGAGGTATAAAAGTAGAAGTATATACAAATTAAAGAATGGTTGAAGGGAGTTGGAATCATTTTCTCTTGAATTAATTAAAGGAGAGTAAACATAAGAGTTCTGTGTCAAAACTGCACAAGGAAACAGGAAAGAATAGAGAAAAAGGAGAGGGAGAAATAAAGAGCATAGTTTCAGGGAGATAGCAAAATAAACACTAATCTAGCTGGAAAGAACTTTGAAGAGGAGAATGTATAAAAACCTGTGCCTGGAGTTTGTGTAAGAGAAAGGGAAGAAAAACAGGGAAATTAGAAGTTCATTGCAACAAATGTAAAGAACTGGTTCTAGAAAACCTTCTTTGCCACTTCCTTCTTTTTAAAGGAAGGTCAGGGAGCAAAGGGTAGGAAAGGCATAAGATAATAGGATGGAAACATATAGTTAATTATTTATTCCACGAACTTATTCATAAAACAGAAGATAAAAAGTATTAGAAAGTAGAATCCAACAAATATAATATTTGTAAAAAATAGACAAAGAACATAAATATGTACATAGTGATAAAATAACACCCTTTCCAAAATCTATTATAATTCATCTGAATTCCAAAAAAGTAGGGGTAGCAATCATGATCTCAGGTAAACAACATCAAAAATAAACATAATTAATGGAAAATGGTATCATATTTGAAGTAGATTATGAATTAATATGAAAATAGCATATATTCATCAATTCATGATATAGTATTTAAATGGTTAAATGAAAAGGCAATTGAATTAAAACCAGAGCTAGAGAGTAAAACCAGAAAACTGAAGAATATCAATGTACTTCTCTCATTTCTAGATAAAACTAACAAAAAGAAAATAATCAAAAATGGGATAAGAATCTAGATTGCATTTTAGAAATATTTGAATGATAGAGTTTCTATGTTTTTAAATAGCAATAGAAAGGACTGTACATACAACTGGAAAATGTACTCATACAAAATTTGACCATATGTTAGGGCATTAAAAATCTCAAAAAATGTGGAGCAAATAGTTTTAATCATAATGATTGATTGCATTTATATTAAGGGCTATTGAAGAAATAATTAAACACTTTAAACATCAAACAATATTGCAGAATTGATGAGTTAAAGAATAAATCATAGAATATAGATATCTTATTAGCATTAATGACAGCAATGGGACAACATAGCACTTTTCTGTAGGGAGGCTGGGAAATGTTGACAAATGGGTCCTCAGTCCATAAATTTTAAAATGCATATCTTCAAACACTTTCATCAACAAAATAGAGAAAGAAGAGACCAGTGAACTTGTGTCATTTAAAAAAAACTCTATAAAACTAACAGGTTTAAAACAAAACAAAAATATATGAATTAAACACAAAAGTAGAAATTATGAAAACCAATGAATTGCTTAGTAAAACTCAGTGCATAAATTAGAATAATAAGTACAACTCAAAGCTGTTTTTATGAAAAGCAATAGAATAGATAAACTATTAAACTGAATTTAGAAATAAAAAAAAGAAAATGAACAATCCATAAATGACTTCCCAAAGAAACAAACTCAAGGACCAGATGGATTTGCAAATGAATTTTGCCAAACTTTGAAAGAACAATTATTCCAAATTACTTAAATTGTTTATAAAAATAATAAAAAAGAATGGATTAAACCACATTCATTTTATGATAGAAGTATATTCTTGATATCTAAACCAGGGAGAGCCAAAACAGAGAAAGAAATTATAAATCAATATCCCTAATTTAAATTGACATACTTTAAAAATTTAAAATAAAGGTTACCAATGAGCTAGTGCAACACATCACAAAGATTTTACATTATGATCAGGCTGAATTTATGCCAGGAATGTAGGGTTGATTCAATATTGGAAAGACTATAATCTTAATTGACCATATTGATAGCAAAACCAACAAAATATTGCTTATGTGAATAGATGCAGAAAAACGTTTTGCCAAAATAGAATACTTCAGAAAAGAAAGTAAAACTGGAAACATAGGAATAAATGGATATTTGCTTAATATGCTTAATTTTATTTAAATAAAACTAAGAGCCAGTTATATACATAATGGGGATTCAAGCTAGAGACCTTTATAATTAGATAAGGTGTAAGGAAAAAAATTACTTTGCCATCACTACAATTTGATATAGTGCTATAAATACTAGCTAAGGAATAAATAAAAAAAATTAAATTGAGAGAATTATAAGGCAAAAGGGGGAAGAGAATAAGCATTCATAAAGTACTTACAATGCTCCAAATTCTAGTCTATGTTTTCATAAGCAAAGTTCAAAAACAAAAAAATGGTGTTCTATTTTTTAATTTATTTTTTTGTTAATTTTACTTTTTTTCAGTGCTCTACAATCAGTACCATAAAATTTAGATTATTTTTCCCCTCCCTTCCCTTACCGCCCCTCTGCTTCCCTGAGACAGCATTCTATAGAGGTCCTATACATACATTCCTATTAAATACATTTTCACTATAGTCATATTGTGTAGAAGAATTAAAATGAATGGGAGAAATCATATAACAAACCAAAACATAAAACAAAAGAAAATGAATTCTGCAATTGAATTCCAAAGTTCTTTCTCTGGGTATAGAAGGCATTTTGCCTCAAAAGACCATTGGGCATTTTTTTCAAGTCCTTGCATTTCAATGAAGTTCCAGGTCTACCAGAAAAAACCTCTCACACACTGTGGTCGTTGCTGTGCACAAAGTTCTCCTGGTTCTGCTCCCCTTGCTCAGCATCAGGTCATATAAGTCTTTCCAGGACTCTCTGAAGTCTTCCTATTCATCATTTCTTATAGCGTCATAGTATTCTATTACATTCATATACCATAATTTATTCAGCCATTCCCCAATTGATGGGTATTCCCTTGATTTCCAGTTTTTGGCCACCACAAAGAGGGCTGCTATAAATATTTGTGTACAGTGAGACCCTTTCCCATTTTTATGATCTCTTGGGGATACAGTCCTAGAAGCAGAATTGCTGGGTCAAAGGGTATGCACATTTTTGTAGCCCTTTAGGCATAGTTCCAAATTGCTCTCCGGAATGGTTGGATCAGCTCACAGCTCCACCAATAATGAATTAGTGTTCCAACTCTCCCACATCTTTTCCAAAATTTGTCATCTAACTGTTCTGCCATGTTAGCCAATCTGATCGATGTGATGTGGTATCTCAGAATTGTTTTGATTTGCACCTCTCTAATCAATAGTGATTTAGAGCATTTTTTCATATGATTATAGATATCTTTAATCTCTTCCTCTGAAAACTGCCTGTTCATATCCTTTGACCATTTTTCAATTGGGGAATGACTTCTATTCTTGTACATTTGATTCAGTTCTCTATATATTTTAGAAATGAGGCCTTTATCACAGACATTAGCTGCAAAATTCTTTCCCAGTTTTCTGCTTCCTCCTAGTCTTGGTTGCATTGGATTTGGTTGTGAAAAAATGGTATTCTATAAGGGTGCACTTAAAGAACTCAAGAAGAGTTAATTTATTCAAATGATAACTAGCCAAGTTGAATAATATCAAATAAAATTCATGATCCAGTAACTTTTTTATATATTTGAAACAAAACTCAACAGTAAGAGTTAAAACACAAAAATTTAATTTAAAATAATCAAAGAGCATATAAAATACTTGAGAGTCTACCTTTTAAGGCATATAGAAAGTATATGAATACAACTAAAAGCACTCAATATAGATATAAAGACAGTTGTAGATAACTGGATAAATAATTGCTCATGGGTAGGCTAAGACAACATTACAAAAAAAATGTCAATACTACCTAAATTAAAATATTCACTCCCTTACCAATCAAACTAAAAGATTTTATTTTATTTATTTTTAGTTTTTATTTATTTTTAGTTTTCAACATTCACTTCCGTAAGATTTTGGGTTGCAGATTTTCTTCCTATCTTGTCCCACCCCAAGATGGTGTGTAAATTGACATCGGATTTATATATACATTCATATTAAACCTATTTTTACATTAGTTTGTTCTAAAGAAGAATCAGAAATGGAGAAACCATGAGAAAGAAGAAACAAAAACAAAAAAGGGAGAGAGCAAATAATATGGTCCAATCTGCATTCAGACATCTTTTTCTGGATGTGGACAGCATTTTCTATCATGAGTCTTTTGGAGCTGTCTTCAATCCTTACACTGCTAAGAAGATATAAGTTTATCAAAGTTAGTCATTACACAATGTAGTTGTTACTGTGTACAATGTTCCTGGTTCTGCTCATTTCATTCAGCATCAGTTCATGTAAGCCTTCCCAGGTTTTTCTGAAATTCACCTGCTCCTCATTTCTTATAACAAAATAGTTTTCCATTACATTCATATATCACAGCTTGTTTAACAATTCCCTAAGTGGTGGACATCCCCTCAATTTCCAATTCTTTGCCACCACAAAAAGAGCTGCTATAAATATTTTTTTACATGTGGGTTCTTTTCCCTTTTTGATGATCTCTTTGGAATATCAACCTAGAAGTAGTATTGCTGGGTTCAATATCATGTACATTTTTATAGCCCTTTGAGTAGAGTTCCAAGTTGCTCTCCAGAATAGTTGGATCAGTTCACAACTCCACTAACAATGCATTAGTGTTCCAATTTTCCCACATCTTTTCCAGCACTTATCATTTTCCTTTTTTTGTGCAAAATCTTTACAATTTAATGTAATCAAAATTATACATTTTGCATTTCATAATGTTCTCTATCTCTTGTTTGGTAATAAAATCTTCTGTTCTTCATAAATCTCTTCCAGTTTGTTCATAGTAACAGCCTTTATATCCAAATCAGTCACCCATTTTTATTTATTTTTAATTTTTAAAAAATATATAATTTATTTTTCAGTTCTCAACATTCACTTCCACAAGAATATGAATTCAAAATTTTCTCCCCATCTCTCCCCATCCCCCACCCCAAGATAGAATACACCCCATTCACGTTTTCTTCTAGTCTGTCCTCCATCTATTACCCACCCTTTTTTCCATTCCTCCTTCCCCTCTATTTTCCTGTAGGGCAAAATGGATTTCTGTACTCCATTGCCTGTATATCTTAATTTCCTGTTGCATGCTAAAACAATTTTTAACATTCATTCTTAAAGCTTTGAGTTCCATATTCTCCCTTCCCTCTCCACCCACCCTAATTGAGAAAACAAGCACTTCCATAACAGTTATGTTGTAAAAGACTAACCACATTTCCCTCTGTCCTATCCTGTCCTTTGTTTATTCCATTGTCTCCCTTGACCTGTCCTCCCACAATAGTGTTTGCTTCTGATTATCCCTTTCCCCACTTTGCTGTCCTTTCTGTTATCTTCCCTCTCCTATCTTCTTCCTCTTAGCCTTCCTACAGGGTAAAATAGATTTCTATATCAAATGGAATGTGTATTATTCTCTCCTTAAGCCAAATCCCATGAGAGTAAGGCTCAATTATTTCCTTTCATCTCCCTCCTCTTGCCCTCCATTATAAAAATTCTTTCTTCCCTCTTTTATGTGAGATGATTTGCTGTACTCTGCCTCTCCCTTTCTCTTACCTCTAGTACATTCTATTCAACAGTAAATTTTAATTTATTTTAGGAACTGTCCGTTCATATTCACCCTGTGCCCTCTATGTATATACATATAGATATGTATATATGTATCTATATATGTGTATATGTATTTATATATGTATATATGTATCTATATATACATACACATATATATATATTCATACACCCATGTACATACACATACCTACACATATATAATATATACCTATGTACATACCCATACACACCTACATATTTACATTCCCTCTAATTACACTAATACAAAAAAAATGTCTCATGAGTTACAAATATCATCTTTCCATGTATTAATACAAACAGTTCAACTTTAATGAATTCCTTAAGGTTTCTCTTTCCTGTTTATCTTTTCATGTTTCTCTTCATTCTTGTATTTGAAAGTCAAATTTTCTATTCAGCTCTGAAAGTCCTCTATTTCATTGAAATTCCATTTTTTCCCTAAATTCTTATACTCAGTTTTGCTGGGTTGGTGATTCTTGGTTTTAATCCTGTCTCCTTTGACCTCTGGAATATCATATTCCAGGTCCTTTGATCCCTTAGTGTAGAAGCTGCTAAATCCTGTGTTATCCTGATTATATTTCCACAATACTTGAATTGTTTCTTTCTGGCTGCTTATAGTATTTTCTCCTTGACCTGTGAACTCTGGAATTTGGCTACAATATTCCTAGGAGTTTTCCTTGTGGGATCTCTTTCAGGAGATGATCAGTGAAATCTTTCCATTTCTATTTTACCCCCTGGGTCTAGAATATCAGGGCAGTTTTCCTTGATAATTTCTTGGAAGATGATGTGTAGGCTCTTTTTTGATCACGATTTACAGGTAGACCAATAATTTTTAAATTATCTCTCCTGGATCTATTTTCCAGGTCAGTTGTTTTTCCGGCTACATAATCCACATTGTCTTCTATTTTTTTTCATTCTTTTGGTTTTGTTTTACAATTTCTTGATTTTTCATAAAGTCATCAGCTTCTGTCTGCTCCATTCTAATTTTTAAAGAACCAGTTTTTTAAATTTAAATTTATTTAATTAAGTTTTCAACATTCATTTCCACAAAATTTTGGGTTCCAAATTTTCTCTCCATTTCTCCCCTCCCCCACCTCAAAACACTGAGCATTCTAATTAACCCCATAACCAATCTACTTTCCCTTCTAACACTCTCCTTTCCCTTATCCCTATCTTCTCCTTTGTCCTGTAGGGCAAGATAATTTTGTATACCCCATTACCTGTATTTCTCATTTCCTAGTTGTATGCAAGAACAATACTCAACAGTTGTTCCTAAAACTTTGAGTTCCAACTTCTCTTCCTCCCTTCCTCCCCACCCATCCCCTTTGGGAAGGCAAACAATTCAATATCGGCCATATCTGTGTAGTTTTGCAAATGACTTCCATAATAGTCATGTTGTGTAAGACTAACTATATTTCCCTCCATCCCATCCTGCCATTTCTTTTGCTCTCTCTTTTGACCCTGTCCCTCCCCAAGAGGGTTGACTTCTAATTGATCCCTCCTCCCATTGCCCTTCCTTTCATCATCCCCTCACCCTGATTATCCCCTTCTCCCCCACTTTCCTGTATTGTAAGATAGGTTTTCATACCAAAATGAGTGTGTATTTTACTCCTTCCTTTAGTCGGATGTGAAAAGAGCAAGCTTCATGTTTTTTATTGCACTTCCCCAATTTTTACCTCCACTGAAAAGTCTTTTATTTGCCT
Organism: Notamacropus eugenii; assembly: GCF_028372415.1. NCBI lineage: Eukaryota > Metazoa > Chordata > Mammalia > Diprotodontia > Macropodidae > Notamacropus > Notamacropus eugenii. The sequence goes on from NC_092872.1 coordinate 552,016,639, forward strand.
CTTTTATGAGAGGTAATTTGCCCCATTCCATTTCTCCCTTTCTTCTCCCAATATATTTCTCTCTCACCCCTTAATTTCATTTTTTAAAAATATGATCCCATCTTATTCAATTCACCCTGTGCTTTCTCTCTCTCTCTCTCTCTCTCTCTCTCTCTCTCTCTCTCTCTCTCTCTCTCTCTCTCTCTCTCTCTCTCTTTCTGTGTGTGTGTGTGTGTGTGTGTGTGTAATCCCACCAACTACCCAGATACTGAAAAAAGTTTCAAGAATTACAAATATTGTCTTTCCATGTAGGAATTCAAACAGTTCAACTTTAGTAAGTCCCTTATGATTTCTCTTTGCTGTTTACCTTTTCATGCTTCTCTTGATTTTTGTGTTTGAAAGTCAAATTTTCTTTTCAGCTCTGATCTTTTCATCAATAATGCTTGAAAGTCCTCTATTTCATTGAAAGACCATTTTTTCCCCTGAAGTATTATACTCAGTGTTGCTAGGTAGGTGATTCTTGGTTTTAGTCCTAGTTCCTTTGACTTCTGGAATATCATATTCCACACCCTTCAATCCCTTAATGTAGAAGCTGCTAGATCTTGTGTTATCCTGATTGTATTTCCACAATACTTGAATTGTTTCTTTCTAGCTGCTTTCAATATTTTCTCCTTAAGTAGGGAACTCTAGAATTTGGCCACAATATTCCTAGGAGTTTTTCTTTTCAGGTCTCTTTCAGGAGGTGATTGGTGGATTCTTTCAATATTTATTTTGCCCCCTGGTTCTAGAATATCAGGGCAGTTTTCCTTGATAATTTCATGAAAGATGATGTCTAGGCTCTTTTTTTTGATCATGGCTTTCAGGTAGTCCCATAATTTTTAAATTATCTCTTCTGGATCTATTTTCCAGGTCAGTTGTTTTTCCAATGAGATATTTCACATTATCTTCCATTTTTCATTCTTTTGGTTTTGTTTTGTGATTTCTTGGTTTCTCATAAAGTCATTAGCCTCCATCTGTTCCATTCTAATTTTGAAAGAACTATTTTCTTCAGTGAGCTTTTGAACCTCCTTTTGTATTTGGCTAATTCTGCTTTTTAAAGCATTCTTCTCCTTATTGGTTTTTTGGACCTCTTTTGCTTATTGAGTTAGCCTATTTTTAAAGGTGTTATTTTCTTCAGCATTTTTTTGGGTCTCCTTTAGCAAGGTGTTGACCCGCTTTTCATGCTTTTCTTTCATCTCTCGTATTTCTCTTCCCAATTTTTCCTCCACCTCTCTTACTTGATTTTCAAAATCCTTTTTGAGCTCTTCCATGGCCTGAGACCATTGGATATTTATTTTGGATGTTTGGGATGCAGAAGACTTGACTTTTATGTCTTTCCCTGATGGTAAGCATTGTTCTTCCTCATCAGAAAGGATGGGAGAAGAGATCTGTTCCCCAAGAAAGTAACCTTTTTAGTCTTATTTTTTTTCCCTTTTTTGGTCATGTTCCCAGCCAGTTACTTGCCTTTTGGGTCCTTTGTCAAGAATAGGGTATACTCTGGGAATCTGTAAAATCTCAGATCCCCCTAGGTGGCACAATCAAGCATGTACATTGGTCTGGGAGCAGAAAGAGATTTTTATGCCCAGAATCTTAGCAGTTGCCTCTCCATAGCCACCTGGTCTCCAGTTCTGCCAAGTCAGCACTGAGGGCTGATTTTCAGATAAGCTGTGGGGGCAGGGCCACCATTCAGTGTGAGATAATGATCTGTTGCCTCAGGACCTGTACACAGGGCTAAGGTAAGAATGGTTTGCTCAGTGCCCCCAGGGGTTTTACAATCCAACAATGGATGCGGGTGGCTCTGGGAACTGCTGCCTGCCTGATGTGGCCTCTGTGGCTGCTGTCTAAGGCCGAAGCTATGGGAAGGCCCTTTTCCCTTCCTGGCCAGCTGAAAAAACCCTGTTACTGACTTTTGGAGCCTGTGGGTTGAGGGATCTGTGAACCTGCTGTTGCTGTGACTGAGGATTCCACCCTTGAGGTGTCCTCCTCCCAGAGCCATGCTGCACCTGTGCAACCAAGGCTGAGCTGGGCTCCTCTCTGTGTCCAGTGCAACAAATGTTTCCCATGGGCCTTTCATGTCACTCTGGGCTGGAAATCTCCTCTACTCTGTTGTTTTCCACTTCTGCTACTCCAGAATTTGTTGAGAGTCCCTCTCTACAGGTATTTTATGGACTGTGTGGGGACAGCCTGCATATGTGTGTCTTTCTACTCTGCCATCTTGGCTCCGCCCCCCCCCCCCCCCCCCCAATGAACCATTTTCTTCAGTGAGCTTTTGAACCTCTTTTTCCATTTGACTAATTCTGCTTTTTAAAGCATTCTTCTCATTGACTTTTTGGACCTCTTTTGCCATGTGGATTATTCTATTTTTAAAGGTGTTATGTTCTTAAACATGTTTTTTTTTTTTGGTCTCCTCAGCAAGTTGTTGACTCACTTTTCATGATATTCTTGCATCACTCTCATTTCTCTCCCCATTTTTTCCTCTACTTCTCTTACTTGATTTTCAAAATTCTTTTTGAGTTCTTCCATGGCCTGAGACCATTGCATATGTTTTTTTGAAGTTTTGGTTGTAGAAGCCTTAAGTATTATATCACCTTCTGATGGTATGCTTTATTCTTCCTTACCTAAATTGTTGGAAGAAAATGCCTTTTCATCAAGAAAATGCCTTTTATAGTTTTATTTTTTCCTCCATTTTTTGGGCATTTACCCAGCTAGTTACTTGACTTTTGAGTCCTTTGTCAAGTGAAGGATACTCTAGACACCTGTAAGTTCTTAGTTCCTCCAAGGTGTTACAATCAAGGGAGAGGAGTTTACACCTCTTCTGGCCTGCATTCTTGTCTGTGAGCAACCACAAGTACTCTTTTCTGCCCTGAAACTGTGAGTAGGGTTCCCTCTCCATGGCCTCCACCAGCTCCATCATGACAGTGCTTCTTCTCACCCCAGGATAGTCAATCAGGACTGAAACTCAGATCAGCTGCTCAATTCCCCCAGGGTCTGTAGGCTGAGGGTTCCAAAAGTAGATGCTGCTGCTACAGTGGCTGCTGCTGCCCTGGCATGAGGGCTGGGGCCAACCTTGCTCTCCTCTCACCCAGGTGAGAAAGCTTTCTTACTGGCCTTTGAAGCAGTCTTGGCATCTGTGGGTTGAGAAATCTGGGAACTACAGTGGCTGCCTGTGATTCTGTGCCCTGAAGCCTGCTCCAGGCCTGTCCTTGCCATGTGGTCTAGGCTGGACTGTGCTCTACTCTGAGTTAGGTGCAATAGAACTTTCCTGTCAGTCCTGCAGTCTGTGTTGGGATGGAAATCTGTTTCATTCTGTCAATTTGTGACTTCTGCTGTTTAAAGTCATTTTTTACAAGTATTTTATGGGCTATGAGGGGAGAGCTAGAGTAGGTCCATCCTTCTACTCTTCCATCTTGGCTCTGCCCCTCCACATACCCATTTTTACTTGCTTTTGGTTTATTGTGTAAGATGTTGGTCTATGTCTAGTTTCTGCCATACTATTTTCTAGTTTTTTCAGCAGTTTTTGTCAAATAGTGAGTTCTTATCCCAGGAGCTGGAGTCTTTGGGTTTATCAAACAATAGATTACTACAGTCATTGACTACTGAGTCTAGTCCACTGATCCACCTCTCTAATTCTTAGACATTACCAAATAGTTTTGATAACTTCTACTTTATAATACTTTATAAATTCTTTATACTTTATAAAATACTTTATAAATTCTAATTTATAATACTTTAAAATCTGCTACAGCTAGGTTACCTTCCTTTGCATTGCTTTTTGTTAATTCCCTTGTTACTCCATACCTATTGTTTTTGTTATTATGAATTTTATTAGTTTTTCTAGCTCTATGAAATATTTTTTAGTAGTTTGATTTGTGTCATGGTGAATAAGCATATTAATTTAGGCAGAATTGTCATTTTTATTTTATTAGCCAGGCCTACACAAGAACAAGTGATCTTTTCCCCATTATTTAGATCTGACTTTATTTCATAAAACGTATTTTGTAATTGTGTTAATATAGTTTCTGTGTTTGTTTTGGCAGACACACTCCCAGATATTTTATTATGTCTACTGCAAATTTAAAAGGAATTTTTCTTTCTTTTTCTTGTTGTTGGACTTTGTTGAAAAATTGAAAAAAATGATAATTTGTATAGGTTTATTTTATATCCTACAACTTTGTTAAAGTTGTTTACTTTTTCAAGTGGTTTATTAAACTTGATTATCTAGAATTCTCTAAGTATATCATCATATCATCTACAAAGAGTGATTTTTTTAATCTTCTTTGCCTATTTTAATTTCTTCAATTTCTTATTGCTAAAGCTAATGTTTCTAATACCATGTTGAATAACAATGGTGATTATGCACATCCTTCTTTTTCACCCTCAATCTTACTGGAAATCAAAAGATTTCTTTAAAGAACTGGAAAAGAAACCAATAGAATATTTTAAGACTCTCAAGGGAAAAAATGAAAAAAAAATATGCCAGAGGGAAGGGAACCCAACAATACCAAACTTAAGTTTTATTTCAGAGTAGCAATCATCAAAAGGAGGTATCTTGAGAGGAGAGATTGGATAGATAAATAGATAGATAGATAGATAGATAGATAGATGATAGATAGATAGATAGAGACAGAGTGATAGAGAAAGACACACAGAGAGAGACAGATAGATGGCTTAAACTATTTGACAAAGCCTGCTGGGAAAACTAGAAAGCAATCTGACAGAAATTAAGTTTAGATCAACACCTCACATCATGTACCAATAGAAGCTCCAAATGAATATGTTTACTTAGATATAACAGTTCACATCATAAACAAATTTGTAGAGCATGGAAGAAATTACCTTTCCAGTCTATGCATAGGAGAAGAATTCTTTACTAAGCAGAGGATAAGGAAGATTACAAATGATAAAATGGATAATTTTGACCATATAAAATCAAAGGTTTTGCACAAACTAAACTAATACAGATAATAATAAAATGGAAATTTTTAACTAGGGAAAAAATCTTTGCAGTAATTTTTTCTAATAAAAGTCTCATTTCCAAAATATATGAAATTGATTCAAAATTTTAATAAAGCCATTCACTAATTGATAAGTGTGACAAGATTGGATCAAGCAAAAGGAGAAATCAAAATCAACAGTCATATAAAAATGCTCCAAATATTTAATAATTAGAGAAATGCAGCTCTGATATTCTATCTCATTTCATATCCATCCTATTGACAAATTTAACAAAAAAAAGAAAAATGACAAATTTTGATTGAACTCTGGAAATGAAAGGATTGCATAATATTTCTTTTATGATAGTAATGTGTTCTTGATATTGAAACCAGAGAGAGTGAAAACAGAGAAAGAAATTATAGATGAATATCTCTTAATAATATTAACATACTTTTTAAAATTTTTTTAAATTTTTTTTAAAATTTATTTATTTAACTTTTAACATTCATTTTAACAAAATTTTGGGTTACAAATTTTCTCCCCTTTTATCCCCTCCCCCCCCAAACACCAAGCATTCTAATTGCCCCTATGCCCAATCTGCTCTCTCTTCTATCATCCCTCTCTGCCCTTGTCTCCATCTTCTCTTTTGTCCTGTAGGGCCAGATAACTTTCTATATCCCTTTACCTGTATTTCTTATTTCCTAGTGGCAAGCACATTACTCAACAGTTGATCCTAACACTTTGAGTTCCAACTTCTTTACCTCCCTCCCTCCCCACCCCTTCCCTTTGGAAGGCCAGCAATTCAATATAGGCCAAATCTGTGTAGTTTTGCAAATGACTTCCATAATAGTTGTGTTGTATAAGACTAACTATATTTCCCTCCATCCTATCCTGTCCCCCTTACTTCTATTTTTTTTTGATCCTATCCCTCCCCATGAGTGTCGACCTCAAATTGCACCCTCCTCCCCATGCCCTCCCTTCCATCATCCCCCCCCCCCCACCCTGCTTATCCCCTTATCCCCCACTTTCCTGTACTGTAAGATAGGTTTTCATACCAAAATGAGTGTGCATTTTATTCTTTCCTTTAGTGGAATGTGATGAGAGTGAACTTCATGTTTTTCTCTCACCTCCCCTCTTTATCCCTCCACTGATGAGTCTTTTGCTTGCCTCTTTTATGAGAGATAATTTGCCTCATTCCATTTCTCCCTTTCTCCTCCCAGTATATTTCTCTCTCACTGCTTGATTTCATTTTTTTAAGATATGATCCCATCCTCTTCAATTCACTCTGTGCACTCTGTCTCTATGTGTGTGTGTGTGTGCATGTGTGTGTATGTAATCCCACCCAGTACTCAGATACTGAAAAGTTTCAAGAGTTACAAATATTGTCTTTCCATGTAGGAATGTAAACAGTTCAACTTTAGTAAGTCCCTTATGACTTCTCTTTGCTGTTCACCTTTTCATGGTTGTCTTCATTCTTGTGTTTGAAAGTCAAATTTTCTTTTCAGCTCTGGTCTTTTCATCAAGAATGCTTGAAAATCCTCTATTTCATTGAAAGACCAATTTTTCCCCTGAAGTATTATACTCAGTTTTGCTGGGTAGGTGATTCTTGGTTTTAGTCCTAGTTCCTTTGACTTCTGGAATATCATATTCCATGCCCTTCGATCCCTTAATGTAGAGGCTGCTAGATCTTGTATTATCCTGATTGTATTTCCACAATACTTGAATTGTTTTTTTCTAGCTGCTTGCAATATTTTCTCCTTGACCTGGGAACTCTGGAATTTGGCCACAATGTTCCTAGGAGTTTCTCTTTTTGGATCTCTTTCAGGCGGTGATCTGTGGATTCCTTGAATATTTATTTTGCCCTCTGGTTCTAGAATCTCAGGGCAGTTTTCCTTGATAATTTCATGAAAGATGATGTCTAGGCTCTTTTTTTGATCATGGCTTTCAGGTAGTCCCATAATTTTTAAATTGTCTCTCCTGGATCTATTTTCTAGGTCAGTTGTTTTTCCAATGAGATATTTCACATTCTCTTCCATTTTTTCATTCTTTTGGTTTTGTTTTGTGATTTCTTGGTTTCTCATAAAGTCATTAGCCTCCATCTGTTCCATTCTAATTTTGAAAGAACCATTTTCTTCAGTGAGCTTTTGAATCTCCTTTTCCATTTGGCTAATTCTGCTTTTGAAAGCATTCTTCTCCTCATTGGCTTTTTGAACCTCTTTTGCCAATTGAGTTAGCCTATTTTTCAAGGTGTTAATTTCTTCAGCATTTTTTTGGTTCTCCTTTAGCAGGGAGCTGATCTGCTTTTCATGCTTCTCTTTCATCCCTCTCATTTCTCTTCCCAGTTTTTCCTCCACCTCTCTAACTTGATTTTCAAAATTCTTTTTGAGCTCTTCCATGGCCTGAGCCCATTGGGTGGGCTGGGACACAGAAGCCTTGACTTCTGTGTCTTTGCCTGATGGTAAGCATTGTTCTTCCTCATCAGAAAGGAAGGGAGGAAATGCCTGTTCACCAAGAAAGTAACCTTCTATAGTCTTATTTCTTTTCCCTTTTCTGGGCATTTTCCCAGCCAGTGACTTGACCTCTGAATATTCTCCTCACACCCACCTTGCCTCCTGATCCTCCCAGCCAGCGCTTGGGGTCTGAGATTCAAATGCTGCTCCCCAACCTCGGGGCTTTGGCAGGGGCAGGGCTTCTATTCAGTGTGAGACTAAGTTCAGGTGCTCAGGTGGGGGCAGGGCTGCTTCTTGGGCTCAGTTCCCTCAGGGGGTTTATGCACAGACCTTTAACAATGGATCCAGGCTCCTGCCTGCTTGGGGAGCCCTGGTCTGCTGCTGCCTCAGCTTCTGCCTCCCGAGGGGGCCTGAGTTATGGGGGCACCCCACTTCCCTCTTGACCCGCCAAAGAGACCCTCTCACTGACCCCCGTCACCTGTGGATGGAGAGACCTGCGCGGCCGCTGGAGATCCCATCCCTGAAGCCTGCTCGGATCTGTTCCTCTCAGTGCTGCGGCCGCGGCAATGCTGGGCTGGGCTCCACGTCCACAGTGCGACGGACCTTTTGCGAGAGGTTTGCAGGTCCCTCTGGAACAGAAATCTCCTTCGCTCCACTGTTCTGTGGCCTCACTGCTCCAGAATTCGCCATGAGTTACTTTATACAGATGTTCTATGGGTTGTGGGTTCGGAGCTATGTGTACGTGCATCTTTCTACTCCGCCATCTTGGCTCTGCCCCCTTAACATACTTTTAAAATTTAAAATAAAATATTAGAAAATGTGCTATGGCAACATATCACAAAGATTTTACATTGTGGCTAATTTGAATTTAAAAATAAAAACTAAATTTACATCTAAAATGAAAACTCCTGAAATAACTTCCCAAAGAAACCAACTGAAGGACCAGATGGGTTTACAAATGAAATTTGCCAAACTTTCAAAGAACAATTATTCCAAATTACATAAATTGTTTATAAAATAATAATAAAAGAATGAATTCCATCAAATTTCTTCAATGATAGAATTATCTTCTTGATATCTGGAGATGTGAAATAAAATCCATCCATTCTGACAAGCAAGTTGGGACTATATCCACAAAGTTAGTAGCTTCATATCTTTTCATCCAGCAATTCCACTGCTAGCCACAAACCCAAAGAAAGATATGAGGAAATGATCCATAAGAAAATGTTTTTGGTGGTAAAGAACTGGAAAATAGGGGGATGCCTCTTAATTGGGAAATGGCTAAGCATGGTAATGGTAAATGAATATAATAGGATACTATTATCTTATAAAATAATGGAAGGAATGGTTTCAGCAAAACCAGAGAAGGCAAGTAGAACAAATGCAGAGTAAAATGAATAGAACCAAGAGAATGATCTATACTATATAAGCATGATGATAAATATGAATAATTTTAGAAGTCTCAAGAATTCTAATCAATACAAATATTAATAATAATAATAACTACCATTTGTAAAGTGCTATCTATTTGCCAGGTATTGTCAAGAACTTTATAACTATTATCTCATTTGATCCTCACAACAATTCTGGGAAGTAGTTTATGATACTCATTTTACAGTTAAAGAAATTGAGGTAGCCAGAGATTGTGACTTGTGCAGAGATACATAGCTAGGAAGTATTTGAGGCTGGATTTCAACTAAGGTTTTCTCTGACTACAGTTTCAGTCCACTGTGTCATCTAGCTGCCCCAAGGACTTATGATGAATGATATCCACCTCTTGAAAATGAGGTAATGAGCTCAATGACTCAACTTAAGATACAAACTTTTGGACATAGCCAACGAGAAACTACAATCAGAAGGGAAAAGAATAAATAAAAATCTGATAATTAAAGTTGTCTGAAAGTGCAATTGGTCACTTAATGAGATAATGAGTTCCCCATCACTAGAAGTTTTCAAACAAGCCTATAAAATTTATAAGAACTTTGTTTTTTATGGTGAGAATAGGGAGAAGAAAGAAGGTGCGGAAGGAGGTAGAGGGAGGGGAATAAAGGAAAGAGAAGTAAGTACAAAAAAAGGGGCAACAGAGTAGGGAGTCTTTGGGACAGTCAAGAATGATAAAAAAGAGGCTGGAATGAGATAACCAAGAAGTGTCCTCCATGTTGGATATTCCATGATTCCCTGTATTTAAGGATACAACTTAAACATTGGACCTGGGTTTTTGGGCATGGATCTTAGAATCTTAAAGAGACCTTAGATGTCTCCTTCTTTAAACTCCTCATTTCACAGATGAGGAAACTAAACCTCCAAACAGTTAAATGGCTTTCCTAAGATAATAGAGCTTAATAATTAGAACTTATCTTTAAACAGAGGACTCCAGACTTTAAATCGAGTATCCTTTTTGCTAAATCAGGTTGCCGTCAGTATTTCCCATTTGTGGAAATGTTGCTGAGTTTTTTCAGTCATGTCTGACTCTTCATGATCCCATTTGGGATTTTCTTCACAGAGGTACTGGAGTGGTTTCCCATTTCCTTCTCTAGATCATTTTTCAAATGGGAAAACTGAGGCTAAGTTGAGTGTTTTTCTCAGGGTCATATAGCTAATAAGTTTCTGAAGCTGGATTTGAATTCATGTCTTCCTGACTCCAGTCCTGGTGTTTTATCTACTGTACTACCTACCTGACCTCGATAAGTGAAATAACTGAATTTTTAGCAATGATTATACCTGACAAGTTTCTAGGCACCAAGGGGAGTGTACATGGTAATGGTTGAATGAGTCAACATTAGTGCTTTAAGAGAAATCAAGGATACAAATGTTTGATTGTGAAGGGTCAACTAAGTAATCTAATGTAACAGGCAGAGTGGTCAAGCACTGGATTTGCAATAAGAAATCATGTATGTCAGCATCTGTAATGGAGAGTGTTGTGTCATGATGACCTCACTCTGCCATTTACTAGCTATGTGACTGAGTAAATCATTTAACCTCTCTGAGGCTTGGTTTCCTCATCTGTTGAACAGAGATCATAATACTGGTGCTATCTACTCACAGGGTTTTGGGGAAATGATTTGTCAGTTTTAAAGCATTTCAGAAATGTGAACAACAAAAAGTTCAGGTCACCCTCCCTTACTGGTTTCACTACTGAGTAGTCTGTTCAGGAAGAAATTTTGGTTTTGGTCATGAACTTGGGAAAATATGTCCAAATAATTTTACAAAACTGATGGTAGGGTCAGTTACTCAGAAGCTAACACATATCTGGATAGAATATTTTAAGTTGTTTGTAGTTCATAGTGCAGCTAAGCATGTCTCATTGACTAATTGATGTTGCCAATGAGATGCTCCACTCAATGATTGTTTAGCCTAGAGTAGAATAAAATGCTGCCACTACTAGTGCAGTATCATTATGTAACTGAAAATTAAAAATCTGATAATTTGATTGGAGGTCTCAGGTGAGTTTTTGTGTAAAAATGTTAACCTCAAGTAGCTATAAACAGGTAAATGTTTTATTCATCCTACTGATACAAAATAAATGCTTATGATATAAATTATGTATAATTAATACTCCTGGGATAAAAAAAAAGTATGCTAATAGGTTGTCAGTTAATTAAGAAAGGAAGATGAGGTAAACAAAGGTGATTATAATTTACTTTGGGACCATAAACAGAAATCGTGCCTTAAATAATCTCTAAAAAAATACATTATACAGCAAATACTTCAGAATGGTAGAATAATGTTTTATGGCAAATGTGTTGTAGAGGCATTAAATGAAGAAACAGTTTGTGATAACAGACCCAGGCCACAGAACTCTCCATTATTGGTGTTCTGTTGGGTCCTGTTTTGGGAGCAATTCTCCTCTCTTTAGAACTGTTAGCTAAAAATAGCTATTTTGAAAACTGAAAATTATTAAGATGGGAAAGAAGGGAAGAAGGAAAAGCAAAGGGAAGGGAAAAGAGGGGAAAGGATGAGAAAGGAAGGATAGAGAGAGGAAGGGTGCAGAGGGGAAGGGAACAGATGGCAAAAGAGAAGGGGACAATCAAATTTCTGTATATTAATAAAAACTAGAAAACATGCATACTGAAAAGCAATTATGTTTTTCACAACTTTGAGCTAAATTCTTTGATATTTGCCTTCAGATACTTTTGACAGGGTGTATTTTTAAATGAAAATAACAGAATCATGTGGTGGTGATATAAATTATCATTGCCACTGAGTTCTCACTGCCACCTTGTAATCTTTTTTTTTTTTTTTTGTCTCTTAGAGATTCTAAGGGGCAGCTAGATGACACAACAGAGAAGAGTGCTGGGCCTGGAGTAAGGAAGACTCATCTTCATGAGTTCAAATCTGGCTGCAGACACTTATTAGCTGTGTGATCCTGGACAACTCACTTAACCCTATTTGCATCAGTTTCCTCATCTGTAAAATGGGTTGGAGAAGGAAATGGCAAAAAATTATGGTATCCTTGCCAAGAAAACCCCAAATGGAGTCATGAATAGTTGGGAATGACAGAAAAAAAACTCAATAACAACAAGTAATTTTATGGTACATTTTATATGACAGGTATTCTAAACTTTCTCCATTCTCCTCAAGCTCTTGAATCCCTCCATCTCTCTGAAGATAACCTTACTTTATGCAGGAATTGTTGAGTAAAGGCTCATGTTACTGAGTAAAAAAGAAACCTTAGACTTGTTGTCCTTTCTCACCACATACTGTCTTTGCCAACTAACTATGAAATCAAAGCCTTCAGCCCTCAGTCACCCAAAAGGATTTAGGAAGGTTGATGTTACCATCGCAGAAGACAGAAGAGTCTATGCTCACCCTTTAAAGGAGATTATGGAAGACAAGAATGGTAGAGGGAAGTGACTGTGACTGCCCAGAATTTCTTATCCCTTTTACTACAGACCCATTCTGGCTGTCTTTACTAGCAGCATTCTTGACCCTGGCACTGCATCATTTCACTGAGTTTCAGAGTTATGAAGAAACTTAGAGGCCGTATTGTCCAACCAGTATGAAAATGAATACCCTCTACTTCATATTCATGTGAGCACCCAGTTTGTTTTTTCTTGGAGAAATCCAAGAAGGAATAAATAGCTACTTCCTGAGATAACCCTTTTCAGTAATTGTTAGGCAAGCTATTTTCCCCTGACTAATAATTTCTTTCTTTTCAAGCTTGGGTTGCCTCCATAACTTTTACCCATGCTTCCACCTGAGTTTAAACAGAAATCAACTCTCTTTCCTGACTGACAATATTTTACTCACTTGAGCTGTTCTGTGCCCCATAAGTCATCTTTTCTTCAGGTTAAATATACTCGATTTCTCTTAAAGATTGTGACGGAGGAAAGACCAAAAAAATGGCAATCCCATTGAGTATATATATCTCCTTACTACTTTCTTTCCCTACTGTCAGAGCTATCCACCTTCCTTTCCCATTTTCTGACCAACTGAATACCTCATTGACTAGTACTCCCCTGTCCTATGACTAACTAAGCCCCCACTCTTATTCCCTTAATTCCTGTAGTTCAGAGTTGCTACTCTGTGTATGTGAAAATCTGTTTCCCTTGCTTCCTTTCTTTGTACCCTCATCCTTGTATAACTTTAATTTTCCTTGAATTACCATTGTTCTTTGTCTTCTGCCTCTAATCTAGTACATGGATCCTCACTCTGTTAAGAATTTTTCTTCTATCCTAGATTGTTTTCTCTCTCCTTTCCACAATTTCTTTGGAGGATGACTCATTCTCCTGGACATTTTTGACAGTTTGTGTTGGTTTGTTTCTCATAGCTTTGTATGTATGAGGCCAGAAGTGTCTTTTTGAAACAACTTCCTGATACTAATACCACCCCTACCCCATAGTAACTTCTCTTTGAGTTTTTCTGCATCCAACCTTATCGACCTCCAAAGCTTACTGTATCTGTTAGGTCTCTTCCCTCAGGGTAATTATTGCTAGTTAACTCAAGGCTGTTCATATCTGGTTCATCCTCACATCTAACCTCACTTGCCATCCTCATACCTAGAGATTAATGCTCAGAATTAATGATGATATTCCCTCAAAAATATCTGGCTGTAATGTTAATAGAATAGGAAGATCTTCCCTGCCCATTAGTAAGCCTAACACATGGAGCCTGTGATCACATGGATCATGGGGTTATATGGAGCTCAGACTGAGAGGAGCTTCCCCAAGGAGGAGAGAGAGAGAGAGAGAGAGAGAGAGAGAGAGAGAGAGAGAGAGAGAGAGAGAGAGAGAGAGAGGAGCACAAGCAGAGAGGAAGAACGGGCAGAGCAGAGAGAGACAAGCAAGCTGTGAGTGGGTGGAGAGAGGAATTTGTGTAGGGGAACTTGTTTTTGTGAGAAGACCTGACAGAAAAAAAGATTTAAGATGTTGGCACTCCCTGGATTAGTGATAAGTACCCTGTTAAATCTTACTTCCTGGTATTCTAATGAAGTCCCAAATAAGCAATTTGATTTTGCCTTTGAGGAAGAGAGTTTATTATATTTTGTGAATTTGCCCTGGAAATACATGTACATATTCATAGCTGCTGCTATGTTATTCAGGCCCTTCACTCATGTTCTTCCTCATTTTTATTCCTTCATAGTTTTAATTCTAGAGTTAATTAGTTCTACCATGTACTGTCACTTGTGCCTGAATCATTCGTCCCATTGTCCTTCCATTGTTCATTTCAATATACTCAGTTGAAGGAGAGCATATTAGGAAAAGGGGAAAGGGGGAGTGAGTATCAGCCCAGAGGTACTGGGTTGTGTGGGGAATGGTAAACTGTCCAAATAGATGGAAGGGCACTTCTCAACCCAAATTCCAGACCACTCCCATTATCAATTTTCTTCACTTCTACTCCTAAATTGCTGAATACTGTTCATGGAAATTATATATCATACTAATTTGGCCCATTACAAATTCACATTGTATAATCTTAACTTCATGATTACTACTATAAAGCTTACTTTTTATTCTTCTGTGTATAATACTCTATAAATTCTCTAAAGCAGTAGTTCCAAAATTTCTCTACCTTTAAAGAGCAGAGTAAGATATGGTCAAAACTGAGTTTTAAAAAGATGAATTTGCCACCAGCTTCTTCCACTCAGATCTACACTTTATAACACTATCACCTTAATCTTCCTTGAAACTATGTATATCATGTGACTCCTTTATTGAGAAATATTTAATATGTCCTTATGGAGTACAGTATAAGGTCAAAATTCCTTTGCTATGAATTATAGCCTTTTATAATCTGACCTCTGCCTCTCTTTTAACCCTTAGTTCCTTATAATCTCCTACATGAAGTTTCTATTACTTTTTTTGTCTTATTTCCTCATTATTCCCAAACATATTCTGATGATACTATTTGTTTAAACCATCCTTTTTATCTATATTCTCTCCTTTCTCAATTATACCTACTCTAAAAAACCGTGGATAAAACATTCTTAATTATGATTTGAAATATGCTTTCTCCTGTTAGAGGAGTTACAGTCACCAGGATACAGGAGTAGATGGAGCTATGATGAGCTGTGGAAGCTCTTCCTACTATAGTCAGGAAGCATTTGTATTTTTCACCTATAGGCAAGGTCAGCTACAGTTTCAGGGTCTCTATTCTCAAGTAATGTTCTATAGGGCATGCTCATTAGGAAAGACTGTGCTTTGGGTTTGATCTCCACTAATGAAAATATCCCATCACTAACCATGGGGAAATGTGGCTTACCTTTATTTTTACTTTTGCTCATGTGATTTTATTTTTTATAAGCTTCAACTTTATAAGAGGACAAAAAAAACAAAACATCTTTGGAATAGGTCAAGAGACCTGGATTTTATTCCTAACAACTGATCATAGATGTTGGCCAAGTCACTTTTCCTCTCTGAGCATCAGTTTGCCCACTTGTAAAATGAGGTAGCTAGTTTAGATAATATCTAGGTTCCATTCCAGTTCTATGGTTATAGTTTTTTAATAGGTCCCTCTTTGAGATTTCTGGATTAGAATGTTTATTAAGTACTTTCTTCATAAAGGACACTGTGCTAGGGATTAGGACAGATAGAGAGAATAAACAAAGTCTTATTGTGCCCATCATGAAGTTTACAGTCTAGGAGAGGCTATTACACATATGCAAATAATTGTGATACAAAATAATATGAGAGAAAAATAAGTTGTTTTATTAAATATCTTCTGAGTGAGGTTGTTACTTACAGGGGAGGAGACTTCATGGAAGAGGTGGAATTTGAACTAGGCATCCAAGTAATGGCTAGGATTTCCACATACTCAGTTGAAGGAGGGAATATTAGGAAAGGGGGAAGGGGGAGTGAGTATGAGGCCAGAGGTACTGGGTTGTAAACTGGGAATGGTACTGCAAATGGTAAACTGTTCAAAGAGATTGAAGGGCACTTTACATATTAGAGAATCACGTGATAAAATTGAAAGGGCAGAGGAAGCACCAGATTTTATAGTGCAGTGCATGTCAGGTTGCAGTTTTGTAGGAGATGTAATGGCTAGAGTATTAGAGCTGGAGTAGGGAAGATCTGAATTTAAATTCTGCCTCAGACATGTATTAGCTGTATGACCTTGTGGAAATTGTTTAATTTCTAATTTTTCTCATCTATAAAGTGAGGGGGAAATAGCAGCTACCACACAGAGTAGAAATGAAGATTAAATGGGATAATATATGTAAAGCTCTTTCCAAATCTTAAAGTTCTATACTATCATTGCCATTACCATTATTGTTATTATTATTGAATCATTAAAAGATTTAAGCAGAGTAACATGAACAGATTTGTGATAAGGAGGATAAAACTGACAGTTGTATAAATGATGAATTAGAGAGGGAACCAATTGTTCTAATTAAATTGTGTGAGATTTAAATTATTTTCCATATTTTAAATATATAATTTAATACATTAATTCAAAATTTTACCCATGATTCAATTAATAGGAAGCAGAATTACAGGGGAAAAAGAGGTCATCCATCTCCAGGCGGTGACTAACTTAATCTCACAGGTCAAGGATCATTGGGTTAGAAATCTGAAGACCTAGGTGATTAAGGTTCTAGCAATGCAGTCAATTAACTGTGTTAATTTGAGCAAGAGATTTAACCTCTTGTAGCCATTGCCTCCTATGAGCTCAATTATTAACTTGTCACAGACAACTGCCACACCAATCTAGGTACCTCTAGATGGATAACTCTTTCTTTTTTCCTTGACTTTTTTTTCCTATATAGATGTTTCATAGACAACTCAAACTCAAAACTATCTAAATTAAAACTTACTATCTATTTCCCCAAATATTTATTGGTTCTGAAGTCTATTGTTTCTGTCAATGCTAGTCACCTAAGTTGCAATCTTGGAGTCATTTCAATATATCACTCTCCCTCATCTCAAGTATCCAACCAGGTGTCTCCTTATCATTCTACTTCCACACCATCTCTTGAATCTACCCCCCAACCCTCTTCTCTATTCACACAGCCTCAACCTCAGTTCAGGACCTTATCACCTCTCACCTGCATTATTTCAACATACTCTAAATGGGTCACTCTACCTTCCATCTCTCCCATCTCTAATCCATCTTCCACATGTCCACCAAAATGATTTTTCTAAATGAAATAGTTGACCATGTCACTCCCCTATTCAATAAAATCTGGTGGCTCCCTGGAGTAAAATTGATTCCTCTTTAAGTAAAATGAATTCCTTTCTTCTTACCTTTCCACTCTGCTCACACTGATCTTCTGCTGTGCTCTGTGTCCCAGCTTTGTCCCTTTGTACTGGCTGCTTCTTATGCCTGTAGGACTCTTTATTCTCCCCTTTTACCCTTGGATTTCCTGATTTTCTTCAAAGTTAAGCTCACCAATACCATCTACATGCAACCTTCTCCTGAGTCTTCCACCCAATGGCTGGTACTCTCCTTCACCAAACTGCTTTCTTATTCATCTTGTATGTATTCAGCATATTCATTATGTTATATGTTTACATTCTATTAGAATTTCTTATAGATTTCCTGAGAACAAATATTGTTTTGTTTTTATCTCTGTGTGTGCAGCACTTAATAAAATGCCTGACATATAGCAGACATGTAACAAATGCTAACTTGCTGAATTTTTGGTTAAGTTTCTCATCTATAAAGTAGGAACTATAAGATAGCCCCTAAGTATTTTACAGGACTGTTCCATGGATTAAATAAGAATGGATGTAAACACAATTCGGAAATACAAATATCAACTGTTATTATGAGAAACAGACTGTAGAAAGGGAGACTTCTGAAGACCAGTAACAGGGCAAAGATCCAACATATCACTTTTTCAACTAGAAAATGAATGCAAATTTATCCTGGTCTTCATTAGATAACTTTCTTAAATAAAGAAGTGATGTCCCCCCAAAAGAGAAGCAAGGTTAGAATCACTGAGGGCAAGAAATCATGGTGATATTTGTATGAGGGTGGCTCCTCAAGAGCTGTATTTCAGGTTGACCCTAGCAGCACTTGTAGTCACTGTCACCTTGCAGCATAGAAACAATTTAGCTGAACATCTAGTTACTGAGAAAGCTGACAGAAAGAAGCCTTCTTCCTTCACTGGATCTGGACCTAAAGTACCCTATCTCCCACATCCTCATAACCTTCTTAGGAGCAGTCTTAGGATTTCTACCCTGCTTCCAGCATCTAGCACCAAATTGAATTGCCCCATTTCCCCAATCACTTGTTATACAGTTTCAGGAAGGAATAAGAGTTTATATATTGCCTATTATGTGCTAGGCACAGTGATAAATAATTTTTAAAAATATTTATTTTTGATCCTTAAAATAATCCTTCAAAATAACTGCTAGTAGCAGGGGTGAAGGCAAGATGGTGGAGAAAAAACAGGGACTCCCTTGATCTCTCTCCCAAACCTCTCTAAATACCTGTAAAAATGACTCTAAACAAATTCTAGATCAGTAGAACCCACATAAAGACAGAGTGAAGTAAATTTCCACCCCAAGACAACCTGGAAAGTTGATAGGAAAAGTCTGTTGCACCAAGCTGAGACAGCAATGCAGTCTAGCAGAAGCTGAACCCCAGCAAAACCCAAGCAGGCATCAGGGGACTGAATCACTGGCAGCTGTGGTTGTTTCTAGACTTCTCAACTCACAAACAACAAAGATAACTTAATGGTCAGTAAAAAAAGGCCTGTTGGACCTGAGTGAGAGAGGAGCATAGTCCAACCCAGCCCTAGCACAGTTGGGTAGTGGTGGTGGCAGCAGTGGTGGTGGCAGTGGCAGAAGCTCTCAGCCCACACACAGTAAGGGGATTGAGCAACTGATTAGAAGGAGATTAGAAGGTCTCTTTGCTGGCACTGAGGAAAGAATCTGTTGCTTTGCCCATACTTGGATCTGGGCTATAGTCCTGGGGTGGGGAGGACACTAACATGTCACAGCTTGCGGCAGCAGTGGAGAGGGAACCCTCCTCACAGTTCCAGGGCAGAAAAGAGTGCTTATGGTCACTTACAGATCAGAGCACAGGCCAGGAGAGGAGTAGACACCTCTCCTTAGATCATACCACCCTTGAAGAAGTGAAAACTTAACAGATCCCTGGAAGTATCTCTGAAAACAGCCACACAAAACCCCTGAAACTTGGGACAGTATGCCCTTCACACTGGAAGCAGAGCCCTGCCTTAACAAAGAGTTAAAAAGTCAAGTTATTGGCTGAGAAAACGAATAAACAACTGGGAAAAAAAGCTTGATCTGTGAACAAGGAAGACCAAAACATACACTCAGAAGAAAACAACAAAGTCAAAACTCCCACATCTGAAATCTCCAAGAAAAATAGGAATTGGTCTCAGGCCATGGAAGAGCTCAGAAAGGATTTTGAAAATCAAGTAAGAGAAGTAGAGGAAAAATTGGGAAAAGAAATCAGAGTGACGCAAGGAAATCATGAAAAATGAGTCAATAGCTTGCCAAAGGAGATCCCAAAAAGTACTGAAGAAAATAACATCTTAAAAAATGGACTAACCCAAATGACAAGAGAGTCCAAAAAACCAACGAGAATAATGCCTTAAAGAACTTAATTGGCCAAATGGAGAAGTACAAAAGCTCACTGAAAGAAATAATTTCTTAAAAATTAGAATTGAACAAATAGAAGCTAAGGATTCTATGAAAAATCAAGAAATTATAAAACAAAACCAAAAGAATGAAAAAAAAAATAGAAGACAATGGGAACTATCTCATTGGAAAAAATATTTGATCTGAAAAATGGATCCAGAAGAAATAATTTAGAAATCATTGAACTTTCTGAAAGCCATGATCAAAGAAAGAGCCATTATCTTTCAGGAATTTGTCAAGGAAAATTGTCCTGAAATTCTAGAACCAGAGGGTAAAATAGAAATAAGAATCCACCAATCACCTCCTGAAAGGGATCCCAAAAGGAAAACTCCTAGGAATATTTTGATCAAATTCCAGAGTTCCCAGGTCAAGGAGAAAATATTGCAAGTAGCCAGAACGAAATAATTCAAGTGTGGTGGAACCATGATCACGAAAACATAAGATTTAGCAGTTTCTACTTTAAGATATTAGAAGAATTGTAATATGATATTCCAGAGGTCAAACAACATAAGATTAAAACCAAGAACCAGTACTGCTTTCCACACTAGCCATCACATTACAGAAGGGATGTACAAGTCAATTAACAGACTTGCAAGAAAGAAAACAAAAACCACAATACCCTAATCTTCCTTCTTCTTTTCTACTATCCAGCAAAACTGAATGTAATCCATGAGGGGCGAAACTTGATATTCAATGATGTAGAGAAATTTAATGCATTCTTGAGAAAAAAACAACAGCAGACAGAGGACACAGGGTGTGTTGAATATGTGCTGAAGGGATGATAAGTAAGAAGTACAATTAAGGGCTTAGGGAGCAATGCACTGGGAAAAAGAGAAAGAGAAAGGTGGAATGGAGCAAATTATCTTACGTAAAAGAGACAAGAAAAACTATTAGAGTGGAGAGAAAGAGGGAAGATGGAATGAGTGAACCTTGTCACTGGAATTGACTTAAGGAGGGAATAACATACACAGTCAATTGGGTGTGGAAATCTATCTTACCCTACTGGAAAGCAGAGGAGAATGGGATAAGACAGGGAGATGATAGGAAGGAGGACACATTGAGGTAGGGGGCAATCAGAAGCAAATACTTTTGAGGAGGGACAAAGTAAAGGGAGAGAAAAGAATAAATAGTGGGGTGGGATAGGATTTCACAACATGAGTATTATGGAAGTGTTTTCAGTGACTACACATGAATAACTATACCTATATCAAATTGCTTGCCTTTTCAATGAGGATAGGTGGGGAGGAAGGAAGGTAGAGAATTTTTAACTCAAAGATTTGAAAACAAATGTTAAAAATTGTTTTTACATGTGTGGGTACATATTCACAGTTATGATTACTGTGTATTTCCATCCATCCTATTTTTCACCTTTTTATACTTTTTTCTCTCTCTCCTTTCACCCTGTCCCTCCTCACCAGGGTTTTGCTTCTAACCACTGTCTCCTCAAATCTGCCCATGCTTCTCTCAGCTCTTCTTTCATTCCCCTTTTTGCTCCTACATCTGCCTTCCCTTCTTTGAGTGCCCCCCCCCATTTTCCTTATCTTTCCCCTTTCCTTTATTACTTGCCAATAAGGTAGGATAGGTTCTTCTACCTGAGTGTGTGTTATTCTTTCTGAGCCAAATCTTGTGAGAGTAAGGCTCAAACACTGCTCATCCCCTCCCTTCTTTCCCTCTACTCGAATAGGTTTTCATGCCTCCTCATGTGATATAATTTACCTCATTCTGCCTCTCCTTTTTCTCCTCTGCCAATACAATCTTTTCTTACCCTTTAATTATTTTTTATCATCACATCAAAGTCAACTCATATCCCCACCCTCTGTCTAAGTATATTCCATCTAGCTGCCCTTATAGAGATACATTTCTTAAAAATTATAGGTATCATCTTCTCATATAGGGATGTAAACAATTTAACCTTATTGAATGTCATGGGTTTTTTTCTTTTTTCCTGTTTACTTTTTTATGCTTATATTGAATCTGGTATTTGAAGATTGAATTTTCTGTTTGGTTCTGGTCTTTTCATCAGGAAAATTTGAAAGTCTCCTATTTCATTGGATGTCCACCTCCTCCCATGAAAGATTATGCTCAATTTTGCTGAATCACTGATTCTTGGTTGTATTCTAAGCTCTTTTGCTTTCTGGAATATCATATTCCTAGCCCTTGGATCCTTTAATGTAGAAACTTGTAAATCTTGTGTAATTCTGACTGTGTCTCCTTGATGTTTGAATTATTCCTTTCTGGCCATGTGCTCTATTTTCTTCTTAACCTGATAATTCTGGAATTTGACTACAATATTCCTTGGAGTTTTCATGTTTGGATCTCTTTCAGAAGGTGATCAGTGGATTCTTCCAATGACTATTATATCCTCTGGTTCTATAATAGCAGGGCCATTTTCCTTGATAATTTCTTGAAAGATGTTGTCCAAACTTTTTTTTATTGTGGCTTTCAGGTAGTCTAGTATCTCTCCTAGAACTATTTCCAGGTCAGTTGCTGTTTCAATGAATATTTTATCTTTTCTCCTTTTTCATTCTTTTGATTTTGTTTTGATTTTGTTTGACTGATTAATGATGTGTCATCTTGCCTTTAGCCTCCACTTGCCGAATTCTAGTTTTTGAGAAATTGTTTTTTCCATTGGCTTTTGTACCTCCTTTTACATTTGGCCAGTTCTTTTTTTAAAGGAGTTGTTTTCTTCAGTGTTTTCTTTTCTTTTATTTGGCTAGTTCTATTTTTTGAGGAGTTGTTTTCTTCAGTCAATTTTTGTGCTTCTTTTTCCAAGCTGTTGACTTTTTTTCACAATTCTCTTGTATAATTCACTTCTTTTCCCATTTTTTCTTCTACCTCTCTTGATTTTTAAAATCCATTTTGAACTCTTACAAGAGGATATTTTGAGCCTGAGAACAATGCATATTTCCCTTTGAGGCTTCACATGTATGCATTTTGACATTGTTGTCCTCTTCTCAGTTGGTGTTTGGATCTTCCCTGTCACTATAGTAGCTTCTTTGGTCAGGGCCCTTTTTTTCTCAGATTTTAAAGTTGAGCCTTGTTCCTCAGGGACAGGGGGCAGTGCTCTAATATTTTTTACACTGCAATCCAGGTTGCTTTCTGCTCCAGGGCTTCTGGGGATGGGGCCTTGCCCACTGTAATAGGGTGGCCCCTCCTAGTTGTGCCTGTTGTACTATGGGTTCTAGAGATGGCAGTTGCCTACTGTACTGGGGCTGAAGGCCTCACAGCTAATCTGCTGTGCCACTGACTTGCTGAACCAGAATTGCTAGGTCTTGGTTGCTGATCTGTGCTGTGGCTAAGGTCCTACTGCTGTTTTGCTTGTTCGCTTACACTGGGCTATGCTCCCCTTTTACTCAAGTAAGGCAGAACTTTCCTGACATCCTTCTAACTTATTTTAAATTGGAAAATTGCTTCACTCCATCTTTTTCTGTGGATTGTGTTGTTCCAGAATTCTTTTAAAGGCTTGATTTAATGTTGTTTCCAAGAGAAACTGGGGAGAGCTCAGGGAACTTCCTGGCTTCTCTCTGCCATTTTGGCTTTGCCTCTAACATTTAACAATCCATCTTGCTAACTCAGAATCTCTATCCTCAAGCACATGATTAGTCTAATATACAGAATAACAGAATGTCAAAGTTGGAAGTGACCTATGTGATTTCATCTTCTTCAATCTTTTCTTCTGACGGAAGAGAAACCTGAGGTTTAGGCATGTTTTTAATAAGTCTTAAAATTTCAGTTTCAACCCAGGTCCCCTATTTTTTTCCCACTATACCACTCTGAGTGACTTTACTGATTGAGAGAGAGAGAAAGAAGGGAGGTAGGAAGGAAGAAAGGAAGGAAAGGAGGAAAGAAGGAAAGAAAAAAGAAGGAAAGAAAAATTGGGTAATGATTTTTCCAATTAAAGGAAATGAGAGAAAGAGGAAGGGAGGTAAGAATGGAAGTCATTCCTCACTACATGCAAACAGCATGTTAAGCACTGGAAATGAAAATAGAAAAGGAAGAAAATACTGTTTTCAAAGCACTCTCATGACAGTAAAGAGAAATAACAAGCATTTTCTATTTTAACAGCACTTTGAGGTTTATAAAGTGCTTGACTCAGTTAACACTCCTGTGAGATAGGCAGTTTACTTCATTACCTCCATTTTACAGATGAGGAAACTGAGGATCAGAGAAGTTAAACACCTACTCTAAGGGCATAGGCTAGGAAGAATCAGAGGCAGAATTCTAATCTAGATCTCCTGAATCCAGGCCCAGCTTTCTTTTCGCTTCATAGTTTTGTCTTTCTATATACCAGCTTTATTTTAGGTATAGGTTTGCTTTAGGATTTTCTTTATTTAGTGGAGGCTGTGGGTGAGAAAGGGAGAAGAGCAAAAAAATAAACATGGGGGTGGGAGTCACTCAATGAAAGAATATTTAAATTATTTCAAATGGGTTGCAAAGTGTTGAATCATAAAAAGGTTGGCAAAAAAGCCTTCTCCTCATGAGGTCTGGCTAATATTAGGAATTATTGCCTCAAACCCTGCAGGTGTGGATCGATTTCTTTCAGTACCAGTAAATGGGGTTGCAACTGCCTTTGACAACCTACAAGCTGCACAATTCCCAGGCCCCAGGGCAAACAATGATGTGGGGGAGATGCTGATTTTAGGAGAGAAAATTACAATGGTTATATAGTAAACAGCACCTGGAAGTTTACTAATGATTTTTACAATTAACAGCAGCAGTGTGGTCTGATTATTCATGCATCTTTTCTATGAAAGGAAAGAAAAGAAACAGATGTTTAAAAGAGTCACATGGTTTTTTTTTTGGGGGGGGGGGTTAACATGGGGGATGGGGAAGGGTCCATGAAGCCATAAAGGACCTAAGGAGACTCTACTTCCTGCTATGTGCTTCACTTTGTTCGATGCAAATTGTTTCTTTCTCACCAGATCTTTGACATCATAGCAGTTCCCTCCAACATGTGCTATAGGTGATATTGTCCACTATTAGATCTATTCTGATGACTCAGTACAGTAGGGAGAGGACCTTGAGTTCACAAAGGCTATGATAGCAGAGTAAAGCCTCTGCCAGATCTTTTTAAGCTGGCACAGCTTCAAGCATATGCTTAGTGACAGATGAGATGTCTGTCATCAGAAAGCCCAAAACAGATTTACTACCAAAATATTGGCCAATAACTTCTGATTTTTTTCTTGTGATGAGGGGGCGTAGCAGTATCATGTTAACTAATCAATAAACATTTATCAAATACTTTCTATGGATCCATATTCCCTGTAGCTAGGGGAGAAGGTACTAAGAGGAAATGAGAAAGTCCTTGTCCTCCAGAAGCTTATATTCAACTTGAATGTAAGACTCTCTATTATCATATGGAAGAACTTCGAAGTACATTGGTGATAGGATTACCCACAGCAGTAAAGTCATAGACTTCAGAGGAGAGAGAAGCATTGAAGTATTGTTTACTCATCACTAAGCCCTGTATAAGGTTTCGCTCATTTTATTTTGTATTTAAAAGTATTTTTAAATTACATGTGTTGTTGTATGGTTGTGAATCACAGATCACTACAATATCTGATGATAAAAATGAGTTTCATTCAAAAAGAAAGGCACACAGTGGGTGTGAGTAGGCTGCAATATATGATAAATAATGTTACTCAAAAGTACCAACATTAAGGATGTCTTCAGAGAAATGTGTTCTCAAAGGGAAGAAAACAAGAAAAAATGATAACCATAGGAGTCAAAGCAATGTTTAGGAGGCAACTATGTATCCCATTTACATCTCTGAGATATCAGAGGAAAAATACATAAAGATATCCATTAGGGCTTATACTGAGATCCCTCTGTTGAGCTCATGTGAATATATATTCAGGCACAGTTATGCCTTGGATCATAGGAGGGACCTTTCACGATTATATGATTAAAAGTCCATTGAAACATTGGAATATTTAGTATTTTAAAGGTATTTATGCCTTTCATTTTGATACTGTAGATACTTCCCAATGAACATAAACTTGTTAACCAAAAACAATCCCCCAAAGCAATTAAGCCAAACAACTTAATAGCCTATCATAATACAAGTTGTTGTTGTTGAGTTGTTTCCAGTTGTTTCTGACTCTCCATGACCCCATTTGGAATTTTCTTGGCAAAGATATTGAAGTGCTTTGCCATTTCCTCCTCAAGCTCATTTTACAGATGAGGAAATTGAGACAAACAGGGTTAAGTAATTTGCCCAAGGTCATATGGCTAGCCAGATTTGAATTCATAAAGATAAATCTTAGTGATTCCAGGACTGCTACTCTATGCCACCTAGCTGCCAGTGTAGTTTGTCAATTGCTAAATGGAGGAAGGAGGTGCTGTACATGTATATACATATTTTTTCATATAATGTCAATATTGCTAGATATATGAGACCTGAGTTTTTTCACTTCTTATGACTAATTTTATTTACATTTCTATACTCAGTGTGAATATTTCTCTTCTGAATCTGTTTTATCAAATTAGTTTACTTCATATGGTTCTCTAATTCCTCATATTGGTCTTTCCTTCTGATGATTTGTAAATCAGAGGGTTTCTTAGTCATTTATCATATGTTCACTGATTTCATGGGTAACTTTTTTGTTGCCATAAAATAATGTCGCTTTGAAAAAATATACATACACATGTGGGTACATATACATGTATGTGTGTGTGTATACTAATACACATTTCTTTTTCCATATAAGTTATTCTGAGTCCCATATCCCTGGGTCAAAAGACATGAACAATACAGAAACTTTCCTTGTATAATTTTGAATTTTTTTCAAGATATTTTCAAACAACACATAGTTCCATCAGCAGTGTGTCTTTTTCTCCATAATTTCTCTAACAATGAGTTTTCTGAACTATTTGTGTATCTCTCTCTCTCTCTCTCTACTATATATATATAACATATGTGTGCATGTATGTATAAGTGGGTACATATATACATACATTTGATGGGTATGAGATAATGCTTAAGGGTTATTATATTTTGAGTTTCAGTGATTATTACTTATTTTTGAGATCTAATGCTTTTGTGAAATTGGCTCTGTCTATATATGCATCATATATATATATATATATATATATATATTCATAAGAAAGACGTAGTAACATTTAAGTCTAGTAATTAGAGTATTAGACTTCACATTAGGAATACTTGATACCAGATCCCACCAATAAACCTTATGAGATGTGTAAGCATTTCTGTGTACACACAAGTACTTTTTCATTGTTCAGTTGATGTGTCATGTCCAACTCTTCATGACCCCATTTGGTATTTTCTTGGCTTGCAATTTTCTTCTCCATCTTATTTTACAGATGAAGCAACTGAGGCAAATAGAGTTAAGTGACTTGACCAAGGTCACACAGCTAGTAAGGCCAGATTTAAACTCATGTCCTCCTAACTCCAAGGCTGACACTTTCCACCCAATCACCTAGTTGCCCATCTCTGTGTCCACCTTGGTATGAATACAATTACAAAACATTTCACAAATAAAGACAGACAAACAATTAAGTATTCATTGTTCATGGGAAAGACAAGAAAATATAATAAAATAATAATACTATATCAATTAATTCAGTGTCAACCAAATCACCAAAAGATCACTTTAAAGAGCTAAAAAAATGAAATTCATCTGGAGAAACAAAAAATTCAAATATCTCAAAGGAAATAATGAAAACAATGGGAAAGAAGAAGGCCTAGTTGTACCAGATCTCAAGCTATACTGCAAAGAATTAAAGATCAAAATTATTTGGTGCTAACTTAGGAGACACATCAATGGAATGGATAAGGTACTCAACCCACAGAAGTAAAACAAAACAAAATAGCAAAAAAAACAAACCCCTAATAGCCAATTGTTTGATAAACCCCCAAATCCCAGCTATTTGAGTAAAAACTCAGTGACTCTAGTTTAATGGTTTAACTACTACTGTACCACTTAACTGGTAGAAACTAGTCAGTCAGTCTATAAATAGTTATTAAGCATCTAATGTGATAAGTGCTATGGATAGTTGGTTGATTGTTGTCCTTCATTCTTGAAGAGGACCAAAATGGCATCATCATGATAAAGTGAAGTTTCAGATGTCTTTTGATTCTAGAGTAAATTAGATTTGAGAGGTAAAGTTGCACAAAGTTTTCAGCCTCACTCTCTCCTCTAGAGTCATCATAGTCCAGTGGCAGGACAGAGTCAACAGTGTCAATGACTAAGGATGCAGTGGATGACCTTGGTGTCTTCGTTATCTAACCAAGTTCTAAGAATTCCACATTGCCTACTTCAGCTGCCATCATGGCCCTTGGAACAAATTGTTTTTATCTGCCCATTCCACCAGGAGAAGTCTTTACATACTTGGGGTAGACACCCCCGTAACTCACCAATGGGTTTGAGACTCCTTGGTTACCTTCAACCTGATTTGACCCATCTGCTGAAATGGTTTACTTGATTGTGGCCACTGTGCCTGCTGCAGCTTCTTGGAGCCACAGGTGAGAATTGGATGGAACAGGTGGACATCAAAAGTGGAAAGAGCCCCAGAAAGGGTTTAGCAGCCATCACAAAGGTACTGGACCTCCCTGGGCACACCTACAACTCATGTGCTATGGATACAAAATGGGCAAAAGACAGTCTTTATTCTCAAGGAGCTCACAATCTAATGGAGAGCAAAGGTGGGAAGATAACATGCAAACAATTACAATATGTACAAACAAGCTATTTATAATATGAATTGAAGATAATCAACAGATGAAAGGCACTAGAATTAAGAGGAATTAGGAAAAAAATTTGGTATAGCTTAACATCTCACATATTTTGCAGAGATAAACACCAGATTATTACATTACCTAAAGGTAAACATGACATAAACAAATTATAGGGGAAGAGTTCATGACCAAACAAGGAATGGAAAGGATCAAATAAAAAGGACAATTTTGATTACATATTTTTTAAAGTTTTCAGAAAATAAAACCACTACAGCTAGAACTAGAAAGGAAGTGTATAACTGGGGGAAATCTTTGCAGCAAGTTTTTCTGATAACTTTTTTGTTTCTATGATTGGTAAAGAATTTATTCAAATATATTTAAATTGGAGCCATTCACCAATTTTATAAATGGTTGAAGAATGAGTAAGCAGTTTTCTTATGAGGAAATCCTAGTTATTAATATTAATAAGAAAAATTCTTCAAATAATAATTTGAGAAT
Source organism: Notamacropus eugenii (assembly GCF_028372415.1). NCBI lineage: Eukaryota > Metazoa > Chordata > Mammalia > Diprotodontia > Macropodidae > Notamacropus > Notamacropus eugenii. Next base: position 552,045,291 of record NC_092872.1, read on the forward strand.
TAAAAATTAAAACATCCATGAGATTCTACTTCATATTTATCAGACTGGCAAAAATGATAAAAATAGAAAATCACAAATGTTAAATGAGCTTTGGGAGAACAAGTACATCAGTGCTCTCTTGGTGGAATTGTGAATTGGTATATTCATTTTGGAAAACAATCTAAAACGGTGCATAAAGGTTACTTAACTGATACTGCTCTTTGATGCATCTATACTACTTATAGCTATAACCCATCTATACCACTTACAGCTATATCCCAGTGAGACTGAAGAAAGAAGAAAAAGACCCATATTTACAAAAAAGTACTATAGCAGATCTTTTTGTGAGGGTAAAGAATTAGAGACTAAAGGACAGTTTATCAATTGGGGAATAATCAAGCAAATTATGAAATATGAAAGGAATGGTGCTACAAGAAATGATGAGAGGGAATGGTTTTAGAGAAACCTGGAAAAACCTACAAATCTGATTCAGAGCAAACTAAACAGAACCAGGGAACAATTTATACAATAGCTGCAAGATCGTAAAGACAAACAACTTTGAAAGATTTAAGAATTCTGATCAATGCAATGATCAACCATGATTCCAGAGGATCATTGATTATCTGACAAAGAAGTGATGAACTCAGACTGTAGATTGAGGCATATTTTTGGACACAGGCAATGGTGGAAATTGCTTTATTTGATTACATATTTGTAGGAGTTTTTCTTTTTTGGGGGGCTGGCAGATGTAGGGGAAGAGAAAAAACATATTTGTACTAATTTTAAAAATATAAAGAACATGTCTGTGTTGCAGGAAAATCCCTAGGACTTTTAAAAGTCCTAAATTACAAGTTTTAATCTGCATGGATAAATGCTGTTACCATGTAGGACTTCCTTATGCTTGAAAAGTCAGAGTTCTCTTGCACATATGAAAGAAAATAAATCTTTTCATTTATGTTTTTATACAGAATATTTTAATCTTTACTCTTCTGCTATGGATGTAAGATGTTCCTGAGACTATATTCTTTTCATCTGAAGACCAACTGAATTCAATTCAGAAAAGTTCATCATCAGAGAGTTGGCCACCAGCAGACAATTAATTCGTTTATTTGTTAGTTTCATCTGGACACCTCAGGTAATTAAAAAGCTCTACTAAAGCTTGGAGGCATACAAAATCCATTAGACAAAGGAGTATGTACACACACTGATGAAATTGAAAATTAAAATAGTGACTAGGAGCAATGCTGTATTCCCCTTCCATTGCTGACCAATTATTTTTTTTAAACTCACTATGTTTAGCCCATTTTAGATGTACCCTTCTGCCTTCTTCATCTCAGAAGATAACTTTTAAAAATGTTATTGAATATTTCTATCTGGAAAATATTAGAATCCTTAGTCTTAATTTAACAGGCATAAACATAATATCCTTCACTTCAAATATGAGGTTCATCTCTTAGGTTTAAAAAAAAAAACTGTCTATAGGACTACAGAATGGAGGAAACCAGAATTATGAGAAACTTATTATGGAAAAAAGGTGGTATTTAGTTAAGTACAAACTCATTATAACTCAGAATTGTCATATGACACTAAAAAAAGTTAATGTCGTCTTAGTCTCTATTGATATTCCATTGCTTAAATCTTTCCCAATTTCTAGAACCTCAAAAAACTTTGAAACTTTTGGGTAAAGTAAGAACTATTATTATGAGGGGAGAGTGGAAATTTATTTGTCAGATATGGAAATAAATTAAGAATTTAGGATCAAGCAAGAAATAGAAAAGATCACAGGAAGTGAAGTGGATAATTTAATTTATGTTAAATTTAAAATGTTTTGCATAAACAAAACCAATGTAGCCAAGATTAGAAGGAAAGCAAAAAAACTGGGGAATTTTTATAAGAAGTTTCTCTGATAATGGCCTCATTTCTCAAATATGTAGGAAACTGAATCAAATTCATAAAAAATATAAATCACTTCCCAACTGGTAAATGGGCAAAGGATATGAACAGACAATTTTCAGAAGAACAAATTAAAGCTATCTGTATAGTAAAATAATTCAGGTATGGGAAATCTGTGACCTCCAGGCCATATATGGCCCTCTTGGTCCACAAGTGCAGACTTCTGACGGAGCCTAAGTTTTACAGAACAAATAATTTTATTAAGCAGATTTGTTTTTTGAAGTTTGGATTTAGTCAAAGGGCTGCACTTGAGGACTAAGAGGGCCAAATGTGGCTTTGAGGCCTCAGATTCCCACATCGGGATTGGTATTTGCATGTGTGCTCTAAATTACTATTGAATAGATAAACGCAAATTACGACAGCTCTGAGGTACTACCTCCCACCCATCAAATTTGCTGACATGACACAAAGATTGTTGGGATTGGAAGCTCAATTCCATGTGGACAGTCTCGGGGGGGTAAAGGTGGGAGCTTCTAAATCTTAGAGCTCTCACGAGACCCCCCCCAGGAAACGGCAGGGGATTGAGGTGAACCGAGCTATCTCGAGTAATTCCGCCTCTTCCCGTGAGAAACGTGATGGGAGAGAGATCTCCCCGCCCTCGAGATTGTCCCGGATCTGGGCACACCTAGTTACCTAACAGCACGGTATTCGGATGCAGACTATGCGGCTGAAGGTTAAGTAGGATTGAGGAAGCCTGAAAGCTCTCTTAGCACGTGAGGAGCCAAGAGGACAGTAGGCTCCGCTTTTCTTCTTTCCTCTCTCCCCTCCCCCTCTCTCCCCGCTTGTACTTCTACTTCCAATCCCTTAAGATCTTAGCCTCCTTAGGAAATCTCCCCCTCTTCCTCCTAAGGAAGACCACCCTGCACTTGTAACCGAGACCCTGAAATAAAGCTCAACCCTTGTTCGACTCTGGAACGTCCTTTCTCTCATATGAGCATCCGGTTTTGGCCAACCAAAGACCTCGGAGGTGAGGTAAGAAGACTCGGGTAGCCCACACAGGCCTCTAGGCCTGGCAAAAGATGACAAATGCTGGAGGGGATGTGGAAAATTTAGGACATTAGTGCACTATTGGTGGACTTGTGAACTGGTACAAGCATTCTGGAGAATAAAATGGAACTATGCCTAAAGGGTTATAAAGCTCTGCATATCCTTTGACACAGTAATACCCTTACTAGGTCTGTATCCCAAAGAGAGCAAACATGTTCAAAGTATTTATAACAGCTCTTTTTGTTGTAGCAAAGAAGAGGAAATTGAAGGGATGCCCATTAATTGGGGAATGACTGAAGAAGTTGCAGTATATGAACGTGATGGAATACTACTGTTTCATAAAGACTGTTGCAGAAAAGACGTATATATGAACTGATGCAAAATTAAATGAGCAGAATCAGCAAAACATTGTACACATTACTGTGGCAATATTGTGACAATGAACAACTGTGGCTACATTAGCTATTCTGATCAATACAATGATCCAAGACTTAGAATGAAAAAATGTTATGCACCTCCAGAGAGAGAATTGATGGAATCTAAGTGCAAATTGAAGCATTTCTTTTTCATTTTCTTTATTTTTCATGCTTTGTTTTTGCTACATGACTAATATGGAAATGTGTTATATATGATTTCACATATGTAATTAGTAGCACAATTCTTGCCTTCTTGATGGGTGCAATAAGGAAGGGAGAGAGGGAGAGGATTCAAAACTCAATTTTTCTCTTTTAAAAAAGAAATGTGAAAATAAACAAATAGTACGTGTAATTTTTTAAAGAACTATTGTTTCAGGAAGTGTCTAGGCAAACCATGTCCATTTTTTTCCATACTGTGCACACTGTCTCACTGTCACAATAAAATTCTGTGACAAAAAGAAGCTAAGGCACAAAGTACTGAGCATGATCAATTTATTATAATGGCTAGCAAATACCAGCAAATGGAGTCCCAGATCCCTCAAGTATGCATCTGACAGCCACAGCAACTTTTTAATAGCCTTTACACAGTGACTATACAGAAGTATTTCACTCCCAATTGGATAGTGCGTCTTCTATTATTTTCTTACTCTGGCTGAACTGCCAAGTATTCAAACGATGCTTTAGAGAGCGCAGTTCTGATGGGCTGGCTGCATTGTTCAAATGCAAAATGTATGCTTGCCAAAAAGACTATTTTATGGAACTCCCATGGGGCAGGCGATCACATGGTGGCCAGAAGAAATGATACAAGGACACTCTCAAGGTCTCTCTGAAGAACTTTGGATTTGACTGGCAACGTGAGAGACATTGGCACAAGACTACTCAGCATGGCATGCCCATATCAGAAAGGTTGCTGTGCTCTTTGATTAAAGCAGAATTGAGACAGCACAAAGTAAATGCAGAATGCGCAAATTTGGGATATTCACTCTAAATATTCACGTGGACTATCTGTGTCCAACCTGTGGTAGAGCATTCTGAGCTCATATTGGTCTGATCAGTCACAGTGGGATATGCTGAAATTTCACTTTATCATGGTGATGTCATTTTGGTCTTCTTCAAAGATGAAGGACAACAACCAATCAACCAACCACGTAGCCAACATTTCCTGTACCTTTTGGGAAGTCTTATAGTGGGCAAATATACTGTCACCAGACTGACTCATATCTTTTGGGAAGTTTCATAGTGGGCAAATATCCTTTCACCAGATTGACTTATCTCTCCTCCATGGCTAGCAAAAGCTCATAGATTAGAAATTTTTGGTTGGACTTTAACCCACAAGAATAGGGAAGTTAAACTATTACAAATTTTACTGAACAAGTCTGAATTTGATTCAAGCATATTGATTCTGATTAGATGCATGGGCTAGATTCAATTCTTAATGAATAATTAATCATGGAATATCTATTCCACAATAAACAACTGAAGTTACAGGCTTAACCCCTAAAAGAAAGTGGAATATCAATTTTCACTTCCACATCACCCTAGAGAAGCCCAGTCCCCTGGAGTCATCTCCTTTGATAGTGGGCTTCCAGCAGGGATTACCACTTCACAAGGTGTCTAGGCCAAGCATACTCCTTTCTCTTCTGGCTCCCCTCTGGACAATTTTACTTTCTCCTTGTCTGTCTTGCTCCCTGTACAGTAACTTTTACCAAACCATACCTCTGCTTTCCTGCTTTTTCATTTGTTTTCTTCTCTCATCAGATGCTAGTTCCTTGAGGTTAGGGAATATATTTTTTGCATATTTTTCTTTCCTGCATTTAGTGCAGTGCCTCACATGTAGTGGTGACTGGTAAATTATCCATCTTTTGTCCATCTATCTATCTGTCTGTCTACCTATCTATCTATCTATCTATCTATCTATCTATCTATCTATCTATCTATCTACCTAATCTACCTACCTATCTGGCTATTTTTAGAATTGTGAGAGAGATTGTTCTAACCATCTACCTAATATGTGAATCTGCTTCACAATATTCAGCTTCTGCTTTTAGAAATGGATAACTCATTCATCACAAGAAATGCCATTTCATTTGGAGGGCAATGTATTATTAAGAAGTTGTTTCTTACATTAAATTATAATCTGCTCCCCTGTGTCTTCTAACAATTGTTCAAGCAATAACCTTTGGAGATAAAGGAAATTGAATCCCTGCTTCAGAATAGCATTCTTTAATATTTAGGGATAGTTTTTCATGTCTCTCACCTTCTTCAATCTAAATCTTCCTTTCTTTCTATAAATTCAACAGTCCCACAACTCTTTCCCATCACATGATCTCAGTCCTGTCATCATCCTGGTTTTACTCTTCTGTTACGTTCTACTGTGTAAAATATGAAAACTAGATCTGGTCAGAGTTGAGCAAATATAATATGGCCATCAGCTGGACCATAAGATGCCTGAGCCTAGACATAATAACTTTTGGATTGACTTGCTTAGTAGTCAAATTGTTGATTCCTATTGAGCACATAATCCACTGTATTGTTCATATAAACTATTGAATCAAGCCAGCTCTATCTTGTTCTTGTATTAATGATTTTGTTAACTCAGATGTGGGACCGTATTTTTTATCATTATTTGATCATATCTTGTGAAATTCAGTTCTTTTTTTCAAGGGTCATACCATTTTCAACATAGTAACTTCCCCCCAACCAAAGCTTCATGTCATCCAGAAATATGAGTGTTTTCTGTGCATTCATTAAAGTCACTGAGTAAGACAGAGAAAGTCAGAACTTTGTAGCATACCATTAAAGTCTTCCATTTAAGTTTATTATTCATCAATTCACATTCTTTAGATATTATTTTTTAATCAGCTATATAAGTTTACTAGTTATCCTATCATCTAGTCTAAATTTTTATTTTCTGTCCATAAGTACATCATGACAGATAACACTGTAATTCTTTTTTATAATCCAGATAGACATGCCCACAGACTTTTCTAAGTAGTGTATGTGTGTGTGTGTGTGTGTGTGTGTGTGTGTGCACAATTTTCTTCACATGATTTTTCTTCAGTAAACCCATGCTTACTTCTAGGGATCAGTTTCCCTAAGTACTTATAAAAATAAAATTAGTAAAGCAATGTAAATGTAAAATGTAAAAAATGTAATGTTATCCTGTGGATTAACATCAACAACTAAGCCTTTGGTTTCCACAGTTTTTTTTCTAAAAATCAGGGCAACCTTTGGAGATCTCTTTGCCCTGTGGTAAATCTCAAACATTAGTTAACCAGCTTCTCCTTCAGCAACCACTAAACTGTCAGCAAGCACACAGCAATGTCCAACTAGAATTTTATAAAATCTTCCACTCTCCATGATCACTTCCATTTGTTGGATCATTTGGCTATGCCACTGGGCTACTAGCCACACAAAGACTAAGGAAATACCAGTTTGGGGTTAATTGGTCTTAAAACAAAACAAAGTAAAACATGAAAACTCTCTCCTAAATCTTGAATTAGATCAAATTGTACATTCTAAATGTAGGCTAGGGTTAATCTCTTGTTTCTGGCTAATATTAACAGCTGGGTGTAAGGTGGCATACATATTGTATATGCGTCTAAATTAGGGGGATTCTAATTGAAGCCACTGAAAATGCAAATCTTTTGGCTTTCTTCCCATTTTTAATTTTTTCTAACCTTAACATGTAAGTGTTAAGATGCTAAATTGTTGGATGAACTGTCTTTCTCTGTATTCATATTCCCAGGGACACAATAACCTTGCCATCATTAGATAGTCCTGCTTGGACTCAGAATTTCTAATTAGCAAAACCATATGCTTTGATTTCCATTTGGATCTAGGTCCAACTTGGATAAGAAATGAAATCCTTAGTAGACTGGATAGAAGATCAAATATTAAGTGTTGCAGTTTTCTGGCCTTCCTTTCTCTGACCTTTTGCCCTACTCTCTCCTTCAAACTCTCCCCCACCCCATTCAATTCTTCCAAATTTTAAGAAAAAAATACATGCACATATAAATATATAAACATATTTGCATATGTATGTCTATTATTTAATAGCATTATATTTTTTTATTATTAAATTGAAAAGTTTTGTTCTAAGATAAAAGACAAACCCAAGGAAACATCTAAACAAAGAATATTCCCTGGGGTAAAAAAAAGTTTATTGTTAAGAAAAAGGAGAGTTCTAAGTCTTTTAACATTGATGTTATAGTACTAGTATTGACATTGTGTTGAAGCAAAGTTTTTCCTTTCTATATTCACTTTACTTCTCTCCCTCTCCCTCTCCCTCTCCCTCTCCCTCTCCCTCTCCCTCTCCCTCTCCCTCTCTCTCTCCCTCTCCCTCTCCCTCTCCCTCTCCCTCTCTCTCTCTCTCTCATCTATCTATATCTATCCATGATACATTTATTATGAATGTATTTAGTCTTTACAGTAATTTCTAGCAACCTCTCTTCAGCTGAAACTTTTCTTGCAACAAAGAAATGCAACTTAATAACGTTCCCCCTCCCAAAGTCTTCCATCCCACATACAGTGATAAGATGAGAAAATACGTGCCATATTCTGATCCAATGGTTTCTCTCTTCATTAAGGAGAGAGACTTGTTTCATTACCTGTCTTCTGGGATCTTCATATTCCCCCTCCCTCCACTCCCCATTATTCAGTTCAGCTTCCGTTTAGTGATCTTTTCCTTTATTTTCTTTTAGCTAGTCTATATATAAGTCTCTTGGTTTTGCTTATTTACGTTCCAACAGTTCATACAGCCCTTCCTCCAATATGTGACAGAATTTCAAATATTTTACATTTTTTATTACACAATAATATTTCATTAAAATATATATCCTCTTACACTTATGTAACCTATTATCATATTGATTACCATCTTAGGGAGTGGGGAAGTGAGGGATGGAGGTAGAAAATTTAGAACTCAAAATTTTAAAAGATGGAATGTTAAAAATTATCTTTATATGTAATTTTGAAAAATTATACATATACACACATACATACATATATGTGTATATCCTAGCTGTTTTTTTTTTTTTTTAAGTTTTTCCCCAGTTGGTGAACACTCACCTAGTTTCCAACTCTTTCTTTTGGTCTCAGACTTCCTGACTTTTCATGAAAAATTCCAAATTGATAATGTATCAGTATGCTTTTCTTCCCATAATCTATCCCAAGATTATTGTTCCTGTTGTTTCTCATCTTCCTCAATTGAAAAGATGTGAAGTGAAATAACGATTGTCATAATTTGCATTTCTTTTACTTTACCTTACTTTTTTACTTTTACTATTAGCAATTTGCAGTTTACAATTAGCAATTTACTACTAGCAATTTAGAGCATGACTCCAAGTGCAATTAATATTTTGCAATTCTTTTGAAAACTGTTCATATCCTTTATGATTACTTCCCTTTCAGTGAATGCCTCTTGGAACTTTAAGTCAGTTTTCTGTTTGCAGTGGATATCAATTTTTACCAATGACATTTGATTCTAATATTTTCCTTTTCCACAATTTATTTTATTCTCTACCAATTATTTTTTTGCAGCAAGAAAAACATTTTGTTTTTAAAATTGAAAGTATCTATTTTTAATGGTCTCCTTTATTTTGGTTAATATCCCCTGTTCCTCCCTTCTGCTATGATTTCTAAAGGTATCTTTCCCTAAGCTCTTCTAATTAAAAAAAAAAAAAAACGACTTTATATTCAGGTTTCATGCACAATTCGATTGGACTGTGCTATATGGAGTACACTATCAAATCTAATTTCTGCTGAACTACTTTTCAGTTTTTCTGTTTTGTCAAAAGGTGAGTCATTCCATTGTTAATTTTTATGGTGGAGTTATAGATTGATGTTTAAAAAATAATTAGATCTGTCGTTTCATTAGTCTGCTTTTTAAAATGACTTCTACTCTCTGATATAATTTGAGTTCTGGTAAGGTAATATCTTATTCATTTGCACTTTTGATCATTCTTTTTCACAAGATTCTGCAACTTTTGTTTCTTAAAATTAGTTTAATTATTTTAATATATTTCTGATAAATTTACCCATGAAAATTTTATTGGTATAGTATTAAATCTTTAAATTAATTTAGAAAGCATTATTTTTGAATATTGGTGTGACTCAAACATAAACTGGTCATCTCTGCAATTATCTATTTTCCTTTGTTTTTATAAACAACATTTGAAGTTGCATTGCTATAAATCCTATTTGTGTTTCATTAGAAATTTTATAGGCATAATATTAAATCTAAAAATTAATTTAGGTATTTTGTTTTTGATTAAATTGTTGTATTTTAGACATAAACTATTTTTATCTGTTCAATTATCTATTTATTTTCTGTAAAGATCATTTGAAGTTGAATATAAATCTTGTATTTGTCTTTTAGTTGATTAAGTCCCAGGTATTTTTTGCATATTATAGTGCCTTTGAGTGAAACTTATTTATTGTCCTTATGTGTTTTTTTTTTTTGTCTTTTTGAGTATTTGGGAAGTACCATATAGAAATGCTGATGACTTCTATGGATTTATTTTGTATCCTGCCACTTTAGTGAAACTATTAATTGTCTAATTTGGTTTCTTCACTGATTCTCCAGGGATTTTGAGTATGCCATAATATAATCTGAAAATAGAAATAATTGTGTCTACTCTCTCTGATGTTTATAGCTTTAATTTTGTTTCATTGTTGTATTGCTAGAACTTGCAATTCTCGAAATTTGTCAAATCATAGTGGAGAGAGTAAGCATCCTTCCTTTATATCTTTTTGTACTAGAAAAGCTTCAGATATTTCCCAGTTGAGATAATACTAACCTGTAGTTTCAAATGTATGCTTTTATCAGTATCAGTGCAGTGTGTCCTTCAATATCTTTGTTTTTTGGGTTTTCAGAATAAATGCTTTTTCCATTTTATTAAACTTTTCCTATGCATATTGCAATAATCATGATTTTCACTTTGTTGTTAAATTATTCATTATAATAATTGTCTTCCTAGTATCAAATCATAACTTTTTTCTTGCTCTGAATTCAAATTTAGTTATAGTGAATTAATTTCTCAATATATTTCTATTCTATCCTTTTCAGTATTTGATTGGACATTTTTGCATCAATTTTAGTTAATGAAATGAGACTATAGTTCTTTTGTCTTTCTCTGGTTTGTAAATTAAAATTTTATTTTCTCCAAAAAGGAATTTAATATATATTCTATCTCCTTTTAAGAGAGTAAATATATGTAATATTGTATATAATATGTATATATATATTCATACACACATATACATGCATAGTACTTCTTTAAATAGTTAATATAATTCACTTAGAAATCCATTTTACTTTAGAATGTCTATGTATTTGTTAAGGAAAATCATTTATGACTTGTTTGTTTTTCTTAGATGGGGTTGTTTAATATCTTTTTATTTTTATTTGTTAGCTTGTACAGCATATATATGTATGTATGTATGTATGTATACACATATGTATGTATTTGAGATGCTCACCTGTCCCTTTGAATTCTCAGTTTTGCTACAATAATGTCATGTATAATAACATTTAACAATTCTCATTTTCTCTTGTTGTATATTCACCTTTTGGCCATTCCCCTTGCCAGGAAAAACCTCTTTGCATGCATAAATGATCTTATTATTTTCTGTCTTTACCAGCAGATTGATCCCTCTATTATCTTCTCTCTCACCAGTAGTCTTTCCTTGTTCACTGGCTGTTTTCCTACAAAACATCCGTGCCTCCATCCACAAAAAGAAATAAAAAACAATTAAATTTGATCTGTCCATCCCATTTAGCTATTGTCCAATATTTCTTTTCCTTTTCATAACTAAATTTCTTGAGAAGACTAAATGCATCTGGTCACCAGATCCAAATGGCTCAGAGGGAGAAAGTGAGGCTGGTGACCTTGCACAGCCCTCCCTTACTCAAAACAAAGTCAAGTGCAAGTCATGTCATCATCCTGATGTCATGGTCCTCTTCAAAAATTAAGGACAAACATAACAATAAGCATGCCTAGCATTCTCTTCCCCCTCAAATCTTCTTCCTGGTTTCTCTGGATTTCTTTGAGTCTCATCTGAAATCCTCCCATCACATGAATTCTTCCTGATCCCCCTTATGGCTAGTGACTTCCCTCTCTAACTATCTCCAATTTACTTTGTTTATATGCGTTTACTCCCCACACAGTTATTGGCACATTATCTCCCCCAATAGATGGATAACTCCTTTGGAACAGTTGTTCCTTCAGGACTTTTGTTAATTCACCTTTCTTTGTATCCCTTCTACTTAGCACAGTATCAAGCACATGGTAGATGTTTATAGATTAACTGAATTATTATTTTAAAAACTTTAATTATTTGAGTTTCTATTTTCTTTCTTGTTCAGATTATAAAGGGTTTGTTAATCTTGTTAGTATTTTAAAATCTTACTTAATATTTAATTTTTCCCAGTTACATGTAAAAACAATTTTAACATTCCACTTTAATTTTCAAGTTTTGAGTTCCAAATTCTCTCACTCCCTCCCCTTATACCTTCACTGAGAAGCAATTTGACATAGGTTATATATGTGTAGTCATGCAAAACTTTGTTAGTATTTTTTTAAACTGATAATTTTATCGTTTCTATATTCTATTTTCAAGACTCTCCCAATTTTAAAGAATTCTTCTTTTGTACTTGATTTAGTTGTCTATTTTGTTAATTTTCTAATCTTATCCCCTAACATTTTACATAATTCATTATTTCCCTTTCTCAGTTGTATTAATATGAAGTTTCAGAAGTATACAATTTCCTCTATGGACTATTATAACAGTATTCTGAAACTTTTGGGTATGTTTTGTAATTTTCATCATTATTTTAACATAATTATCTATTTTCTCTATGATTTTCTCTTTTCCTTAATCATTATTCAGTATCATGTCATCTAGTGAATTTTCTAGTGAATCGAATAATATTATTCATTGAGATCTGTGACTTTTGCTAATTTTTTCCTACATTAGCTATGATTTATATTTCATTATTTTCTCTAAAGAATATATTCATTATTTCAGATTTCTACATTTATTACTTCTGTTAGTCCCAACACATTAATTTCTATAAAAGCAGCATCGAATAATGATGCATCTGTTCTTTTATATGTTCATTTATCTATCATCATACATAAGTCAAATCTATTTCTTTTTTTATAATCACTTATTCAACTTTGTTTTTATAGAGTTATAGAATCACAGAATTTTAGAATTGGAAGAGACATCAATGACTATCTAGACAAATCCATAACAAAAACCAGTCCCTACAATAACATACTCAACAATTAGCCATCTAACTACTTCTTGAAGAACTCTGATAAGGAAGAAACCATTCCCTGCCCAGGCAATTCAGTTCAATTTTTGATATCTCTAATTATTATCCATTTTTATTCTTTTTCTTGCATGAAATCTAAATTTTCATTAATTTTTTAAAAAATAATTTCTACCCATTCCATTTATTTCTGCCCTTGGGAGAAACAGAATGTCTAATCTTTTTTGATGACCTTCTTCAAATACTTGAAGACATCTATCATACTTTGATTTGAGTCTTCTCTAGAAGAGAGACTTGCATTCTCATTTCCTTCAACCATTCCTCTAATTATATTGATTCAAGGCTCTTCAACATTCTTTGTGTTAACCTCTGAATATTCTGTAACTTATCAATGTCCTTCTAACCTGGGTTTCCACAAGGTGTTTGTTTCTTTTCTCTCTCACCTCTTTCCACTTTAATGCTTTTTTCTATTTGGTTCCATGACCCCATCCCTTTGGGTTTATGTCTTCTTGTTCAACTTTCTAGGTTACAAACATTGTTTGTTCCCTTTGGGAATATTTTTCTTCATCTATCTATCTATCTATCTATCAATCTATCAATCTATCTATCTATCTATCTATCTATCTATCTATCTATCTATCTATCTATCTATCATCTATCTATGATCCCATCAGATTGTCAACCCCATCTCCCCAGTATTTTTTTTTTTGTAAGACCCTTGTCTAACCTAGTTACCCAATTTTCTAAGAATCATTTTAAGATGCTGCCAGTGATTTTCCTTTTTATTTATGGGACTGAAAACCTACTCCTTCAATAATCTACCCTTTAGTCTTCTATCTCCATGAATTTAAGATGTTCTTTGGCAATGTAGGACAAACACAAAGGCAGGAAGGGAAATTGAAAGTTTCTCATTTACTTCTTTGCTCAATTTCTAACCAGAGTTTTCTTGGGATCCATGGATCCACTTTCTTATTTCTCTAATCAAGGAAAAGTTCTCCCATATTATTCAGCTTCTGAGAACATCAACTGATGGAGGAATGATCCCTTTTGTTCTTGAAATATTAATTCTAATCTTCCACCCACTCTCATTTGATTTTTCCATTGTATCTTTTTTCTCAAATTCTTTAAGATCTTAATGCTAACTTTGCTTTCTGGAAGTCTCTCATTTGTACATTTGAGAAAATCAAGTAGTAAGAAATCTTTCCTACTTCATATTCATTTTAACTAACTATAGTCACATACAAACACACATTTCATTAATTAGTCTTGCTGCTCTCTGAAAGTGTTTAACTTTCATCAATTTAGCCAGTTAACATGTTGAATATGATGCTCACCTCAGTTCTTTTGAAGGAATGATTAGAATCTTTTCATTTTGTTGAGTGTCAGATGTGAATCTCAGAAAAGTGGGATTAGAGAAGGTGGAGTAGGCTCAGCTACAATTGCCTCTCAGCATCCCTACGGTGATGTTATCTTCTCCCTTTGAGGTCCACAGATCTTTCCAACTCTGATGATTTAACAAAAAAAAAAAAAATCATAGCAGTAAGGGCTTTGGGAGTAGAAGACAACACTGGCCTGATAGAAGGGAAAGGATTAGTGATAAGAAACGTTCACAGGGAGGAAAACACAGAAAAATTAATTAGGATCAGCAAAAAGTCAGACTGAGGAAGAAAAACGAATGGATGTAGGAAAAATGAATCCAAAATGAACAAATGCTTTATGGCTAAGGAAACTGAGTCAAAAATTTCTTGAGGAGGGAAAAGGAATCATAAGAAATTTTGTAATCATCCTATAAATGACAATTGAGTGGTTCCATTTAGAAGAGTGATTTTATTCAGTTAGAGGAACTCTTTAGGAAGAAATCAAATGTATATTCAGGGAATCAAGGATAAAAACAGTAGACCCTTAATAGTTAAATCTATAATTGATTTATAATGTTTTTTTCTGAATTTTCTGCACTTTGACACATTAGATTCCACATTTCTAGTCAATTTCCCTTAAACCTCAAACCTTATGCACATTGAAGCCCATACACTGGATCCCTGCCCAAACTCCACTTTAGGGCTGTTTCCTGGACCTCTCGTGGCTAAAGAGTGATTATCAATTGAAACTGTTTCCTTTCCCTTCCAACTTGATTTAGTTATTTTTCTTTTGCTCCTTAAAGGAGCTATTCCCTGACTACTTCTTACCTCAACCTAATTAAGTACCTGACTGGGTCAAAAGCCAAAGTGGCAAAGGTCTCCCATTGCTTTCTGGACCGTCTCCAGTCATCCTGATAAATATCTGATCACTGAATCCAGATGGCTCAGGAGAAGTAAGTAAGGCTGGTGCCCTTGCAAAGCCCTCCCTCCCTCAAAACAAAGTCAGGTGCGAATCACATCATCATTTCTCTGATGTCATGGTCCTCTTAGAAAAGGAGGGACAAACACTACAACAATTTCCCTATATTGCTTTGGAATTATTCTTATTTCATTTTCATAAGAATACTCCCCTGAAATATTTATCTTTTTTGATTATTTCTTCTTATTTTATTTTCAAGTTATAAGTTCTTGAACATGTTTTGTGGAATTCTTGTGTTCTTTGGATGTTTTTTCTTTTTAAATTTTCTTTCTTCATCTCTCCCTTTCTGTTCTAATTCTATCATTCTCTTTTTCATAGAATCTAGTGTTTTGGAGAATCTCCTTTTTCCTTTTTCAATTAAATTTCCTTGGTCCCCAGGCTCACCCAATAATATTGTATGGAAAGAGATAGCTATTGTTTCCTCTGGTGAAGGAAACTTTCCCAGATGCTTATGCAGTTAGATCTCTTCTTCACATTTTCTTCACTCCTGCTAGCAGTCTTTTTTTCTTCAGTAAATGAAATACCTTTGGTCAGTTTTATAGTTCTGGTCTTCTCCCTTTTCCATAATCTGTATTCTGGGGTTCAATACTTTTCCAATTTCTGCCTTCTTGAGTCTTAGGGTTATTTCAAACAATGTTTGGGGTGAGATTCCCTTGTGATATTTTCAAAAGCTTAATTGCGTAAGTCCATGCCTCCCTCCTTCCCTTAATTTCAGAGTTAAGGGACTGTGGGTATTGGCTGTTACATATGACACAGCAAATGTGTTGGACTTTTTGCTAAATTGGACTTTATTTGTCTTTCTTTTTTTAATATATTAATTTTTCCATTTACATGTAAAAACAATTATATATTAATTTTTTTAAAAAAATCTGAGTTCCAAATTTTTCCCCCTTTCCCTTCCCCTCCCCTTTATTGATAAAGCAAGGAATTTGATGTAGGTTATACATGTGCAGTCAGGGAAAACATGTCCATGTTAGTCATGATGTGAAAGAAAATGCAAAGTAAAACAAGAAAAATTAAGAAAGTTTAAAAAGAAAAAGTATGCTTCATATTCCATTAATTTTCTCTCTAGAAATGGATAGCATTTTTTTAATGACATCCTTAGGAATTGTCTTCAATCGTATTACTAAGAATAGAAGTCATTCAAAATTGGTCACTGCATAATATTACTGTTATTATATACCATATTCTCATGGATCTGTTTGCTTTACTTTGAATCAGTTCATGTAAGTCTTTCCAGAGATTCTGACCTAGTAGTGGTATTGTTGGATCAAAAGGTATGCACTTTTATATCTCTTTGGGCATAGTTCAAAACTGCTCTCCTGAATGACTGGGTCAGTTCATAACTCCCAGTTCATTAGTGTCCCAATTTTCCCACAATCTTTCAACCTTTGTCATATTAGGCAACATGATAGGTGTTGTATAGTATGGCATGAGCAATACCACTACTAGAGATATTTTTTTTTAAAGAAAAAGGACGTCTATGTACAAAAAATATTTATAGCAATTCTTTTAGTGGTGACAAAGAACTGGAAATTGAGGGGATGCCTATAGATTGAAGGATGACTGAACAATTTGTAGTATAAGATTGTGATAGAATATGACTTTACTATGAGAAAAGATGAGCAGGACCCTTTCAAAAATACCTGGAGAGACTTACATGAACTGATGCTAAGTGAGCACAACCAGGGTAAGTTGTTGCTTCAGAATTCATTTTAATGTATTATTTTAACATTGTTGGAAGGGAATTTGGGAGCTTTATATTGAGTCTCTGTCATTCTTTAGCCGTCTTTGCTCCCACCTCTTTATTTACCTTTCTTTAAAATTTTTGGAATAGTGGGTGACTCACTGGAAATGAATCTCATCTTTAAAAAAAAAATTTTAATTTATAATTTAATTTAAATTTAGTCAATTAAATTTATTTTATTCATTAATTTATTAATATGAATATATTCAATTAATTAAAAGTAAATTTAAAAATTTATTTTTTAATTTTTTTTAAATTAATTTGTTTTTAATTTTCTACAATCACTTCTACATATCTTAGATTTTTTTTCCTCCTCCTTCCCCCTTCATATCTCCTCCCTATGCCCTCCCTCCCTGAGACAGCACACAACCATATTTAGGTTCCACACATATATTCACATTAAATACATTTTCACCTTGGTCATGTTGCATGGAAGAATTAAAATGAATGGCAGAAACCATGAAAAAAACAGAACAAAAATAACATCCCATAGCATAACAGAACAAAACAGAACAGAACAGAACAGAACAGAATAGAATAGAACAGAGCAGAACAGTAGAGAAAGGTCTGCTTCATTTTGCAATCCAATTCCATACTTTCTCTGGAGGTGGAAGGCATTTTGCCTCAAGAGTCCATTGGAATTTTTTTACGTCCTTGCATTGCTGTGAAGGGCTAAGTCTAACAGAAAAATTCCTCACATACTGTGGTTGTTGCTGCTTACAAAGTTCTCCTATTTCTGCTCCTTTCACTCAGCATCAGTTCATATAAGTCCTTCCAGGCCATTCTGAAGTCTTTGTGTACATCATTTCTTATAGCATAATAGTATTCCATTACATTCATATGTGACAACTTGTTCAGCCATGGCCCAAATGGTGGACATTCCCTCAATTTCCAGTTCTTGGCCACCACAAAGAGAGCTGCTATAAATATTTTTGTACATGTGGGACTCTTTCCCATTTTTATGATTTCTTTGGGATATAGTCCTAGAAGCGATATTGCTGAGTCAAAGCGTATGCACATTTTTGTAGCCCTTTGGGCATAGTTCTAAATTGTTCCCTAAAATGGTTGGATCAGCTCACAGCTCCACCAACAATGAATTAGTGTTCCAACTCCCCCACATCTTTTCCAACATTTATCATCTTCCTGTTTTGTCATGTTAGCTAATCTGATACATGTGATATGGTACCTCAGAGTTGTTTTGATTTGCATCTTTCTAATCAATAGCGATTTAGAGCATTTTTCATGACTATAGATAGCTTTAATTTCTTCTTCTGATAACTGCCTGTTCATTTCTTTTGACCATTTATCAATTGGGAAATGACTTGTATTATTGTACATTTAACTCAGTTCTCTATATAATTTAGAAATGAGGCCTTTATCACAGACACTAGTTGCAAAAATTCTTCCCCAGTTTTCTGCTTCCCTCCTAATCTTGGTTGCATTGTATTTGTGTGTGCAAAAGCTTTTCAATTTAATGTAATCAAAATTATCCATTTTGCACATCATAATGTTCTCTATCTCTTGTTAGGTCAAAAATTTCTCCGTTCTCCATAAATCTGAAAAATACACTATTCCTTGCTCCCCTAATTTGTTTATAGTATCAATCTTTATACCTAGATCATGTAACCATTTGGACTTTATTCTTGTGTATGGTGTCAGGTATTGGTCTATGCCCAGTTTCCACCACACTGTTATCCAGTTTTCCCAGCTGTTTTTGTCAAACAGTGAGTTCTTATATCAGATGCTGGTGCCTTTGGGTTTATCAAACAGTAGATTGCTATATTCACTGAGTACTGTGTATTGAGTACCTATCTTATTTCACTGGTGTACCTCTCTATTTCTTAGCCAGTACTAAGTGATTTTGATGATTGCTGCTTTATAAAACAATTTGAGATATTATAGAGCTAGGCCACTTTCACTAGCATTTCTTTTCATTAGTTCCCGTGATATTCTGGAGTTTTTGTTCTTCCAGATGAATTTTGATATTATTTTTTCTAGCTCTAGAAAATAATTATCTGGTGTTTGATTGGTATGGCACTGAATAAGTAAATTAATTTAGGTAGAATTGTCATTTTTATTATATTAGTTCGGCCTATGCAGGAGCAACTGACGTTTTCCCACTTACTTAGATCTGACTTTATTTGTGTGAAAAGTGTTTTGTAATTGTGTTCATATAGTCCCTGTGTTTGTTTTGGCATGTTGACTCCCAGATATTTTATAGTGTCTACTATAGCTTTAAATGGGATTTCTCTTTCTATCTTGCTGTTGGACTTTGTAGTAATATATAGAAATGCAAATGATTTATGTGGGTTTATTTTGTAACCTACACTTTCCCCAAGTTATTTACTATTTCAAATAGTTTTTTACTTGATTCTCTGGGATTATCTAAGTATATCATCTGCAAAGAGTGATAATTTAGTTTCTTCTTTGTCTATTTTCATTCGTTCAATTTTTTTCTTCTCTTATTGCTAAAGTTAACATTTCTAGTACATATTGAATAATAGTGGCGATAATGGCCATCCTTGTTTCACACCTGATCTTATTGGAAAGGCATCTAGCTTATCCCCATTACATATAATGTTGACTGATGGTTTTAGGTAGATACTGCTTATTATTTTATGGAAAGCTCCAGTTATTCCTTTGTTCTCCAGCATTTTCAATAGGAATGGGTGTTGGATTTTGTCAAAAGTTTTTTCTGCATCTATTGACATAATAATATGGTTTCTGTTAGTTTTTTGTTGATATGATCAATAATGCTTAGAGTTTTCCTAATATTGAACCTGCCCTGCATTCCTGCTATAAATTCTACCTGATTATAATGTATTACTCTCATGATAAGTTGCTGTATTCTCTTTGTTTAGTGTTTATGTTCATTAGAGAAATTGGTCTACAATTTTCTTTTTCTGTTTTGGCTCTTCCTGGTTTAGGTATTAGAACCATATTTGTATCATAAAAAGAATTTGGTAGGACTCCTTCTTCACCAATTTTCCCAAGTCTATAGCATAATCTATATAGTATTGGAATTAATTGCTCTTTAACTGTTTGATAGAATTCACTTGTAAATCCATTTGGCCCTGGAGATTTTTTCCCAGGGAGCTCATTGATGTCTTGTTCAATTTCTTTTTCTGAGATGGGGTTATTTAAGTATTCAACTTCCTCTTTTGTTAATCTGGACAATTTATATATTTTTAAATATTCATCCATCTCACTTAGATTGTCTATTTTTAAAGATGTTATTTTATTCAGCATTATTTTGGAGGTCTCCTTTAGCAAGCTGTTGATTCGCTTTTCATGATTCTCTTGGATCACTCCTATTTCTCTTCCTAATTTTTCTTCCACCTCTCTTACTGGATATTCAAAATCTCTTTTGAGCTTTTTCATGGCCTCAGACCACTGCAAATATATTTTGGAGGTTTTCGATGAAGAAGCCTTGACTTTGATGTCTTCCTCTAATGGTATGCTTCGTTCTTCCTCATCCAAAAAGATGGAGGAAAATACCTGTTCACCAAGAAAGTAACCTTCTATAGTCTTGGTTTCTTTTTTTTCACCTTTTAAGGCATTTTTCCAGCCTGTTATGTAACTTTTGAGTCCTTTGTTAAGTGGAGGGTATCCTCTAGGGACTTGTAAGTTCTCAGTTCCTCCAAGGTGGCACAATCAAGGGAGAGGAGTTTACTTCTCTCCTGACCAGCACTCTGCTCTGGGAGCAAACACAAGCTTTTCTGCTAAGGATCTGTGAGTAAGGTTCCCTCTCCACAACTACCTCCACCTCTACCATGCCAGAACTCCTCTTCACCCCAGATTCACTACTTTAGGGTTGAGATTCAGATCAACTGCTTGATTCTCCCAGGATCTTTAGACTGAGGGCTCCAAAAATGGATGCAGCAGCTGCCTAGGGCTGGGGCTAGGGCAGGACCCTGCTCCCTTCTCACCCAGGTGAAAGACCTTTTTCACTGACCTTTGAAGGTGTCTCTGGTGTTTGTGGGTTGAGGAATCTGGGAACCACAGTTACTACCTGGGATTTTGTACCCTGAAGCCTGCTTCAGTCCTGTCCCTGCTGTGCTGTGTGGCCAAGACTGAGCTGCACTCCATGGACTGTGCTAGGCTCTAAGCTTGCTACAATAGACCTTTCCAGTCAGCCTTCCAGGCTGCCTTGGACTGGAAATCTCTTTCACTCTGTCGTTTTGTAGCTTCTGCTGCTCTAAAATTTATTTAAGAGTTATTTTTACAGGTATTTTATCAGCTTTGGGGGGAGAGTTATAGCAGGTCTGTCCTTCTACTCTGCCATCTTGGCTCCACCCACCTATCTCACTTAGATTGTCAAATTTATGGGCATACAGTTGGGCAAAGTAATTTCTAATTATTGTTTTAATTTCATCCTCATTGGAGGTGAGTTCACCCTTTTCAGTTTTGATAGTGGTAGTTTGGTTTTCTTCTTTATTTTCTTTTAATCAAATTGACCAAAGGTTTATCAATTTTATTGGTTTCCTTCATAAAACCAACTCTTAGTTTTATTAATAAGTTCAATAGTTTTCTAAAATTCAATTTTATTAATCTCTTCTTTGGTTTTCAGTATTTCTAATTTGGTATTTACTTGGGAATTTTCAATTTGTTCTTTTTCTAGCTTTTTCAACTGCATGCCCAATTAATTGAACTCTTTTTCTATTTTGTTCATGTGGGCATTCAATTATATAAAACTTACCCTAAGAACTACTTTTGCAGTATCCCATAACTTATTTTAGGTTGTCTCATTATTGTCATTCTCTTAAATGAAGTTAAAGCACCAATAAAAATAATTTTTAAAAAAGCTTGAGCCTGAAACTATAGTTACTCCCTCCCCAGACTTAAAGGTCCATAGGGGTGAGGAGAGGACTTGAGACAGGGATGAAAGGAGAATCAGAGTAATGGCATGGCTGCTAATTTTCTTTTTTCCCAGTAGCTATTACTTGGTAGCAACTTCTTTCAATATTTTTTCCTATTACTGCTGATTTTGGTTAATTTGAAGGCTTTTTTCTTGTTTAATTTGGTTAGAAGCAAGTTACATCCTTTGTTACCTGTTGCTCCCTCATCTCAGGATTTTGCTTTATTTACTTTCTATCAGTCATTTTATAGTTTTTTTCTGTTGATTTTTTTTTTTTATCATGGATCAGTTTATATACATCTTCCCACGGTTTTTTGAATTTTTATATTAACCATTCCTGCCTGAGCGATAATATTCATTTATTTTCATATACCAGAGTTATTCAACTATATGCCACTTTGGGGGCTCTACTTTTTCCCCTTATTAAAAAAAAAAAACCCTGTGTATTATCCTTTAACAATTTTCAAGTAATTTTATCAGTGTTTTTTTAATATTACCAATATTTTTCTCAGTGTCCTTCTTCTTACCCTCCCACAGAGCCACCCCATAAAACAAAAACAAAAACAAACTTAAGACAAGAACAATAAGAGAAAAATTAATGCAACTAATTAATAATAGAAAAATTCTGAGAATACGTGTAATACACCACACTTATGGACTTTCAACCTCTTACAACAGATAGAAGTATCTTTTCATATATCTTCATTGGAGCCATGGTCATTCTAATTTTTCAATATTCACTTTCAATTTTTTTAGGAGTTCATTCTGTTTATATTGTTCTTGTCATTATGCACATTGTTTTCCTGGCTCTGCTTACTTCACTCTGCATCAGTTCATGTAGCCCACCTTTTTTATATTTTAAAAATTAATTTATTTTTTAGTTTCCAACATTTACTTATATAAGATTTTGAGTTCCAAATATTTTTCTCCTTCCCTCTCTTCCTTCCTCCCAAAGATGGCAAGCAATCTCATATAGACTATACATGTGCAATTGTATTAAATATATTTCCACATTAGTCATATTCCAAAAGAAGAATCAGAATAAAAGGGAAAAACTACAAAAAAAAAATTTAAAAATGAAGGTAGTGTGCTTTGATTGGCATTCAGATTCTATAGTTCTTTCTATGGATGTGAATGGTATTTTCAATCATGAATCTTTTAGAATTGTCTTCAGAGGTGAGGAATCTGCAGCCTTCAGGCCATGTGTGGTCTTCTAGGTCCTTGAGTGTGGCCTTTTGGCTGAGTCAAAGTTTTACAGAATAAATAAAAAGAATAAAATTCTTTTATTAAGGGGATTCTTCTCTGAAGTTTGGATTCAGTTAAAGGGCTGCATTTAAGGACCTAGAGGACCACATGTCCCTGGAGGATGTAGGTTCCCCATCAATCTTAGATGCTTGTGTTGCTGTGAAGAGCCAATTCTATCAAAATTGTCACAAAATATTGCTCTTATATTGCACAATATTCTTCTGGTTCTGCTCACTTTACTCAGTATCAGTTTCATGTAAGTCTTTCCAGGTTTTCCTGAAATCCACCTGCTCATCATTTTTATAGCAAAGGAGTTTTCCATTACATCCATATACCATAACTTGTTTAATCATTCCCCAGTTCATGGACATTCCCTCAATTTCCAATTCTTGTCCACTACAAGAAAAACTGCTATAAATATTTTTGTTCATGTGGCTCCTTTTTCCCTTTTTTTTTTTTGTGATCTCTTTGGAATGTCAGTCGTGGTACTGCTGGATCAAAGGGTATGCACAGTTCTATAACTGTTTGGGCGTAGTTCTAAATCACTCTCCAAAATGGTTGGATCAGTTCATCACTCCACTAATAATGCATTAGTGTTCCAATTTTCCCACATCTTATCCAGCATTTATCATTTCCCTTTTCTGTCATATTAGCCAATTTGATATGTGTGATGTGGTACCTCAGAGTTGTTTTAATGTGCATTTCTTAATAAATAGTGATTTTGAGCATTTTTTCATGTGACTATAGATAACTTTAATTTCTTCATCTGAAATCTGCATGTTTATATCCTTTGATCATTTGTCAATTGGGGAATAACTTGTATTCCTATAAATTTGACTCAGTTCTCTATATATTTGAGAAATTAAGCTTTTATCAGAAGCACTGGCTGTAAAACTTGTTTTTTGCTTTCCTTCACATCTTGGTTACATTGACTTTGTGCAAAACTTTTTTAATTTAACATAATCAAAATTATACATTTTGCACTTCATATTCTCTGTCTCTTGTTGTCATAAATTCCTCCTTTCTCCATAGATCTGACAGGTAAACTATTCTTTGCTCCCTTAATTTACTTAGGGAGCATGTCTAAATCATGTGCCCATTTTGAATCATCTTAGTACATGGTGTAAGATATTGGTTTATGCCTACTTTCTGTCATACTATTTTCCAATTTTCCCAGTAATTTTTGCCAAATATTGAGTTCTTATCCCAGTCTGGGTTTATCAAAAAGTAGATAATAGTCATAGACTACTGTGTCTTGTGTACTTAACCTATTTCACTGATCCACTACTCTACTTCTTAGCCAGTACCAAATAGTTTTGATAACTGCCCCTTTATAAAGTTTTGTTGCTTTCCTTCAAGAGGATGAAAATGACATTGCTATGCTAGAATTAAGGTACATTATGTTCATTGTGGCTGATTAGACCAATATGACATCAGAATGCTCTACCATAGGTGGTATACAAATAGTGCATGTGAACATTTGGGGTGGATTCTCTATGTTTGTGCATCTTGTGTTTCTTTGACTTACTTCAATTCTATTTTGCTCATAGAACACAGCATCTTCTCTGAGGAGGGTATACCATGCTAGCCAGTCCTGCATCAGTGTTTCAAATGTCACATGATAAATTCCAAAGTTCTTAAGAGAGATCTTGGGAACATCCTTGTATCACTTATTCTGACCACCATGTAATGCTTGCCCTATGTGAATTCTCCATAAAATAGTCTTTTTGACAAGGAGACATTTTGCATTCAAATAATGTGGCCCAGACCATCAGCGTTGTGCTCTCCACAGTAGAATTTGAATGCATGGCAGTTTAGTTTGAGAAAGGACCTCAGTGTCTGATATCTTATCCTGCCAGATGATCTTCAAAATCTTCCTAAGACAATTCAAGTGAAAATGATTCAGTTTTCTTGCATGGCACTAGTTTACTGTTCAGGTTCCACGAGCATAAAGCAATAATGTCAGTACAATGACTCTGTAGACTTTCAGTTTAGCACTTAGTCTAATCCCTCTCCTCTTCCATACTTTTCTTTGTAGTCTTCCAAACACTGAGCTAGCTCAGTAAACATGCATATCAATCTTATTATCAATGTGTACATCTCTGGAGAGTATACATCCCACTGCATTCAAAACTTCTCCATTTGCTGTAAACAATGGTTCCATATATGTATGGTGTGGTGGTGGCTGATGGAACTCCCATATTTTCTTGGTGTAATTATTAAGCCAAGATTAGCACAAGCAGCAGAGATTTGATCCATACTTTGTTGCATCTCAGCCTCAGAGGCTGCATTGAGTGCACAATCAACAGCAAATAGAAAATCATGCATCAACACTCTCTCCATTTTGGTCTTGGCTTTTAGACTTTTCAAGTTGAAGAATTTCCCATCGGGGCAGCTGACCTTGATGCAGTGTTCATCCTCATTGAAGACATTTGACTACATGAAAACATTATGATAAAAAGCATAGGAGCAAACACACAACTTTGTTTCACTCCATTGTTGACTGGGAACGCATGAGAACATTGTCCATTGTCCAGAACACAGGCAAGTATGCTGTCATGAAAGTGACATATAACAATGATGAACTTCTCTGGGCAACCAAATTTTGACATAATTTTCCATAAGTCCACATGACTGACAGTAACAAAGGCCTTGGTTGGATCTACAAATATTGTGTACAGACTTCTCTTCCACTCCTGGCACTGCTCCTGGAGTTGTAGGGCAGCAAACATCATACTGAGTTTTCTTCGGTCCTTTCTGAAGCCACACTCACTCTCAGGCAGAAGACCATCTTCCAGGTGGAGAACAAGTCTATTAAGGAGTCAAAAATCCTGCCAGCAATGACTAAGATACACCCCCTGTGATTGTCACAGGGCAGTCTGTTTCCTTTACCTTTATAGAGATGGACAATGGAGGCATCCTTGAACCCCTGGGGGAATAACCTCCTATTACCATATAACCTGGAAAATTTCAGTCAGCTTTTGTATGAGCAATAGATCCCTTAACTTACAATTCTCAGCTGGAATAGAATCAGCACTAGGTGCTTTTCCACATGAAAGGAGCCTAAAGGTATTCAAAATCTATCCTTCAGTTAGAACCTTATCTAGGGAGGGATTGATTTTAAACTGAGGTACATGATTAATGGCTATAGCACTGATTGATGATGGTCTGTTGAGAACACTATGGAAGTGTTCAACTCATCTGTCTAGGATCATATCCTTATCACTAATCAATGTGACTTCATCATCACTGAGTAATCGGGATGCACCATAGGCTTTTGGCCTATAAATAGCCTTCAGGGCATCATAAAAGTGCTTTGGATTTTTACTATAAGAATAAACCTGAATTTCATCTGCCTTTCTTACTAAGCCAAGAATCCTGTATCTCTCTCTAAACTTTGCTTGAGAGTGTCCTTATATTGTTCTTCTGACCACCATGTGAGGGCCTGAACTTTGCTTTTGGTGGAATTAAACGCTGCTTTCTTAGAGATGTATGCATTATTTGGCTAGTAAACTCTGTAGAGTTTTCATTTTTCATTTAGCAGCTTCTGAATTTCTCCATTGTTTTCATCAAACTAGACCTGATATTTGCAAGTGTTCTGACTCAGATGAGAAAATGCAATGCTATGCACCAGATCTCTGAAAGGTGCCCACTCCTTTTTTGCTCCACTGTTGCCAAATGTGTGTTGGTTTAACTTTTCTTCCAAGTCAGCAACAAACTGTTCACACTCAGAGAAGAGCTCTAATTTGTTGACATTAATTCTTCTGGTGGTCATTTTGCCTTGGGGATGCCACATTTGGTGAATGTGAATATTTAGCTCGGAGAGGTTAAGTCTATGACCAGTCCAGCACTCTGTGCCATGTATTGCCTTCCTCACTCTCACATCTTTCTGTCTCTTCTCCTTATAATCACAATCTATCTGATGTCAATGTTTATTGTGAGGGCACATCTATAGTTTTATTGAGTTTAGATAAATAGAAGAAAGTGTTGTTGATGAGAAGGTCATGAGATGCACAAGTCTTCAGTAGTAAGTGATCATTTCTGTTGTTTCCAATTACATTCCTCCCTAGAACTCCTGCCAAGTCTGGTAATCTGAGCTGACTCTAACATTAAAGTCACCCAAAATTATGAGCTTGTCCTCTTTCAGCACATTGATGATAAAGGTCTCGAGGTTTTCATAAATTTTTTCTTTGATGTCATCAGGGTTCTTCATGATGGGAGCATAGGTACTAATGATGGTGGCATGGCATTTTTCTGCAAGTGACAATTGCATTGTCATGAGCCTGTGGTTCACTTGTTTTGGCAGGCATACAAGCTTGTTGACTAAATTAGTTTTAATTGCAAAACCTAGTCCAGCTTCACAGCACTCCCCTTCACAGAGACCACTCCAGAAAAAAAGTGTATCCAGCTCTGACTCCAGTAAGCTGGCTTTCATTTGCCAGCCTTTCTTCACTTAGGGCTGCTATTTGGATGCAATATCTGCTGAGTTCTCTCCAAGCAAGAGTTGTTCATCTTTCAGGTCTGATGGATTTTGTGCTGTCTATAATGTGTGCACATTCAGTGTACGGATAGTGAGTGGAATCATCTTTGCAGGCATTTTTATATTTTTTTTTCTGACCACAGGATGTTTCTTGCTTGCCTGGGTAATCAGGCCAGGGTAATCAGGCAATTTTAGGGCACTTTTTCTAGCCCCTTCTTCTTACCAGGAGGTTAGCAATGTGATCTTCAAAAGGATGCTCAGACTTCCAGGTGGCTACCAAATCCCACTGCTGCTTCCAGTAAGAAGATGATCCTATGTCCTAGACTACCTGTGTGCAGGGTTGTAACTACAGCACTCAGTGTACCCATGCCTGTTGCCTTGTCACTTGCTCCACAGGACTTTGATATAGGTAGAAATGGTAAAATGATAAGGATGATGTTTTATAATTCATGTGTAAATTGATTTTAAATGAGACAGTTGCACAAAGTTATCAGCCTCACTCTCCTCCAGAGTCATCACAGTTCAGTGGCAGGACACACTCAAGACAAGTACTGATGGCTGGAGGTGCAGTGGATGGCTTTGGTGTCTTCGCTATCTAACCAAACTCTGAGTACTCCACAGTACCTGCTTCAGCTGGATTCATGATTATTATAACAAATTATTCTCATCCACTCATTCTACCAGAGGAAATCTTCACATGCTTGGGGTAGAGAACACCCTAACTCATCAATAGTTACCCTAGGTTATCCTCAACCTGGTCTAATCCATCTGTCGAAATGGTTTACTGGGGTGTGACCACTGTGCATACTATACCTTCTTGGAGGCATGGGTGAGAGTTAGGTGTATCAGGTGGACACCAAAGGTGGAAAGCAGCCCTAAAAAACACTTGACACATCAGAGGCACTAGTCTTTGCTGAGTTTTTTCTATGTTACTCTTTTTCATTATATTCATCACTTCTGGTAGTATAGCAATATTCCATTACACCATAAATTGTTCCACAATATTTAGTCAGTCTCCAATCAATAGGAAGTGTTTTTTTTTTTTTAAATCCTTACTATCACAAAAATTTTTGTATGTTTGGGTCATAGGAACATAGTATCAAAGAACTAGATCTAGAAGAGACTTTGGAGTTGCATATCAAGTACAATTCACTAATTTTACAGATGAGGATACCGAAGCACAGAGACGTTAAAGAAGTTGTCCACTTTTAGTCAGTCAGTTAAGATTTTGAGGCAGTATTTATACTCCAAGTCCAGTGTTTTACCCACTACAACATTTAGTTAACATCCTCTAAAATCCACCATGACCTGAACAGTTTTTGAATTATGGACCTTCAGATTAAACATCTAATGCTCTCCAGATTGAAATGAGGTCTTTTCTTGTTATCAATAACCTTTGTGGTGGATAGTTTTAGTTCTAGGATATCTAGATCAAAGAGTATAAACAATTTAGTCACTTTTTACATCATTTCCAAGTGTTTTCTAAAAGAGTTGAACTAATTCATCTATATGTTAACAGTGAAATAGTGTACTTGTCTTACTATATAGCATCTGCAAAAATGAATGTTCCTGTACGTAAACATTACAAGTGTGAGGAAATACCTTAAAGTTGTTCATTTGTATTTTATAATTGCTAATGATTTTGAATACTTTTGGAAATTATTGATAGACTTTCTTTTTGCTTTAAAAACAACTTTGTGCCATTTTACATTTCATTGGGGAAATCCATATAGCCTTTGGGACACTCTGTGATGGTTATTTCACTAAGTGTACCAGTCAGTTTCAAATGGAAGACTCGCATTCCAAAAGAAGTCTAGGGTGACCACAGGGCACCCAAGCTATTCCTCAACATGTGCCTTTAACCTGATCCAACAGGGATGATTTAATGAGGCAAATAGTCATGTGACTTTAGCTTACTAAAACATTGGCACCTATTAAAACTTCAATGTTTCCTTCATTAATAAATCTGTGATTTTACCTGTGTTTTTTGCTTTTTCTAGTTCTATGAGAGCCTTCTCATGTTTTCACATCGAATAGCAACATACTGGAGGGCTTCTTTTTTGTTCTTTCAATACTTCAAGTTTGTCATTGCATCCTTTAAGTTGACCTGGCTTTTACCTCTCATTTTTTGCTCTGCTCTATGACCTGCTCAAAGGCATCTGAGTGGCTCAGTGAGTACAGTGTTGGACCAGGAGTCAGGAAGACCTGAGTTTAAATCCTGCCTCCAGTACTTACTGTGTGTCCCTGCACAAGTCACTTAAGCTCTGTTTGCCTTAGTCCACTGCAGAAGGAAATGATAAACCACTCCAGTCTCTTGGCAAAGAAAACTCCATGGAGTATGATTCATGGGATCATGAAGAGTCAGATATGACTTAAATGGCTGAAAAATGACTTGCTCATCTTTTTCTGGCAATAAATGTCCTTTGAAGACTACTAGGCCACATGACCTATATACACATATAGACCTATGTATAGAGGGAGGACTATACATTTTTTTTTCAATTCTCAACCTCTTAGACTCCTCTAAAATAGTGATGAAGTACAAGAGATAAAGTAATTTCAGCTGCCTCTATGGTATAGGACAACAAAAGATTTAATGAGGTAAAAACTTGATGGGAACATAGTAAAGAGTTAACATCAGAGAAAGTTAATTTCCAAAACCCTAACACTTGCTCTGCACCCTGTCATGTTTAGGCAAGTGTGTATAAACTGACCCACAGAATTACAACAGAACTCAATTTTTTACCCTCTACCTCCTAATTCCCAAGAAAAACCATAAGGTGAAAACTTGCTCTGGTAAGGAGAGCAACATAGCAGTGCTTTGTGTAGCCCCAGAGCTAAACCAGAGGATTAAGGAATAGAGAAGATTGATGTAGGATTCCAGTATTTGGGGCTGTATGGCCCTACACTAAGACTTAGGCAAAGAGTCTAGCATTCTTCTGGGGCCAATTGTGTCTTCGTAGAATTCTGTCACTTGAAGCATAGACTAAGACTGGGCAAATATGCATTGACCAACCTGGGAGGAAACTAGTAAGGCATTGGTCTCTAGGCCCTAAGGAAATCACTATCAAAAGAAGAGTCAGAATGCAAGCAATAGGGAAATATAAAGAAAAACAGACTTACCAAAGATCTCAGGAAGAAGGAAATTCAGTTAATCACCTTGAGCACAAGCAGATGAAGCAACAAGAAAGATGTTATCAGCAGAAGGTATATGGCTTGTAGAGCAACTAAATCAGTCCAGACATCCAAGAATAAATTATATGATAAAGGAAAATGAATCCATACCTAATGAGGCAGAGCACTAGGTGGATTCCCAAGGTATCATGGAACAACATCATGATATTCCTGAAGGGTTTGAGAAAGAAAAATTGTTAAATAAAAATTTCATCTATATTGTAGAAATAATTGACATAATAGAAAAGTTTGAGATGTTCTCTGAATATTCTTTATGACATTTCTGTTATAGAGATAAATTTCTTCTGTAGTATTTGGGGGTGGAGGGTTTGGGCTAAATGATCTTTAAGGTCGCTTTTACTTCTAAAATCTATGATTTCACAATTTGTCCCTTTGCCCTGTATTGGCATTACCAATGTGCAGCCATTAATTCTATCTAATTATTTCTTCTTCCTATGTCTCTTCATGAGGTGGACTCTCAAAGAGTCAGCCCATGGAGTGCAAAGCTTCACATACCAGCATGTGTATCTTTCGCCACAGGTTCTTTTAATTAATTGATAAGCATTCTTTTCAAGAGAAACCATTTTCAAAAAAAGTTAAGATATTAGGCAATTTTGTTTATTTGAATGTAGGGTAGATAAAATGTTTTAATAAATGTTTGTTTACTTGATTTAACTCTACTTGACTTGGTGGGGTTTTTTTGGTCCCAAAAATTTATATAGGTTATACTATATAAATATTAAGGAATGAAATAATCAGGTTCTGCCTCACTGAAGGAAATTCCCACTTTGATAAAGCATACATCTGTCAAAGTATATCTTCTAAGTTAAAAGGATGAAAGTTAATAGTTTTAAGGTAAATTTTAATTCAATACTTTTTAATAAATAAATTTATCTAGTATGACTTTTGGAAGGAGGAGGTAGCCAAGAGAGGGGAGAGGAATTCGTATTTATATAGTATCTACTATCTGCCAGGCATTTTGCTACATACTTTTCAAATATTATCTTGTTTGATTTCATTGGGGCAGAGAACTCTAGGTAGAGAAGTTTCCTTTATAAATATAGGTCTGGGCTCAGATTCAATCCAGCTCAGACTCTGTCTAGCTGGGATTCTATCTGGCCCCTTGTGAATACAAGCATTACAAATGCTTAGGCTCCTTAAGAGGCAACCCAATTTGGTGAATCTTTAATAAACTTTGTTTTCTTTGGCTTTAAGAAGGCTTGAGTCGAATTCATTCGAGCACGACCCAGACTGTTGGTATTTTGGGGTCCCCCATCACCCCTGAACCTTGTCATTTATGGTTCCCTGACCAGGAAAGCTGCTAATCTCAAGTTCTTCTGCTAAAACGGGAAGGTATGTAAGCCTCCCTCTCTCCCTATCCCCTACTTGCTCTCCAAGCACCTTGGAAGTGGATTTTCGGACCTGGCTTCAGGCCCCAGTATCAGGCAAAGTCTCTGAAGTTTCTGGGTGCTAGAGAGTTAGAGACTCAGGTTGTTGGTCCATTGGTTAGATAGTGGACCTGGGCATAAAGTGGGTTCCCAATTCTCTGGAATTCCTGGGCGCAAGGAAATCGAGGAAAACTTGGTTACTTTTTAGTGTGTGCCTAAGTCTTTGAACTTTCTGGGTGCTACAGAGTTAGAGA
Source organism: Notamacropus eugenii (assembly GCF_028372415.1). Lineage (NCBI taxonomy): Eukaryota > Metazoa > Chordata > Mammalia > Diprotodontia > Macropodidae > Notamacropus > Notamacropus eugenii. The sequence continues at coordinate 552,077,389 of NC_092872.1, forward strand.
CTCAGGTTGTCAGTCCAGCAGCTGTGTTGGAGGCCGTAGACCTGGGCGTACCCTCCATAGCACAATTCTCTGAACTTTCTGGGCATTAGAAGGTTAGAGAAATGTCCGTTAAGTGGGGGCCCAATTCTCTGGATTTCCTGGGCACAAGGAAATCAGGGAAAACTGGGTTATTTTTGTCCTCTTGTGTTTTTTTCTCAAGGCTTACTTCCATGTCCTCCTTTAAGGAGGGGGGGACTTCCAGCCCCACGTAAAAAAAAAAAAAAAAGGTCAAAATTCATCAATTCCAAGGAATTAGCCTTTGGGCTGTCTTTTACAAAATTGGAAAAAATTTAATTTCTCTAAAGACCTTAGAAAAAGTTGGTATTCTTTTGCAACACACTTTGGCCTCAGTATCACCTGAAGGACAATGAAGTATGGCCCACATTTGGGACCTTACAATGTAATATCCTTTTACAATTACAATTATATTGCCTCCAAAAGGGAAAATGAATAGAAATACTTTACATAAGGGCCTTTGTCGAACTCTCTCAGGACCTCATTCTCAGAACAGATTGTAAGATGCTTATAGCTAGAGCTATCCCACAAAAGGGAAATGGGGGTGAATTGGATGTTTTGGATGACCCCCTGTTTATGACTCCTAGGGTCTCAGCCTCACTTTCCCTATCTCCATTCCCAACCCCCACTCAGTTCCCAGCCATGGAGCTTGCTGAGGTGCCTCCCTCTGCAGGCCCTCTCACTGGGGCAACACTCACTCAGACCTCAGGCCCCACCCCCATGGCAGTTTCTACAGTATCACTGCCTGTAACCCACTCCTCCTTGGGGACTTCACCTCCAGCCCCAACTACAGGCCTTGCTGGGGTGCTTCCCTCTGCAGCCCCTCTTGCTGGGGCAATATTCACTCAGGCCTTAGACCTCACTCCTGTGGCATTCTCTGGGGCATCTCCTCTTTTGATCCCTACTCTTCCTCAGGAACAAGCCGATCTTTCCCCTTGCCAGCCAGATCCCCTAGCCCTGCAGCCTAATCCAGTTCAGCAGGCATTTCCCAACCCCTCCCTCACAAGAAGTAGGACTTCCTATCTCCCCCCACAAGCCCTTGTCCTCACTGGGCCGTCAGGGCTGTTTCCCTTGAGAGAAGTGCCTACCCCACCCAGTGGGACAACCAGGGTGCATGTTCTGCTCTCTCCTTGGGATCTCACCCAGATTAAAGAGAAACTGGGGAGATACTCTGAAGATCCCACTAGGTTCACTGAGGGTTTTAGGGACATATCCCTACAATTTGAACTTTCTTGGAAGGATCTGCATATTCTTTTCTCTGTCTGTTGTACCACTGAGGTGAAGGGGAGAATTTGGGAACATGCCCAAAAGTTTGGGATCATATGTGTTGGGGGTGGAAGCTCAATTCCAGGTGGACAGTCTCGGGCGGGTAAAGGTGGGAACTTCTAAATCTTAGAGTTCTCATGAGGACCCCCATGAAACACCAGGGAATCGAGGAGTGAGACCAAGCTATCTCGTGTATTTCCGCCTCTTCCCGTGAGAAACGTGATGAGAGGAGCATCCCCGCCCTCGAGACTGTCCCGGATCTGGGCACACCTATTGTTATCTAACAGGCATGGTATTCAGGTGCAAACTACACAGCCGGAGAGCTTAATTAGGGTCAGGAAAGCCTGAAGGCACTCTTAGTGCGGAGGGGCCCTGACAGGACAGAAGGCTCCGTTTTTCCTCTCTTCGCCCTCCCCTCCCCCTCTCTCCCCACTTACACTTCTGCTTCCAATCTCTTACTGTAAGATCTTTGCCTCCTTGGGAGATTTCTCTCTCCCTCCTAAGGAAGAGCTCCCCCTGCACATGTAACCAGGACCCTGAATAAAGCCTAACCCTTGTTCGACTCCGGAAAGTCTCTTCTCCCATACGTTTATCCGGTTTGGCCAACCGAAGACCTGGGACAGGTAAGGTAAGACTCGGGTAGCCCTCAGGCCTCTAGGCCTGGCACATATGGCTAGCAATAATCCCATAAAATACCCCCCAGGAACAGCTGCTGTTCCCTCGAGTGACCCTAGATGGGACTATCAAAAGAGTGAGGACAGGGAAAAGAGAGACTTTATGGTAATTTGCCTGTTAGAAGGCCTAAAAACTGCATTTCAAAAACAAGTAAATTTTCAAAAAATTAGGGAAATTACTCAGGGAGAAAAGAAAAACCCTGCCCTTTTTCAAAACCAGCTAGTAGAAGCTATTAAAAGGCATACAAATTTGGATCCTGACTCCATAGAAGGGGCAGCAATCCTTAGCATATATTTTATTAATCAGTCTGCCCCAGATATTAGGAGGAAACTGCAGAAATTGGCAATGGGGCCCCAAACACCTCAGGCCCAGTTACTGGAGATGGCCTTTGGAGTCTTTAACAACAGAGGTCTAGTTGCAGCTGAGGAAAGGGAACAAAGGAGAAGGGCCAGGGCCAGGGAGCATGCTCAATTCTTGGCTGCTGCCTTGGCCAGGAAAAGACCCAGGGAGCACCCCTCCAGGGCACCCCCTTGGAGGAAGGCTGGCTACCTGGGCAGTGGGGAAACCTGCTTTCATTGCCACAAGGAGGGTCACTGGTCCAAGGAGTGCCCCTCCAGGGCACCCCCTCAGAGGGAGCGCCAGGAACCAACGTCTGTGGAACCATGCCCATGTGACCAGGAAGGACATTGGAGGAAAGATTGTCCCTTAAGATGGAAAAGTGGTGGGGCCGCCCCCCAGTACCCTGTCCTCCAGTCTTCTCAAGACTTGGAACAACGGGAAAGCCTGGGTGCTGGCAGTGCTCCCACTTTCTCCACCTCTCTCACCAAGGCCTGGGCAAAAACGAAGGCTGAAGGTAAGGTTATCCACTTTAAGATGGCTAAATTCTCTGCTTTAACCAGTCACTTTGGCCCTACCCTTCCCTTTGCCCTTTGGGTCATGGGCATTGAAGGGGAAACTAAGGAATGTCTCCAGACCTATCCCCTCCCCAGCCTGCTTGAGAATCTGTTATTTAAACACTCCTTCCTTATGCCCTCCTCGGACCCTGCCCCCTTGTTGGGAAGGGACCTGATGGTGAAATTGGGGAGCCAATTTTCTCTAGTTAAACCTCCCATCTCCCTTTTGCTGCTGTTCACTATGTCTTCCCTGGTCTGCTTGAGAGTGTGGGAGACAGTCAGGCCAAATATTTGGGACACTGGAATTCTAGAGAGAGCTACTTCTGCCACCCCAGCCACTGTTAGTCTCCCAGATCCTAAAGTGCTCTCCCATCTCAGCCAGTATCTGATTAAGCCTGAGACCTGGGAAGGACCATAACCTTTAATTGAAAAATTCCTTAAGTATAGAATCTTTGTCCCTTGTTCATCTCCTTGCAACACTGCAACCCTTCCCACAAAAAAGCCTAATGGAAAATACTCACAATTTATTTTTGCTTTTGAATGTACTCTTCCTGGGGAATCAAGTCCATATCAGCTAACACGGACAGTCTTGGCCCAAGGGATTCGAGATAACCCTCATTTATTTGGCCAGGCTTTGCAAAGGGATTTAAGGCACCTGAAACTAGCAGGCAGTAGCTTAATTCAGTATGTGCATGATATTCTTATTTGTAGCCCTGATGAGGTTCAGCCTCTAGGAACTTCCTTGAGCTCCCCTGGAATTTCCTCACTTAACCTGGCTTTTCATACTCAAATTGTGCTCTCTGTTTCTCCTCACAGAATCTGGCCTTTCATACGCAAATTTTATCCCTTGATTGACCTACCTGCTTCCCACCCAAACCCTCCATTGTCTATCTCCTGATAGCCTCCAGGTGTTTCCAGTCTTTGACCCTCCTTGGACTTCTTAAGACCCTTCCTAAACCCCTCCTCCAAGGCCCCTCCCCCCCCATCCCTCCTATACTCTTTTCTGTATTTAAGTCCCACCTTGCCTCCATGAAGGTGCTCAGATGCAATCCAGCTCAGACTCTGTCTAGCTGGATTCTATCTGGCCCCTTGTGAATACAAGCATTACAAATGCTTAGGCTCCTTAAGAGGCAACCCAATTAGGGGAATCCTTAATAAACTTTGTTTTCTTTGGCTTTAAGAAGGCTTGAGTCGAATTCATTCGAGCACGACCCAGACCGTCAGTATTTTGGGGTTCCCCTCACCATTAACCTCATCAGCCCCACCCAGGAGGCTTCTTTGGCTTCTGCCACAGAAGCCCTTAATTTCTTTGGCATTCGAGGATATAGGGTCTCTTGGAACAAAGTCCAGATAGCATGCCAGTCCATAAGGTATCTGGGCCATGAACTCACACCCACCTCTCTCTCTTTAACCTCTGAGAGAAAAAGGACAATCCTGTTTATCCCTGTTCCAGCCACTAAGAAACAAGTTCAAGTGTTTTTAGAAATGACTGGATTTTGTAGACTCTGGATTCCTAATTTTGGTTTTACTGCTAAACCCCTTTATGACCCTACTCAGGGCATTGACTCAGACCAGGCTAAAGTTTTTGAGACTCCGAAAACTAATTTGACCACCACCCCATCACTAGACCTACCCAATCTGGGAAAACCTTTCACTCTGTACATTGACGAAAGGAGAGGACAGGCTCTGGAAGTCTTAACCCATTCCTTAGGACCTGACCCCAGGCCAGTTGGTGTTTTTATTTACTCAAAATATGCTTTCCTTGCTCTACATGCCCATGGAGCAATCTGGAAAGAAAGAGGATATCTGACAGAAAAAAACTCCCCTGTCAGACATGCCCTTCTATGTTTTGGCCTTGCCACAGTCATCTTTAATTCTCTCCAGAGAAATTATCTTTTATGCCAGGGAAATGTTTTTATACTCCTTTTGTATCTGTTTGGTGTGTTTGCCTAACCTCCTTGCCAGGTTTGTCTTTTCCAGAGTGCAAGCCATCAACTTCCAGATGACAGCCTATGCTGTATACCAACTTCCGTCTGAATCCAAGGTCTCCACTCCAGCCCACTGGACCTGGCACCGCCCAGGTTCTAAACCCTTGAACAGGACCCATCAAGGCAGGGACAGCTCTACACCCCTTGCCAGCAGGAAGAAGTTTCAGAAGCTGAGACCTTCGCTCTTTACCCCAAAAGAATTTGGGTTCAATCTGTTTGAGGGGGGAATGAGGGGGTTCAGACTCTGGGAACTTCCTTGAGCTCCCCTGGAATCTCCTCACTTAATCTGACTTTTCATGCTCAAATTGAACTCTCCTTGTATCTCCCCTCAGAACCTGGCTTTTCATACTCAAATCTGTGACCATTGTCTGTTATCTCTTGATTGCCCCACCTGCTTCCCACCTAGGCGTCCCCTAGTCTGATATCTCCTGATAGCCTCCAGCTGTTTCCAGCCTTTGACCCTCCTTGGATTCCCTCATTGGACTTCTCCTCAGGACCCTTTCTAAACCCCTCCTCCCATCACCCTGGACTACCAGACCTCCCCCCCCCCCCAATCCCTCCTATATACTCTTTAATATATTTAAGTTCCATCTTGCCTCCATGAAGGCGCTCAGATTCAATCCAGCTCAGACTGTCTAGCTGAGATTCTATCTGGCCCACTTGTGAAAACAAGTGTCACAAATGCTTAAGCTCCTTAAGAGGCAACCCAAGATGATGAATCTTTAATAAACTTTGTTTTCTTTGGCTTTAAAAAATAAATAAATAAATATAGGTCTGCAACTGCTTTGCAATTTATGTCATAGGTGCTTGGTCATTCATTGCATCCTGGACCATTGTCAGTTGTCTTGACCTTTTTGTCTTGTCACTGAATTTCAATCACTCTGGAAGAGATGGTGAGGCTGATAGCTTTGTGCAACTACTTAAATCCAATTTACATGCAAGTCATCACACTGTGATATCATTTGTCCTCTTTTAAACTGGAGGTCCAACAACGTAGGTATCAGAGGACTCATATTAAGTCAGTCTATCTATCAATTATTCAACAAACAATTATTAAGAACTTACTTTGCCCGGCACTTATTTAAGGTCACAGAACCAATATGTATTAGAGACAGGATTTGAATACAGATCTCCCTAACTCAGAGATAAGCTCTATCTAATATGGAATATTGTCAATATAGGTTCATAAATTAAAAAAAAAAAAGTAAAGAGATGACCTATTCTTTAAGCAATGGAAAATAATCTCAATTTCATTTCTGCTTAAGGAACTCTCAAGTAATTTGAAGAAGAAAGGATAGGCGGGAGAGCTAACTTTTTTTTGAAGATTTGTCACATGATGAAGGTATTAGATTTATGTTGTGTTAGTACCTAAGGAGAGAACTAGGACCAATGGGGTAGAAATTTCAGGGAAGATAAGAATTAGGTTCACTACGAGGAAAGGTTTCTCTAATAACCAGAGCATTTCAAAAGTATAGTGAGCTGCCTCAGGAGATAATGAATTACTTGTAACAAGGAATATTCAAGCAGAGGCTTGACGAAACCCCTGCCAGGAAGATGGTAGATGGGATTGCTACCAAGGCTGGAAAATTTGGCTAGTTGTTCTCTGAGGTCCTGCTTAACTGCAAAATTCAGTTATTAAAACATCTATTGAAGATAGTGTTTTCCCATCCTTTACTGAAGTTTTCCTCTGAAGCTTTTGACTAGAATCATTGGCTTTCAAATCTGGAGGGGACCTTAGACGTCATCTAGGCCAATTCCTTCATTTTAAAGATCTCAAAACTAAAGCACCACAGAGAGTTTAAATGAATTCCCCCAAATAATACAACCATTTATTGGTAGAAAACAACAGAACTAGTTGTGTTTGCATGCCCTTTCTCCCCAACTACATTGCAATCTCTTGGAGGATAGAGAACACATCTCAGTTATTTGTCTGCTTGGAAATATCTTGAAATAGTTTAGCTGTGAAAGTATCTGGATGGTCTACAGCATATGTAGCTTTTAAATAGCTCATAGTGCTTGTGGAATTTTCTTGGCAAAGATACTTAGGTGGTTTGCCATTTCCTTCTTCAGTGGGTTAAAGCAAACAGAGGTTAAGTGACTTGCCCAGGGTCATACAGCTAGTAAGTATCTGAGGCAGAATTTTAACTAGTGTCTTCTGATCCATCTCAAGGCCACATATGGTCCTCTAGGTCTTCAAGTGTGGCCTTTTGACTGAGTCCAAGTTTTACAGAACAAATCCTTTTATTAAGGGGATTTATTCTGTGAAGTTTGGATTCAATCAAAGAGCTACACTTGGGAACTTAGAAGGCTACATGTGGCCTGGAAGATGCAGGTTCCCCGTCCCTGTCCTAGCCATTATGCCACCTACCTGTCTTCATCTTTCAAAAGAGATCTATGCGGATGAAGTTTGCATGAGCAGTCTGTCTTTCGGAAATTCAATTAGCATGTGGATTTAAATTCATTCATTTAAACCAAATTTTCCTTTGTTCATTTGTGCCTGCTTTCCTTCTGATTTTGAAGTTCTGCCTAGATGAATACATAAAGGATTCCAAGTTAAAAAAAAAAATTGTCAGTCCTTTCCATTCCCTCCGAATTATGTTGCATGCCATGGAAAAAGAATGGCCACAGCCCTGCTGATAACAACTCAAACCATTTCAAGGAGATGAAGAAAACATGGTAAGTGACCAATGAGCTATTGAAAAGCCATATGTGCCATAGACCATCTAGACACTGTCATAGCTAAACCATTTCAAGGTTTATTCCAAACAAATGAGATTGATTAAATGACCAGCATTACATAATTGCTGTTGTCATATGCAGCACCATGTCAGACTTGGCAGGGAATCCCTTCAATTCCACAATCTTCAGCTTTTCCAATCTTTGATGAACTTACTGCTGAGGTCACCATTAAGTTGACAATTTAAATAATCAGTTGAGGATGTTCTGAAGAGGCTAGATTCATGACCTTTAAATCTGGAAGGGATCTTATTGATGCTCTGTTTCAATTCCTTCATTTCAGGAAACTGACACCCAGAGAGTGATTTGGCCTAACTCATACAGCCTGTATTGGTAAAAGCAAAGCAAAAAACAAAAATGAACGAGAAAACAAAATGAAAAAATACTGCTCACATTTTTATGGCCATCTCTCCAAACAGGCTGTAACTTCTTGGAGAATAAGAGATATAGCTCACAGTTTTTTGTCCACTGCCTCATTATCTTTTCTCCAGGGTCAATATACATCTAAAGAAAGAGGGGCAGAGCAAAATAAACCAGACTAAATTCAGTTCCATAACAATCACAGAAAGTTCCATCGAAGCGTCACCTTCAAAAATGTAGCAATATTGAGGAAGCATCGGTCCGATTATGAAGGAGAAGCAGGTGTTGGGTTCATAGCTGTTTGCTTTGTTAATCTGAATTTTTTTTCTGAACTGAGTGAACCTCTGATCCACTTCTTGGGGCTGTCACTGCCTGACACTCCCTTGTAGAAGCTTTTCTGTTCCTGTCTGAGCCACTAGCTCCTTCCTCCTGCACACTCCACCCCCTTCCAGGGGTTAGTGTAGTAACTACTTAATTTATAGTTATTGATTGACTGATTCTGTTGTCTGACCCTCAGAATTCATGAATTTCAAGTTCCCTGAGCCTCCCAAGGAACCTGAACTTGACTATCCTTGCTAACTAATAGTAATTGTATCATGATTTCTGAAGTGCTGAAATAAGGTAATAACAGAGAGTGATCACTACCCATTTCAGGGGGAGAGGGCTTTTGAGACAGAGATTTTGGACTTAATAATGACTACATGGATATTGATTCACTTTTTAAAGACCTTGCCCAAGCATTAAAAATCTCAAATATCATTCATAGGATTTATAGCTATTATTATTTTTTATGGATTGAGAAATTTGAGGCATCTATTTTTAAAATAATATTCCAAATATTCTATCACAAATTAAAAAGTGATCAGAGTACATTCCCACTTGCCCACACCTAAATCCTTCCCACCAGCTTTCTCATAATACCAATGGCTTACTACCACATTCATTAGTGACAACATACCTGATGTTTCTGAGGAAAGCTCTCCTTAGAATGTGGTAAACTGAGGCAATTATTGCAAGACTCTTGTTGCTAAGGAAATTAAATGACTTTGGACTCAGAAGAAGGAAGAGGGAGGTGATTCTGGGGACAAGTGTTTAAACGAATCCTGCCAGGCCTAGAGGCCTGAGGGCTACCCGAGTCTTCTTACCTCTATCCCGAGGTCTTCGGTTGGCCAAACCGGATGCTCGTATGAGAGAAAGGACATTCCAGAGTCGAACAAGGGTTGAGCTTTATTTCAGGGTCTAGTTACAAGTGCAGGGGAATTCTTCCTTAGGAGGGAGCGAAGAATCTCCCAAGGAGGCAAAGATCTTACAATAAGAGATTGGAAGTAGAAGTATAAGTGGGGAGAGAGAGAGAGGGGAGAGAAGAAAGAGGGAAAGCGGAGCCTTGTTGTCCTCACCGCTCCGCGCCCCTCTGCCCAAGAGAACTTTCAGGCTTTCCTGATCCTACTTAAACCCTCCAGCAGCATAGTTTGCATCTGAATACCATGCTGTTAGATAACAATAGTGTGCCCAGATCTGGGACAATCTCGAGGGCGGGGAGAGCTCTCTCCCATCAGGTTTCTCACGGGAAGAGGCGGAAATACACGAGATAGCTCGGTTCACCTCGATTCCCAGTTGTTTCCTGGGGGGTCTCGTGAGAACTCTAAGATTTAGAAGTTCCCACCTTTACCCGCCCGAGACTGTCCACCTGGAATTGAGCTTCCATCCCCAACAGAATCCAAGGTGTATAGATAAGCTGTGGCCTTAGAATAATGAGAATAAACTCAGCAACTTGCTTCACAGTAACACATGCACAGCACTATTTCAACCCTGTAATTTACTAGTTGTGTGACTTTGAGCAAGACATTTAACCTCTCTGGATCTCCTTTTTCTCCACCAGTAAAGGAAGAGATCAATGATCCATATGCTGCCTTGTCTGCCTCAAAGCATTTCTGTGATTTCCAATTACGCAATATGAATGAGAACTGTGTAAATTTTAAAAGTGTTATAAAAATGCATTATCAGTCAGGGGTGTGCTAGAACAAGACTCATATTGGCTTGGGTAAGATTCCGTTGGTAAACTTTCAGTGCAAGCCTTTATATCTCAGAAATTGGCAAATAGTAGAAACCATAATACAAATCAATTTATTGTTTAATGGACAGTCTAGATTCTAGACTTAAAAAAATAATGGAGAAAATGCAAATAAAGCAGATTAAATTTAAAGGTATGTATTACATACTTCCCACCCTCCTCCCCCAACTCCTTACCTAAATATTTACTAATAGACTCCTGGTTATCTTTCTCTTTATCTGTCTTTTAGGCAGCACCAACTTGGACTAGATCAGAGGCAGGGAACCTGTGAACTTGAGGCCACATAATGGCCTTCTAAGTCCTTGGGTGAGGCCTTCTGACTGAGTCCAAGTTTTACAGAACATATCCTTTTGTTAAGGAGATTTGTTCTGTGAAGTTTGGGTTCGGTCAAAAAGCCACACTTGAGGGCCTAGAAGGCCATATGTAGCCTTGATGCTGCAGGTTCTCCACCCCTGGACTAGATCTTAAGCTACTTTATTATGGTATTACTTATTTTTAGAGAAGGGAGAAGCAGGAGAGTACATGTGCTACTGACGATGAATATTCAATGAATACTGAGAAAAAACCCAAGGATGCACACACACACACACACACACACACACACACACACACATACACACACACACATACATACACACATACACACACACATACAGACTTTCTTCATCTTGAGCCTTTTTATGTGTGTAAATGTGCATACGGACGTGTGCTTACATATATACATGCATAAATACACATGCATGCAGATACGTATACTCATACATATACATAGTTCTATACACACACTTCTATGCACACAGATGTACATATACATATGTACACACACATATATACATATGCCTTCAAATAGCATCATCCAAATCAGCAACATTTCTGTAACGTTTTACAATTTCACAGGACTTTCCTCAAAGATGCTGTTTGAGGTCCAGAGCAAAGGTGTTGTCATTCTCGCTGTCTGAGGTCTAGAGAAATTCACTGACTTTTCTACAGGCAGATATCTAGAGATAGTAAAGATGTCAAGACCAGCCTCTCAAAGCCTGCTGATCTTAAATCCAGCAGACTTTTCACTAGTGTGAACCTTCTCCCAAATCCATCAATAAAGTACTCAATGGCCTTCTACTTTGTGTTTCATGCAGGGAAAAATATAAAGAAAAGGAAAAATATGAAATAGTTCTTGTTTTCACAAAAGCTTATTGAGGAGATAGCATATGTATGTTCATTCAAAATATGTCCACAATGAATTGAATGTAATTTGGGAGGAGAGAACTAACAATTGTTGGCATCCTTAAGGCCTCATGCAGAAAATGGCCCTGGAGCTTAGCTCTGAAGGAAATTATGGATTCTAAGAGTTGAAGGTGAGCAGGAATGAGCTATGCAAAGGCATGGAGATGGGAAATGCCATGCCATGGGTGAGAACTCCCAAGAAGACCCATTTGGCTGGACAGGAGAGTGTATGAAGTAGAGTAATAATCTTGGAAATATAGATTCTAGACAGGTTGTAACTATTTTTATATGTCAAACAGGAATTTGTGTAATGACTAAGAAAAAAGTGATAATATACTACAGCATCTTTTTCTTTTATGAGGGGGAGGGGGAAGTGGGTTGCAAAATATTTTCATTTGCTTTTAAAACATTTCATTTAAACACACACTGTTCTCACTTGTTTGTCTAATCTCCCTTTTCATGGTTTCCCAAAAACAACTCATTATTTTCAATGTAATTTGTATCATTTTAAAAACTTTATCAGAGCAGTTGCTATGCAAAAAAAATACATAATAAAAATTACCTAGAAGCCTCTAATTACTGCATTAGCCTATAATTATTACATGCAAAAAATACAATGCTATCCAGAACAACAAACCAGGAATAGGGATTTAGCTCAACTTACCAAAAAACTCTGTTAAAATAATGGTATGTGTCTGACTTCCTGCCAAAGGCAGAGCACTGGGAGCAGATGATGGCTGCTCCTTCTTACACCGGTGCCGCTCTGACTAAGGGACTTAATGCAGACCACATGGTGGCCTCAGGATTTTGCCAATACCCACTCAGATTTCTCATTCCTGCTTTCGTGCCGTCACCTTAGAATTTCCCTGTGCACAGAGCTCCCTCTGAAGTCCAGGCCCTAGACCTCCCGAGACGATGGAACCAGGTGGGCTTTCAACAAATCACAGGGACAGAAGGAGCCTTCCAGTTCAAGGAAAGCCCTCTGATCATATTCTCTGTCATTGTGGGCGAGTCACTTAACCATTCAGAGTCCCAAGTGGCTGGATAAGACTATAAGTTATGGATGAGTTTTTTATCTCAGTAGTGGTGGGAATTTTTATATTAGGAGTATCCTACTCTGATAAAAATACCAGTACATGTATTGTTTATATATGGAATGTATGTGTATACACACACACACATATATCAGAGAGATGTGCACACATATACACATATGTGCATGTGCACACATCAAATCACATGGATACATGGTATTGTAATGTTAATTAGACGGACTTGCCCATTAAGGGAAACTTGATTAGGAGAAGCCCACATCTTTTGTTAATTTCTAATGGAGCACTGGTTTTCAAGGGTTGTGATGCCCTCCGTCTCTGATAAGTGTATAAATACTCTGAGGTGAGGTTTTACTTTGGAACTTAGTTTTTGGAAGAAGGTTTGTGTGCCATATGAGACTCTGGGAAGTCGTTGAGGAGCCCCTGGCTTTGAAAGCCCATATGAAAGCCTGGTAGCTATGCATGTATTGCTCATGGATAGACAGCTGGAAGCCCTGTCTGTTGATATTTATTTCTCTGTATTTTCTCTGGAATTCAGGGTGCTGAATTTTCACCTGAACTAAATGAATGAGATATGTGTTTGATTAAAGTGACTGTTGACCTCTCAAAAGTTGCTTTCCTTTTAGAAAAGCAGATCTAAGAACCTGTATATCAGGCCCTCCTATGTAGGTCGGGATCCTTACTGATACAGGTATGTATGTGTGATGACATATAGGAGGTACATCTCTATCTATCTATCTATCTATCTATCTATCTATCTATCTATCTATCTATCTACCTATGTCAATACAAACTTGTTAAGCACATAATATGTACCAAACACTTTAATAGGCTCTCAGAACAAAAAAAGACAAAAGAGAGACTACGTTCCAGATGCATTGGTCAGAGGAGATTTCATCAGTGAGGGATTCCCTATATAGAAATATCTACTCGCAATGTGATTGACAACTCACCTATAAATTGTAATCTTAGTTGCTTGGGGGCAGAGAGATCAGAGGAGTAATTTAGTCATATCGATAATCTATAATGTATGCCAGAAGCAGAATTAAAGCTTAAGTCCAAGACTCCAAGACTAACCCTCCAAATGTTATACCACACTGCCACTAAAATATATTTATCCACAACAAACTCTGTACCTCTTTGCCTCTCTGTTTCTGTCATATGTATCTACATCTAATACATAGATACACACACACACACACACACACATATATATATGTATATATATATGAATGAAATGGAATGTCAGTGACATTAAAAATTATTGAGAAATCTAAAAAAGACTTTTATGGATCAATATAACAGGAGGAAAACAATCAACAACAATAATGATATTAATAACCCAAGTATTTGTTAATTGTTTATTACATGCAGGAACTTAGTGGCTAGAGATGCAAGGAAAAAATGTAAAACAACCACTGCCTTCAAGAAGTTTGCATTGTTGTATCAGAAGAGAATACATCTACATATGGAGGTGGATATATAAACCTCTTTGTCTCTGTCTGTCTCTCTCCATCTTAATCTTTCTGATTCTGTTCCTGTCTCTCAGTGTCCTTGGTTTTATCTCTGTCTCTGTTTCCTACTTTGCCACCAATATTCTGAACTGATGACATAGCCTGTGCCTACTTGCCCCCTAGAATAGGGAAGGTAGAGGGAGATGACATGAAATGTAAGACTGCAGGAATTTTTTTATTATAAAACACGCAGTTAAATTGAGGCAGAATGGTACTTAAAGTTCATCTGCACCTCATCCCTGACATCAGTATTGTTTTGGTAACAGTTTGCTGTCTCCCTATGGCAGTTTGTCTCTAATGCTAGTCTTAATAAGAACAGAGCCTCAGTAATATTCCAGTTTCATGACAAACGAGTTCCTGGTATCTTGAAGTGTGAGCTTGTGTACCTGTTTGACCATCCAAATGAGATCATGGGAATAAGGAAAGTTTTGACAGGGCTCTCTAACCCAGTGATAGTGACTTAACTGCCAACATTTAATTTCTATTTCACATGGAGATGGTAGGTCTTTTGAAAGTCATTAAATTTCTGATTACTATTTTTTAGTCCTTGTTACTGTGTCTAGGATAATGAAGAGAAGGATGAAAGACTCCAGCTTCAAAGTAATCTTTGTAAGGCTTAGATCTTGCACTGGATGTACTATGTTATATGTGATAAATCATTTTACTTTTCCTATGACTTTACCAATCTTATTAAATTGTGTTTAAATCATGACCTCTTGTGTAGGCATAGAAGAGAAGCCTCGCAAAAGAAAGGTGGAGGAAGGGATCTAGTGAGAGAATGATTGAATGTTATTTTTCTGAGGTATGAGTCTACTGGTAGCAATCAAGGAGGAGTGGGGATGGAACTGGGTGACTGACAATTATATTTTCCCTGGACCTCAAATGTTATCAAGATCTTGTTTTATATATGTACATATAAGCAATGCATATATACCTATATATGTAGGTTCAATACATACATGTTAAGAGAGAGGCAACATGCTGTAATAAAAACATTCAAATATTCAGATTCCAAAGACCTTTGTTCATGCTTTGGCTTTATCCCTTACTTAAGTGTATGACCTTGAGAAAGTCACATAAAATTGCTGATGCTCAGTTTCCTTATATTCTCAAAAAATTTTAAGATGGAAGGAAATTTAAGAGATTAACCAGCTCAATTTCCACATTGCATTGCAGACCTTGCAATCCAAAGTAATTTCTCCAAGATGATATAGGAATCAAGCAGTAAGATGGGGATTCAAACCTAGGTACCCTGATTCCAAATCTAGGTCTTTTATCAATATCTGGATTTCTTTTTCCTACTACACACCTATCTTTCTAAATAGAGATGATAATAGATCTTTTGGGAAGAAAGCATTTTGTAAGATATAAAATGATATGGAATGCCAAACTATTAAAATAAATAAAAAGAGGAGATTCTTAAGTTTATGCCAGAGTTCAACAAATTCTGGGAAAGTAAAAAAGAAGTTTTTCACTATATGTCTAACTGTAGGCTGGAGTTTACTCTTAACAACAGAACATCCTCTGCCCTTTTATTTTCTAGGCTGGGTTTCTAGTTCCTTTAAAATTTTCCTCCTGGGTATGATCTAATCTTCAAATTCTCTTTCTGGCTTCTGGTGAGCCCTTTTCTGACAATGGATGTTTGAGTTCTTTAGTCATTTAGTTCAGAAATTGGCATGGTAAAGTGGACAGGAGGTTAGAAATGGTGTAATCAATAGACAAGGGTTTTTGCATTGTTAGTAGATTTCTGTTTCTTGTACCATGCATCCTGATAGTATACCTGATTTTAGTGCTGTACTAAGGGATTGAATGTATGACTCCTAGTTGGTTAGCTTTTTATTCACCAAGTTGTTGTCTTCTGTGTTATATTTGAATTTTACAGTGGCAAGAGGCCTCCCTGCCCATTTGGAAGTTGAATCTTTAAATTAATTTCCTTTATCAGAACATATACAATATCATTAATACATGTTAATTCAGATAGTTTTGTAGGGGGAAAATCACCTTTAGAGTCAGGGAACTTGGTTTGCGGTCTTAGTTCTTGAATAAGGGCAGAATTAATACAGAATTAGTGGCAAATTGTGGACTTTAGTTTCAGATAGGTAGATTGAAAATCTTTTTAACATGTGTCCTGGAAAAAATAAATTTGAGGGATCTCAGTTGGTTTTTTAAAATTTATTTGTTTATTTTTGGTTTTTAACATTCATTTGCACACGATTTTGAGTTACAAATTTTCTCCCTATCTATCCCCTCCCCCACACCAAAACACTGTGCATTCTGATTACCTCTTCCCCCAATGTGCCCATCCTTCTATCACACCCCTCTATTCCCTTATCCCCATCTTCTCTCTTTTCTTGTAGGGCAAGACAGATTTCTATACCCCATTACTTGTATTTCTTATTTTCCATTTGCATGCAAAAATAATTCTCAATATGCATTCCTCAGACTTTGAGTTCCAACTCCTCTCCCTTCCTTTCTCCCCACCCATTTCCACTGAGAAGGCAAAAAATTCAATATAGGCTATACATGTGTAGCTTTGCTAAAGACTTCATAATAGTCATGTTGTGAAAGACTAACTATATTTCACTCCATCCTATCCTACCCCCCGTTTATTCTATTCTCTTTTGACCTTGTCCCTCCCTTCTATTATCCTCCCCATAGCCCACTTATCCCCTTCTCCTCTAATTTCCTATAGTATAAGATAGATTTTATACCAAATTGAATGTGTATGTTATTCCCCCCGTAAGCCAGATGGGATGAGAGTAAGCTTCACTTTTTCCCTCTCACATCCACCCTTTTCCCCTCCATTGATAAAGCTTTTTCTTGCCTCTTTTATGAGAGATAATTTGCCCCATTCCATTTCTCCCTGTCTTCTCCCAATATATTTCTCTCTCACCCCTTAATTTCATTTTTTTAAGATATGATCCCATCCTATTCAATTCACCCTGTGCTCTCTGTCTCTGTGTGTGTGTGTGTAATCCCTCCAACTACTCAGATACTGACAAAAGTTTCAAGAGTTACAAATATTACCTTCTATGTAGGAATGTAAACAGTTCAGCTGTAGTAAGTCCCTTATGATTTCTCTTTCTTGTTTACCTTTTCACGCTTCTCTTGATTCCTGTGTTTGAAAGTCAAATTTTCTATTCAGGTCTGGTCTTTTCATCAAGAATGCTTGAAAGTCCTCTATTTCATTGAACATCCATTTTTTCCCCTGAAGTATGATACTTAGTTTTTCTGGGTAGGAGATACTTGGATTAAATCCTAGTTACTGTGACTTCTGGAGTATCATATTCCAAGCCTTTCTATCCCTTAATGTAGAAGCTGCTAGATCTTGTGTTATCCTGATTGTGTTTCCACAATACTCGAATTGTATCTTTCTGGCTGCTTACAATAATTTCTCCTTGACCTAGGAGCTCTGAAATTTGGCTACAATATTCCTAGGAGTTTTTCTTTTCAGATCTCTTTCAGGAGGTGATTGGTAGATTCTTTCAATATTTATTTTATTTTCTGGTTCTAGAATATCAGGGCAGTTTTTCTTGTTAATTTCAGGATGTCTAGCTTTTTTCATCATGACTTTCAGGTATTCCCATAATTTTTAAATTGTCTCTCCTGGACCTGTTTTCCAGGTCAGCTGTTTTTCCAATGAGATATTTCACATTGTCTTCAATTTTTTCATTCTTCTGGTTTTGTTTTGTAATTTCTTGGTTTCTCATAAATTCATTAGCTTCCATCTGCTCCATTCTAACTTTTTTTTTTTGCTTCCCTCAAATTTACAGTAAATAGGGAAAAGCCTGGTCCACTGGAGGAAGGGCTGAGGAGCTGAGAACTGGGGCACACAATCTACATGGTGGAGGAAGATGTAGCTTGAATTGGAGCATGGGGGGAGGGGAATCAGCATCACAATCACGTGGGAGGGGGAGGGGTAAGCCATTCTTGTTCAGTCTTGTCCCAGCTCTGCATGTAAGGGAGTTGCAGGGCCACACGAAGGGCTCAGTTTTTGGCTTGGATGATGTCCAGGAATTCAGGCTTAAGGGAAGCTCCACCCACCAGGAAGCCATCCACATCAGGCTGGGCTGCCAGATCCTTACAGTTGGCCCCTGTTACAGAGCCTCCATAAATGATCCTAGTAGATTGTGATACAGGTTCTGAGACATGGGTCTTAAGCCAGCATTGAAGCTTGTCATGTACCTCTTGGGCCTGCTGGGGAGTAGCTGTCTTGCCAGTACCAATAGCCCAGACTGGTTCATAGGCTAGGATGACTTTGCACCAGTCCTTCACGTTATCTGCAATGACCTTGGTCTGGTCAAACACAACCTTCTCAGTGATTCCAGCTTCCCTCTCATCCAACTTCTCACCAATACAGGCAAACACTCCTAGGCCTTCTGACAGAGCATGGGCTACCTTCTGCCCAATGAGCTCATCTGACTCCCCAAAGACATGTCTCCTTTCAGAGTGTCCCAGGATCACCCAGCTGGCCCCACAGTCCTTAATCATGGCAGGGCTTATCTCCCCAGTAAATACACCCTTGGCCACTTTGTAGCAGTTCTGAGCAGCTACACCAATTTTTGCATCCAATTTCTGACGAGCAAAGTCAAGGTAGATAGCAGGGACTCCACATACCACTTCGGTGTTGGCGGGCACCTTGGCCCCATTGATGGAGGTGATGAGCTCCCCCAGACACTTCTTGTCCCCATTCATCTTCCAGTTGCCCCCGATGAAGAATTTCCGCGTCGTCATGGCTCATCGGTAATGGGCAGTGACTCCGGAGGAGATTGAAGGTCAGCAGTAGAGCACAAACACCTCCATTCTAACTTTTAAAGAACTATTTTGTTCAGTGAGATTTTCAACCTCCTTTTCCATTTGACTAATTCTCCTTTTTAAAACATTCTTCTCCTCATTGGGTTTTTGGGCCTCTTTTCACATTTGAGTTAGTTTATTTTTAAAGGTTATTTTCTTTAGCAATTTTTTTGGGTCTTCTTTAATAAACTGTTGACTTGTTTTTCAAGATTTTCTTCCTTCACTCTCATTTCTCTTTCCAATTTTTCCTTCACCTCTCTTACTTGATTTTTAAAATCCTTTTTGAGCTCTCCCATGGCTTGAGACCATTGCATATTTATTTTGGAGGTTTTGGATGCAGAAGTGTTGACTTTTATGTCTTTCCCTCATGGTATGCATTGTTCTTCCTCATATGAAAGGATGGAAGAAAATACCTGTTCTCCAAGAATGTAACCTTCTGTTGCCTTACTTTTCCCCCCTTTTTTGGCATTATCCCAGTCAGTTATTTCACTTTTGAGTCTTTTGTCAAAAGGAGGGTATACTCTGGGAACCTGTAAGTTCTCAGTTCCTCCAAGGTAGAACAATCAAGGGAGAGGAATTTACTCCTCTCAAGGCCTTTTCTCTGGTCTGATAGCTACTGCATGCTTTTCTGCCCAGGATATGCAAGTAGAATTCCCTCTCCAGAGCCTCCACCAGCTCCACCAGCCAGTGCTCCTCCTTATCCCAGGACTGCCACTCAGAACTGAGACCCAGATCAGAGGCTCAATTCCCCCAGGATCTTTAGGCCAAGGGCTCCAAAAATGGATGCTGCTGCTGCTGCTGACACTTCCTGCAGCCGGGGCTGGAGAGGACCCTACTCCTTTCTCACCCAGGTGAAAGAGCTTTCTCACTGATCTTTGAAGCTATCTTTGGTGTTTATGGATTGAGTAATCTGGGTACTGCAGCTGCTCTCTGTGATTCAGCCCCCTGAGGCCTGCTCTGTGCCTGTCCCTGCTGTGCTGTGCAGCCAACTCTGTTTGCTCTGAGTCCGGTGTGATAGACCTTTCCTTTCAGCCTTCCAGAGTGCTTTCAGCTGGAAATCTCTTTTACTTTCTCATCTTGTGACTTCTACTGATCTAGAATTTGTTTAGAGTCATTTGTACAGGTATCTTATGGACTGCGGGGGGAGAGCTCCTACAGGTTGTCCTTCTACTTCATTATCTTGGCTCTGCCCCTCCTCAGTTGTTTTTTACTAGAGGTTTTCTAACAGGTTAGATACCACTTATCAGAGATTCTGTATAGTACATTCTTGCTCATGTAGCAGTCAGACTAGGTGACCTCAGAAATCCTTTTCCAAATTTATAATTCAATTTTAAGATACTGTGAGTCATCAACTGAAAACTGAACAGGACTTTGGCTACTATATACTTCAAACTACCTCTTAAATTGGGAGAAAGGGTGCACAGAAAGTCAATGACTTGATCATGGTTACACAGTTGTCACAGAATAACTAAATCACAGGATCTCAAAGTTGGAAGGGATCCCAAAGGACATCCAATGAAAACCACTCCTAAGAAAGAATCCCTTTGACAGCATCCCAGTAAGTGGGCACCCAGATTGTGCTTGAAGATGTCTAATCAACCAGTTATCTCTGATAGTAGATGGCAGAGCTAGGATTTGAAACCAAATTATCAAATATCAGATTAAATCCTCTTTCTGTCCCATCTTTTATAACTAGAACCACCTGAGCCAAGGTCCATTATGTCTCTGAGCCTCCATTTCCTTATTTATAAAATGGGGATATTATTAATAATACCTTTTTCAGTCGTAATTCTAATGGGCATCAAATGAAATTATGTAGGTAAAACACTTTGTAAGCCTGAAAAGAACTTAAACTTGTCCGTTGGTATTATTGTTGATAAGAAAATAAATTAACTACTAATATAAATATTTATGTTTTCAAAAAAATTCTCTTAGTACAAGAATAACCATTGGTATAAGAAGTAATTTAAGCAGGGTCAGCAATTCCTATGTGATGTGATTGTTAGGGCTATCTTCTTCTGTTCCAAATCTCATCCCACCAACCTACTAAGGCATGGTCCTATCCTTTTGGTGTCCATTTACTCCTACCATTTTGAATCACACTGTCTGCTAGGCTGGTATTATTATCATCTTCAATTAACTGTTAGAAATGATATCCCCCATCTATACCTTGTTCTCTTCATTTTGACTCTGTTTTCTTGACTGGTCATTATCAGTTTCTTACTTTTGTTTTAAATTAACTGTGAAGGGAGTAAATTTAAGCTGGTATTGACCTTCAGTTGCTCAGTCTATTAGAAATATTTATTACAGATTATGGAACATTTAGATCCTAACTCTATCACTTATAAATTAATAAGTGACCAAGTAATTGAGAATCATTGATCCTCAGCTTCCTCATCTGTAAAATGAGAGGACTGGAGAAGGTGAATTCTTAAGTCTCTTCTAGCTCTACATCTATGACATGATAAAATAATAAAGTGCCCCACCATTATTAATTGAGGAAACTGAAGATGCTTAGCATGGAAAAGAGAAGATTTTGAGGGAATATTGTAGCTCAAATATTTGACCGGATATTTGCGAAAGAAGGATTGGATTTGCTCTGTTTGACCCCAGAGGACAGAACTAGGAACAGTGAGTTCCTATTTCAATAATGATTAGAATGTGAATAGAAATAGAATTAATGAATAAAAATTATGATTCAACTTGATTGAGGAAAAACATAAACAAAACTTTTGAACAATTAGAGTTATCCAAGGATGAAATGGGTTGCCTTGGGTTATAATGAATTTCTTATCACTGAAGGCTTTTAAAGGTATATGTACATATGTGTGTGTACACACTCACAAACATATATATATATATGTATAATGTGTGTGGTATACATATGTGTATAAAATAGATATACATATGCAACATACATATGTGTCTTTGTGTGTATGTATGTATATGCATGTTTCATATATACATATATGTATATGTATATATGTGCATAAATGTATACATTTGCAGCCAAGTCGATTGAGCACCAAGCCTGAAGTCCTGAGTTCAGATCTGGCTTCTGACACTTCATAGCTGTGTGTTCTGGACAAGTAACTTAACCCTGTTTGCCTCAGTTTCCTCATCTGAAAATGAGCTGGAGAAAGAAATGGCAAACCACTCCAATACCTTTGCCAAAAAAACCCCACAGTCATGAAGAGTCAAACATGACTGAAATGACTGAACAATAAAATACATGTATATAGATAGATATTCATTTACATATTCATGTCTGTCTTTATTATCTGAACCTGTTATTTCATTTGTTTAGAAAACTTCCAGGGAAGAGAGTCTTTCTAACAGTACAGATTAGTACCTGCTCTGCAATTTAGTCTCAGAGACTATTTGAGTCACTGAGAGCTTAAGACTTGCCAAGGGCAGCCAGGCAATGTGTGTCAGAGAAAGTCTTGAATTTAAGTCTTACTGACTCACAGGCTAGTTCTCCATCTACTATAATATTCCATAGAAGGTGACTGATGCTTTCCCAGGGGTTTCTAGTCATGAACTAGTTAGACTAGTTTGTTTCTAAAATTCCTTCCAGTTTAGATTCTGCGGTATGTAAGATCTAGTTTTTCTTTGAAAGCTACGGATGTTGCTCTTTTAAAAAGATATAAATGTATACTCTCAGAAATATTTTAGACAGAAGTAGAGAATGTTAAACCATTTGATTACTCATGCAAAACATTTAAAGTCCTCTCATTTAAAATAATATATTTTTGAATGACTCAGTATGCTCTTTGGTTGAACAAAAACACACCACACATGTTGTTTTCCTAACTTTTCTGGATGTGATAACAAATTGTGGGAGCAGGAGAATGGTACTGAGTAGGTGCCTGGGATGTGGAAGAAGGACAATGGCAATTCTAGAGTCATTTTGTGTTTAGCTGACAATTAGGTGAAAGTGTCCTGATGGGGCAGATTTTCATTTGAAAGGAAGTGAAGCATCAATCTTCAAAACGGGGAAGCTCCTGTTCGTGAAGCCCCTCCAAAAGAGGAGAACTCAAATTAGGAGATGAATTCATTTATTGATTCATATTTGAATCCCCAGAAAAGTCTTCCTCTGCTTCTCTATCATGGTATGATGATTTCCTTTGGAAGAATGAAAACTTCTTGAGGCCAGCAACTATTTATGATTTGTCATTAGGATTCCTAAGCATCTATGCCTGGCACAGGTAAAAATTTAGCAAATGATTGTTGAATTTAGTCAAATTTCAAAGACTCCCCAGGACTAGTAAGCTGGAAAAACTTTGCATATCGTCCTAGTGACAGATTGCATTCCCATCTTCTGATGATCACCCTAGTTAAGTGAGAATAGGTTCCTTATCTGGAGGATGTCCACCAGGGAACCATTCCTGCTCTCTGCCCCGCCCCCCAGGCACAGCAGCTTATACACGCATACACATACAACATGCACACATATATACATATACGTACGTATGTGTACACACATACGTACATATAGAGAGGGCTATAGTTATATAGAGATATAGCTATAGATGTATATCTATATTTTATATATAATAATATATAATATTATCTAGAAAGATATAGGTACACATATATTAAGTATATTATAAAATACTATCAAATATTTTATATATGAACATGTGTATATGTATATATACATGTATATATATACATACACACATATACATATATACATATACTAGTCAGAGGGAGGGAGCCTGCACTTTGAGTGATGAAACTTCTAACCTTTTAAAATATGGAAACATTGAACAGTGATTATAAGTTTTTTTTTACAGAGTCTTCTGTCTCTGGGTATTGATCTTCCCAAGAATCTGAGCTTTTTCTTCATCTTAAATCCATCATTTTGTACAGGATTTCTTTACCTATGCCTTGTGATTCTTATTAAAAATGGCTTTCTGGAAAGGCCTGTCTTCTCTTTCTTCTCAATGGTTCAAGACCTGAGGTTTCTACCAATTTTGAAAACAAAGAGGCTCAGGAGGAGATTAGAAATTAAGGAGAAATCACAGGAATATGTCAAAGTATCTGACAGAGGTCTCCAAAGAGCTGTGGAGAACTTGGCATAGAGCAGATGCTTTAAAAATGCCTGTTGTGCAAACATGACTTGACTGAGAACCAGGTCAGAGAACAGAATTCACAACCCTTGACTAGGCAATCATCGCAAAAGTATCACTGAAGTTTCCAATCAAGAGTTAGTTGTCAGTAAGAATACATCAAGGACTTGTTTTCTTCTGCAAAGTTTCCTCATAATTAGAAGAGTCCAGTCATAGAATAGGCTGCCTTGGTTGATAGATGTCTCCCTCCACTGCAGGAATGTAGAGAGGCTTGGGAAATATCTTTAAGGGATGTTGTAGAGGGCAGTTATATATAAGTTGGTGTGAGGGGGAAGGAGGAAAGTCATTGAATTAGATGACTTCTAGGCTTCCTTCTCTTTTTGACATTTTGTTTCCATATAATACCATGGTAGTCAATCTCAGTAAGAGCTCATTGTTAGACTCAAAATGTGTTTCATAGGTTTCAGATATCATCTAGTTTGTTGTACATCAATTTCATGATGGCATGTTTGCCTGGGTTCTGGATGGTAGACAATGCTCTTGTGCCTTCCCAGTCACCAATGGAGTGAAACAGGACTGTGTGCTTGCTCCCATGCTTTTTAGCAAATGCTTTCAATAAGGATGAACACAGCATCAAGGTCAACTACTGTACTGATGGTAAGTTCTTCAATTTGAAAAGGCTACAAGCCAAGACCAAAGTGGAGGGAGTGTTGGTGCATGATTTTCTGTTTGCAGATGATTGTGCACTCAATGCAGCCTCTGAAGCTGAGATGCAACAAAGTATGGATCAATTCTCTGTGACCTGTGCTAATTTTGGCATAATAATTAATACCAAGAAAACACAGGTGCTCCATCAGCCACCACCACACCATGCATACATGGAACCATTGGTTACAACAAATAGAGAAGTTTTGAATGCTGTGAATAAGTTCACTTACCTTGGTAATGTACTTTCCAGGGATGCACACATTGACAATGAGGTTGATACACACATTGCCAGAGGTAGCTCAGTGTTTGGGAGGCTCAAAGAAAAGTTTGGGAGAGAAGAGGTATTAGACTGATTATTAAACTGAAGGTCTGCAGTGCCATTGTGCTGATCTCATTGTTGTATGCCTGTGAAGCATGGACAGGCTACCAGTGTCATGCCAGGAAGCTGAATCACTTCCATTTGAATTGTCTTAGGAAGATTCTGAGGATCACCTGGCAGGATAAGGGACCAGACGCTGAAGTCCTTGCTTGAGCTGACCTGCCAAGCATTCAAAGTATGATTCAGAAAGCGCAACGCTTAAGCACTGGCCACATTGTTGAAAGGCAAAAAGTACACTTGCCAAAAAGACTATTTTATGGAGAACTGACATGAGGCACGTGATCACAAGGTGGTCAGAGAAAGCAACACAAGGACACTCTCAAGGTCTCTCTTAAGAACTTTAGATTTGACTGTGCAAAATGGGAGACACTGGCACAGGATGACTCAGCATGGTGTACCCACATCAGAATGGGTGCTGTGCTCTATGAGAAAAGCAGAATTGAGACAGCACAAAATAAACGTAGGATGCACAAATTTGGAGTAGCTCACCACAAATATTCACACGGACTATCTGTGTCCAACCTGTGATAGAGCATTCCAAGCTTGTATTGGTCTGATCAGCCACAGTCAGACAGAAATTTCACTTTATCATGGTGATGTCATTTTGGTCCTCTTCAAGAATGAAGGACAACAATCAATTCAATCCTTCCATTTTACAGTCAGAAAAAAGGAAGCCCTTAATGACAGCATATAATGACAGTGTATTAGATTTGGGTATGGAGGAACAGGGTTTCCACAGAACTTCACAATCATAGTACTTCAAAAACCACAAAATTTAAGAGTTAGGAAGGGATCTTAGGGGCTATCTTGTCCAACCTCTGGTTCTTTGAGCATCTAGGTAGAGTAGTGGAAAGAGTGGTAAGTCTGGAGTTAGGATGAACTAAGTTCACATTCAGCTGCAAATCCTTACTAGCTGTGTAACCCTTGGTGAGTCACTTTTCCTTTCTTTTAGCAGTTTCCTTTACCATAAAATGGGAGTAATAAGGGCACCTACCTTGCAGAAATGTTTTGAAGATCAAATGATAAGATATTTGTATAAAAGCCCAGTGCCTGGCATATAGTAGGTACCATTTAAATGTTTATTCTTTTCCTCTTCCCTTTTCTGCTTCCCTTCCTCCAATCCAGGCCTGCTACTTAACACCTGTATGATTTTTCTGGAAGTGACAAGTTCACCCCTGCCTCATATGGTAAGGTAGCCTTACATTTTAGAAAGACTAACCTTGAAAACTACAGGCGTGATCCCATTCCATCATGTCACCTCTAACCTTTTCACCCATTTCACCTTTGGAAATCTGATTCTCTTTTAAAACAGTTGATTATCCATTATTAGTATAAAGTTCAAGCATATGATGACTATTTTTTTATGGCAGACTTACTTTTCTGATCGTATTTCGTCCAGACTACAGCTTGAGGAATTTGCTGGGGACTTACCAGCCTAGTTTCCAGCCATCAAGAGAAAAGTCTAGGGCGGAAGATGAAAGGCCATGACTAATCTACATCCTCCAAGGCAATGTGGCTCCCAGACTCTTGCTTCACTGATCGTGATCCCATTCAAAGATACATAAGTCATGAAGGGACTATGAGTAGCTGACATGGACCAACCCATTCTTTTTATAGATAACTCATATAAAACATTCTTTTTATAGATAAATCACATGAGGCCCACATAAGGGAAGTGACTTGCCCAATCACATGGGCAGTCAAAAACCAATGTAGGATTTGAGCTCAGACTTCCTGATTCCTGGACCAGTGCTTTTTACTCTTTCCCAATGTCACCTCATATAGAAGCCTGCAGGACTACTACAGAACTCACCAATCCATATTTTTTCCTGTCCTTAAATTGTCTACACTCTCCTTTTTAAATCTGAACTTGATCTTTCATTTCATTTAGGATTATTAGGACCTTCAGGATTTTAACCAGAAGGGTACTGATGATTAAGTAATTATATTTATTTGAGACATTACATTTCAATGAGTTTGGCTTGAAACTTCTTTCCTCCAAATATAAATTATGGTCACTGGATCATATAGAATTAGATCTGGAACAAATCTTGGATGTCATTGTTAACCTTCCTTCTCAGATAAAGTATTGACATCCAGAGAAGTTAATGACTTACTTGCTCAAGATCAATAATGTGCTTTGTAACAGAGTTACCTGCACCCAGGGCCTCTGACTCCAAATCTAGTGCTCTTTCCAGTGTCTATCTTCATCAGTTCAAACATGATGGAGCCTTCAGGTGGAGCCTTTTAGCCAAGAAAGGGTTAGACAACCTTTGTATTTGCTTTAGGCACAGCTTACCACACAGCTAAGACATACATGTATATTGGATGGAAAGCTGAGCGGGTACTGCTATAAACACTTTCTGGGGATTATCTACAAGACAGAAAATTAAAAGCACATACTTTGTTATTTAAATGAACTGTGGTTTTATTAACGTCAATAATCCTTGTATTAAGACAGAAAACAATCATCACCTTTGACTCCAAAATGGTGGTGAGCTTCTTCTTTGAGTTTAAATTTGTTGGTTCTTGGAATGACAGATGTATGTTCTATTGACAGGTCCAACTTGGGAGAACATGACTGAGTTTGTACTCTACTGTCCAGGCCCCAAGAACTTGGGGTACTTTATACTGAGGTCATGACTGAAAATCAGGGGATTTTAGGCCTCCATAGAAATTATAGGCCTGTATTTCGATTCTCTCTACACACATGCACACATACATATACACATGTAGATGTCATACATATGCACATACATACAAACACAAAATGATAGAATCATGGGTGTATATGTACATTACACACATCCATATAGATTTATATGCACATATTTGTGTATATACACTTATATAGATGATTCTTTTTTCAGGAGTAATTAAAGAATGTTGCAATTTCTCAAAGCAACATAGCTTTAGTATGCACATATACATACAATGCATTTACATATGTATTTATATATTTATCATGTATTAGATTCTGTTCTATAGTTTGTCTTTGTAATATAGTTTGTCTGTGTGCACATGCACACACATTTCTCAGCACGTATTCTTTTCCATACCCATGTATCTCCCATAAGTTTGTTATGAGATGAAAGGAAGTTCACCCAACACGCAAGAGCCTATCTTAACTACTCTTGACCTTATGAGGACACTACTGGAGTATACAGTCGGTCCCTTGATATTCTCTCACCCTTTTCTTGTAACTAACACAGACATTTTCAATCATTCCTTTGATGATATCCTAATTTGTTGCGTATTGACATCACCAGCACTCTTCTTGACACCACCTTATACTTCTCCATGGTATTCTAGGAAATATTACATTTAGATTATTCAGAGCTTCTAGAGTTTCACTATTTACTGCCAATGTCCTAATATGTGGTACTATAGGATTCTGTGATTAAACGTTTTCCCACTAAAAGTCATAACCGTTCTAAATAAAAGAGAGAAACTTTGAAGACGAATAACAGACTGGATGAATCAAATCATGCAAAAAGTGAGTAATTTACTCTTCTGATCACAGAATATTTGTCTATTCCAAATTTTATATGTAATCAACATTATTGCTTTTTTCCAAGAAGAATTTGTCATCAAAACTAAAATAATTTTCTGAACAAGACAAATAAACAGTGCTGAGAACATCTTGTCACTTCGATATTTATTTTGGTTCCACATAGTCCTGTGGTCAATGGCAGCCTTCAGTGTAGGCTGAATAGGCAATCACCTATGTGAGTAATTTCAAGAGGCCTCTACTTAGCTGCCCATGTAAATATGTATCTATTTTACGCCTGACATTCTATTGTGTTTATTTTGTCCTTTGAGTTTATTGCTTTAGTTACTATGAATATACATCTTCCTGGGAAGAGATTCCTTCAAATCAGCTCATTCATTTATACTTTGCTGTGAATAAGCTTCATATCCTTTCCTCTTAGTTCTTTTGGTACTAATAACAGCTCAGATTAATTGTACACTTGTAGATTTACAAAATATCTTCCTCACAATAGCTTTATGAAATTTAGGTCATGCAAATATTGTCATAATCATATTATAGGTGATGAAACTGAAGCTCACAGAAGTTATTAAGTGACTTCTCCATTTTCACACCATCAGAGGCAGGACTCAAATTCCCATGGATTGTGAATCCTGATCTAGGGAAGTCTCTACTGCAATATACTAGACGAAAGAGAATAGGAGTCCAACAGTCTCCTGAATAAATGGGTTGGGTGCCACTGAAGGAGGAAAAGGGTGATGATTGGATCATAGGATTTTTATTTAGCAGGAATCCTTTATTCCAGTCTCATTTTACAGATTAAGTCACTGAGCCCCAGAAAAGGGAATTTTTACTATTCCCTCCCTGCTTCCCATGATTACCTACTAGCTATTAGCAACTAATTGGTATAGTAGATACAGTGCTCGTCCTGGAGTCAGGAAGACCAGAGTTCAGATTGGCCATATACTAATTGGTAATTAGTCATTAAATCCCTTAAGCCTTGACTGACTCAGTGTCCTTACCTATGAATTGGTGGTGATAATATCACTTACCATGTATTGTTGATATGCTAAAATGAGACATTTATAAATAATTTTGCAAAAGCACTCAATCAATTCTAGCAAATTTTATTTTTGTTATTGTTATTTTTATAGTGGCATAAATAGTGCTAGATGTCTATTCTTCTCTGCTTCCTACTAAAGGATACTTAAAAAAAACCTATAAAAGTTGACTACATGAATGAAAAATTTAAACATAAATATGTATTTATATGTGCTTAAATCTTCTAACATATCTGTGATTTCATTGAATCAGGCAGTCTCTCCAGCAATGTAGATGACAACCCATATGTAACTAGTAAGTATCTTATCCATATACTTATATTCCATAAATTTGTCATAGGGCAATGTACTCTACCAATGTCACCTAGTAGGAGCTTCTCAATAAATACTAAGTGCTTGATTTTGTTTTTCCTGGTGCCATGATGGAGTCATACGATGGATACAATATAATACATACAGTACAGTACAATACAATGCAAAAAAACCACACTTAACTGTTCTACTTTGTAATCAAAATATTTTCAAGGTGACTGATCAGAGTAATGGGTACATTCTGTGTCCATAAAGATAGGTAGTTATGATCTGGGTTATCTGGGTTATGGAGGAGAGAAGGGGTTTGTATGTGGAAGGGGGATGGTGGTGGCAGAGTCACACATCATTTTGTCACTTGGGTTCTATTTTTCTCTTTTAGATTTGAAAGGCCTAAATGACTTTGCATGACTGAGAAATTCCTGGATGTTTTTCATGCATGAAGAATCAAGCATAGTTTAGAAAGCTCTGTTTCTATTTGTTCTCTTAAAATATTCTGAATTTAGTAACCATCAACAAAAGTGCTCTCAGCGGTAGTATATATACTAAAATTGGAATGGTACAGAGAAGATCAGCATGGCCCTTGTGTATGGATGACACACAAATGCATGGCGTTCCATATTTTTGAAGACAGATCTTCATGAAAATAAAATAAAATGTAATTTTAAAAAGCATCAACAAAAGCACATAACCAAATACAGAGATAAGGAAAAAGCATGCATATATGAAACCGCAAATTCCTTCTATTTATGCTTTTGAAAACATATATTTTAGTTGAATAGAATCATTACAAAAAGTCATTTGTTTTCATATCCTCTTTGGAACTCTTCTTATTTTGTGCATTTTTCTGTTATTTAATACTATTTTCATTATTATTTTATCTAATTCTCAGCAATTGCCTTGGAGATTTTAGTCCTCACACCTCTACAATGTCTACCTTAGGGCTCTACCATACTGATTAGAGAGTGTTCCATCTATACCATTATTGAGGGTTTATCCTAGACGTGGTTTATGAATTCACTGCATTCTCCTTGACCATCTTCTTACTAACTGCCTTCCAGCATTTATGTCTCCTTTCCTTCTCTCCTTCTTCCTTTATTCTTTAAAAAAAAAAGGTTTTATTTTTACATCACTGTAGTTATCTCCAGTACCCCTTTCTCTCTCCCTCCCAGAGAGCTATCCTACATAACAATTAGTAATTTTGAAGGAAAAAAAAAACCAGCACAACTGATGGATATATTGGAAAAAATTAGAAAATATGTACTTTGTGTAACAATTGTGTGTGTGTTCGTCCTTTATTGCTGAAGAAGACGATGCTATCAGAGAAATAATGACATGACTTGCACTTGACTTTGTTTTGAGGGAGGAAGGGCTGTGCAGGTCACCAGCCTCACTTCTCCTCCAGAGCCATCTGGATCCAGTGACCAGATATTCATCAGGATGACTGGAGATGGCCCAGGATGAGGTAATTGGGGTTAAGTGACTTGCCCAAGGTCACACAGCTAGTGAGTGTCAAGTGTTTGAGGTGAGATTTGAACTCAGATCTTCCTGACTCCTTCATTGGTGCTCTATCCACTGCATCACCTAGCTGCCCCTTTGTAACAATTGTGGAATTTGTAAGAAGAAGGATATTCTGTGACATTTCTTCAGTAGAGTCATGGTTTATCTTTTTTGGTTTTCTTACAAAAACTTTTAATTTTCTCTTTGGTTATTCTTTCCATTTACATTGTAGCAGTTATTGTTTATATTTTTCTGAATCTGATTTTTTTAATGCTTTCTACTTTACCAACATTGGGTTATTGAGTTCTCTTGTTTCTGATTCTCTCCTGCCTCATGTATTGCATTGATCTATCTCACTATTCTTTAACCAATACCAGATGGTTTTGATGACTCCAAATAGTTTGGTATTTGATATAACATATAGTTTGAGTTCTGGAAGTGCTATTTCCTCTTTATCACTGTATTTTTTCATCATTTACTTTGATCTTTGTCCAAAATGAATTTTGTTATAATTTTATGAAGTTTTATAAAGTATACCCATGATAGTTTGATTGTTTTGGTATTAAATGTGTTAATGTTAGTAGCACTGTCATTTTTTATTGTATGAGTACTGAATATTCTTCTATTTAACTTGTTCTTTATTTCCTTAAGGAGCACTTTGTACCTGAATCTATACATTTCTTTTATGTACTTTCCTATGTCAATCTTCTGATATTTACACATTTTTTTTTTTACTAATTTTGCATTAGTTTTACTTTTCTATTATTACTTCTTGGATTTTGTTATTATTATATTGAAATGTTGTTGATTTTTTAAGGATTATTTCATAACCTGAAATTCTTAGTTGTCTCAGTTTCATTTCTGATTCCTTAGGATTTTCTAAATACACTATCACATTATCAACAAATAACAATAGCTTATCTCTTCTTTGTTTATTTTATGCTTTTGATTTCCTTCTTTCATCTTATTATACTTGCTAATATTTCCAGAACTAGTGAGGAGAGTAGGAACTTTTGTTTCATTCCATATTTATTAGAAAAAATCTAATATATTCCCATTGCATGCGATAACTTGCTTTTATTTTTAGATAGGTTTTAAAAATGATATTAAGTAGAAAAAAGATCTTAGGGTTTTTAGCATAAAAAAGAGTAGTATGATTTGTCAAAGGTTTTGATGGACCTATTGAGATGTTGTCCATCCTTTGTATTTGAGGAGAATCAATGATATCATGATGTTATGGTCAAGATGCAGTGTGTTCATCTGTGGCTGATCAGTCAAGATGTCACCCATCTATTGAGATAATAATTTTTTTGATGTTTGAACTTTTTATATGATTAATTATGTTTATGGTTCCTTTCACCATATTGTAGTTTCCCTGATTATCCATTTTTATTTTTTGGATGTTTATTTTTGCTTTGACAGATAGCATGACTGCAACTTCTCCTTTTTTGGATTCACTTGATAAAATTTTTTTTTTCCATCCCCTCAGCTTTCTTTTGGTTGTATCTTTTTTTTCCCACTGTGTTTCTTCTAAGTCACAGATTGTAGTGTTTTGTTTTCTTATAGTCTGTCACTCTTTTATTTAAAAAAAAAAAAAAGATTGGATTATTCAACCTATTCTCATTTAAAGTTATGAGATATGTTTATATTTTCTCCATTTGTGTCTAATATTATTTTCAGTTTATGATTTTGCCTTCATCTACTATAAATGCAGTACTAACTCCTTCAGTTCCTTTAGCTAATTCTTTTTAAAGTGGTCTTGTTTCTAATGGTTTCCTTGCATTCACCTTCAACCCCCTCCTCCCATTAGTTACCCCTTTCCTTTTGGGGTTTTACTTATTAGTTCATTTTTATTTCCTGTTTTTGTCTGGTTATTTAATTCTTCCTCTCTTTTTTTTCTTAGTCAAGTAGATTATTCCTTTCCTTTCCTCCCCTTCAACCTATCCACTTCATTAGTCCATTTTCCAAAGAGGATATTTCTCATTCTCTTAATTATTCATGCTCCCTGTCTCTCTGCTTGAGTCTCATTCTGTGGTTCATGGTCCCTATACTTACCTAGGCTCAATCTGTTAAATGGAATAAAATATTAGCAAGTATCCATTCTGGGAAATTTCTATGATTCCTGGACTGAACTTGCCCTGGAGATTCCCCTTTTCTATTGGGTCTCATTTTTCAAACTGCGTATTCCTGCAAATGACATCAAGGACACTTTCCTATGGTGGAACTCCTCTCCCTAATGTCTCTGATCATGTAGCCCACCACTGATTTATATCTTCTTCCTAATTAACCTCTTTCCCTATTTGCCATAACATGTACCTCCCAGGGACCATGCTCTTCCACTCTCCAATGTTCCAGCTGTCTTCAGGAGTTCTCACTTCCCCACTCCCACGGTAGTACAAATGATTTTTTCAAGACCACATCATATTCTTTAGCAGAACATCATTCTTCACCTACAGTGGAGCTCTTTCCTACAACTAAACCAAGACCCCTCCTTTTTGTTCTCCCTTTTCAATACTCCCTCCTCCCCACTCATTCTCTTGTAGGTATTTTTTCTTCCTAAGAATCTATAGGAGTCACCTTCCACTCACTGACAATCCTTGATTTGACCGAGGAACACCACAAACTTTCCTCTATGGCTGAGGATATTGTTTTTCATATATACTCTCATTTTGTTATGTAGTCCCTAACCTCTCCACACTTCCCTGAGAAAAGATTGATTTAGCTGTATTTGCCGTGAGGTTCATAATGCCCAGGCCTCTTCATTGTTACCTTTATCCATCTTCTTGTTTGTGTTTAGAAAGAATTGCCTTACTGGTTTCTCTACTGCAACTCTGTTATTGCTGTACTTGGCTGCTATATTCATTCATTCCTCTTTCATTTCTATTGTCTAGGATGTTTGAAAAGCAAATGATCTCTTTAGGCTTGAATTTTTTTTTTTAAAGAATATTTTAAATGGCCCTTTTCCTCTCCTCCCACCTCTTCTCCCCTCCCTCTTCTCCCTTCCCTTCTCCCCTTATTGCCCTTCCCTTCTCCCCTTACTGCCCTTCCCTTTCCTCCCCTCTCTCACTCCTCTCCTATACCCCATCCTTTCCTTTATTCCTTATCCTTCCTCCTTTCCGTGGCCTAGACGATGCAGCGGTGGAAATAGCCAAGGAAGCCACAGAACCACCGAGGTGGACATCATGGGGCTATGCCAGGACAGGTGAGCGGACACACCAGTGAAGACTATAAACTTCTGGAAAACATGAACTGACTAGCTTGAATATCTAGAAATAAATGATATTGCAGTAAACATAAGTAGAAACTGAAAGAACTTAAACCAGAAATATGTAGCACTTCAGTCTTATCTAGACCAGATCACTTTAATTAAAGAGAAAGTAGCAGCTCTTGAGCAGGCAGCCTACAAGTTGGATGCAAATTCAAAGAAACTAGAAGCAAAATATGAGAAGTTAGAGAGACAATGAAAGAATTCTTTAGCACAAAGACTTTAACTACAAGACTTTCATAAGAGCTGAAATGTGTGGGAAGGAGCTTATCTGCTCTGTGCTTCAGTTTCAGGACAGGAAGCTGTGCTGCTGATCAAGGAGAATCTCAGACCCATCTTTGATTGGATGTGTAACTTTGGCCACCCCTTGATGCCTTCCCAAATATGTACCTCTAGAACTTCATCTTACCATGTGCTTCATTATGTGCCCTGGGCCAAGGCTCAGAAATCAGGATCAACCCTGTCCAGAGCAGATACAGATCTCATCTCCCTGTCTCCTTCCTCCCCCCGCCCCCTTCTTTAGGGCTCCATTTTTGACTCTTTGCTCTGAATATGCTTCTCATAGAATGTTTTCAATGCCTCTTTATTATTAAACATCATCTTTTTTCATTTAAGTTCATGTTTGCTGGTTAGGTCACCCTGGACTGCACCCTTAACTTCATGGCTCTTTAGAGCATATTATTCCATTCTTTTGTGTATTTTGGTGCATGAAGAATGGTCTTGTACTATTTGAATTCCCTTTCCTTTGTATTTGAAGATCTTTCTCCTGATCTTGGAATATTTTTTTTCTGAATTTATTTGCTGCAACTAACTAAAATATTAGTTATTGTCCTTCATTCTTGAAGCAAACCAAAATTACATCAGATTTCAATGTGTCTAACTGATTCATCAGACCATTATGAACTCGGAATCCTATACCACAGGTTGAGCACAAATAGTCTGTGTGAACATTTGGGGTGAATACTCTAAATTTGTGCACCCTACATTTCCATTGAGCTGTTTGAATCCTGTTTGCTCATGGAGCACCACACCTTCTCTGATGTGGACACACCATGCTGAGTGGTCCTGGGCCAGTGTCTCCTATGTCACACAATCAATTCCAAAATTCTTAAGAGAGACCTTGAGAGTGTCCTTGTATTGGTTCTTCTGGCCATCACGTGATGTGTAAGTTCTCCATAAAATAGTTGGTTTTTTTCTGTTTTGACAAGCATACTTTTTGCATCAGAGTTGCCTTCTCTGAAACAGCATTTGAATGCTTGGCAGTTTACTTCAAGTAAGGACCTCAGTGTCTGGTACCTTACCCTGCCAGATGATCTTCAGAATCTTCCTAACAGTTCAAATGGAATCTTGGAGTTTACAGCATTGTTTTTGTTTTTTAAGTGATCTATTAATTCTTCCTATTTGTATTTCTTTTCCTGTATTCATAAGTTCTGAGTATTTTTCTTGTATTATTTCTTGTTTTATGGTATCCAGTGTTTGATGTCACACGTTCTTCTGGGAAACCCTATGATCTTTACATTGTCTCTATGCATCCTGTCTTTGATATCAGAATGTTTTGCTTGAATAAAGAGCACATTTTTCTTTTAATTTTCTAGGTTTTTCGTTTCTTCTCGTTTTTCCTTGATTGTCCTTAACTTCTGTGTATTTGCATTCCTAATCAACTGTTCTCTCTTTGGTTTCTTTGATAAGTCTTTCCAGTCATAGATTCAGATTTCCTTTTCATTTTTGCAGTACATGCCATAAATTCTGTCATAATTCTCATTTCTCTTTTAAAATACACATGAAGAGCATGTTGTGGTTCTATATTCTCAAACTCCTCAGTACCCTGTGTCTTATCGAGTATTAGATCACTTTTCTTTTCTTGAAATTTTAAATTCATAAATGCCTGAAGATATTTATTAAATCTGGAGGCCATATTTATTTCTGCTTTTTATATTTTCCCTGTTGATTTATCTGCTTATATTCATTTCAGGTCTCTGAGCTTTCTTCTATCTGAGATGTTCTTTGACCAAGCACCAGAAATCTTCCTTCCATTCTTGCTCTCCAGTTCTGGAGCCAAGAAAAATTAGGAAAAACAGAACAAAACAAACAATTACATAAAGCGTACCCAGAGCATTAGAAAAGTCTAATCTTTTATACAATGTTCCGCATCCATATTCCTCCATTTTTATAACAAAACTGGGTCAAAGGGAGAACTGCCTTTTTTATCTCTTCTTTTTAATCAAGTTTTGTTATTATATTTTCACAGAAATCAATTTTATTTTGTTATTGTTTATTCCATATGTCATGGCTCTGCTTATTTTGCTTTATATCAGTTCACATACATCTTCCTGTATATTTCTATAGCCACTCTATTGATCATTTTAACAGTGATATAACATGCTACTACATTCACGTACCACAACTTGGTTAGCCAATTTCAATTTGCTGATTGTCTATTTTGTTCCCAGGTCTTTGCTACCACACAAAGTAATGTCATGAATACTTCAGTGGGCTTTCTTTTTTTTATTGGTCCTCTTTAGATATATACTCAGTGCTGGTACCCTGGGATCAAAGGATATAGAAGTTTTCATTACTTCCTTATCACAATTCCAAGTGGCTTTCCAGAATGACTAAACCAACTCACAATTCCACTAACAGTACATTTGCATGTTTATGTTTCTAAAAATCTTCAAATATTGACTTTTCCAGGCTTTTGTCATCTTTTCCAATTTGCTGGGGATAACGTGAAATCTTGGAGTTGATTTCATTTACACTTACTTGCTTATCATTTGTGATTGTGAGCAAAATTTTATATGAATGCTGATATTTTACTTTTAAGAATTGCTTTTGATAATTTTATGTCATATATTTATTGTGATTGCTTTTCACCTTTCTGATTTTAATAAATTTTATTCTTTAATAATTTTAATAATAAATTGGTATTTACTAATACCTATTCTTTAATAATAAAGTAATTGTGATTCTTTAATATTTCCTTCTGATTTTAATAATTCAATTTTACTATCTCTAATCTTTAATTATTGTGTATAGGTTTTCCAGGACTATTTGGTTAAACATATTCAATTGTTCTTTTTCCTTCATTTTTATCATTTTAAACTTTGATTTTGATTATTTCATGATATTTTTTCCTTTTTGAATATTAGTATATTCATATCTTAGCTTCTCTACCATCAAATTCAATTAATTAATTTTCCTTTATTTCCTTCCTTCTTAACATAAGCCATCAGAGATATAAAATTGCTTTTCAGAAATGTTTATTCTGCTTCCCTATCACTTACTGTCAAGGACATTACCATCCTCCCAGTCACCAAAGCTCACAACTTAGGTGTCATCTGTGTCTCCTTGCTTTCTCTTACCTTCCCCCACCTAATCAATTACCAGGTGCTGTTGATTCTACCTTAATAAGTCTCTTGCATATATTCCACCTTCTCTCCACTGAGACAATTCTGGTGCAGGTTCTTATCACTTCATGCATGGATCATTGCACTGTCATTGAATATTTTTCAATGACAACATGACTACATGACTATTGGGCCTGTAACCTGTGTTGGTTCCCACTCTTCAAGGGGCATGCAGCCCTGCTAACTCCCACTGTCATTGAGTAGCCTTTCTGGACCACATGCAGAGCTATCTGAGGTCTCCCCAAGCAGAGTGTTCCTCAAACTTTGACTGACAGGCTGGGCCTTGATTTTTTTCTCTTTCTTCACAATTATCTAAAATATTATTTTTCATTTTATAATTAACAAATTTTTGAAATTCCTCATTTTTGACGCTGATTTTTAGAATAAGAAAGAAACTATTAAAACATAACAAAGTGCCCCTCTTCCATATTTTTCTATATTTCAACAGCTACTGTGCCCCCCTCCGAGTATCTTATACCACCTCATTTTATCTCCTGTTTTCTTCTTTACATTAGTATGTAAGTTCATTTAAGGCAGGGACTATTTTTTGTTTTTTTTGTTGGTTTTTATTTGTATTGAAGACGTAACAGAGCAAGTTCATACACAGCAAAAGCTTAATAAATGCTTGTTACCTACCTTCTGATCAGTCTTCTTGCCACAAGTCTCTCTATACTCCAGCATAGACTATCATCCATTCAGCAGTCAAAAAGATCTTCCTCAAGCATATGCCAACTTTTTTCCATGATTGCCACTCTCTCTGTTTCTGTCTATCTTCTATATTTTTTTTCTTTGTGGGTGTGTTTTTTTTCCTTAGTGCTTAGACAGTGCCTGCCATATAATAGGAGTGTGATAAATATTTGTGATTTTAACTCATAAGTTTTCTAGGTTTTACGTATTTTGTCATGATCCTCAATCTGTGAAAAATTATGGAGGAAAGAAAATCGAGTAGAGTGATACTTCAGTCAGTCCTGTAAAAGGAAAATTGAGCACTACTATGATGCATTTTTATGTGGCTTTTCTTACTTGAAGAGTCCTAGTATAGATTGTTCCTTCAGTTCAGTCTATTTTATTCTATAGCAGTTGATACATCTCCCTAGGTTTCTATTATTCTCAATATTTATCATTTTATATAGTATAATTAATATTCTATTACACTTGTAATCTACATTTTATCCAAGTATTTCTCAACTGATGGGCAACCTCTTTATTCTCACCTTTTACTGTCATTTTTTTTCTTATACATCATGCATATTTCCCCTTATTTCCCTTCCTTTCTCCTCCCTCCCAAGAATGTGTATGTGTGCATGTATGTGTGTGTGTGTGTGTGTGTGTGTGTGTGTGTGTGTGTGTGTGTTCTGGGGGAGCACCAATGTAGAACATTACATAGAATGTCAGATTTTTTTGTCTTAATTTTTTTCTTTCCCTTAAAAAATGGTTCTACTATAAATATATTTGTAGTGTATATCTTTAGCATTACTGGTAAATCAAAGATTATATACAGGTATTTTATATTTCTACTATTGTTCCGAAATTTTTCTTTAAAATTGAATGAATCCACATCACCATAAAAATGTGTGTGTATTTATTTTCCCACAGCTTTCCAAACATTTACTATTTTCAGCTTTTGTCTTATTTACCTATCTTATTGAAAAAAGGTAGAGAAAATCTTAGACTCTATTTCTCATGATTAGTGATTTGTGGTGTT
The DNA here is from genome assembly GCF_028372415.1 of Notamacropus eugenii. Classification (NCBI taxonomy): domain Eukaryota; kingdom Metazoa; phylum Chordata; class Mammalia; order Diprotodontia; family Macropodidae; genus Notamacropus; species Notamacropus eugenii. The sequence continues at coordinate 552,116,912 of NC_092872.1, forward strand.
CTTTCAAGTGATTTTTCATACTTATCACTTCCTTCTATAATTCTTTCTTATAAATGTGTCCATTAAATGTAAACTTGCTTAAATGGGAAGTAGATTTTTGGGATGCACAAATTTTTTTTTACTTTTTAGTCTATTATTTTTTGTAGAAGTATTTTAAAATTTTCTCTTGAGAAGTTTTGATTTATCTGTTTTTCTGATCTAGTCATCAGGCAAGGTCTGTAGCTATGCTGAGTTACTATGAAAGGCTGGCCAGTGTTTTCAGTGTACCCACCTTCCTAGGAGTTTTATTATTACATCCTTGTCACTTCTGTTTCTCCCTTTAGGTGTAGCTTTTTTCTCCAGGGGCTCTCACCACTATCTTCCCCTCTGGAAGGTTTCATTTGCTTTTGAAACCAGCTTCAACTAAGATGCTGGTGTATTAAAATCTAGAAAACCCCAGATTCCTCACTTTAAAGGTGCACTACAAGAATCAATTGTAAAGAAAGAGGGGATGGGCATAAGCTCCTCCATACAGTCAAAAACACACAAAAATACTTCCAGAAACCCAAAGAGGCTCTTAATGGAATCCAGTAGGGTAAGTGGAAGGCACAGTCAATAAGCAAGCTGGTTCCATAGTAGGAGAACAGCACTGAAGCTAGAACCCAGGGAATTGACACTCTAGCCATAGAAGGAAATAGGTCAACAGGGGTCAGGTGGGTTTATGAGGAAGGGTAGGATTGGTAAGGGGCTAGTTATAAGTAAAACAAATTCCATTGTGGGGGTAGAGCATGAAGGAGGGATTACAAGGGAATCTTGAAAGAACAGGCTTGTATTTGGAACATGAGGATAAGGGAAGACAAAGAGCTAAGTAGAGAGAAACTGAATCAATTATAGATTAACAGTTGAAATATTTACCTAACTTGCCATTCGTGATCATCTTCTTGGCAAAGAGGGAAGCTGGAGAAAAGGGAAAGAAAAAGTACAAGTGGCTAGAAAGGATACACAAATAATAATTATTATGACAAACACAAATGGGATAAACTTATTCACAAAACTGAAGGGAATATATCATAATCAATTAGAAAACAAAAACTACAATATTTTGCTTATAAGAAACTACCCTGAAACTTATAAGTTCATTGAATTAAAATATGTGTAGGGAGCAAACTCTATTACATTTTTATCTGAATTTAAAAAAAAATCAGGGGTAGCAATTATCTCAAAAAAAGATAATAAAGTAGATTTTATTATAGGAAGAGTGAAATTACCATTCTTAAAGATATCACATTGAATCACTGTTATATATATGTATTTATTTCTCTATTAATATTTATGTACATTCTATATATATGTACAAGCATGTACATACACATAGCTGATAACATCTAAACACTTAAGGGAAAAGCTAATTGAGCTGCAGAAAGAAAAAGATAGTAGAACAATAAAAGTAGGCTAACAGTAGCAGGGGAACACTTTGAGACATAAGCAAATCAATAGAATAGTAACCAGCAATGCAATTGAGAACCTGAATAAAATTTTAGAGAAATTAGATGTGATGTCTCTCTGGTTACTGATTACTCACTGGTAAAGAAAGGAATCTACACAATCTCAGCCCGGCATAAGTTCTTTAGAAATTGACCTTGGATTGTGGCATAAAAAATTTTACAAACAAATTCACAAAAGAAGAAATATTAAACATATTAGTTACTGACAAAAATGCAATAAACATTATGTTCAGTGAAGGACCTTTAAAGAAAGAATTTAAAATAGAGACTAAATCACTTCTGAAAGACATGGTGGGTCAAAGAAAATAGAAACAATAGAAAATGAGACAACACGCCAACCCTTGGTGTTGACACTATTTTAAAAAATATATAGTAATTGGATGATCATTTGGCCTGGATTTCCCCACTCTTCTCAAGTAATTAATTAATAAATATTTAGTGAATTCTTTTTCTAGGAAAGCTCTCTACTAGTTGTTGTGGCACTTTATATATTTCCAACAGAATCATATAAGGCATAGTCCCTGACTTAAGCTTATCATCTAATTATATAGACAGGACCTATAACCATGAAAATATAATGGGTAATAATAGTCTACTTTTCTATGGTATTTTACAGATCTTAAAATACATTCCTTACAAAAACTCTGCAAAATAGATACCATTATCATTTATACATTATAAAAGTGGGGTTCATAGAATGCAAGTGACTTGTTTCTGGTCACATGACTAAAAGTATACCAATATAATCCATTTCTGGGCCCCAGGTAGATCTGGCAATAGCCTTCTTGGGTTAAAGGGCCCCTTCAGCTGCAGATAATGCACATGGCTAGGGTTCCATCCTAGTGAGGCCTGTTTGGTCCTTAATAATTATGGGTAGATTGTTTTTCTTAACTCTCTGACTTTTTACACCTCCACCCTAGAGTTCTTAAGAGCATCACTTGCAGCTTAGGTTTAGTTCATTTTAGGTTCTCACCAAATGAGACAAGAAAGTTCTTCAATATCCAAAGCAAATCAGGTGTAAAGCAGCTATTTATTTCTTCCACACAAAATAAATGTTTAAAACATGAACCAAAAAAGTCATGTAGACAAATATTTAAACCTGAAGTGACAATTTAAAACTATTATTCTACTGTCCCACAAAGTTGATTCTTAAAATATCAAAACAAGAGAGATTTTATGATACTGCTGAATTTATGTTTCTAGTTCACCTTGAATTCAGTCCTAGTCAATTCAGGACACATATGTATGTGCATATGAACACATATACACACATTGATCCTACATGTGTAAACATGTGCCATATACATAAATGCTTTTATCTGCATATGTATATCTTATTTACGTGTGTATAGATTCCCATAGCGGTATACAATTCCATCTCTCTATACACATACGTATATAACACATATATATAGATACAGATATAAGTATTTATATATACAGAGAGAATTAGACTGTTTCCCTCTATGTATTTATATATGTATATTTGTAGTATTTATGAATATATATTATAATGTTATATATAATAAAACAATAAATATATATGTTTATTATGTGTGCACACTCATACATAAGCATATTATATATATTCATTCACTTATATTCACGTACATACTTTATATATACATATATGCATACACACATAAATGTGATATATATATGTATATAGATGTGTATGTGTGTGTTTGTGTGTAACCTTATGTAACTTACAGTCTTAGAATATTGCCTGGGGGCACCGAGAGCTTTGGTGACTTGTTCATTTAAGGGTCATCCAGTTAGCATGTCAGAGGCATAACTTCAGCCCATGTCTTGCAGACTGAGAGCACAGCATTCTATTTACTATGCTACATAGCTGCAAAAGAAGAACTATATGTGTAACAAAAAGCTTCTAATATGAATAATAGTCTTCAGGTTTTCTTAACCTCAACTCCACCACAGCATGCACACAGTGAGGAAAATATGATGGTTTTGTCTATAGCCCAGTTGCAGGAGGAGAGATAACAGGAGTTTTAAAATGAAAACTCTGTTTTAGTGGTTCATGTAGGACAAGCAAACTACAGAGCGTGACTTTGAGGTACTCTCTGGACAAATTGCCCATTATTGGAGATAGTCTGCTCAAACTAAATTAGAATTATTACTAATTAAGGATGTGTGAATAAATTTGAATATATTAGTATTTGCTGGTCTCAGTGTTTATTAACTTTATAGTCTTGTTTTAGAAAATTTCATGGCTCTGCAGCAATCTTATTTGGGGGGTTATCTGCTGGAGAAAGAGGTAGCAGAGGAATTAGAAAAGGAAGATGTGCAATTAATTAAAAGGGTATTAGTTCTTGCTCCTAATTAAAATCAAATGAAAATAGGAATTTGACAGGTGTTTGGCCAGAAAGGAAGTATTAAACAGTTTCCAACCTTTGGGGAAAGTGAAATATGAAGGAGGGGGAGAGAAACCCCAAATGCTGTCAAAGGCATTTTGAGGGCATTACCGAATCACTCATGTTTCTAATAGCTCGTATTTCCTTTATGATTTGCAGAACACACAATAACCTTAAGAGTTAGATGGGATAAGTACTGTTATTTCAATATAGTTTCCAGCATCATTTCCCAATATTCCCATTCATATAATTTATGTTCCAGCAAAAATTTACTGCTAACTCTTCCTGAAACTTTGTATTGTACTTCATTTTTTTCTCCTTGCTTGTGCCTTTCTATAGCATCTCCCTTCCACCTGGGACTCACTTCCAACTTCTCCCTTTTAGAAATCTTATCTTCTTCCAAGGCTCAGTTCAGATGTTATCTCCTGTAAGAAGTCTTCCAAGATTAAACTCAGTTGATAATTATTCCTCTATCCTCATATTACTTAGAAAAGTAGCATGGGACCTTGGGAAAAGTTCTTGATTTGAAGTCAAAAGTCCTGGGTTTGAATCATGGTTCTGTTAGTTACTTGATACATGATTTGGGGGAAGTCATTTTATACTTCCGGACTTCCATGCTTATTAGTAGATTGAGTGGGTTGTTTCAGATGATATTTGAGTTCCTTTCCAAGTCTAAATCTTTTCTACTATGACCCCATATTTAGTTATCTTATTATACACTGCCCTCACAGATTATAAGAAACTTGAGGTCACTTAATTATTTGTTGAATTGAATTTTATGGAATAAGAAATTGAGTATAAGATTAATAGTTTATCCTCTAGCATATATTTTTTCATTGTGTCAGGGTTAAGAACTAAATCCAGTTTAGCTTAAATCCAGCCATTCCAGATTTAAGTTCACTGTTCTTTGAATTATATGCCACACTATTTTTTCTTCTTAATTTATTCCATCCACAAAGAATTTCCTTAATAAATCTTCTCATTGAATTTGATTCTACTTACACAGGTTCCAAACACATTTTATATGATTTCCAGAATATAACAGATCAGAGTCATAGGAAAAGTAATCAATGAACACTAGAGGCATACTTCTGATTCTGAGGAAAGAATATGGAATTTAGAGTAAAAAAAATCATGATTCAGCCATTCACCAATGGAGATTCCCTTCTAGTGCAGTGCTTGCCAGTTTCTACATAAGTGCCTTTAAGATAGCTAGAGAGTTTCATAGTCCAAACTCTCTAGTTATCTTAAATATGCATTTGGTAGTTGAGATTCTGATAAGTATCTGTCTGACCCCTGAAGTCTTAGGATTCACAATTTAGGATATACCTCTCCTGCCGTTAGATACATTGTAAAGCCAATACCCACAGCAGCTGCTATAGATATGCATGTGTATTTCCAGGGTAAATTAGCATAATATAAACTCTTTTCCTCAAAGAGGAAACCAAGACATTTATTCAAACACCATAAAGCCAAATCCATCATAGTAACAAAGAAATCTATACACGCTATCAATGCAGGGAGCATGGCCATTGCCAAGCCTTCCCTCTGTCAGACCTCCCCACAAACAAGCTCCCTTAGGCAAAATCACTTCCACTCTCACTCATTAGTGGCTCTGCCTCAGCTCTGCCTCTCTCTCGTCTAGCTCTGCCTCATTTTCTCTCTTCTCTCACTCACAGTGCTGCCCTTTCTGCTCCACCCATTCAGCAAGCTTCTCCCACCATTGGCTTCATGTGACTCAAGCTGTGGGCTAGGTCAAAGCTCAAAGCAGGTCACATGGGTCGATTAAGGTGCAGGGAAGATCTTCAAATTCCCTTATCATTACATACATTCCCCTAAACCTTTGTGAGGTCCTTAGAGAAGGATTTTACACTTCCAAGAATTTCCAAAAAAAATTCTGATATAATAAAGTGCAATTCTCACATGGAAGAGATATTTTGATACATAACAGAGGTTCCTTTCTTCCCAATGGAACATGCTCAATCATTCTATAACTAGCTCTGGTTGACTTATCTTGTGATGAAGAGATGAACTGTTGTTTAGATATATAACTAACATTCAGAAGTCACTAACTAGACTGGATTTAAGTTTTCATTTTGGTCTGATTGTGTTCGTGTAAGAAATCAATGACTAAGCACTCAACGATGAGAGAGACTTTAGACCTCTAGCTCACCACCAGGATTAAGAAGACCGTGAATATATGGCTGTCCCATTGTTTCTCTCTCTGAAGTAGCTTCTCCCTCAGCTTTTAGTGAAAAGAGATTGGAAAAAACTATTACCTTGTGTCCTTTTATAAGTCAATATGTCAAGCCACCAAGAAGTCTAACGGCCCAAGTCCGTGCCAAGTGTAGTCAGCCATCCCATCCCAGAGATTCTAGGAGATCTTATCCAATGATAGTTGAGAAGAAAACTCTTCCCTCATACTTGGAAGTGAACATGGTTGAACCAATGCTTCATGAAAATAATGTTAATACTGAACCTACTTTTTTCCAGGGATCAAGGAGGTATAGGAGAGAATGTGCTTCCAGATGTTGAAAGGATAAATTTGTATATCTGTCCTTGCTATAGCTTAATAGTAAATATTCCTTTATAAAAGCTAATTTATATTAATTGATTAAATATAAATAGTTTGCTAATTTCTAGTATCTAATTGTGGGGAGAACATACTTGAATAGGGGCTTAAACCAATAGCAGTGGAGAAAGGTATCCTTTTTGGTATCATACAAGGGTATCCCTAAAACCCTGAAGGTACATATATCACAGGAGGATTATGACCTAACTATTCCTTGCTTTTCTCAAAGCAACATTCTGTACTTAAATAGGACCATTTTTTTAAATGCTATACAATCACAATTATCCATTTTATCTTCTGTGATGCTCTTTATTTTTTGTTTGAACATAAATACTTCCTCCATCCATGGATATTAAAGGTAGTGTTTTCATTTGTTTGTGATTTGACCTAATTAGGTCATGTATCCATATGGAGCTTATTTTAGAATAAAGTGGAGAAATTGACATAATTTTAATATCTTCCATACTGATACTGCTGTCCATTAAAATATTTGTAACAGTTCTTTTTGTGGGGACAAAACCCTGGAAACTAAGAGGAAATCCATCAACTGGGGAATGGTTGAATAAATTGTGGTACATATTAATATAATAGAATTGTGCTTTAAGAAATGAGGAAATTTATTATTTCAAAGAAACATGGAAAGACTTGTATATAGTAACAGAGTGAAATATGCAGAACCAGAAGAATAATTTATACTATAACATCCTTATTATAAAATTCTACAATTATGAAGACTTGTATAAACTGCTGAAGAGTAAAATTAATAAAACCAGATGAACAATTTGCATAACAACAGTATAAAAATAAATAGCTTTGAAAGCTGTAAAAACTGATCAATTTAATAAACATCCATAATTCCAGAAGACTGATGATGAAGCTTGCTTTCAACTCCTAATTGAGGTAATGGTATAAATGTGCAAAATGAAAATGATACATAATGAGCACCCCAAAAGTCTTAGTGCAATTTTAAACTTTAATAACTCAGAGAAAAACCTCAAAGTCCTTATAACAAATATGCATAGTGAAGCAAAGCATATTTTCTTCATTATTTGTTTCCAATGCACTGTTTTTTGGGACACCCTGTATATTTTTATAGCATATTTATATCTATCTCTCTATCTACCAAGATTATTTTAAGCTACTAAAATTTAAAACTGCATTAAAACTTTTGGAACACCATATATACATTTATATATATTTTTAGATCACATACACGTAAATGTTTTTACATTTAAGCTAAAGGTTAACACTTCTGAAATATTTTGGGACTCCTGGTATATATTTTGGACACAGCCAAAAGTTAATAATTAAAAAAAAATAAAGCTACTTTTTAGTTGTTACATCACACTATGAATTCATATTGGCTTAAAGGTCATTAATATCTCCACATCAGACACTAGGCTATCTAACAAAGCGTTCCCCCATCTTATACTTTTTTTTAATTAATTAATTTATTTTTAGTTTTCAACATTCACTTCCATAAGTTTAAAATTTTTTTTGCCTCCTTCTCTCCCCGCCTCCATCTTATACTTGTGAAGATGAAATTATGATACCAAATGTAAGATATCCAAATATAATTTTTGGATATGTTAAATCATGACCCAGTTTGCACTAACAGTCTCATTAGCTGAGGGCTTTTTGTGTCCTAATTCTACTAACCAGTCAAAATTGTCCTGAGTTTTATATCACCTTCCAATTTATATAAACATGTCATCTACTAATGTGTCTCAGTCACTGACAAATTTTAAACAATATTGGATCAACAAAAGATCTCTGAAACACTATACTGGAGATATCCTTCCAAACTGACATCAAATCATTGGTGACTAGTCTTTGGGTCTGATCATTCAATCGGTTCAAAATCCATCTAATCCTATTATCACCTAAACATTTTTCTAACTTTTCAATAAGAGAGATTTTGTCTTTTCATTGTTTCTCAATGCATTATGAAAATTTCAGTAAGCTATATCAACTACATTCTTCTTATCTACCACTTGAGTAACTGTCAATAAAAGAAAATATAGTCGGTCTGATAGAACCTTTTCTAGTTTAAAGCCGTGTGTACTTTTTGTACTTGAGGGCCTCTTTTTCTAGATATGAACAAGTTGTTTTACTTCTATATTTTAAAATTTCACCAATAATCAGATCAATCTCACTGGCCTACAATCTATAAAAGACTCCCACCCCTTTTAAAAAATGATTATTTGTTTTTTGCCAGATTTTATAGAAGTAGTAGTAGGAGACGTGAAGTAATAAGAATAATTACTAATATTTGTAGGATGCTTTAGGTTTTTCAAAGTATTGTGCTGCAAAAATCTTGCTGCAAAAATCAAACCAAACCAAACCACGGCCAATCAGATCCAACAGCTTTATCTATCCACCATTAGAAACTGTGCTAGCTAAAGAAAGTGACACAAGCTAGCCTTTTCCCCTGGTCATTCTGAGAGACTTGGCACTCCTATAATGGAGCATCATTTACAACCTTGGGCTACTCTGACTGTCACTAAATGTGCAGCAACATCATACACAACTTGGAAGCATGATGAGCTACTTCTTCAACTTCTTTACACTATATCGCACTATGAATTCATATTGGCTTAAAGGTCATTAATACCTCCACATCAGACACTAGGCTATCTAACAAAGCATTCCCCCATCTGGTACTTTTTAAAATTAATTAATTAATTAATTTTTAGCTTTCAACTTTTACAGCTGAGACAGTGAGGTACATTTACAGACATTTCAGATGCTGACTTGAGTGAAGGGGCACGGTGTTTTTGCTCTGTCATATCTCCTGGCATGCAGAAATGAACGCCTGCTTTCCTCAAAGCTTATGCTGCAAAGATGAATTCACCTATGAGAATCTATTTTACACAGATATTTGGCTTATACCAAAAAATGCAGAATGGCATATTTCCTCTAACATGTTATCTATTATAAAGTTACATCTTATTTAGCATGCCATGGGCAACCTATGTAGGGGAGAATTTTTTAAGAGGGATTTAAATGACTTTACCTGAATTCCTAGATAATACATAGAATGTTAGTGCTACTACCATCAGTAGAAAAATCTCTCTCTCTCTCTCTGTCTCTCTCTTTCACACACACACACACACACACACACACACACACACACCCTCACATATATAGTTACTTACCAATCTCCAAGTTGAAAAAACAGTTTCAAGAGTTAAAGAGGAAGTCTTTGCCTATTAATACACATAGACAACTTTTTTTCCTACTTCTATATATACTATATATGAACCAATCTTTCAGAGAGTCAAAATTATGAGGTTGAAATAATTGATAAGTTAAGAAAGTACTACCTCTGATTTCTGGGATCATGTGTAAAGGTAGGATGAGACAGAAGAGGAAAAAGATGAATCCAACATTGTAAACCTTTGTTATTTGTAGGATGGTCCTTCCCTCAGTAGGAAAATAAGAAGTTGGGAGGTTGGCTACTTTAGTAGGAAGATCGATAAGTTCAATTTGGAACATATTGCATTTGAGATGCTGAAGGGACATCAAGGTAGAAAGATCAAGAAGGCAGTTAGAGATATGGGCCAGAAGTTTAGGAAAGACAGTGGATCTATATACATAGATTTAAAGGTAATCTGCACAGAGGTGATATTTGAGCTATGAGAGTGAATGAACTGACCAAGAGAGATTTTGTAAAGAGAAAAGAAGAGGACACAAAAGAGACCCTTGAGTCTACTCATGTTTAGGAGATGAATGCACAATCACCAGAAGAAACTTTAAAGACACATCACAGAGGTAGGAGAGGAACTAAAGATCTCTCTTAACTTCACAGAGTTTAGAATAGGAAAGGACCCTAGAGATCATCTCGATCCTTACTTTTTTGAGTGCAGAGATCCCTTTATACTGTTGAAAAATTTTATGGAACTATATATGATTGTAGTTCTCTATTAGTAATCGTTGATTAAGAAAATAGAAGATAGAAAAAATCAACTGCAAGTAAATTAAAGTCTCCATGTAAATTTATATTTATAGTATTTGTTATATCATAATACCCTGTGAGGCAGCATGTTAGAGTAGATAAAGGGCTAGATTTAAAGACTGGGATTCTCAAGCCCTGTTGAAAATACATATTGGTTGTATGACTGACAAATCACTTCTCATTTCAGTAAATATTCAATTAGGAGTAAGTGGTTGCTCTGAATTGGTAGAAGGTGTTTCACACTGGGGATACCCTACAGAAATGAAATAACAAAAATTATTTGTTCAGAGTTGATGGGGTATAGAATGTTTCATATAAGTTCAGATTCCTTTTCTTATTTCTAACCAACTTTGTTACAGGGAATGATGTTCTGGGAGGCATAGGAAGTGAAATACAAGGGGGGAATTAGGTATTATAGAAATAAAATATACCAGAAGGATTTTAAATTTTAGAGAAATGGCAGCAATGGATCCAATATCTACAGGCATTTAAAAATGAGCAGTATTTATAGATGCATATTTTTTCTCTTTTAATCTTTAAAAGTCATGATATATTGAGTCATTTAATGAACCTGGACCTCTTACAAGGACCACTCTGAAATCGATAGGTTGGGGGCCACTGGTCTTGTCCATTCTCCTAATTTTACATATGAAGAAATTGAGCCACATAGAGGTAAAATGGCTTGCCACAAGTCACACAAGTTTAGTAGTAAATAATAGAGGCTGGAATTTGAACCTGATATACTTAGTTCAATATTCTGTGCTCCTTTCACTATACCATTCCAAGTTTGGGAAAGTTTAGAATTTAACGTAGATTAGTTTGATGATATTTGAATACTCCACCCCCTCCCTATTATCAAAACATTTCCCACGTTGTCTCTGAACTGAAAACTATTGTGATACACAAATCCCCTTTAAATTCAGTAAACATTTTAAAAATTATTTCTGGAAATCTATACAATTCAATTTTCTACCCCTTTTGGAGATAATTAACAAAATGCAAATTTGGTCAATTCAGCTTTACATGTTTTTCATAGCTGTAGTTTGGAAATGTATCCATAATACGTCCTCATTGTACAATAGTCAGCTCAAAAGAGAAAAAAAAAAATATGCATAGCCCCTAAGTCACAAATCATTATTCTCATGGTTTTAGTTTGCTTTCCCTCACTGTTTCTTCCAATCCTGATCGCCCTCCTCCCACAGCTCCAATTTTCATTCCACCTGTGGGCAGAGGAGCAGCAGAAGCATATGGAAATGAATGCCATTTGTATTTCTCACTTTAAGTCCCTCCAAAATTGGAAACTGCTACAATTTCAGATCTTATTTTTTCTGGGCATATAGAATTAGCCATTAGCATATGTACCCATCTTTAATCAAGCAAATCTCCTTCCCTCTTCCTGCTAAGCCTTAAGCTGTGTTCTTTCCTTCTGTACCTGGACACTTGTCTCATTTTCTAATTTTTCCTAATTCCTTTTGTTCCACTGAGTATTATCGGATCCATTCTTCTCAATATGTCTACCATCTCTTCTGCAGAAGAAGGAGAGATATAGTGAGACACTGAAAGTAAGTAGGAATGTATTGGGTAAGGTTGCTTGGTGTTTAAATCCATGGAATGGGAATTGCCATTTTCTTGTTCAAAAACATTCTTCAGCCTGATGTTTAAAACATTATACAATCTGGCTCTAGCTTATTTTCTCAGTGTTATTTTAAATTGTGCTTCTCCCTATATTCTGTGTTTGAACTTACCTAGATTATTGGCAGTTAGCTATGTGGCTCAGTGAATAGATCACTGAGCCTGGAGTCAGGAAGACCTGAGTTCAAATGCAGTCCCTGATATTTATTAGCTGTGTGACCCTGGACAAATCACTAAAACCTTTTTGGCTCAGTTCCCTCATCTATAAAATGAGGAGGAGATGGCAAATCACTCTGGAATCTTTGCCAAGAAAACCACAAATATGGTAACAGAGACTGTAAACAACTCAATAACAAAGATTACTGACAGTTCTGTAAAAATAATGCATTCTATCTCCTGTTTTCTCCCTGCTCTCACTCAGGTTGTCACCCAAGTTTAGAAAGTACAGCCTTCTCATTTCTCTCCCTCAGGATCTTCATTTTCCTTGAAAACCAAGCCAAGGTACACCTTATCCTTGAATTCTCAGTTGTACCAATTGTAAATGCCCTCTACCTCTTCAAATCAGTTTGTAGTTACTTATCTAGAGAAGCTCCTCGTGACCAAAGCCTTTTTTTCCATTTTATGCTTCAGACATTGCACAGAGATTTACACATAGTAGATGCTTAATAAATGCATTTTAAATAATTCTAATATTCATGTCTTAAGGATAATTTTCTATGAACAGGTAATTCTCAATATTAGCATTTTCACCTATCCATTGTTTTTTTTCTTTGACTTGTTGTTTCTCTTCTGATCAAGGTTTTAGATACTATTCCTAAAAGCTGATTAATTCCCTAATAAATAGCCTGTGCATCTAATTAGTCTCCTTCTACCTTTATGCAAGGAAAGAAATGAGTTGAATATACCTGCAAGAATAGATAGGAAGAGCCACTGGTTCTAGTCTTTCCTCTCCAGTTTTGTTACCTGAAGATCTACATTAAGCTGCATGAACCTATGCATATCTTGAGTAAGACTGAAGGTGAAAGGAATACACATTTACCACAACCTAATTTTCAACCTCATCTGAAAGAGTTGCCACTTGGAGAAGCAATGGAGTTCAGAAGACATACGTGAACAAAGGTTCTCTGACTGTAGTTTACCACATTCTGTCTGACTCATAAAAGAGCTGAAACTGGCCTAAGGCTCTGGAATATTTTACAAAATAACTAATGCTAACCCCATAAGCACATTCAGTGGGGAAGAGACCACATTGGAGTTAAATTTAATGAAAAAATCAAGCAAATTGAGTTTGAAAAATGAGGAAGTGACACCACAGTAGAGAAATCACACTAGAAAATCAGATCAATAGCTCTGTGAAAAAGCAACACATAGTAACTTTTGAGGAAAAGAGGTATTCCAAATAGACTGGAGTCCTAGAAGTTTTAGTTATCTGATCTATACATTCCCCGCTACCAAGGATAGTTGGAAGTATATATCTCTGTGAGTGTCTGAATATGGATGGATTTTTATTGTTATTTGCTTTGCTATTCTATTCAATCATGTGTTCTCAAATTCTCAAGTTTTGCTTTTCAAAAAGAGCATTTAAATGAGGAATTTTGAACTGTTTGGGACAGAGGTTGTAGCTTGTACATATCGAGGATTCAGTTCCAGTTTGGAAAGTGGAGGTAAATTTAACCTCCCAAGATCATCCTGCACCAGATGGATTGTTCCTCTTGTTACACAGAGATAGGTAGATGAAGCAGGTATATTAAGTGCTTACTAAGTGCCACACTATGGTAAGCACTGGGGATAAAAATACAAGAAAAGAAGATGGTCCCTACTGTAAAGGAACTTACATGTTAATAGGGAAGACAACACATACAGCAATCTGGAAGCTTACACCTGCATGGGGTAAAATAAGAAATGAATGAGTTGAGAATGAAGTGAGCATGGTTGAGGCTTCTCAAGAACTGGAATTCCTAATCAGTGACTCACCAATCAGGAGAGCAGATCCCAGGATATAGTAATTCCAAGGATTTGGAAAATGCCACTAGATTCAGAATCAGGCCAACTTACTTTAGCATCTCGTTTCTACTACTTACTACTTGTGCGACCTCTGAGAAAAGAATGAACCTCTCTACAGAGTGTTTTTTTTTTTTTAATCTGTAAAATTAGAGAATTGTACTTATTGTTCAATCACTTCAGTTATGTCTGATCCTTTGTGACTCGACTGGGATTTTCTTGGCGTGGATACTGGAGTGGTTTGTCATTCCTTTCTCTAGTTCATTTTACTGATAAATAAATTGAGACAAACAGGGTTAAGTGACTTATCCAGGATTATAAAGTCAGTGCCTGAGGCTAAATTTGAACTCAAGTCTGAATTTGATTTCAGGCCCTGAGGTCTATCTACTATGCCACCTAATTTTCCCAGAGTTGGACTATGTGATTGATGTCTATCATGTCTAATTTTCCTTCTCTCTCTAGATCCTGGGATATTTAAAGCTATCCCCCAGCCTTTCTTATCTTTTTTTTTTTTCTGGAAAGAAAACCATCTGGGTTCGAGAAGTAGAAGAGATAATTCCCAGGATTACTTCATATGCTCTTGTGCATCACCTCAGGCTGTCTCTGCATTGCTCTCTTTAGGAATAAGGGGTTAACGACCCTGTGTACCTTGCTTATAGAAGGGATTTGACAAGTATCGGTGAGATTATTGCATCAAAAATATGTTTTGGGCCATTATACATTTGTGTTCACTACCCAAGTAGCTGCCTCAAAGTAGAATATTTTTATTTTCATATGAAGCAAAACTGCCTCTGTACTGCCCCTCCCCCTATTCCCAATGAGTATAGTCAGCTACCAATGGGGGGGAGGAGGGAGGCGGGGATGGGGAAGTGGGAGAGGAAGAGAAATAAATAATATACCCTCACAGCCTTCTCATTATTATTTCTGGGAAAACATAATAAAGCTACAGCTGGCAGGCACTTATTTTTTTCTTAGTATTTAATAATAGAATTAATTGCTAAGTGGAAAGCTTGTAACCCCCTTTCTGTTGTGCCTTGCCCTCTGCTATCATTATGAATAGATGCAAAAATCAACGCTAATTATAATTCAGAATGTTTGAAGAAATAGATTGAACCATAAAAAAAACCCTACCCCCCATCTCCCCCCAGGTGGCAAAAGTTGTATGTTTAAAATCGGTAAGCATCAGTAGACATAGTGTATTAATAGAGAGCTGAATACTCCTTGAAATTAGGTATTTTTAGTTGTAGACCTTGGCAAGATTTCCTAGTTTAGAAGTAATCATATGGGGAGCTTAGGGGACTTCATGACATTCCAGGGTGTGTGTGGCTAGGTAGGACATAATGATTTGGTTTTTCTATGAAGCTGCTGCTTTCACTTTGAATGAGACAGCATAGAATGGAAGCAAGAGATCTAGCCTGACATGTAGAACACCTGTCTTCTAACCTCTGTTCTGTGACAACACTATGTGACCTTTGGCATGTCATTTCTGCTCTGTGAGCATCAATTTACCAATCTGTAAAAGTTATATTGTAAGAGATGATAGTTTGACATAAAGAACAATGGTCTCAGAGTCAGAAGAGTTGAGTTTTAATGTAAGCTCTGTTATTTAGCCCAAGTTATCTCAGGTTAGTCACTTTTACTCCCTAGACCTCATCCTGACTTTTAAGATTAAGAAGTTGGGCTATATGCGTTGGAATAAAAGAATGAATGATTGAATCAGTAAGGGAGAATTTATTCAACATATATGACCTGTGTAAGTGTATTTCTCTATATATTTTTTAAAAAGCAAGAACTGGCCCTGCTCTCAGGCAGTTCACATTCTCATGAGGGACAATACACATAGGTTTCATCTGCACATCAAATGGAAAGCCTCCAGGTCCTTAGGGTCCATCAGCAGAACAGATGGTAATATATCTTCTTTAATATCAGTTTCACTGATAAAATTATATCAGCTACTGATGTTGAATCATTTGACAGTGTCAAGCTGTTTGGGAGTGAAAAACTTTCCTTCCTTGGTCTTTAGTAGCTGTGGTTGCTAAGGATGCAGGGCTAGCAGAATCCAGTGATACAGTTCCTTGGTTGACTCTCCTAAGGAATTGCCTCCTGGGAGGATGACTGTAGGGGCTTAATTGGAAGCATGACTGGTAATTGAGAAGGAGCTTATGTTATGTCTGTCAGCCTGACCTGACTGCTACTAGCAGTTGTTCAGCAGGTTATTGGTTGTGTTGTTGAGACAGGTGGGTTTCTCGTCACAAGAATTGCTCCTGTGGTCAAGGACTGAAGTAGGGATGGAGGCTGTGAGGTCTAGGCTATTCTAAAAACTCTTGTGTTCAGGATACTTAACTCTCTTCATCAGAGTCTGAGGGAAGGTACTAATAAAGGTGGTGATCAAGAGACTTGGGGTTGTGGTGGTAGGACTAGCCTAATCCCAGTCACTTCCTATCTCTCCTGCAGTATTGCTTGCCAGAGAGAGAGTTCCCATTCCTTGATCATCTTCAGGCAGACAGTGAGTGACTATGTGTCAAATACGTTACAGTAGTTATGGTGCATGGGTTAGACTAGATGGATGCTTAGATCCTTTCCAAATCTATAGAAATAGGATCATCATTTGATTGAAAGTGGTTAACTAAGTATTGGAAGATGCTGACTTCCTGATGCTGTGGAGCCAGGTGCTGCAGGATCTACTATTTTATCCAGGAATTAGATGGAGGTAGAGCTTAAGATGGAGATGTCTGACTGTACTGGTTTTTTAGTGTACCACTTGCCTTGCCTAGGCTGGAAAGAAGTCTGGGTTGCCTAGCAACTGTCCAGATAATTCCAAATCCCCAGATCCTATAACTCTATCCCACTCTAAGAGTTTGAGCCTATTAGGATGGCAGACAGAATAACAATCAAATTATTGCTTTAGGGGTAGCTATACTGGAATAGGTGAGAAAATTATTATGAAGTATGAACTGTGGATTACCCTCATACCCACCCCCAAAATTTGGGGTTCACACGAACTGCAACAGTACTTGGTGAGCTGATGTGAATAGAGTCAGATGAATTTATCTCTTTCTTTATTATCCCCACATTTTCTGGGGGAAATTTTCCAAAATAAAACTCAGATATAGCTCATTTGTAGGTTTCTCCAAATACTGATGTCGCATCCTAAAGTTCTGCAAAGGCATTCATATACAATATGAGCATTAGGCACGGGATATTTTTTCTTTAAACTCAATAAATTATTATTGGTAGCTTCTGTTTTTAGATCATCTACATTTCTCTTGTATTCTCTCTCTACCCCTTTCCCCCATTCTATATAATTAAAGGAGCAGAATCAATCACAAAATTAAACATTCAAAAAATCAGACATCATATGCAATGTTTTATACCCGTGGATCCCCACATCTGCAAAGGAGTGAGGAGATAAGGTGCATTCTCACATTTTTTTCCCTTTTGGGGACAAATTTGGTCTTTATAATTTCACTTATTTTATTTTCAAATTTTTCAATTGTTTTTGTTGTAGTTGTTCATATTTACATTGTTTTAGACATTTTCAAAATTTTCTTCTCTCTGCCTAACTTCACTTTTCATCAATTCATATAGATTTTTCTATGCTTCTGTATAATTCGTAGGTTCGTTGTGACCTAGATATTCCAATTCATTCATGCATCATGATTTGTGTATTCTTTTTCCAACTGATGGATATTAACCTTGTTTCCAATTTCTTCCTACCATGAAAAAAGCTGCCATTAACATTGTGGTGAATATGAAGACTTTGTTTTTGTTAATGACCTCCTTTGGACATATATTTCCTTGTTGTCCTTCATTCTGGAAAAGGACCAAAATGACATCACTGTGCTAAAGTTAAGTTTCAATGTGTCCTACTGTGACTGATCAGACCAATATGAGCTCAGAGTGCTCTACCGCACGGAGGGTGCAAATAGTCCGTGTGGACATTTGGGGTGGATACTCCAAACTTGTGCATCCTGCATTTCCTTTGAGCTGTACCTAGCAATAGAATATGTGAGCTGAAGAATATGAGCATTTTCTTCACCCCATTTGCATAGTTTCAAAATGCTTTTCAGAACATCATTCAAGTTCCCAGCATCAATGCAGAGTTATAGTTTGCCTGTCTTTTTACAACCTTCAAATTTTGACTTTTCCATCTTCTTTTATCTTTTATAAATGAGAAGTGTTTTTATGTATATTTCATATGTTATTAGTGATATAGATCATTCTTTAATATAGTTGTTGACAGTCTATCTTCCTTTTAAGTAGCATTTGTTCATTTTCTTTGACCCCTTACCTACTGGGGAATGATTTTTTAACCATGTTTTTCTATTAGCTGTTTATATAGATATAGATATAGATATAGATATAGATATAGATATAGATATAGATATAAAACCCTCATCAGAGATGATATTTGACACCAAGTTTTGTTTTGTTTTCCAAAAAGACAGAATGCCCTTCTTAACAGTATTCATTTTGTTTGTACAAAAGCTTTTTAATAATATATAATGAAAATTATCTATTCTATCTTGTGCAATTGCTTTTGTCCCTTGTTCTATTAAGAGTTAATTACCTAGCTATAGCTGTGAAAACTGTATCACTTGCTTTTCTTCTATTTTTTTCATTGTATAATCTTTAATATTCAAGTCATGTTGGTATTTTGAATTTATTATGAAATATGGTTTAAGATATTGATTTAAGCCTAATTTCTATTAGATTATTTTTCAGTTCTCTTAGAAATTCTTATGAACCAGGGAATTCTTTCTTAATTCATTTAAGTTTTGGGGGTTATCAAACACTGGTTTATTGATTTCAACCATTTCTGACTTTGTCTTGTGTAGATGTTCCATTGATCTACTTTTCTATTTTTAACCCATATCAAGTATTTTTAATGATTGTTATTGTATAAAATTACTTGAGACCTGGAAATGCAACTACCCCTTTATTACATCTCCCCTCCCCTCTAAATATCCTTGATATTCTAGTTATTTTCTTCCTCCAAATGAATGTTGATATTATTTTATATAACTCTGTAAAGAATATTCCAGCCTGCAGGAAATTAAATCCTAATAATTCATAGGAGCCATGACCTGACATAGAAATATTAAGCACTGACAGAGCATATCAGTCCCCCTTCCCCATAGGGAACTAAACTTAAGGGTTGTCATCAAGGCAACCATTTTTCATTGTAGCGAGTAGCTCTTTCTCGTAGAGTTTTATAGTAAGTTTAATAGCACCAAATGGTTTAAACTCCTACAGAAGCTGAAATGTGGATTGGGGTGGAATGTGGTTGAACAAACTCTTACTATTCAGAAAAGTCTTGTCTAAGTAACTCCCTGCTTTGCTCTCCAAATAAGATACTCTTTGCCACTATATATGTCCTCCCCACCTTTTCTCGAGGAATACACTGCTGCAGAATAATTGAAGTTCATTAGAACTGTACATGATCATGTCTCTCCAACCACTTTTCCCATGTACCTTTGCTATAAATCACAAATATTCTGGAGAGATAGAATGTGGAGGAAGAAATCTCCTTCCTCTTTCCTTGCTGCACACTAGAAAAAAAAATACAAGGGAAAAATCACAGTATATGGACTGAATAATAGGAGAGAGTGAACAATGAGTCCTACCTGACTGTTATGGGTGATGCATATAAATAGCTAAGTCTCATTCAGCCCTACTTGCTGAAATTGAATCATTATGGTACCAATGAAAATACTCCAGTTTATGAGCAGGTGCCAGTCAATGAGTTGCCTTCTAACAATAACTGATGTCCTGTAATCTCATCAGATTGTTAAGAGAATTCCTTAAACTGATCAATAACAATGCTTATCACCCTCCTTATGCTGATATACTCCATAAAATTTTCCTCAGATTAACAACATATTTCTACAACATTTTTACATTTTTAACCAAGCCTCACCTAAATTAATGTCAAAGAGATATGTTAAACTATTTTGTTCACCTATTTAGGTAATGATGCTCTTTTCAACATCAGGCATATTGATAGCCAAGAGATCAAATTACTTGAAGTACCAGAATAATTATTTTTAATACAAAAATCTTCAAGTCCAATCTCACTTACCCAATTCTTCTATTAGATGAAAAGAACAATCTAGATACAGCTCTTAAAAGTCTTTTTAGACCTTCTACCTATTTCAATATTTTTCTGTTTCTCTCTTCCAAACTTCTCCGATTGCAAAATTAAAAACAATGATAGAATATCTAAACTCATTTATCAGTTGTCAGATTTTTTTAGATCTACCTCAAATTAGAGCTTCAAAAAATGGTTGATCCTTCCCCCTTAGAGGATGCCAATGATATTTAAAAAACTTCTTGCTTCCAAATCAGAAAATGGCATAAATCCCTTTCCAATGATCTGCCAACCCCAAACTTCATGTTCCTTTGAAGATTTGGTGTACCACTAGGCACACATAGTAGGTATTAAGCACCTACTATTTGCCAAGAGGAAAGAAGATAAAAACCAGTACCTGATCTTAATACGTACACTGTCTAATAGGGGAGACAACATGCAAAGAACTACATACAGAATATATTGGAAATAATTAAGAGGAGAAGTTAATTCTTTAAGAATAAAGTGGAATTTTATCTTGGACTTAAAGTCAGGAAAGATAGTTGGTGAAAATGAGAGAGCTCCAGGCATGGGGACAACCAGTGAAAACAAATGCATTGTTTGAGAAACAGTAAAGGCAACAGATCACCTTTATCCTATCCAAGCCACTTTCTAATTCTGGGCATAATAAAGTTTCAGATCTTTGTAAAGATGAATTTTAAACTTTTATCACCAGATTTGGGCTCGCTGTGTATATACTTTCCATTTGTAACATTGTCACTATAGAACTAACCCCTACAATGTTTTTTCATGTAAACTTTGTACTTTTGTTGAACTAATTAATGGTGTGAAGTGAGGGTATAGCTTTCCCTAATGCTTATTAAGCAAAGTATTTCCTTATCTTGGTTGGCACAATGGAAACGTGATTGGATTTGGAGGCAGCAGACATAATTTAAAGTTAAACTCTGCTGCTAACTGTCTATTGGATTTTAAACAAGACATTTCCTTTCTCTGAAGTTCTGTTTATTTGTAAAGATGATGTTTTTAGATCACCTCTAAGGTCCTTCCTATTTATTAATCCTATGATTTCATTTAACTCCATCTTCCTTGTACCCTCTAAAAGCAGGATTCCTTTCTCCACTTCCTTTTTCACTAATGGTCATCTGCTATAGAAGTATATGGAAACATTGCCATAAACAGTGATGGTGACCCTCAAGAACAAAATCACCAAATTCAAGTAAGTATGAAATAAATCCGTAAATCAACTTTCATACAAATTTAGTTGAGTGGGACAGAAAAAAATCTTGGACCTCAGGGTCCAATCTTTTCTGAAAAAAACAAAAAAACAAAAAAAACTAGATCCTAGAACACATATCCTATGACTCTGGGAGACCCTTTAGGAGAGAAAATGGGGGAGTGTCAAGTTGGAGAGGAGATAACCTGAGATGAAGTTATTGGAGGGATAAAGCAACTCTCTAGTAGCTTCTCATTTTAATTATTCTTACTTTGTAAGTGCTAAGATCCATTCTTTCTTTCTACTGAATGAGTATGTATGTTGTCAGTGCCCTCTAGAGTTCACAGATGCCTTGACTTCCTTGTCACAACATTTTTTTCTTTTTTAAGACAAGTGCAATGAAAGAGATGAGAAGGGAAGAAGAAAAGGATAAGTACAAGGAGGTATATGTGGTTCTAGGGTTCCAGGAGAACTTCCAATTGGAGTTTAGATCTTAATAAAACGTTTGAAATCAAAATTTTGTTTCTTATTATAGATTTAGAGCTAGAAATAACCTCAAAGGTCATTTATTAGAACCTACTCTTTTTTTTAAGTGAGAAAAATGATGCTCTGTATTATTTCTTCTGAGATCAGAGAGCTATGGAGATGAGGGGTGTAGGGTGTGTTCAAGGAGGACCAGTACCTTTGGAATGATGTCTGCTGAGCTCTTTTCAGGGCTCTTTCCACCTTTGGTGTCCACCTGTTCCAGCTAACTCTCACCTGTGGCTCCAAGAAGCTACAGCACATGCAGTAGTCATATCCCGGTAAACTGTTTCAGCAGATGGGCCAAACCAGGTTGAGGGTAACCAAGGGTTCTCAAACCCATTGGTGAGTTAGGGGAGGTGTCTACCCCAAGTGGGAAGACTTCATCTGGTGGAATGGGCAGATAAGAACAATTTGTTCCAGTAGTCATGAAGGCAGACAAAGCAGGCAATGTGGAGTGCTTAGAGCTTGGTTAGACTCCGAAGATGCCAAGGTCATCCACTGCATCCTGAGCCATTGCCAGCCATCTTGACTCTGTCTTGCCACTGGACTATGATGACTCAGGCAGAGAGAGTGAGGCTGATGACTTCGTTCAACTCTGCTTCACTTAAATCCAAGTTATGCACAAATCAAAAGACATCACCCATACCATTTCACTATGATGCCTCAGAGTCTTGTGGCAACAGGCAAGTGATGAAGCAGCAGGTGTGGATACACTGGGAGCTGTAGTCATGACCCTGCACACAGGCAACCCAGGCCATAGAGTCGTTTCTCACTGGAAGCAGCAGTGGGACTTGGCAACCCCCTAGATATCTGACTGCACTGATCACCTCCTACTGTGAGGAAGGGGGCTAGAAAAGGTGCCCTAAATATTGCCTGCTTACCCAACCCTGGCCTGATTACCAAGGCAGGTGGGGAATCCCACTATGTGGTCAAAACACAAAAAAATATACAAAAACATCTGCAAAGATGATTCCACTCACCATTGGCACATGGACCATGCACACACCAATAGACAACACAAAATCCAGTAGACCTGAAAGAATTGCTCTTATTGCAAGAGAATTCAACAGGTAGTGCATCCAAATAATAGCCCTGAGTGAAACAAGGTTGGCAAATGAAGGCCAGCTTACTGAAGTTGGAGCTGGATACACCTTTTTTCTGGAGTGGGCTCAGTGAAGAGGAGCACCGTGAAGCTGGTGTGGGTTTTGCAATCAAATCTAATCTAATCAGCAAACTGGTAAGCCTGCCAAAAAGAGTGAATGACCAGCTCATGACAATACAATCGCCACTCACAGGAAAATGCCATGCCACCATCATCAGTGCCTACTCTCCTGCTATGACAAATCCTGATGAAGTCAAAGAAAAATTTTATGAAGACCTAGAGATCCTTATCATCAATGTGCCAAAAGAAGACAAACTTATAATACTGGGTGACTTTAACACTAGAGTAGGCTCAGACTACCAGACTTGGCAGGGAGTCCTAGGGAGGAATGAAATTGGAAACAGCAACAATAATGGTCATTTACTACTGAAGAATTGTGCATCACATGACCTCATCACCAACACTGTCTTCTGCTTACCTAAATGCAATAAAACTTCAAGGATGCATCCTCACAGCAAACTCTGGCATCTAATAGATTATGTGACTGTAAGAAGAAGACACAGACAAGATGTGAGAGTGACAAAGGCAATGTGTGGTTCAGAGTGCTGGACTGATCATAGACTTATCCTTTCCAAGCTAAATATTTGCATTCATCAAAAGCATGGGAACAAGCACACAACCCTGTTTCACTCCATTGGTGAATGGGAAGGCACGAGAGCTTTGTCCATTATCCAGAACCCGGGCAAACATGCCATTATGAAATTGACATGCAATATTGATGAACTTCTCCATGCAACCAAATTTTGACATAATTTTCCATAAGCCCTCATGACTAACAGTGTCAAAGGCCTTGGTCAGATCCACAGAGGTGTACAGACCTCTGTTTTGCTCCTGGCATTTCTCCTGTAGCTGTCGGGCAAAGTGCAAGCAAAGCTTAGAGAGATGCAGGATTCCTGGCTCAGTAAGAAGTCAGATGAAATTCAGTTTTATGCTGATAGTAACAATCCAAAGTGCTTTTATGATTCCCTGAAAGCTATTTATGGATCAAAATCTTATGGTCCATCACAACTACTCAGTGCTGATGGAGCCACATTGATTACAGATAAGGACATGATCCTAGAGAGATGGGCTAAACACTTCCATGGTGTTCTCAACAGACCATCATCAATGCTGAAGTCATTGACCGTTTACCTTAGGTTGAAGTCAATCCTTCCTTAACTGAACTTCCAACTGAAGAAGAGGTTTTCCATTAGGCTCCTCTCATGTGGCCAAGCACCTGGTGCTGATTCTATTCCAGCTGAGATTTATGAGGTAGGCGGACCATTGCTCATACAAAAGCTGACTTTAATTTTCCAGGTCATATGGCAAGAAGAGGTTATCCCCCAGAAGTTCAAGGATGCCTCCATTGTCCATCTCTATAAGGGTAAAGGGAACAGATTGTCCTGCAATAATCACAGGGAGATTTCTCTCAGTCGTTGCTGGCAAAATTCTTGCTAGAGTCCTCCTTAATAGGCTGATCCTTCACCTGGAAGATGGGCATATACCTGAGAGCCAGTGTGGCTTCAGAAAGAGCCAAAGAACAGTCAATATGGTGTTTGCTGCCCTCGAAATTTGGTTATCTGGAGAAGTTCATCAATATTGTGGTCAATTTCATGATGGCATGTTTGCCTGCCTTCTAGATAATGGACAAAGCTCTCGTGCCTTCCCAGTCACCAATGGAGTGAAACAGGGCTGTGTGCTTGCTCCCATGCTTTTTAGCATGATGTTTGCAGCCATGTTGACAAATGCTTTCAATGAGAATGAACATGGCATCAAGATCAACTACCGTACTAATGGTAAGTTCTTCCATTTGAAAAAGTTACAAGCTAAGACCAAAGTGGAGGGTGTGTTGGTGCATGATTTTCTGTTTGCAGATGATTGTGCTCTCAATGCAGCCTCTGAAGCTGAGATGCAACAAAGTATGGATCAATTCTCTGCTGCCTGAGATAATTTTGGCCTGATAATTAACACCCAAAAAACACAGGTGCTCTATCAGCCACCACCACACTATCCATACATGGAACCATCAGTTACAACAAATGGAGAAGTTTTGAATGCTGTGGATAAGTTCACTTACCTTGGTAGTGTACTTTCCAGAGATGTACATATTGACAATGAGGTTGATGCATGCATTACCAGAGCTACCTCAGTGTTTGGGAGGCTCCGAAGAAAGGTTTGGGAGAGAGATGAGGTATTAGACTGACTACCAAACTGAAGGTCTACAGAGCCATTGTGCTGACCTCATTGTTATATACTTGTGAAACATGGTGTGTTTACCAATGCCATGCCAGGAAACTGAATTGCTTCCACTTGAACTGTCTTAGGAAGATTCTGAGGAGCACCTGGCATGATAAGGTACCAGACACTGAAGTCCTTGCTTGAGCTGAACTGCCAAGTATTCAAACTATGCTTCAGAAAGCACAACTCTGATGGGCTGGCCACATTGTTCAAATGCCAAATATGCTCTTGCCAAAAAAGACTATTTTATGGAGAACTTGCATGGGGCAGGTGATCACATGGCCAGAAGAAACATTACAAGGACACTCTCAAGGTCTCTCTTAAGAACTTTGGATTTGACTGTGCAATATGAGAGACACCAGCATAGGACCGCTCAGCATGGTGTGCCCACATAAGAAAGGTTCTGTGCTCTTTGAGCAAAGCAGAATTGAGAAAGCACAAAGTAAATGCAGGATGTGCAAATTTGGGATATCCACCCCAAGTATTCACATGGAATATCTGTGCCCAACCTGTGGTAGAGCATTCCGAGCTTGTATTCATTTGATCAGCCACAGTCGAACACACTGAAATTTCACTTTACAATAGTGATATAATTTTGGTGCTCTTCGAAGACAAAGGACAACAACCAATGGAAATGAAGAACTGAGATTTGAATCTAGGTCATGTTACTACAAATCTATACTTTTTTCAACTGTATCAGATCATCTCTGTGAGGTCTTATATCCTTCACAGAAGAGCACCTATCTCTGCTCTTTATTTATTTTTTCTTATACTTGAATAATTCAGAGACCTCTGATTTGGAGCATGTGGTAACTCCCTCATTATTTCTAATAGCATATTAGTATTCCATCACAATCATATACCACAACTTGTTCAGTCATTCCTCAATTGACTGACATACTTGATGCCAGTTCTTTGAGTCAGAAAGAGAACTGCTGTAAACATTTTAAGACATACTGATTCTTTTCCTTTTTCCCTAATTATCTTCACAAATGTACCACATAGTGGTATTGATGGGTCAACGGGTATAGATGGTTTAATAACTCTTTGGGTATAATTCTGGATTATTCTCCAAAATGGTTGGATCAGTTCACAATTCCACCAACAACAAATTAGTGCTTCAATTTTTTTTCCAAACCCTCCAACATTTTTCACTTTCCTCTTCTTTTATTTTAGCCAGTCTGGTAGATGTAAAATATCTCAAGGTTGCTTTAATTTCCATTTTCTAATCAATAATGATTTAGAGTATTTTTTCACATGATTATAAATAGTATGGATTTCTTCTTTGGAAAATTGCCTGTTCATATCTCTTGACTATGTGTCCGTTGGGGAATGACTCATACTCTTATAGATTTGAAAAAAGTTCATTATACATTTTAGTTATGAGAAGTTTTTTCTGATAAACTTTCATAATCCTCCCCAAATTTTCTATTTCCTTTCTGATCTTAGCTACGTTTTATTTGTACAAAACCTTTTTAATGTAATGTCATAAAATTATTCATTTTGCATGTAACTTTGCTCTCTGTCTCATGTTTATTCATAAATTATTCACATATCCAAAAGTCTGATAAGTAAAATGTTCCATATTCTCCTAATCTTCTAAAATCTCATTTTATATCTAGGTCATGCATTCATTTTGACTTTATCTTGCTAAATGTTATAAAATATTACCCTATGCCCAGTTTCTGCCACATTGCTTTCAAGTCTTCCCACCTATTTTTATCAAATAATGAATTCTTATAGAAAAATCTGAAGTCTCTACATTGGTTTTCTAGGTTTTCATAAGTTCCTGTGGCTTAGAATTAAACTAATTTTTTCTTTAAATTTATTTATTTTCAATTTTCAATACTCACTTCCACCAAGTTTTGAATTTCAAATTTTCTCCCCATCTCACCCCCTAACCCACTCAGGACAGCTTGGATTCTGATTACTGTTTCCTCCAATCTGTCCTCCCTTCTATCACCACCCTTACTTTCCTTTCTATTTTCCTGTAGGCAAAGATAGATTTCTATACCCCATTGCCTATATATCATGTTCTCTAACTAAAAGTAAAAACACTTTTTAACATTCACTTTTAATGCTTTGAGTTTCATATTCTTTCCCTTCTCCACTCCCTACCTGCTCTCATTGAGAAAGCAAGAAATTTGTTATGGGTTGTACATGTGTAGTCATAACAGTCATGTTGTGAAAGACTATATTTCCCTCTATCCTGTCCTACCCTCCTCCATTCATTCTATTCTCTCCTTGGACTTGTCCCTCTACAAGAGTACTTGCTTCTGGTTACCCCTTCCTCCAATCTACTGTCCCTTCTATTGTCCCCCGTCTCTTATCCCCTTCCCTGTCCTGCTTGTGGGGTAAGATAGATTTCCATACCCAATCGAATTTGTATGTTATTCCCCTCTGAAGACAAATCCAATGAAAGGAAGGCTCACATATTCCCTCTCACCTTTGCCTTTTTCCCCTCCATTGTAAATCTCTTTTTTACCTCTTGTATGTGAGATGATTGACGACTGCATTCTACCTCTTCCTTTCTCTTTTTCACAGTATATTCCTCTCAATACCTAATTTTATTCTTTAGATATCATCCCTTTGTATTCAGCTCACTCTGTGTGTTCTTGTTCTCTCCTCTCACTCTCTCTATCTCTCTCTCGATGTATATGTGTATATATATATATATATACATACATATATACACACACATATGCACAAATGCATATAGACACATAAATGTATACATATATACATGCATGCATACACACACATATATTCCCTACAACTATTCTAATACTGAGAAAGGCCTCATAAATCACAAATATCATCTTTCCACATAGCAACATAAATAGTTCAACTTGAAGAAGTCCCTTATGATTTTTCTTTTATGTTTACCTTTTCATGGTTCTCTTGGTTTTTGTATTTGAAAGTTATATTTTCTGTTCATGTCTGGTCTTTTCATCAAGAATACTTGAAAGTCCTCTGTTTCATTGAGTGTCCATTTTTCCCTTGAAGTATTATACTCAGTTTTGCTGGGTAAGTGATTCTTGGTTTTTATCTTAGCTCCTATGACCTCTAGAATATCATATTCCAAGCCCTCTCATCCCCTAATGTAGAAGCTGCTAAATTTTGTGTTATTCTGATTCTACTGATTCTGATTCTATACTCCCATTGTTTCTTTCTGCATGCTTGTAATATTTTCTCCTTGACGTGTGAACTCTGGAATTTGGCTGCAATATTCCTAGAAGTTTTCCTTTTGGGGTCTCTCTTTCAGGAAGTGATAGGTAGATTCTTTCCACCTTGGTCTTTCAAGTAGTCCAACAATTTTTAAATTATGTCTCTTGGATCATTTTTCCAGGTCAGTTGGTTTACCAGTAAGATGCTTCACATTGTCTTTTATTTATTAAAAATTCTTTTAGTTGTATTTTATAATTTCTTGATTTCTCATAAAGTCACTAGCTTCCTTCTGCTCCATTTTAATTTTAAAATAATATTTTCTCCAGTGAGCTTTTGTACCTCTTTTTCCATTTGACCCATTCTGCTTTTTAAGGCATTCTTCTCCTTGTTTGCTTTTTGGACTTATTTTGCCATTTGTGTTACTCTGATTCTAAAAGTGTTATTTTTTTCAGCGTTTTTTTTGGATCTCCTTTAGCAAGCTGCTGGCTCATTTTTTCATGATTTCTTACATCACCATCATTTCTCTTCCCAATTTTTCCTCTACTTTTCTTATTTGACTTTCAAAATCCTTTTTGAACTCTTCTAAGGTCTGAGACCAATTCATATTTTTTTTGGATGCTTTGGATGTAGAAGCCTCAACTTTGCTGTCATCTTCCAGTTGTATAACTTGATCTTCCTTGTCACTAATGGCATAAGAAGTAGCTTTTTACTGAGGAAGTAAGAATCTATGGTCTGTTTTTTTCTCCTCTATTTTCTAATCCTCATAGCCAGTCACTTGACCTTTGAGCTTTTTGGTAAGTTGAGGGCTCCAGAGGCAGCCGTTCAGCCAGTTACCTGATTCTTGAGCTACTTGTTAGGTACAAGGCTTCAGAAGCATCTACTTCTTCAACAGTGACTGCCACCACCCTGGAGCTGGCGCAGAGCCTGGGGCTCAGACTAGAGCCAGACCACCCTTCATAGCAAGGTAAGAGACACTTATCACTGACCTTTGAATATGTCTTTATGTCTTTCACTGACCTTTGAATATGTTCTGAGTTGAAAAGTCTGGAAACCAGCAAAACTGTCAGTGATTCAGTCCCCTAAGTGCTGTTCCATCTCTGTTCATACCAGAGCAACCCAGGCTGAACTGTGCTCCACTACTAGCTCTTCCTGTCCACCTTCCAGATTGTCTTAGGCTGGAAATTTTTTGTTGTTTCTACTGCTCTAGAATTTATTTAGAGTCATTTTTTACAGGATTTTGAAGGGTTTGGGAAGAGCTCAAATGGGTCCCTGCTTCTACTCTATCATCTTGGCTCCTAATTTTTTAAAAGATCACTCCAATATGTAACATTCTCAGGGGGAACAGATCTAAATTTACCTCAGTCCATCCCCAGTCTGACACCTGAAACTTTTGCAATTCACTAGGACCTACTGGACTTTATTTCTTTCTGCTCCTCTCTATGAGAAACAAGAGTCTCTACTATAGATGTTGTTGTTGGTTCATTTTTCAGTCATGTCTGACTCTATGATCCCATTTGGAGCTTTTTTTCATATTCCTATATTAGTCTCATGTTTTAAGAAGAATTAGAACTAAAGAAAAAAGAACACAAGAAAGAAGAATTGAGAGAGAGAGAGAGAGACAGAGAGAGAGAGAGAGAGAGAGAGAGAGAGAGAGAGAGAGAGAGAGAGAGAGAGAGAGAGAGAGAGAGAAAATAGTATGCTTCAATTTGAATTCAGACTCCATTGTGCTTTTTCTGAATGTGTACAACATTTTCCATCATGAGTTCTGGAATTGTCTTAGATTATTGCATTGCTGAGCAGGGCTAAGTCTTTGCAAGTTGGTGATTGCACAATGTTGCTGTTACTGTATACAGTGTTCTCCTGGTTCTGTTTACTTCACTCAGGATCAGTTCATATAAGTCTTTTCAGATTTTCCTGAAGTATGGTGGCCAATAATTTTATATGGAACAATAGTATTCCATTACATTCATATATCACAATTTGCTCAGTCATTCCCCAATTGATATGAATACCCTCAATTTCCAATTCTTGACCACCACATAAAGAGCTGCTATAAGTAGTTTTGTACATGTGGGTCCCTTTTCCATTTTTATTATCTCTTTGGGATAGGAACCTAGAAGTGGTATTGTTGGGTCAAAGGCTAGATGCAGTTTTATAGCCCTTTAGGCATAATTCCAAAGAATTGTTGGATAAGTTCACAACTCCACCAACAATGCATTAACATTCCAATGTTTCCACATCTTCTCCAAAATTTATAATTTTCCTGTTTTGTCATGTTAACCAATATGATTGATGTGACACATCAATTGTGTACCTCAGAGTTGCTTTCATTTTGAATTTCAATCAATAGCATCACTAAATCAATAGTGATTTAGAGTATTTTTCATATAACTATTGATAGCATTAATTTTTGTCATCTGAAAACTGCCTGTTCATATCCTTTGACCATTTATTAGTTGGATAATGGCTTATATTCTTATAAATTTGACTTAATTCTCTATATGTTTTAGAAATGAACCCCTTATCAGAGACAATGGCTATAAAAATTATTTCTCAGATTTCTGCTTCCCTTCTAATCTTGGTTGCATTAGCTTTGTACAAAATCTTTTTAATTTAATGAAATCACAATTATCCATTTTGCATTTCACAATGTTCTCTATCTCTTGTTTGGTCATAAATTTCTCCATTCTCCACATATCTGACAAATAAAGTATTCCTTGCTCCCCTAATTCGTTTGTAATATCAGCCTTTATACCTAGATTGTGTACACATTTGGACTTTATTCTTGTGTATGGTGAATTGAATTGCAGTAAATGTGATGGAGTCAGAATGCTATAAAGAGTAAGAAGGCAAGAAAGAGAGAAGGGTCTGGGTTATGGAGGGTTTTAAAAGCCAAATGAGGATTTTAGATATAATTCTAGTAGAAACAGAGAACCACTGGAGTTGATGTAATGAGGGGCAGGGGAGAGGGATCAATTCAAACTTGTGCTTTAAAAGATCAATTTGACAGTTGATTGGACAATGAACTGCAGTAGAAAGAGACTTGAAACAGCTTTTAAATGTCATTGGCAATCTCTCTAGCCTACATTTACATAATATTTTAAGATTTCAAAAGTGCTTTCCATATATTATCTTATTTGATCTTCCCAACAGTACTTCAAAGTGCTGTTATCATCATTGACAGATGAAGGCTTAGAGGATTTAAGTGACTTCCTTAGTAGCCCACTGTTAGTAAGTGTCTTAGTTGTCATTGAATTCAGACCTTCCTGATGCCACCTCCAGTGTTCCATGTGTTGTTCAACTTATAGATGTATGTGTATATTCACATGTGTGTACACATGTACTTACACATGCATATGTATATGTGTGTGTATATATTGTGCATATATGTCTACAGATGCATAGATATAAATGCCTACACATGTGTATGTATAATACATATAATATAAATGTATATATACATGTTTGTATTTTGAGTGTAATATATGCATGCACATTATGCATATAAGCATACAGACACACATACAGTGTTATATGCCAATTAATACTTGTCAAGTCCTCATCAATAAATACAAATCATTTTGAATAAGAAAAAATAATCATCTTTTCCCGGGAAAAATAATTTCTCTTGACACAAATGCAGATATAGTTTGAGAACTTTTGTTGTTTTTCATCTAGAAACCTAACTTGGGCATATAACTCCTATTTCTTATGTGGAATATATCCCATTTTGCTAGCAATAAGGAAACCCTAAAACCATTATAAAGGACACTCACCCAGGAAATGTGACAAGACTTGAGGGGAAAATTCCATTCATCAAAATTCCATCCAAGTCACATGTAGAACTGTAGGTTTGGTCTAATGCCTGGAATAGGGGTAAGTTTTCATTTTGTTTTATTTTGATTTATTTAGCAGGGGGTAGGAGATAAGCGAGAATATAATTAAAGAGTCAAGGACTGAACAGTAAGATGTTGTGGAATGGAAAGTCCTGGGCGAATATTATATGTCCCTTTCCATATCTCTTCAGTGTCCAACATAAGGTCTTATGTAGAGCCATAATTAGAAATTCTTTGACCTGGGGTAGGTTGTAGGGAAAGAAGTTTGAATAGGGCTGAGTGGTAGTAGAGATAACTGGAGAGAGTCTCTGGATGGAGGGTTCAGTAGTGGAGGTGAAGAGATCAATGTAACTGTAGTAGTTACTCTGGAAAACAGCACTTCATGGATCCCATGTACAGGGATATCTCTCTGTATCTGCTTGTGTATTGGGGTAGAGTAGATGGGAAAGAACCCCCATGAAGAGAAAATTTTGGCCAGGGAGTATGGAACTATAGACCTGTGTAGGACTGGGAAGCTGTAGGACCATTGTATGACTGTGATCTCCTTGAGGTGAAAGAATAAAACAATGTAAGTCTCACAGGAATAAAAACAATGCCTCACAGATTGACTCTTTGGCCATCCCAGTTTTTACTCTGGTCTCATAACTGGCCCCAACTTGACATTTTTTTCAGTGAATGAACAAGGATCAGCACCAGGAGCTAGAAGGGGCTTACCGTTTATTTACCCTTTCATTTTACAGTTAAGGTAGTATGAGGTCAAGAGAAGTGAATTAAAGTCATAGAAAAAGTAAGAAGTAAGAAACCAGGTCCAACATGTGTGGCATTATATCACTGAATATTTAATATGAAAGTAGGATAATGCTTTTTATCTTTAGGGGAAAAGTCATTTGTACACATTATTGTTATGTAAACTACATACATTGTCACATTATATAGAAGAAATTCTATTATATATATATATATATTCCCAAGACTTCTCAAAACTAAATATTGAGCCTAAGATGAACTGCCCTCTAAAAGCAGCCCTATTCCTATTTTTATTATTCACAAATATAATAAAAACTTACCCTGATCCAGTACTATATTAGCAAACAATTTAAGGGTATTAGCAATTTTGTTAAACATTGTATTTCTCATAATATGCACACTGAACGTTTTCCCTTGAGAGTAAAGCAGACTCTGAAGTGAGGGCCCATGAATAGCTGAAGTTCTTAGTATCATAGGATCATAAATTCAGACAGAAAGTACTTTAAGTGTAATAATCTCATTTTACAGGTGAGAAAATTAACGCTAGGGGATAGGAAGTGACTTTCCCAGGATCACAAATAGATGGGTGGATAGAAAATAGATGGATAGATAAATTTATAGTAAAAATATATAGATAGATGATAAATTAGCTATTAATCATTTATTAAATATCAACTATTATGCTAAGAGCTGAAAACACTAAAAGAAACACTATAGTTCCTCTCCCCCAAGAATAGAACATTCTAATAGAGGAAGGCAACAGATACACAGCAACTGCAAATAGGGAGGGAGGAAGGTACTGAAAAAGGGAGAGTGGTATGAAGACTAAAGAATATTAAAATGGAGGTCTGAGCCCTGACAAAATCACTTACCAGAGCCTAGAAGGCTGAGGTGCAGATGGTTAGGGAAAAGGTCTGGTGTGAGGAGATTTTGAAAATCTATGAGGTGAGATTTCTTCTTTTAACCTTTAAAAAAAATATATTTCAAATGAATTGCTTTAAAATTATTTGCAATATTTCTCTCTCAGTTCATTTCAGTGGAAGACTTAATAAATTAATAGTTCAATAATGTTATTAATGTGTTTCATAAGTAAAGCGAGTTTGATTTCATGTTTTAGCTTACACTGTACAACTGAAACTTAGAAATTCTAAAATAAGCTGGTTTTTTGTGTTCTTAGACTCATATGGCAATTTAAAATATATTAATACAAAAATTTAAAAATGGACTTTACTTCTCTGATTATTCTTTTTCTATCAGAGCACTGCCAATTTTATTATTCAAAAAATGTATAAGAGCAGCACATTTTTATGATATAGTGTCACTTGAAGTTGATTTTTATCACAAGAATTGCCCCATTGTTGCCCCATTTTACATATTTTTTTTAAAAATGAGACTTAGGGAGATTAAGTGATTTACCTAGAGAACTTCACAGGCCACACAAGCAAAACACAGGTTTGGAATCATATTTTCTCCATTCAAGGTCAGTGTTCTTTCTACAATGAAGATTCCAGGGTCATAATTATTCTAAGTGATCTATACATAGCTTCTCCCTCTGGAATGCTATATAGATCACTTAAAATAATGGTGATAATGATAATAATATCTATATTATTATTATTATGTGTGCTAAATAAATAGCAAGACAACTTGGTATTGGTCACAAGGTCATAAAATC
Organism: Notamacropus eugenii; assembly: GCF_028372415.1. Classification (NCBI taxonomy): domain Eukaryota; kingdom Metazoa; phylum Chordata; class Mammalia; order Diprotodontia; family Macropodidae; genus Notamacropus; species Notamacropus eugenii. The sequence goes on from NC_092872.1 coordinate 552,151,565, forward strand.
ATAGATTTAAAGCTAGGAAGGGATCTTAGGGGCCCTCATGCACCACTCACTCAGTTAAAAGTGTCTGAGGCAGGATCTCAACCCAAGTTTTCCTTTCTCCAAGTCCTCTCATAACAGTTTGTTCATATGCAATATTAAGCTTCATATTTGTTAAAACGTGCTATAAAACATTGCTTGTGTTTTCTATTTCCTGTTTCTTATTAGCGCCTGGATTCTTTTTCAAAGCAACGTTCCAAGCGCAAATTTCATCCTATCACTTATGTTTTCATGATTGACTTTGTTTTTTTAATAGATCAATGACTGTTTCCATTTAGAAACAATAGTTTTAAAGTCAAACCCAAACTTCCACATTGTCCCATGCATTCCTTGGTTGAGAGGCAACCTAGTGTGGCAAAAAAAAGAAAAAAAAAAGATTGGTCAGAAAACTTGTTGGAGTTCTTTTTCTGCTTCCTCCAATTTGCTTTGATTTGGGGCAACTTCAAACTTCAATCTGTGTTTTTCTGAAAAGAGATTAGATTTTGAGCTCCTCTTTAGAATGTAAGTTTTTTGAGGGAAAGGACTGTCTTTTGCCTCTTTTTTTTTTTTTTTATACCCAACACTTACTGCAGTGCTTAGCTTATTTTTGTTGTTACTGTTTTCTTTAGTCATTTTAGTTGTGTCTGACTCTTGGAGACATAATTTGGGATTTCCTTAGCAAAGATGCTAGAATAGTTTGCTTTTTCCTTCTCCAGATAATTTTATAGATGAAGAACCAAGGCAAACAGAGCTAAATGACTTGCCCAGGGTCACACAGCTAGTAAATCTCTGAGGCCTGATTTGAGCTCAGGAAGATGAGCCTTCCTCAATTTAAGCTCAACATTCTTTCTGCTATGCCACCTATTGCCATTTCTTGGCTCATATTAGGGGCTTAATCAATGTTTACTGATTGACTAAAACAACCAGGACTAATAAATATATCTCTCTTATTCTCTCTAACCTTTGTAAAGCAGCTGCCATGAAGATTTTATGATAAGAATGATGATAATGATAGTGATGGAGCTGATGTTGACATCAATAATAATCCCCATGAAAATCCTCCTCTGACATATTGTTACAGTAAAGATATCACTCTGGTCTCTTAAGGGCTATAGTGCTGGAACACAAATTCTGGAAGGTCTTACAAATTGGGAAAAATTTCAACTGTGGGTCTGGCAATAAACTGTATTTCAAACAGGTAAGGACTAGTGCACTAGTCAGTCTAAATTCACCAAAAATAATTATTAAATATTAACTTTTGAACTTCAGAAACTCAAAATTAAAGTCTGCTAAGGCATTGAAGGACTGACGTTTATTTTATCAGAAGGGATACCCATGGTGATCAAATCAATGATCCTTGTAATAGTGATTTAACAGGAATTATAATAGCACCAATCCTTCCTTTCTTATATTAGAGCTTTATGGTTTGAAAAGAGCTTTTTTTTTTTTTTACAACCACCCTGTTATTCAGGTGATACCAAGGGTACAATTTACATTTTCCAGATAAGGAAACTGAGGTTCAGTGAGTTTAAGGGGTTTTTGCCATCAAGCTAAAATTGAACTTAGGTCCCAAGGCACTATTCAGTTTTTTCTACACTTCACCATTGTTTCCAAATGACAACGTTTATAAAAGTACCTTGTAATAATTACTGCATTGATGACACGACAATTATTCAGAAATGCTTTTTTCCATCAGTCTATGTTATTTCCCTTCCCCCCCCCCCCCATGCTTAGGTAGAATGATTATTTTTGTTCCACATGCTGAGTGAATGGAACCTGTGTACAGCAGCACCAGCAATAATAAAAACAAAACTCTAAGATGTAACTGGAGAACAAAGACCTAATTCAGCTTCCTCACTAATTGCAGTTATTGGAATAATGAATTTAGAGATGGATAGAATCTAAGATAGTATGGAGTCCAACTCTCTCATTTTAGAGATGGGGAATATGAGCAACAGAGAGAAGTGATTTGCTCTGGATCACACAAATGAATACTTAAGCAGCTGAGTGAGAGGAGATTTAAACTAAAGTTTTCTGACATCACCTTCATTGTTTTTCTGTTCTCTCTCTCTCTCTCTCTCTCTCTCTCTCTCTCTCTCTCTCTCTCTCTCTCTTCTCTCTCTCACTAATCTGCAGGGCCATGTCCTCTTTCCTATATCTAAAGTACTGGATTCTATTTCTAAGAACAAAATCTTAATAAATGTGTTTGAAATAAAATTGATATTCATCAACTCCCCAAAATCCATGTTTTCCTAGGTGAGGTACATGGGGATGTGTGAATCCTGAGAGGAAGGAGGCTAATTTAGGACATTCTAATAATAATGTCATTATCCTTGAGGCAGAGAGATCTACTGAGAGAACATAGTTGGCACTATAGACTGTGTCTCTTACCTCTAATCATCATAAGCTGGAGTGGGTGGCAGCATTAAGGAAGTGTTAGCACTATCCAAAAGATAGGCTTAAAAGCATTCCTTCTGGAGCCTAGGAAGTTTTCACTTGTTTTTGGCACTGAGTCAAACCAGTGGAGGACTTGGAAATTCTAAGGGTGACTGGCAGCAATGTTTCTACATTGTTCATGATAAGAAGAATGTGTTCACTGCCATGATGATTTCAATGCTAGAGTATAATGAGAGTCAGCATGAAGTAATAAAAAAGTTGAAGGATTTTGGAATCAAAAGATTTGCCTTTAGGTCACAGCTCTGACACTTAATAGTTGCATGGCCATTCATGGATAAACTAGTTAACCTCAGAGCATCATATTTTTCATCTAAAATATGAGGATAGAGATATTTGTACAGTTTATTGGATATTATAAGAAAGCACCTGGATCATTTTAACCACTAGATGTTTACGTGAGTTCTTGTTGCTATATTTGCTTTTGTTCCAAACCTATCATATCATCAGTTTAATGAACTTTCTGTGGGGAAACCCCCTCTATCAATGAACATCATTGTTATCATCCTCCTCCTCCTCCTCCTCCTCCTCATCATCATCATTTATATAGCACTTTAAAGATTTCATAGCTTTTTATAAAGCTATGATCTTCACAGCAAGTCTGGAGGTTAGTTGCTATTATAACATTCATCTTAAAGTTCAGAAAATTGAAGAAGTAAAAAGATAATTGATTTGACCAGGGCCACTTAGCTAGTAAGTGTCTACTACTCTATCCATTGGACCACCTCTTACATCTGCAAGTCTTCGGCAGCTTATGGTCTTAGAAAAAACTGTTGAAAAAGTTGTCACTTTCACAGAATTACATAGCTAGTATATGCAAGAGAGAATACTTGAGCCAAGATCTTCCTGAATTTTAGTCCTGCTTTCTATCTACCATTCCACATTGCCTCCCCTAAATTGCCATTAAAAATGAGAAAATGATTCTTAAAATATGTTCCTTACAGTTATCACAAATAAAATATCATAGCAACATAAGCTTTCATTATTATTATCAAAATAAAATTATGACCCAGGTTAGAATATAAGGAATGCCAGGATTTGAAGATATCAAGATTTAGAATCAATGGATATCTCAGAAGTCATTCAACTGATCCCTGATGCAGTATCTCCTCTTAAGCATCTGCGCTCATCTGGTCTTGGCTTGAAGGATTTATATGACTTTCTACCTGCAAAGGCAGTCTATTCCATTCCTAGAAGAATCTAATGATTTCATTATAATTATTCCTTAATAATTTCCTTATACCAATCCTAAATCTATTTCTCTCTATCTAATCCCTTTTATACATGATTTCTTCATATACTTGGAGGTAGCTATCATATTTGTCATAAAGCATCTTTTCTGTAGTGTTACATATCCCTAGTACTTTCATTTAATCCTCATATGGCATGTTCTCTGGTCCCCTCAGCCTTTTGACCAACTTCCACTGAGCATCATGGTGAAACGGTAGCCTCTCATATTGTAAACCACTTTTATTATTGTGGCTTAAGATGATGTTAGCTTTTTGGGTTGCCATGCTGCAGTGTAGAAGCATATCAAACACTAAAATCCCTATATCCCTTTTAAATGAACAGTTGAGGACCCTCAGAGTACTTAGACTAGCCTCTTGTATGAAAGTTCTGTTAAATTAAAATTCCAGGAATGCTTTCAACCATGAGTGGCATTTTATCCAAAGGATGAGAAATTTAACTCATAAAAAAGTCTAGTTTGAAACTCTTATCTTTAAGGCCAGAATAAGGATATTAGTAACACTGGTGACTTCTCTTTTAAACCCTATTAGTGCTGGATAATATATTTCTCCAATGGTACTTAACATGCTCTAGGCTATGGCAATTCTGGGCAAGAACTTTTATTTGGGACATTTATACTTACATTGGGTTACATTTCCAAATTGTTCATGGAGAACTTTACTGTCTTGATACCCATCAATGGACAGAACTGGAAGGTTCTTGAAATTTTGATTAAAAAAAAACCCAGCAAACATACAAATAAACAACCTCACTACATGCATGCACACACACATACACACTTTGTATACTGAGATATTTTCTCTTTCACATATATTACAAAATCAGAGAGACATTCTTCTGGACACAGTTTCAGACAGCAACACAATTCCATTATATAAAATATTTGACACTTTCATTTCCATTGTGATTGCATGTGATACGGAAACAGTAGTTGGAATTCTAGTTTGGGTCCCATCACTGACTTGGTATTGGACTGGAAATAAGGGTTTGCATGCCAGAAAGATTGGAAATCAGTACATAAGCATTTATGTGCTGTGCTGATATGGAGAGGATGCTAATATAAGGAATAAAACAATCCCTACTTGCAAGGACTTGGTATGATAATAGAAAACAGCTACTTCACTGATGGCTACTAAATCATATCTTTAATATTGTGTTCATCTTTGTGTCCTATCATCTAGAATATAGAGAAGCTGAAACACTTCCAGACGAGGGCCACCAGGATGATGAGAAATGGGAGAGCTCTTTCAAACAAAGAATAGTCAGGAGCAGCCAGGTGGCACAGTGGATAGAACACTGGCCAGGGACTGAGAGACCTGAGTTAAAATCTGACCTTACTAGTGTTTGCCTCTGGACAAGTCACTCAACCCTTATTGCCTAAGTTGGGAAAAATAAATAATAGTTGAATGAATTTGGGGTATTTCACTGAGAGTAGACATTAAAAGGAAGTTGTGTGACAACCATCTTCAAATAATTGAAGAACACTGAGTGGAAAGGGGATTAGATTTTTTTTTGCTGTTTGCCCTCAGAAAGGAGTACTAGACTGAGAGGAAATTGAAGAGTAGTTCACGATAGCTCAATAGAAGGAAACATGCCCTTTAGAGCTGCCTTTAAGTGAGATGGCCTACTTCAGGAGAAAGATAATTTCCTTCTCTCTAGAAGTTTTCAGGAAGATAACAGATTATCACTTGTCAAGGATTTTGTTGAATGGGTTCACAGTTGAATGATTTATAAGGCTTCTTTCAATTCTGAGATTCGACAATTTTTGGATTGCAGAATTTGAGTAGAAGCTCTCTGAGGGTAGGGATTGTTTCATCATTCAGATAAGGAAACTGATGATGAGAGGAGTTACATGGCATGACTACTGTCAAAGTGCTAATAAATATGTGGGGCAGAAACTAATCATTTGTCTCCCTGACTCAAAGCCTAGTCCTCTATTTCTTATGGCATCTAACTTTGCCTTGTGTCTTTTTATCCTCTCTCCCTAACACAGTGTGCGGCATGTAGTAAATACTTAATAAATGATTTCTGGTTGGTTGATTAATTAATGATCAACTGATTTATTAAGATGAAAAATAAGAAGGATAAATGCAAGATTTCACATTTAGCATCAGAAATGTTAACATATGCCAACATTCTATGTGTAGAATATGGATGGCAGTGCAATTAACAGATTACCATTGTTAGATTATTCAACGATGTGATGCGGCACATAAAAGGTTGTTATTTTATGCAACTTTAATAGAGGTAGAATATCCAGTATGAGAGAAGTAATATTCCAATTGATCTCAGAATGAGTTTTCAGTATTGTGTTTATTTCTGCTTACTATATTTTGGATTAAATGGTGACAAGTTAGAAATCAGGGCAACCAGGAGGGCAAGAGGATTCAATATCATGGAATCTTTAGATTGGTCAAAGACATTGACAGTATTTAACCATGACATAAAGTGATAATAATTTTATTCAAATATCTTAAAATTTTTCAAGCATGAGAGCAATAATTCATATCTTCCTGGATGACTATATATATGTATTTATATGATTATAAATTTTTACATACAAATCTCTATAATCAGAATGGTTGGTTACATGAAGGGTAGTGAGCATAAATACCTGTGGCACATCATAAGTGATGGGGAGGATGCAAAAAGGTGCATAAAAGAATTCAAAAACTAGATTTATGAGCAGAGAAGTTGGTGGGCAGGTCAAGTTGCAAGACTGAAGGATAAAAGCATGGATAACCACTATATTATATTGGTACTCTAATGTTGTTGGGAGACTTATGCAAAGTCTCTATATTAGGTGGACTCCCTGTGAAAGATTTATAAGAGCCCATGGGCAAAGGCTGCAGAATAAGGAGATGTAAACCAATTGGATTCCATACCATTACAGTGAATATGCACATGAATGAGAACTCAGGTTGACTGATACAATTAAGTGGCCAGTAGGAGAATCGATAAACATTTTTTGTAGCTCCAGAGAGGAAAATAAGGATCATTGAGTGAATGATATAAAGAAACATTCATGAAGACAAACTTTATAAGGCTTAGAGACATTTCCAAATGGTGAGAATTGTCTTGTGAAGTCCTAAGTTTTGCATCATTGAGCTTTCAAAGCAGAGACTAGATGGTCGCTTATCAAGAATCCAGTGTTAGAGGTTCATCAGCTTGTCAAGACTAGGCCCAAGTGAGCTCCAAATTTCTTTCCAGCATTGAAGATTGTGGTGATTATTAAGCAGTTTTTGTTAAAACAATGAATATCTTCCATTTTTTTTCCATCTTAGGTGATGGAGTCATGATGGCAAACCTCAGAATAATGATTGGGCTGTAAGTTCCTATGGGCAAGAAAAAAAATGCTCAGGATTTCATGAGTGAGGTCCATGATCCAGGGTTGATTCTGAAGAGCTATGGACTAAGTAAAGAGGTGATTTCCCTAAGTCATTCCCAGAATCTCTACTTGGCCTCAAAAGAAGTATTCCTCTGGGAGCCTATGCTGTATGATGAGATACATTAGAATGCTGGCCTTAGAATAAGGAAGACATCTTCCTGAGTTCAAATCTGGCTTCAGATGCTTACTAGCTGTGTGACCCTGAGCAAGTCACTTTACCCTGTTTGCTTAGTTTCTCATCTGTAAATTGGACTTGAGAGGACAATGGCAAACCACTCCAGTATTTTTGCCAAGAAAACCTCAAATGGGGTCACAAGGAATTGGACATTACTGAAATGATACAACAAGAACAAAATAGGCATGCAATGAAGTTAGCTTCTTAATAGAACAAGCTTTTCATTCACTTCCATGAATAACAAGCACTTCTCATGCCCTGTCCCCCAAAAACCACAGACGAAAACAACAACAACAAAAAACCCTAAGAATGTCATTTTACTAGTTTACTAGGTTTTGCTTTGCTTTACTTTTTGAGGTTGTGTTTCCTCTTTCTTATTCAGGTCAGAAGTATAGAATTCTTGAGTTCAAATGATCCAACACTTTTAGACTTCATATATTCACTACCACATTTCACTCAAACAATTATAAAAGCTTAAAAGTTAATGTAATTCAACAAACATTTTATAGACAATGGGAGACATAACAGCATAAAATAAGAGCCTCTGACCAACATTGCTTTTTCCCTTATTCTCTGTGTGATCAGAATCATGCAACTTAAACACTAGGTCTCACTTAACTTGACTGTTAAAGCTATCCTTAAAAGCTGTTTTAAGCTTCAGATCTATGACCCTTGCAGATTGGAAAAATTTGCATTATATTTTGATTGCCAAGGCTCTTCCTAAGCATTCACCTATTCTTTTGGCCAAGAAATAATGTATAATCCTTTACAAAGTTTTTTGTGATCATTTGAAGAGACAAGACCAATCACTAATAACTAATGAAAACATTTACTATATGGTAGGTCCTGTGCTAAGCACATTACACATAGTATATCTTATATGATTCTTACAACATTGGGGGAGGGGATAAGTGCTATTATTATCTCCATTTTGTAGATGAGGAAACTAAGGCAAATAGGTCAAGTATTTTAAGGTTAAGTTTTCCAATATCACCTAGCTAGTAAGTGTCTAAAGTCAAATTTGAATCCAGATCTTCCTAATTTGAGGACCACTGCCATATCAGCTGCATCGCCTAAGTACCTTGGTAAGGATCAGGCAAAGTTTCCTACAGGGTATATAGCATTAACTGAGATTTCAAAGAAGCTAGTGTTTATAAGAAGCAGAGATAAAAGTGGAGTGTATGGTGAAGGGTTCACCCCTTTATACAAAGGATGTGTATAAATTGTCCGTAACAACTTATATAAAGACAAGGAAGGAAGGAATGTAGGATTCAGAGGCCAGCTGATAGGCCAGTTTGTCTATAACAAAGTACATGAGGAGAAATAATGTGCAATAAAAAGGCAAAAGTAGACCTATGGCAAATTGTGAAGGCCTTTAGGTGTCCAGATGACAAGTTTATACTTTTATCTTCCCCTAAACTTAATTGGGATCCCCTCCCATTTATATTATATGCTTCTATCAATTTACAACATGGCTTAGGGGTCTAGATTTAAGTATTCTTTAAATAAAAATAAAATATTAACAAATAGATTCTCTAATTCAATCTCATGATTCCAAGTAATTTCTTAAAAATGTATTGGTATCTTTAGATTTTCCATCTTCATATCTTAATATAACACAACATCACCCCCCTTCCCACCTCTTAGCCCTTCCACTAGTCATTCAAATTCTCTGAGGCAGAGAAATGAAATTGCTGCATCTGAAGGTCTCTCTGGCTTACCTTCCAGCCCTATAATTCCAAGATTTTACAATTCAGACCTGCCAGTGGAGAGAAAGAACGAGAGAGACAGAGACAGAGACAGAGACAGAGAGAGACAGAGATACAGAAAGAGAGAGACAGAGATACAGAGAGAGAGAGAGAGAGAGAGAGAGAGAGAGAGAGAGAGAGAGAGAGAGAGAGAGAGAGAGACTGTTCAGTGAAGTTACTCTCTCTTTCTCTCTCCCTCTCTCTCTCTCTCCATACTATTCCCATTCCGTGAAACATGTCATCAGAGAAGCTGGACCAGTAGGAGACAGCACATTTAGCCAAGAATGATAGTCACTTTTGCCCCACCTGGGAAAGAAAATTTCAGAAAGACTGGCCCTTAGTAATGGTGGCAAGTACTAGTTAAAAATTTTACAAAAATACCAACCTATGAATCAGAGCAGAAAGCTCCACCTGAAGGGAAACTCATAAGGACTCTATAAGAGAAGGACTTAGAATATTCAGGAGTGTGAGGTATTCCTTTTACAATATGTACTATCTAAACTTGTGCCTCACTACATTTGTACTTTAAATTTATTCTTGTTCTCCCCATGAACCTGGGTGAGTATTTGTGGGAAAGGGTACCTCAAACTCTGTGCGTGTGTGTGTGTGTGTGTGTGTGTGTTTGTAGGTGTGGGAAGGTGCAAGTGTTTCAGTAACTATTGTTTTTGTGCTACCATCTTGTAAATACCTTGACTGAGAAGTTAATGTAGTCTGGTTTATTATTAGGTGGAGGTACAATAGTGGAGATTAGTGAAAGTACTAAAAATCTAGCCCCTCAGGGTTTCATCAAAATCCCTGAGAAAGTAATCAGCTACTCCCTGGAAGAAGTCCAATCTGTCCGTGAAAGTGCAAGTTGGGAGACTAGCCCTAGAGGGGTGCTACATTTAAAAGTTCTATAGGAAAAATAGAACCATTGTTAATCACCCTTTGGTATCTATTGGATGAAAGATCAATAGTTTTTTGTTTTTTTAGCAGTCGGGTGCAAAGAGTAAACTAAAATTTGTATTGTTAGAACATATCCCAAAGGCTCAAAATGTGATGGGACTGTGATTTAGGCCATTCTTAAGATTTTCTTTTCTTCTTCAAAAAAATATTTTAAATGATTATCTTTAGAAGGAAGAGTATAGAAAATGACAAACTGAAAGACCTCTTATTTGATTTCTATTTCAGTCCTAATCCCATATCTGATCTGTGTACAAAATGCCACTGAGGTCCAAAACAATGGGGTATAGCTTTCTCTAGGTTGCTTTTCTCTGCCTAGAGCTTTGTGCCATAAATAAAACCAGGTATATATCCAAACATCAGTGTTTGCATTTCACTGTAACTTATTTTCATTTTATCAAACATTATGGAATCATAGCTTGAAGGGACTCTGGAGATCCAGTGCAGTTCCTTCATTGACACAGGACAGTGCTTATGGACTGGCAACATTTAATAGAAGGTGACTCAACATTTATACATTTAAGATGTGTTTACGATGAGACCTGGTTACTCATAGCAAATAGTGAAACTTGTTTAAATGTGATGTTTAAAGTTCTAGGCTTTGACCACCAGACTGTAAAAAAATGCTACACTAGAAAGAAGGAAAATAGTAGAACTGTCTGAAGTAAGCAGTTATGTTATATTAATATGTGTATATGTATATGTGCTTGTATGATTATATGTATTTATCTTTTATATCTTATATTTACCTTTTATCTATCATTATAGAATCTATCATCTATCATTCTCTTATTCATTTATCTACCCATCATTTATTCTTCTCTAAATAAGTTTTATTGATATTTTTTGCTTTTTATATCACCATGGTTTCCTCTAGTATCCTTCCCTCTCTCCCTTCCTGAGAACCATCCAATATAATGAATAACATTTTTAAAGACAAAAATAGAATTAAAATTATTTATAAATGACCAGCACATGGAAAGCAAATATATCTATCATTTATTCCATCTATCTATCTATCTATCTATCTATCTATCTATCTATCTATCTATCTATCTATCTATCTGTTTGTCTGTCTCTATTTCTATCTCTATCTATCTATCTATCTATCTATCTATCTATCCATCTATCATCTATCTATCTGTGATCCAGAGCTCAAGTTACATTGTTCTAGATAACTCGTAATGAAAAACAAAAACCCTCTCCCAATATAGTTCTGCATCTTATTGACTTGAATATTTGCCTGGAATACTGAGGAGATAAATGGCATGCCCAGAGTCATATAGATAATATATATAAGATACAGGTCTTAAGTCCAAGTCTGCCAGAAGTCATGGACATCTATCTGTTATGCCACACTTTCTCTCAAACTATCATCAGAAAAATAAAATGATTAAGATTTAAAAAAGGAAAATCCTTCACCATCATTCATACAATTAGCCTTCACAACAACCCTGTGACTATCTTGTTGTGGACTGTAGATGACCTGTGTGACATAGAGAAACCAGTATAACACTTGAAGGAAGGGGTGGAGGGACTCCCCTGAGCTCTTCCACAAATTCCTTCAGATAGCTTTAAAAAGTGAATCTGAACAAATTTTAGAGTGGCAGAATCCACTAGGAAGCAGGTTGTGGCAGATTTCTAGTCCAAAATAATCCAAGAAAGTTGGTGGGAAATATCCATTATACTGGGCTGGGAAAGTGCAGAGGTCACGGGCTGTACCAGAGCAGACTTGGCCATAGAGGAGTGGGAGCAGCCTAGGCAGACTGAATCACCAGTGGCAGTGCCGATTCCCAAACCTCTTAGCACAGGATGGGAGGCTGATGGAGCTGAGTGAAAGAGAAATGCATGGCCCATTGCAGCATCAGCAGCTAGTCCTGGGACTATCAGCCCATAGAATAAATGTTTGAAAGTCACCTACTTGAACTTCCAGGAGCCAAGATGGCAGAGTAAATTGTGGGCACTCTCACTCTCCCCTTGTTAACTTTGAAAAACCCAGAAAATATTGCCACAGACAAAAATCTTGGAATAGTGGGACCAGCAGAAGAGGTACAGCAGTCTTTTAACCTGGGAGGCTAGGGAGATCAACAGGAAGGTTCCCTCTTGCTGGGGCTGAAGGGGACCAGTGCAAGACTGGAGGTGTCCCAGAAAGACCCACCTCAGCAGACCTGCAGCGCATCCTGAGTCCCAAGGGGGTGGAACTGGTAAGTGCCAACACCAGGACCACAGGCTTACCTTAGCACAGCCAGGGGAATTGGGCAGACACAAGCATAGATGGGGGTCCACCAGCCATTGTACATGCCTCTAGAACAGCCATAGGGGAGAAAGAGACTTCTAGTGTGCAGACCAAACCCTCCCCCATACTTCACACTGTGAGCTTCAGTGTAACCCAGGGAAACACAGAAAGATTTCCCCTGGCTCCAACCAGGTCAGCAATATGTAAGCTTCAGCATTATATAGCTTCTAAGTGACAGAAGCAGAAACCACAGCACACAAAGCCAGCAATCAGGCCCCTAGCTCCTAGCACAAGAAATTTTGTCTACTGGAAGGCCATGATGAAAAAAAAGAGCCTAGACTGAATCTTCCAATAAATCACCAAGGAAAACTGCCCTGAGGTTTTAGAACCAGAGAGCAAAATAGTCATCAAAAGAATCCACCAATCACCTTCTGAAAGAGATCCCAACTTGAAATTGGCAAGGAATATTGTAGCCAAATTCTGGAAATATGAGGTCAAGAAGAAATTACTGTAAGTAGCTAGAAAGAAACAGTTCAAATATTGAGGAACTATAGTCAAGATCACACAGGAACTTGCAGCTTCTACATTAGAAGATCAGAGGGAGTGGAATATAAAATTCTATAAGGCAAAGGAGCTTGGACTACAACTAAGGATCAACTACCTAGAAAAACTGAGAGTAATCTTTCAGGCAAGGAGATGAACATTCAATAAAATAAGGGATTTCCAGACTATCCTGATGAAAAGGCCAGAGCTCAAGGGAAAATTTGATCTTCAAATACAAGACTCAAGAGAGGCATAAAAAGATAAGCAGGAACAAAGAAAAAAAAAAACTTTATTCATTAAGGACAAACTATTTACATCCCTATATGGAAGGATGATACCTGTAAATCTTGAAATCTGTATATTTATTATATGACATTTAAAAGGGATATGAATAGATAGAGGTCGTGGGTAAAAATTAACTGATATAATGATAAAAAAAACTTAATTAAGAGGTACAAAAGGATTATAATGGGAGAAGATGAAAAGAGGAGGCAGAAAAGGGTAAATTACAATACATGGAGAGGCACAAAAGCATATTATAGTAGAGGGATAGAAGAGACTTAGTTCAAGGAGGGAATAGCATACTCAGTTAAATATAAACACCTAACTTGCCTACAGTCAGTAGGAGTAGAAACGGGGAAAAAAGGAAGGGAGTGGATAGAAGGGATGGAAGAAGTAGTAAGGGAAAATGGAAAGAAAAGGGAAGTGAACTGATAGAACGGAGAGAAGGCTGAGGGAGGGGGTGATCAGTGAAGATTTCTTCCCTAGGAAGAAATCTCCAGGGCCAAATAGATGTACAAGAGAATTCTATCAAACATTTAAAGAGAAGTTTATTCCAATATTACAGACTATTTGGGAAAATTTTGTGAAGAAGAGTCCTACCAAATTCTTTTTATAATACAAATATGGTTCTGGTACCTAAACAAGGAAGAGCCAAAACAGAAAAAGAAAATTATAGACCAATTTCCTTAATGAATACAGATGCAAATTAAAAAAAAAGTTTTAGTAAAAAGATAATAGCAATTTGTCAGAAGAATAATATATTTCAATCAAGTAACTTTTATACCAGGAATGCAGGAAAACTATCAGCATAACTAATCATATCAGCAACAAAAATAACAACAAAAATGTTGATTATCTCAATAGATTCAGAAAAAGTTTTTTGCAAAATATAATACCCATAACTATTGAAAACACTGGAGAGCATAGGAATAAATGGAGTCTCCCTTAAAATGTTATGTAGCATCTACCTAAAACCATCAGCAAGCATTATATGTAATGGGGATAAGCTAGACACATTTCCAATAATATCAGGGGTGAAACAAAGATGTCCATTATCACCACTAGTATTCAATATGGTATTAGAAACATTAGCTTTAGCAATAAGAAAAGGAAAAGAAATTGAAGGAATTAGAATAAGCAAAGAAGAAACTGAGTTGTCATTCTTTGCAGATGATATGATGATACACTTAGAGAATCCTAGAGAATGAAGTAAAAACTTATCTGAAATAATATACAATTTTAGCAAAGTTGTAGGGTATAAAATAAACCCACAGAAGTCATCTATATTTCTATATATTACTTACAAAGTCCAACAGCTTGCTGTATTCACTATAAAATATTTGAGATTCTATCTGTCAAAACAAACCCAGGGACTCTATGAACACAATTACAAAACACTTCTCACACAAACAAAATCAGTTCTAAAAATTGGAAAAAGTCAGTTATTCTTACGTAGGTCAAGGTAATATAATAAAGACGACAATTCTACTTAAATTAATTTGCCTATTCAGTGTCATACCAATAAAACTACTAAAAATTATTTTCTAAGCTAGAAAAAAATAATATCAAAATTCATTTGGAATAACAAAATTCCAGAATATCAAGGGAATTAATGAATAGAAATGCTAGGGAAGGTGGCCTAGCCATATGAGACATCAAATTGTACAATAAAACAGTAATTATCAAAACCACTTGGTACTGACTAAGAAATAGAGAGGTAGATAAGTGGAATAGGTTAGGTATATAATACATATTAGTCGAAGATTAAAGCAGTCTACTCTTTGATAAGCCCAAGGATCCCAGCTTCTGGGATAAGAATTTACAGTTTGACAATAACTGCTGGAAAAACCAGAAACAGTGTTGTGGAACCTGGACATAGAACAACATCTGACATCATATACCACAATAAAGCTCAAATGGGTACACAACCTAGGTATATAGGCAGATGTTATAAAAAAAATTAGGAGAATAGTTTAATTGTCAGATTTATGCAGGAATTTATGACCAAGCAAGACATAGAGAACACTGTGAAATGCAAAATGGGTGACTGATTACAAGGTTTTGTACAAACAAAGACAATGCAACTAAGATTAGGAGAGAAGTAGAAAACTGGGAAAGAAATTTTACTAGAGTCTGTGATAAAGGCCTCATTTCCAAAATAAATAGAGAACTAAGTCAAATTTACAAGAAAGAAAGCCATTCTCCAATTGATAAGTGGTTAAAGGATGTGAATGGGCAGTTTTCACAGGAAGAAATTAAAGCCACCTAGTCATATGAAAAAATGCTTTAAATCACTATTGGTTAGAGAGATGCAAATCAAAACAACTCTGAGATACTGCATCACACCTATCAGATTGGCTAACATGAAAAAAAGGAAAATGATACATGTTGGAGAAAACGTGGGAGAGTTGGAACACTAATTCATTGTTGGTGGAGCTGTGAGCTGATCCAATCATTTTGGAGACCAGTTTTAAACTATGCCCAAAGGGCTATAAAAATGTTCATGTTCTTTGACCCAGCCATACCACTTTAAGGGCTGTATCCCAAAGAGATCATACAAATGGAAAAAGGACCCACATGTACAAACATTTATAGCAGATCTTTCTGTCATGGCCAAGAATCGTAAACTGAATGGATGCCCATCGTTTGGGGAATAGTTAAACATGTTGTGGTATATGAATGTAATGGAATACTATTGTGCTATAAGAAATGATGAACAGGCAGACCAGTAAAATCTGTAAAGACTTATATGAACTGATGCTGAATGAAGTGAGCAGAACTATGAGAACATTATACATAGTAAGAACCACAGTGTTTGAGAACTGATTTTGATAGACTTGAATTTCTCAGCATTGCAAGGACCTAAAACTTTTCTAGAGAACTCATGATGCAAAATTCCACCCACATCCACAGAAAGAAGCATGGAGTTGGATTGCAAATGAAACAAGCTCTTTTCTCTTTTGCAATGTTTTGTTTTTCTCATATTTCTCCCATTCATTATAATTCTTCTATTCAACATGACTAATGTGAAAATGTGATTAATAGGAATGTACGTGTAGAGCCCATATAATACTGCATGCCATCTTGGGGAGGGATGTGGGAGGGAAAGGGAGAAAATTCAAACCTTATGGGAGTGAATGTTGAAACTTGAAAACAAATAAATTAATAAATTTGGAGAAAAACAAAAGACTTGGAGTAAGAAATTCTGAGTTCAAATACTGGCTTTATTACCCTGGGCAAGTCATTCAACAAGGGTTAAATGTCAGAAAACTGTGTCTAAAATGTAAAATTATAAGGATGTTGTGGATGATAATAATTATTATAAAAACTAATATATCCATGGAATTTTGAAGCTTATAAAGTACTTTATACATGCATTATCATTTTATCCTCAAAATAACCCTATGACATATATGATATATACATATTATTAATTTCATTTTACATATGGGCAAAATGAGACAGAGAAATTAAGTGTATTTACTTGTAAATATCCAAGTCTGGATTTCATCACCCATTCCTTTTTCAATTTTAAGTACAATATTCTTTCAATTATATGATACTATTACCTACATTATAACATTGTTGAGAAGAAATCACTATATAGTTCTTTAAGCACAGAAACATTTATTATTGTTATTATTATTAATTTTATTTTTGTCCTTAAAATATTTGTGTTCAGTGGAGCTCATATAAAGATGGGACTGGGACAAGTCACTACGCTACTATCCTTTCATGCTTAGTGTTCAAAGAACTATTACTCAAGTTGACAAAATGATTGATTTTTTTTTTGAAATTGAGTAAAAGTAGTTAGGATGTAGGATCATCTTCTGTGACATAGTAGCAGAAAGGATGATCAGTGTAATATGCACCTTATTCCATTGAGACTTGCTTTTAATTTCTACTATTAAGTCTTTAGATTTTTCAAAACTTCATTTCCTGACATTTAGAGCTTGTGGTATTTGATATGGGGAATATCTTTTAAAAAATCATTTTTTATTTTTGTAGATACTATGGTATATAGTTGACTGTGCCTGATAGTTTTATATGTGTCAACGTTTGAATGTTCAAGGCTATTTTGAGGGTTTCTATTTGTATTTCTCTAACTTGCAATCAATTTACATATGAAGAAAAACAAATATCTAGTGTATAATTTTGGCCAATAGATTGTGTCTTTCTTGATATCTGGTAGTTATTCAATTCTTTAAAACTGCAGTAATATGCTACAGTTTCTATGGTTCATTTGCAGAGGCTGTATTGATTAAAACCTCTTTCTCCTCCTCCTCTTCTTCCTTCTTTCTTTATCTTCTAAAGTAATTTTATTATGATCTTAACAAATTTCAAATAAAGTAAACATTACATAGTTATTATGGACAAGGAGTGGGTTTTATATGAAATTGTTAGTTTCTATTCCATATGTTTCTCTTTCCCTTAAAAGTATATAGCAAATTCCATGTTTAACTTTAAAAGATGTTCTGTGTATCTATGACATCTTCTAGCCTTTCTTCTTGTTCTTGTGTGTTTTATGTATGTGTATGAGGAGGTACTACCGCAACTCTTGCTATCCTTTTCACCAGCCCCCTTGTAGTAAAAAAGAAAGAATGAAAAACAAAAACCTTAAAACAAATATGCCTACTAAAACAAAATAAATCTTCAGTTCTTGAGCATTCTCTTCATTTTCATTTCTTTGCCACAATAAAATTAGCTGCTTTAAATGTTTCTGTACAGGTTATGTCTTCTCCCCTTTCTTTGACTTCTTTTGGGGAGCATAGGCTCTAGTTGCAATATTCTGGAGTACAAGGACAGTCACAGTTCAGTAACTTTCCATGAATAAATACAAATTGCTTTCTAGAAGGATTGGACCAATTCAATGTTTCAATAATTTGAAAGATTTAAGAACTTCATCAGTGCAACAATAAGCCATCATTCCAGAGGACCGATGAAAAGTTCTGTCTTCTTCATGAAACAGAAATGATGGACTAACGTGATGAATTAGAAACAGATATTTAGGCAAGGCCAATATGGGAATTTGATTTGCTTGGCTATGTTTATAAGATACAAGAGTGCTTGTTTGCTTGCTTCCTTCCTCCCTTCCATCAGGATACCTGTTGATATTGTTTTTTTTTCACATAAAACACCTGCAAAATCAATATGATTTCTCATCCTAGAATCCTTGTCCTTTAGCATCCTTGACTTTAATCCTACCACAAGCATGGGGATCCTTCTATATAAATTTAAGAGTGTGGGGTATTGAAATTACTAAAGGGCTTGGGTTATTTTAAAAAAAAAAAACTTTCTTGATCATCCTCAAAGATCAAATAATTTTCTTGGTGTGTGGGGGGGAATAAGAACAATAAAGATGGCAGTATCCAGAATTGATTTTTCACTGGGGTAGGGGCATATTTCATTGGGGAATTTTTATAAAGACACTCCCACCACAGAGGCTAATTAACAACTGGCCTATAATTTACTGACTTAGAGAGATTTCTGGTGGCCTTAGGAGGTATGTGACTTGCCCACAGTCACAATAAGTATGTGTCAGATGTAGGTCTTACACTTAGGTCTTCCTAACCATAGACAAGTTCACTCTTCTATCCATTATAGTTTGCTGCCTCTTGGATTAGTGCTTATCCATAAATAGTCAGGATGGGACAGTACAGAACAAGTGAAAGCTTCCACAATGTGTTCCCTAGTGCATCAGCAGCATGGCATATGAGGGAAAAAAGATAGCCTTAGAGTACTGACATCTATATTCAAACCTAGGCTCCCAGTTATTTTCTACTTGAATACTGGCAATTTGCTTAACATCTCAGCTTCAGTTTTCACATTTCTAATACAAGAATGATACTTGCATTACTTATCACTCAGGTAGTTGTGACAAAGAGCTTTTTAGACAGATAAATAGATAGATATATAGATTAAGTAGATAGATAGATGATAGATAGATAGATAGATAGATAGATAGATAGATAGATAGATAGATAGATAGGATATTTATTAAATGCTCATTACCTACCAGGAGCTGTGATAAGACCTGAAATGTTATTGTAAATAAACATGATGGTCCCTGAACTAAAGGACCATACATTTTAATGGGAGAAGACAACTCATAAAAGGGAACTGACAAAGGGGTAAAAAGAGAAAGAGAAGAGACAACTCTGGGACAAGGTTAAAGGTGTGGAAGTGAATTGAGGTCAGAGCAAAGTGAGAATGGGTTAGTTTTCTAAAGAAATGGCTACCTGGGCTAGGGATTCATCAATCAGAAGAGTAGTCCCTGGGGTGAAGGCATTTCCAAGGGGGTTCAAAATCACCGGTGAGGATTTGGAGAAGCCCAGAGATCACATTGAATTAGGAGTGTAAAGCTTAAAGCACTACAGAAATGTGAGTTATCCTTCCCAGCACAACCAACCAAGTCTAATATGGAGCTATTTTAGGAACTGAATTTCTTTTGCATTCCAGAGAAAGGGACTCTGTCAAGAATTGATTAGAAAGCCACATGGAGAAAAACCACAGTTTGGGATTTAGGCCAATCTCCTGTCTCCAGATCCTATCCACTGCTGAACTCTGGAGATATGGAGAATTCAGAGAATTTTCTTGGGGGAAAATAGTAACAACTTCCATTTATCTTGGACGGTTTACCACTGACCTGCTTCAGGGTAGAAGATGATCCCAGAAGAGCTTATGATTCCTTTCCTCCTCTTATGCTAAGAACAACAGAAAATAAGAAAGGAAGGAAAGAAGGAAAGGAAGCAAGAAAGACTGAAGGAAGGAAAGAAGGGAAGGAAGGAATGAAGGAAAAAAGGGAGGGATGCAGGAAGAAAGAAAAAAAGGAAGGAAAGAAAGAGAAAGAAGAGAGGTAAGGAGAAAGAAAGGAAAGAAGGAAGGATAGAAGGAAGGAAGGGAGGGAGGAAGGGAAGGAAGCAGGAAGGAAAGAAAGAGAGAAGGAAGGAAGGGAGAAAGGAAAGAAGGGAGGAAGGAAGGAAAGGAGGGAAAGAAAAAAAAACTGCCAGGAATTTTGGAAATTTCTTTACAATTCTCTCTCATCTCTTGGCTTAATTTAACTTTGTCCTTATTTTATTCTTTTCCATTTTAATCATTTTAAGCATAAAAAGGAGATGATGCCAAGCTCAGTATGGAGGTACCCTAGTTGGTAAATGCTTCTAAACAATGACTTTTAATCAAAATCTAGTTTATTGAATCTTATTTTTCTATTAGTTTTCTAGACAGAAATAGAAAAATGAACCACTAAGGGAAAAGAGTTGCCCAAAAGATTTAAAACAAAACAAAATACACAAAGACAGCTTGGTATAATGAAGAGAAAACTGACCTATATTTCAGGAAGCTCTGAATTCAAATCTTGCCTTTGAGATATAATAGCTGTCTGAGTGGATAATTTACTGAAATTCTCAATGTTTTAGGCAACTCAGGAAGACTAGAAGTTGGGGAGCACTTTCCAAACTTCATTGGTGGAAGGAATTTCTTGCCAGAATCTTCTATCCAGATAAAATCACATCAAACAAATATATCTAAGAATAGGCAGCACATATTAATGGTGACAGTATTGAATTTGGAGTTAAGAGAATGTATCTATGAATCCCAGATCTTCATGTTCTACTGCACTAACCACTCTTATTTTTCCCTGCTTCCTCCTGTGAAAAAAGTCTGCTTAGGGGGAAAAAAGATGTATCAATCATTCCCACTGTAGAGCCAATACCGTTATCCACATTTGTTCATGAAGAAATATTTGCATTTTAAGTGCAATAGCTCATTTACATTAAAAGGATTTCAGCAAACAATATATGGGCAAAATGGCAGAGAGAAGTTCCTTGTGCCAGATGGTGGAGAAGCAGATTTTTAGATGCTTTAGCACCTGTAGGGGCAAACGTGCTTCAATACCAGTTCTATCAATTTTTTGTTTGTTTTTATCCTTCCATAAGCTATTATATCAAACATGAAAATTATTCATATTGCAAAATATTAAATTACTTTTCCACTACTTTTTCTTTATGCTCCTAAAATATTTTGATGCCCAGGATAATAGAATTTAGAGAGGGAAGGAATCTCTTGTAATCTAGTCCAATCCCCTCCTATAAGTGAAAGGGAATTTGGGGGCACTTAACCAACAAGACAAAGGATTAAACATAGTCTCTGATTCTTGCTACCTCTTGAAGCTGTCCAAAATGAAAATTAATGTAGAAGATAAATTTCAACTGTCTCCACTGTCTGGGACACCAGAGGACCTTAGGGATTTAAAAGACTGATGAGCTAAGAGCAGAGACATTTAATCCTTAACTCCTAACCTACTCACTCTGATCCCCCTCCACCACTGCCCATCACGCTCTAGAAAAAATAAATAAATCACAAAATAAATAGGAAATGAACAAGGGAACTAGATTTTGCTAAAAGGAACCATAGACAACAAATGAATATTTATATTAAATGTACATATTGTAAGTACCCTAGCATATAAATTCATATTGAAAAAAAACTAACTGAACTATGAAAACACACAGACAAAAATGTAGCAGTTGCAGGAGATTTGAATATCCCCCTCGAAGTTTTGGACCACTGTAACAGAAAGATAAAGAAAAGAGAAATGTAGAATTGAATATTTAGGGGGAGTAACTAGAGCTAAGAAATTAATTGTATTTTCTAAATGGGACGAGATTCATTTTGGACTTCTGTGGCTTCTCCACCATATCTCCATTACTCTCCTCAGTATTTCTCCCCACTTCTTTTCAGTGATTATTTTGTGTGTTGTTTTCCTCCATTAAGCAGCAAAGTCTTTGAGGACAGGACTTTCTTCTTCCAAATTCATTTCCCCAGTGCTTAACATGGTGAGTGCCATATATTTGATGTTGAATAAATATTTATTGAATAAAGACTATCCACTGCTGAAGATTGCTAAAGACTACTACATATGTCTGTTATACTGCTACATATGTCCCATGCCCACAAGGAAGTTTTACAAAATGAGATTATGAATTACAACACAGAGATACTGTAAACAAATATAAGGTAGAAAGAGCAAATATCTCCTTTATTGACCATAATGTGTGTCATAAGTCCCACTTTCCAAAGTCAGAAGCCTACAATCTAAAGGGATTGGCATTCTAAGTGAAGGCTGATACAACTATGACAAAAGATAAGTTCAAGAGAGAGGTTTAAATGAGAGGCTAAGCTAGGAGGAGTTTGAGCTTGAAGGTCCCTTTAGATGTGGTCAGTGAAAACTGATAACAGAATTGGGCCTTTAAAGAAGAATGAACCTTAGAGATTATGATGTGGAGAAAAAGAGAATTCATTCTTAGCATCTAACAGTCATGGGAATGGAAAAGGTCAGAGGAAGAACAGGGAATAGATAATAGCTCAGTTGGGATAGAACTTAGAGTGAAGGAAAGTACTATGTGATCTGCCTGGACATGATACTTAAAGCTACATTTTCTTTGCTCAGAAAGCAATTGGGAGTCACTGAATATTTTTGGTGGACTGAGAAGATGATCCTTAGGAAGATTATTAAGGTAATGAATAGTATAGTAAATGATCTGAAGACAGAGGGAGTGAGATGAGTTGGGTGGTAAAAATAAATCTTTAATCAAAATGGCCTTAATGTATATCAAAATGGGACAAGAAGGTAGATTATATCTCTTCAATATCTAGCTACATTCCTAAATAGATCAAAATTAAAGGATCTGTGTAATAAGGTCATCAAGAAATTCCTAATCCCTCTTCAGGGGTAGCTAGGTGGCACAGTGGATAGAGTGTTGGGCCTGAAGTCATGAACACTCCTCTTCCCGAGACAAGTATTGGATGTGTGATTCTGGGCAAGTCTCTTAACTCTGTTTGACTCAGTAGTTTTCTTCTGTAAAATGAGCCAGAGAAGGAAATGGCAAGTCACTCCAACATCTTTGCCAAGAAAACCCCAAATGACATAGCAAAGTGTCTGATAGGACTGACTTGACTGAATAGTAATAATTCCTTTTTAACTTAAATCATAGGAAGTTGCCTAAGGTATGTATATAGAGGTTAACTTGGTAAGTATTCTTCAGGTCATCCTGACTCCAAACCTAGTACTCTATCCAATATGATGTGATATTAGCAACATAAAATGAGTCATAATTTTCTATTCTTGGTAGATTTCAAACTGTGTTTTTGGTCAGTTTTCCTCCAACACTTGTACAATTGAGTTCATCATGTTTATAACATTCATGCCTTCTTCTTCTCCCCACACATTACTCCTGACAACCTAGATTAGAATTAGATAGAAGTTCCACTAAGGCAAAGCTTAAGGCCTATCTAAAATGTATATCTTCCCCGGTGCATAGCACAAAAATACAGTATGCAGATGTTGAATTTCTTTCATCAGGTAATCTTTAGCTCTTTGATTCACTTTGTCTATATAGACACAAGTTTTGGTCTTCCAACCCACATCACAGATACCACCTAGTAAACTGCATATGAAAACTGTCACTTGTTTGAGGGAGGGAGGAGGTGAACAAACTTTGTCTATCGACATTATGAGATGAAGAGAGAAGACCTCATTCTTAAGTGCTGTTTCACATGAACCCAGATTGAGTAAACTCAATGTCATCAAGACCACATTTCTAATTTTGGCGGGTGGAGTCTGACAACTTCAGTATATCCCTTACCTGTGTCAGTGAAGGACAAAATATGGTCTCCTCCTGTTTGGTGTCAACAGCTACACAATATAAACTCTTTCACATCAAAAAAACATCACAGCTCTCCTATGACTTTTTCAAAATCACATAATAATCAAGTAAGTGACCTGAAGCTTGACTTCGAGATTTCTAACCTGATATCCAATGACTGCAACAAGGTAAATTAAATCTCTGTCCCCTTGGATGGTTCCCTAAACATAGAATCTGGCGCCACTTCACCATATAGCATTCTGTTGACAGAGCTAAGATTAATAATAGTAAGATTATATAAGAAATGACCTGCTCATAAATTTTAGAAAAAAATATGAATAAATTTTCATGAAATAATGAAAAACAAAATGAACAGAACCCAGAGAACAGTGTATAAAGTAGTAGCATTATTGTTTTAAGAACAATTTGAGGACCTAAGTCATATTAACTATTATAAATACTCAAATTAACTACAAAGGACATACAAAGTAAGATATCTATATCCAGAGAAATAACTGAAAAATAGAAGTATATACAGAATGACTTTAGGTATGTATAGATATCTGTGTCTAATGGTAGCCATCTCTAAGGGCAGGAAGGAGGGAAGAAAAAAATTACTTAACTTTATTATATACTTAAGTTATATGTGATAAATTTGGAGTTTCATGTACAATCATCTTTTTTATTATACTATGCTATGGAAATGCCTGTTTTGTTCCAAAAAAAAAAGTAAATTAACTATAATCTTAAAAAAAGACTGATAATAGTAGCAACAGTACTATTAATAACAATAATAATTTGTTTATATGCTTCTGGTTCTTCAAGGTCCTGCTCAAATACAAACTGTCTGATCCCACAGTCCTTTCTATTCATCTAATGTACTAAGGATATTCTCAATGATGCTATTTATTTACCTAATTGTCTTTTACTATATAGTGTTCCCCTTAAAGTAAATGGGTCTATCTTATTTATCTTTGTATATCTCCCCAGACTGAAGTTTACTGTCTGACATTTTGTAGGCATTGTATTAAACCTTCTCACACCTCTACAGACTCCATAGAAGGTGTTTAACTCATTCCCATTCCATTTGTCCAGCCCTTAATTACACAAGACTCTCCATCATATAGTCTATTATCTAGCCAAATTAGCTTTTTTTACCGTTCCTTATATGAGTCACTCCACCCCTCACCTCTATGTTTTTAATACTGGCTATCTCCCCCATATCTACAATGCATTCTGTTCTCATCTCCTCCTCTTAGAATCTTGAGTATTTTTAAAGACTCCTCTTACATATTACCTTCTGTATCATAGATTTCCTCAGCCCCAATCACTAGTGCCTCCTCCCCATTTCAAACAGTCCACAATTATTTTGAATATGCCTAGAGATGTCCAGTATGTTAAATAGAATATAAGCTCCTCAAGTGCAAAAAGTTGTTTCATATCTTTCACACTTTGTATAATACTTGGCACAAGTAGGTACTTTAAAAATCCTCAGTAATTAGTTAATTGGGACACTGTAATGGTAATTTAAATGGGAAGATTTTTCCCATTCATTAATAAGCCTGTGACCTGCCTGGATCACAAGGAAGTCTGAATCACATGGAGTGTGTGCTGGGAGGAGTTTGTGGAATGGGTGGAACAGGAACAGTGGAACAGGAGGAGGCAGAGCTAGAACAGAGCTGAGAGAAAATTAGTCATGAAACAGTCTGATCTAGGAAGGATGCAGGCAAACAGGCAGCTAGCTAGTGTGAGTAAAGAAACTTGTTTGAGATTTTGTTTAAGAGAGCCTGTTTATGATTTGTTTAATGGAGCTGGTTTGTGGGAAGCCTAGCAGGGCCAAGACTTGGGGATGGTGTTGCCCTCTGCATTGTTGTTGTGAATGGATTTTTGTTACTATGATGGATTTGGCTTTCTGGTGTCTGAATAAATGTTTTGGCTCTGTCTTCTATGAGGAGAGTCTGTTGTATTTCATGATTCAGAATTGTACCGGGATATTCATAGTTGCCGTAGGTGCTATTGCGTTGGTGCTACAGACACCAAGATGCTGTAGTGCATAGAGTTTTAGACTGGACCTGGAGTCAGGAGGATCTGAATTCAAATCTGGCCTCAGACACCTACTAGCTATATAACCCTGGGCAAGTCCCTTAACCTGTTTGCATGGGTTTCCTCATCTATAAAATAAGGATAGTAATAGTGTCTGCTTCCCAAGATTGTAAGGTTCAATGAGACAATAATTTTAAAGCTCTCAGCCTAGTGATTGGTAAATAGTAAGCACTATATAAAAATCAGCTACTATTAATGACACTGAAAATCTGAACTGATGTTTACTGTCTTTATGACGCTGGAATAGTCACTTTCCCTCTATTGGCTTCAGTTTCCTCATTTATAAAAGGAGAAAGTTGAACTATATGATCTCTAAGGATTGAAGGTTGGAAGAAACCTACAATCCTGTGATCTTTGTCACAGATTCTAGCAGATAAATTAATTTAAATATGAATATTTTGAAGCTTTGTTATAGAAATAGATATTTAATGATATGGATTATAACCTGTGATCATACATTCATTTTACATATTCATGAGTGTGTACGTATTCATATATGTGTTCTTTTGTTCTTTAAATTAGACATAAAGAGTGATTTACATTTTCAAAAGATAGATTTCAAACATTCTGGAGGTATGGCCTTAGTCCATGGTCTTTCTCTGTTTCTGATGATGCAAAAGAAATGGAGGCAAAAAGCATTTCTTGCCTCACAGATACAGGATTCTTGGTGATTTCAAAGGGGTTCAATTCACAAGTAGAATACAAGACTCCATGAAAGGGCCAAATAACATGGCAATTTTCATAGTCCATAGCACTCAAGTGTAGTTGATAAATTTCTAGGAACCTAACCCATGAAACAATCATAGCTTATCTTATGTCTAAATGCTTTGATGAAACTTCACAAAGATGTGGAAAAACAAAGGCAAATGAAGGGTTATTTTAGGGGCTGAATAAATTCTTGTGGGATTGGATTAGATTGGTTTAGAAGAATGGGAAGAGAGGTAGAAGAAAACCTAGAAAAATATGGTAAGATAATAAAAAGAAATATCCCCAAAGAGTACAGAGGTCTGGGTTGTAACATTTTAAGTCTAACATTCTAAAATATGAGAATTTGGGAATAAAAATATATGTTACAGTGACATCATTTTCTTGGTAAAATGGAGAAATTTTATATCTCTTATTCTCTGTGAATTTTATATTACTTAAGTGAATATTAAAATGATAAATATGAGGAAGTCAAACAAATTTGGAAGGGATTATAAAAAGGAATGAAAAAGGAAGAAAACAGTATCATAGGACAGAGGTGAAAAAAGAATTTTAAAAATCATGTACATTGACAGCTATACAAAAGGAATATGTATGCATAAATTCAGTAATGAATGGACAGAAAGCAGAAAGTAATAGAGAGATTGCTGTTCATAAGCTTAGTGTTTTGATATATCTTAATCCCTAGTATCTAGCACAATGCATTGCATATAACAAGTGATTAATAAATGCATGTTGATTGATTGTGTTAAAAGTAAAGTGAATAATAAATTACTGTTTGTAATTAATAAAACAGATGCCAATGGACGAATGAATTGAAGAAATGATTTAAAATATAAAAGTAATGACTTTTTTATAGGGCAATAAGGTTTACAAAATATTTTCCTCAGAATAAAATTATGGAACAGTAGTGGAATTCTTTTAAGTGAATTTACCAGATGGGAAAACCGAGGCTTAGAGAAATTAGTTGACTCACTCATGGATCTTCTGCCTCTAAGTCCAGTGCCCTGTTTAAGGTAATTTGACTGTTTTATATTAGTGTATCTCATAGATTCCCTATATCACAATTTCCTTCAGGAATTTTAACTTTTCATTTGATATAAAAGAAGAATCTTAGTTCTCGCCCCCAAAAGTATTTGAGGATTCATGAAAGAGTTCTTTATGGATCTCTGAAAACTACTGACCCCACTAGGGAGCATATATGCAAAGTGATTGAAGAGAAGCATGAAAAATACAGGGAAATTGTTGGATTTCATCATTTCACCTTAGGCATGCAGCAGAAAAAATCAGATTTGCAGGCAACTTCCACCAATGGATACGCAGATTATAGAAAATGAGACAGCACGGTACAGTGAAGAGAACATTGGACTTAGAATTGGGATTCTGGATATAAACTCTACTACTCTATAAGCTTTGTATATCTTCAGTAAACTGTGTGATTCTGAGAAAACTGGATTGCTACTTCTGTATTTCTAAAATGAGAAATTTAGGCTCAGGTGATCTAGTTCTAAATCCTATGATTCAAGGTGTCCAAGTCAATAGGCATAGATATGCTTCTCTAAGGCAGAGTGTAGTAGTAATAGTAGTAGTAGTAGTAGTAGTAGTAGTAGCAGCAGCAGCAGCAGCAGCAGCAGCAGCAGCAGCAGCAGCAGCAGCAGCAGCAGCAGTAGTAGTAGTAGTAGTAGTAGTAGTAGTAAGACTACTATTAGGGTCTAAAGAACTGGTCCATCTTAAGTGCTCTGGTGTTTCCTGGCTATGTGACTACATTAAGTCATTTCATCTCTCTGATTTGCAGTTTGCCCATCCACAAAATATGAAGGAGAATTCTTACCATGAGGAAAGATTTTTGTAAATGATAGGGGAACACGAACTATTGCTACTAAGGAACAAGAAATGACCTTCTTTTTCTCTTGAGTTCTTATCACAGTTCCCTGCACTATTGATTTGATAGCTATAAGAAACCTGGGTTTAGTAGTGGCAGAGGATGAGTGATTATCGGTTATAATTTAGAGGTATGTAGCATTTATTTGTAGCATCATAATATCAACACTATTATCATGAACAATAGTTCACATTTCCATAGTACCTTAGGTTTTCCAAAGTTTTTCCTTCATTGCTACAAAATCTTTAAAGGTACTATAATTATTCTTTTGAAAAATTTGATTTGTTGTTTTTTTTCTTTCTGAGTATCAAGTTTTAGGACAGACCATGATAATCTGAGGAATGTCCAGAGGAGGGCAACCAGTATGATGAAGGTCTTCAAGGTCTCACCATGGGAAGATGAATTGAAGAAACTGAGGCTGTACAGCCTGGGGGAGAAAAAGCTACAAGGATATGTAGTAGATGTTTTGAAATACTCGAAAGGTTTCCATGTGGATTTAATTAAGCTTGTCATTGTTCTTGGAGCAGAATTAAAAGCGATGGGTCAAAGCTGTAACGAGACAAGTATAGGCTTGGTATCAGGAAAAACTTCCTGACATTTAGAACTATCAAAAAAATGTTGTGGGTTTCCTTACAAAGTAGTAGATTCCACTGTGGAGTCATAGGGATGGGGATGAGTCTTCAAAGCAAAGTCCAGAAGACTGTCAGGTATGTTGTGGGAATTCTTTTTCATGTGTGGATTGAACTAGGTGGCTATTGAAGTCCCTTCCATATCTCAAATTCTGTGATGTATAAGATTCTTCCAGGTCCAAATTGAATATTTCAGAGGTGCTTCCGATTCTCCTTGAGCACAACTGGCATAAAATTTTCCTGCTTGACATGTCCTACCTCCAGTCTCTTGAAGATATCTACCATGTACTCCCTGAGTCTGCTCCTTTGCAGCCTAAACATCAGTTTTCCTTCAATCAGTTTTCATATGGCTCCATCTAAAAAATTTCTTTCCTGTCACTGTTGCTCTCCTCTTTCTCCAACTTATCAACATTCTTCCTAAAATTTTGCACCTAGAATTGAACAGAATATTCCAGATTCAGTGGGACAATGGAACATTGCAGTATATCACCACTCTCGTACTACACATTAAGCCTTTTCATTAGTCTAAAGTTCATATCAACTCTCATGGCCCCTCCATCAGACATTTGACTTATATAGAGCCTACTGTTTCTTACCTAGTATGAATATTTTGTCATCTGCACTGCTCTGATCTTTCTTCTCCCCATTACAAACAGTATACTCTAGACTGAAACCTTTAGAGAAAGGGAGAGCTTTTCTACCACCATTCTACTTGAAATATCTGTGATCAGCCAAACTAAAACTTCCTTCTCTGGCTACCACTCCCCTTTATATGTTGTGCCCTTCCATTAGAATGTAAATTCATTTAGGGCAGAGACTATATTCTTAATATATGTGTTATGCATGTATATTATGCATAAATATACATACATTTACATGTGTGTATATGCATGTGGTATGCATGTACAACACAGCATATACACATGCAGAACCATATAAATATGTATGTGTGTGTATATATATATGTATGTGTTTATATATTTTCATGCTTAAATGCGTATATATACATGCATATGTATATGTGTGTATACATACATGTATGTGCATGTGTACATACATATATGTGTTTGTGTGTGTATACACATACATATACACATTCCCAGTATGTAGTATAATGTTTGGTACAGAATAGATGTCTAGTCAATAATTGTTCATTCATTCATTAATTCATTTATGTACTCACTAAAATCCCAGATTATATTTTTCATTTAGTATGTTATTTACTCATTGCTCCTATATCTTATACTTTTGAAAACTTTTTAAAACTCAAATATAAGGCTTCAGATTTATCCTCATTAAATTTCATCTTATTAGACTTGGCACACTATACTAGTCTATAGAGATCTCTTTTTTTTGTATCCTGAAAACTATCCAATATACTCAGATTGGATTTGCATGCCATCTATGCCTTTGTCCAAGGCATTAATAAAAAATGTTAAATAGCACAGGACCGAGCATAGCTCCTCTGCTAAGCATGGAGTTCTCCTTTCAAAAATGACATGGACCCATTTATGATTACTTTGAGATCTAATCATTCAACCAGTTTTGAATTAACTTAATGACAGTACTGTCTAACTCAGATCTTCATATCTTTTTCGCAAGCTAGCATGAAAGGCTTTTATTTTTCTGCTCTTGCTTCTATCATCGCTACCTTTTAAATATATATGTATGTAGGTATGTATATATGTATGTATGTATGTTCCCTGGGCATTTGTACTGCTTCTTGAGGCAATTCATCATTTCGATTTTCACTGAAATTATTTTATTTTGTGCCTTGAGGATTTCATTCTTTAGAACTTCCATCTAACCTTGACCTCCTTGCTGTTTCTCACACAAGACCTGCCATCTCTTGACTTCATACATTCTCACTGGCTATCTGCCAATGTCTGGAGTTGTCTCCCTTTTCGTCTTTGCCTCTTGGCTTCCATGGCTTTCTTAAAATCCCAGCTAACATCCCACCTTTAAAAATAAGCCTTTCCAGATCCCACATTATGCTGGTGCCTCTGTAGATTATCTCCAATTTATACTTAATATCTTATTTGTTTTCATATTATCTTCTCTATCAGACTGTAAGCTCCTTAAAAGCAGGAACTTTTACATGCCTTTTTTGTATCTTCAGAATTCATCATATTGCCAGGTCCATAGAAAGGACTTAGAAACTTTTCATTGATTAACCAAATTTTCTCAATAGAATAACAGTTCATGTTCTCCTACCTATCTAGTTACTGAACCTTTGAAATCTTTTTTTCCCCCTAAACCACAGTGAATTTCAAAGTACAGAAGGGAAGGGAAAGGAAGGGAAGGGAAGGGAAGGAATAAAATGTACTGCCTACTTTGTGCCAGACACTGTGCTAAGTGCTTTTTAAAATAATATTTCATTTGATCTTCTCAACAACCCTGTTATATAGGTACTATTATCATCTTCATTTTACAATTGAGGAAAATTAGGCAGAGGTTAATTGACTATCCAAAGTGACAAAACTAATAAGTATCTGAAGTTGGACACAAAATGGTTATTAATGCTGTTTCTTATATTTAAGCTATTGCTTAGGTGGATAAAATGATTTCTCTTTGTGATGGAGTAAAAATATGGGTTTGTAAGCAGCACCAGATGTTAAATGATTTACCCAGACTTACAAAAGTAGCAAAAGATAGAGCTTGACAAGTCATTTAACCTCTTAGATTTAAGGAATCCTGCAATTTCTGTTTTTATTTATTTTATCTTGAGCTTAGAAATTATTTTATTTTTCATGTTTCCCTCCTATCTGTAGTATTCCTGTGGTGTGCCATGAGTTACACATAGGGAAAACACTATACAAAGCCCTTGGCTGGTAAAATCTTTCCTCAAATTTGTTATGATCATAATATTAACATATAATGAAAGGATTTGTGACTTTAATTGATTTCATGCACACTTGAAGTTTTCCCACTTTAGTGGTCATTGCTATTGCTACAAAAACATTCCACCAGGTAAAGTGTGATATTTTAATTAGTTCCAGTAAATCTAGCCTTCTCAAAGTACGAAAATTCTAAGTAACACCCTTTATCCATTTAGTCAGCATGTTGGTTCAAAGTGGGTCAGCCTGTAACTGTCTACTACCTCAACTATTTGATTCTTAGGAAGTTTTATTGCAATGACCAGAACTAAACTTAACTTAACAGACCTAACTTGATCAGTGTGAACAGCAAAGTCTGATTCTTCAGCATTTAAGGGTTCTTTTCCAGGCTTTTACAATTGCCATATTGGTCTTAAAGCACCCAGGGTCCCTAAATAGCATTTTGTCTGGAATTTCTTACATTAATATTGGCTCCCATATCCCACGTACTTTGAAAGGGTACTTCTTTATTATTTTTTGTCTTGTTCTTCAAATAAGTAATAGTAATAAGAATATTAATAGTAAGTAGTGTTGTCCAACTCTGTGGTGTCATCAGTAATATGACAATAAAGCTTAGAAAGTTGTTGGGAACACTGAGAGATTAAGTAATTTGCCCAGTCCTACCACTTAGTACTTATGTGATCTTGGGTTAGTCACTTAATTTCTGGCTCTCAGTTTTCTCCTATTTAAAACAAAAGGATTGGATACGATCTCTAAGATCTTTTCCACTTGTAAATAGTTTATCAAATGGCATATGTCAGAGGGTTTAAACCTATATGTGTATGAGTGAACATTTGCAGTTTTTGTGTATTTGTATATATAAGTGTATGCATATGTTCATGTGAATATGTGTGTGATATAAGTATAAAATTATTTTTATTACCTTGCCAGGAAACTTAGAATAAATCTCAGTTTTTAAGTAAAAGTCTTTATTATTTATGGCTTCAGTACTTGTTTTGACTCAAATTCAATTTTTCCCACCCCTGGTCTGTCAACTTCAACAGTTCTTGAATTTGTCTCTTGTAATTTGGCTGCTGGTAGCATCCAAAACCTGGATGCTTGATAAAAATCCCAGGCAGGGAAGTTTAAGTACAGTTTAAGTACTTGTCATGGAGCAGGAGTTCACCAGACCTTCCTGAGGGGATGACAACAAAAGTACCACTTGTGACTCAATAAAGACAATTTTAATTAATAGGAAAACATAATCAAGCCCAGGTACTGAATATTGCTCTCTGTGTATCCATGCCAAATCTGTCTGTTCCATTGGCCCAGTGAATGACAATTATCTTCTCCAAGTTAATGAAACAAACACTGGCCGTCTGTGACCACAATGTCCCACAGGTTCACAGTTTGAAGGGGCCCATTAT
The DNA here is from genome assembly GCF_028372415.1 of Notamacropus eugenii. Lineage (NCBI taxonomy): Eukaryota > Metazoa > Chordata > Mammalia > Diprotodontia > Macropodidae > Notamacropus > Notamacropus eugenii. The sequence goes on from NC_092872.1 coordinate 552,184,804, forward strand.
TAGTAATCACATCAAGCTTCTGATGAGCAGCAGCCTCCTTAATTTATGCCCTTGTGACCACGTTTCATCTCTCCTTCAATGAAAAAAAATATTAAAAAAAAATAAAACCTGGCTTCTATTTCAAAGAACATAAGTCTGGGGGTCTAGTAACCAACTAGCCATGTGAACTGAAGGAAATAGTTTCCCTATTCTATGCTTTAGTATACTGTTTTGTCTAATTTGTATGATAGCATTGGCAGTAACTCCCTCTGAAGGATGCTGTGAGGATGGAATATGGTAATATAGGGATGGGGCACAGTGAAACCAAAACTGGACAGGATATAAAGAGATACGGTTTTCAAAAGTCTACTTTTTTTTTTCTTTTTGCCATGTGACTTGATAGAAGTCATTCAATCACAAGGACCTTCAGCTTGATCTTCTATAAAGTGAGGATACTTTCACTGCCCATCTCATGGAGTTAAAGATCAAATGAGATGACATATCAGAATTGTTTTTTAACAGTAAGTCCTGTAGATTTAAGTTAATACACTAGCATCAAACACTTGATTGGGTCTATGATCTAATCCATTTGGAAGTCCCTCCAATGATGCAAAACACAGTCCATTCCTATTTGCTCATTCTGTGACATCCTTGTGCTCCCCAAATGGGATGTACTGAAGGCCTTCCTTGTTTTTCACTGATGTTGTGAAAATTTAAATTGTATATTTATCCCTCATCCTTGTCATACTTCCAACCTACCATTTTAAAAAATGAATTCTTAATGATATCCTTTACTTCCTTGAGTTCCTTATTTGTTTTACATTGCTGCCTTCTCACCCTCCCTATTCACCTTTTCCCTCACCCTTTGTGTAATATTCATATTCACTTATTCAGATGACATTTCTTGTAGTGCAGCCATCCAACAAAGGTAGACTGTGGTATTAAAAAAATAGGCCATTGTTTCTAATAGAAGTTTGGAGTTACTAATGCAACTTTGTAATTTTAAAAATGCAGTCCAGCTTGCCTTTCTCCTCCTATTTGATTTTCTGTCTGACTTGTCCATTTGTACTGAGGGCTACAGAGGGTTAGTCAATTCACTAAACTTGTTAGTTGAGTAAGTTGGAGGGCTATGATAAGCTAGAGAGATGTTTTTTCAACATGGGGATAAGTGGCTTTTGGAATCCTTTAAATCAGGGCACAGAACCAGTACTAATTAGCTCAAATAGAGTTTCTATTAATGACTTTGGAGGCATGCAGAATTTGAATTTAGTAGAGCCTAATTTAGTTGGTCAGCGTTTCTTTGGGCCATTTTAAGTTTTACTTTTTTCAAATTGTTCCTTTCTTCATTTCATTTCAAAGATATTAAAATCATATTTTGTGTAGACAATTGTTATTGACATTTGGGATGATAGAATAATCATATAAAATAGACACAGCTTCTACCTTCCCAAAGTCTACAGAATATTAATGATGGTCATTCTGTCCAACTACAACATATATTCAGTACCTACTATGTGGCAGACACTATGCTAGATGCTGGGTATAGAAATATAGAGAATGTGGGTGAGTATATTCCAAGATAGAATATAATAGTATTCATGAGAATTAAAAAGTTACACCTTGAAATAGAAAACTTATGACTTCTCTTCAAGCTTTGATACTCGGAAATCTTATTAGAGACCAAAGGAATCACAGAATTCCGAGCTAGAAGGTGCTTTTGTAACATAAAATAAGTATATTTTTACAGGGAATATTAGAGTCCAGAAAGTTTAATTTACCTGTTGAAGGTAACATGTGACATATTGGAGCCAGAATTCAAACCAAGCATGTTTTCCTTTTAAAAATCTTAAAATCTCCAGAGACTTGAAATGGGAATTTCATTTTTTTCTCTAAAAGGGCAATTGATAAACTTATTCTTCCTCAACCTAGCTATAAGCCTTAGATGTTGGTCCAAAGTTCAAGTATCTAAGAAACACATAAAATTAGAATTGACGGGAGATATTTATCATCTAGTAATTGACTCGCAGGATGGAAAAAAAATAATCTCCTCTACTCAACAAGTGACCCTTGGGCCTCTACCTTAAAGCTTCCAATAAGAAAGAAGCTGCTGCTTTTTCAAGCAGTTCATTCCAATTTGGGACAGCTCTATCATGAATTTTTCCATCCTTATACCAAGTCTATATTTGCTTCTGCAATTTTCCCCCTTCTTTTCCTATCTTTGCCATCTGGAGTCAAATATAAAACAATTGATTTCTCTTCCTTGTGATAGCTTTTAAATTCTTGAAGACCACCATCCTGTTTTCCCTTCCTGGGTTGCTAAACATTTCCTTTGCCTTCAACTGGGTCTCATGTGATTTGAATGAAGATCCTTCCCCATTTTGGTTACTCTCCTGCATTTCAATATCCTTCCTAAAATGTCACATCCAGAACTCTAATAGTACTTCAGATATGGTCTGCCAGATTCAATGGTCCAGACATGCCTTCAATCCCCTCATTTTGTAGAGTTGAAAATTGAGACTCAGAAATGGGGGAGGACTTACCCAAGATCATACTTCTGATTCATAGCAAAGCTGGGGCTTGAAACCAGGCTTTTTAATCCATTGCTCCTTTCACTAGAGCAAATCTTCCCCCTTTGCCCCATATCACATTTCAGAAGTTTTCTTACCAGACACATTGTCTATTTTGTACAGAAATTATTGTTTCTGAAATATTGATTATGTGTAATGGATTGCAAAAGTAAAAGGACATTTCTTGGAGAAGTCGACTTGCTTTAGAGTGAAGTACTCTCTTCAATTCTAATGATTTTCAGCTATTTTTATGTACAGTAGTTAGTTTCCAGACTGATGATGAGGAGTCTCCCTGGTACAGATGGGAAATGTTTATTATGCTAATAGCGTTCTGGATTGTTAGCAGAGATTATTAGAGAGAGAGAGATGTTAGAAGTGCCTCCAGTGGAATTGAGTAGGTGACAAGGTAAAAAGAAAAGATAAATGACAACGGTAAGTAGGCAGTACATCAGGCTAAAGAAGCCAAGCAGAGGCAAAGAGAATAAAAGAATTTCTTTTCTTGCAAGGAATAATTTCATAAAGGCCCATCTGTATTGTTAAGGTAATAAACCATATAAGAAAGGCATGGACTTCTTCTTCTCTGGGGCATATAGGTGAGCCTGAATTCCTGACGACTATTTTGGTAGAGTACCATAAACTGGAAAGGCTTTGAGTATCAGACTGTCTATCTATTGTCTGAGGACCTACCTGGCTAAGTGTGGAGAAACTTAGTCCCAGAGGGTTGGTTAATCAATTGTTAATGACTTCTTTGTACACAGTTCCTTATAATAGTTACTTGCTAATATGTGGAGAGGCTACATACTGCTATGCCGATGACAGTATAATCGGCAATAAAATCATAGACATTTACTTGGATAGAGTGGTGGGTCTGGAATCAGGAAGACCTGACTTCAAATTTACCCTCAGGCACCAGCTGTACCCTCATTTGTAAGTCACTTAACCTCTGGTTGCCTTAATCAATTGGAAAAGGAAATGGCAAATAACTCCAATATCTTGCCAGCACAACTTCATGGGCAATATGGCCCACAGCATAGGTCATGAAGAGCTGGACACAACTGAGGGACTGAACACTTATAACAACAACATAACCTAGAGAAATGTAGCTGAATGTTGGAAAGAGCTCTAAAGTTGCAGATATCAGGACTCCTTAGCTCTAGTCTGACTGTGCTACGAACTAACTGTGTTATTGAAGGCAGGTTACTTGGCTTCTCTTCCTCAATATATGATGATGCTATTGAACTAAACCAGGATTTCTTACTTTTTTTAATAGCATGGGCCCCTTTACCAGTTCAATATAGTCTATTAATCTCTTTTTTGAGTAATCTTTTTAAAATGAATAAAATAAGACACATATAAAGGAAATCAAGTATATTGAAATGCAGTTATCCATTTTTTTTTGGGGGGGGGGGTGAAACAAATAAGTTTATAGACCTCAGATTAAGATCCCCTGACCTATCCTATCTCTATCTCCTTTCCAACTATAACAGTCATAAGAAAGAAGGAAAACCATTTGGCTAAAAACCCCTAAATTCATATAAGGAGATCAGATGGAAATGAAATAATTACCTGGAGAAAGCCTACCGGGATGTTTGCAAGGAAATCAGAGTACCTGAAGACAAAGAACCCATAGAGAGCATAGGCCCTAAAGTTTAATATTATTAAAATATTTTTAGCCAAAAGTCTGTATCATGTAAGGCCAGCAATGTATTTTTTTTTTTCCTTTTGAGCTTGAGCAACAGTGCTATCTATCATATGAGAATCTTTCATCAGACAAGAAAAGGCAAACACCAGATTCAGGTGTTCTGGCTGCTCCAGCTGTCCTGCTTCTTGTCTCATGCCTTTCTCCAAACAACAGTGTCTGTCCTCTTCAAGACATCAATTTTGATGTCCATGTCAACTGTAGACTGTCTTTTTCAGCTTAGAAACAGGACTTGGTCTGCATTCAAGGTTTGTGTACTAAAGAATGCATTAAGCGTAATTTTGGTATGGGAATTTTATGAACGAACAAAAAACTCATTTTTATGTGGTGTTTAAAAGACTAAAAAAAACCACTCTTTTCACAAAAGTCTAATGAGGGAGATAATATAAGTATTATAATAATTTTATAGATGAGGAACCTGAGGCATGTGGTGATTGAGACACATGCATAGATTCACAAATTTATTGAAGAAGACCAGGATATGAGTCCAGATTTCTCCTAATTCTACATTCCACAATATTTCCATTAGACCAAGATGCTTCTGGTTACCAAGGTCCCAAAACAGAATGATCTTGAATACCAAAATGACATCTTCTCATTGAAATGTATATATGTATGTAAACATACCTTTTGTATTGTATTGATGATGCATTTTTGCTTATTGTTAATGTAATTTTGTTTCTTAATGGGAAGATCTTTCCCATCCACTAATAGGCCCATGAGACCTGCTTACATGGAAGTCACATGGAAGCCTGAGACACAAGTCAAGTCACATGGAGCAGGAAGAGGCAGAGCTAGCTAGAGGTGAGCTGGGAGGAAATTCCTCAGAGAGCAATCAGAGCCGGGAAGGACAGAGAAAGTAGGCAGCTGGGGCAGCAACTAGCTTGAGTGGGAAAGCTTGTTTGTGAATTGTTTAAAGGAGCTGGTTTGTGAGAAGCCTAGCAGGGGGAAGGCTTGGGAATGGTGTTGTCCTCTGAATTGTTATTAGTATAGAATTCTTGGTTACTATGATGCATTTCTTGGTTGGTATGATGGATTTGGCTTTCTGGTCTGAATGAATGCTTTGGTTCAGTCTTCCATGTGGAGAGTCTGTTATATTTTGCAATTCAGAACTGTGCCAGCATATTCATAGCCACCATAGGTGCTGTGAATATCACATTGGTGCTACATGTATGTACACATATACATAAACACATATAAAATGATTGTGATGATTATGAAAATAAAAATACCAGCTGAATCATAGTATTTCATGTTTTAGAAATAATATTATATGTACTATGTAATTCAAACTTCGTAATAATCCTGTGATATACTGGCAGTTTTTATCCTCATATTACACACAGGGAAACAAAAACTAAGAAAGGCTAAATGACCTTCCCTTAAAATATATGAGGGAGGATTTGGAGTCAAGTCTTTCTTACCCAAAGTCCAAAACAACATACTACTTAAGGATATACACATATGTGTGCTATATATGTATGTGTTTGTATGCACAAAATAAAGATCTATTGATTATGAAAGATGCATGCTGTGGCAGTATAAGAGATGATGGTATAAGAAAGGTTGAGATCTAAAGTTTCCTAAACTGAATATAAGGGTAGAGCTTTGGGTGGAGAACAGAAGAGAAGCTTTCCATATTTTCAAATAAGATTTTACATAGTGATGAAGGGTAAAACATCTAGTAAGTATAGATTATACACTAAACCTTCACTTCTTGAAACAAGTTGCTAGAGATGAGCAGACCCAATCCAAATGGAGTCCAGAACATTCAGACTATATACCCCAACCACATATGGGTAAGGAGTGTATCCTACTTTCCCACACATATAGTAACTCATTTTAAATCAAAGAATCTAGGGTTAAGTCCTCAATCTTGCCATTTGTAGTTATTAGCTTGAATAAATCACTCATGTTCTCTCAAGCTCATTTCTCCCATATATGAAATGGGAGTGAGATCTAAAAATGACAAGTAGTATTGTTTGGCTTAAATTTACGTTAAATGAATTGAATATTAAAACTGGCCCATGAAAAGAAAATTAAAATGTTGTCTAAATACAGATAGAGATAGATATCCCCAATACCTAGGACAGATCCTGCTACACAGTAGGAACTTAATAAATGTTTATTGATTAATTTATATAACTTTAAGAGATCTTAGAACCATGAACATAAATTATTAGAACTAGAAGAGACCTTAAAACATGAAATTTGTGATTCAAACATGAGAAAGAATCTTAAGAAGTTATTTAATGGAACCACTTCATTTTACAGAAGAAGAACTAGAGGTTAGGAGAAAGGAAGTGAATTGCGCAATTCCACAGAGTTAGTAAACTGAAGAGAACTTACAAGGAAAAGGAATCTACACTGTCAATTAATCATCATAGTTTCTTTCTGGTTCTTTCCCTCATTAAATGTGTTTTCAGGAAAGTAATGTCCAATCTTTGGTTCCCAGTTTGCTTAGGTAAAGAAAAGTGGAGGGGGATGTACAAAGTGCACTGATATAAGAGTGTGAAACCCTCAGTCACAGCCTTGGCTCTGGCACCAGTCAACAAACATTTATTTATTGAATACTTATTATATGCCAGGTACTGTACTCAATGCTATTTTAAAAAGAAAGATGGACCAACCAATAATGGGACCAGGGACAAATTTCTTCTTTTGGGGCCTCAGTTTTCTCATTTGTAAAATGGAGGGATTGACCTGGTTCATATATTCTCACATTCTATGGCTCTAGGATTTTCAATTGATAGAACTGTATAAAAATATCTTTTATATAAGCATCAAGTAATATTGGAGTAGAAATGCAAATATGTTAACAGAAATTGAATGACTTGTCCAAACTAAATGTCAGAGCAAAATTTTGTAACACATCCACATTTTTCCCTTGCCTTTTTTTGTACATTACACATAACAGAAGAATGCACATGGATTGATGAGTGTGGGGTGAAGAACAGATTGGAGATACATACTCTGCAAACCATAAACTAACTGGTGAATCAAAGGCTATGGGTAGAAAGGGCCACAGTTTGTGAGTGTAGGATAAATAGAAATTCTTTTCCCCAAATACTGACTTCGAATAATGTGAATTCACACACTCAAAAATACAGGCTGATCACAAGGAAGGTGAGGTCCCCTGGGATTTCCTACAACCTGATCAGTATTTCTACAAGGGGCATTTTCCCTCCAGGGGAGATGGTTTGGTCTCAGAAAACAAGGAAGTTGCGTTTTTAGTTTTGAGTTTTTTCCTTAAAATAAAATTTTGATACTACTGAATGCCATCAGTCAGAGTAGAGTTTCATGTCCAAGGATAATGTGCTTCATTGTCTGAATGATTCAGAGGCTGGAAGCTAAATATATATGACCTCTTGTTTGCAAGGCACTTTCTTTTTGGTGGTGGGGATGGGGTTGTCCTTTTGTTTAAGGAAGTGCATGACTAAACAAGAAGGTGAAATAGAGGTCATTTCTTTCTTTCCCCTTTCCCTCTCTCACCATGGCACCTCCTCCCCACCCTCCCCCAAACCCTACCCCTCCCAAATTTGCCAAAAGTTCAGAAAGAGGCTTCATCTCTCATGCTTAATCAGCTGATGAAAAGTGGAGGATGGCCCAGGCTTGTGGCTTCTCTATTTTAGGCAGAAATTGAAATGGGAGTATCATGCTATAAGGTCTAACTTCCTGAAATGTGAAGCTGGCTCCAAAAGGAAGTCAGATGAGACAACTAAGTTCTCCTATCCTGGTATTGTTCCCTTTGGCTTACTGTAACCTCTTCCTTCAGGATAGGTGAGCTCCTGTGACAGATTACTTTGAGAGAATAGCTCAACTCAGATCTAGAGTTGACGGAAGCACACATACATAAACTCATACAATTTATAGTGGAGAGAACATACACAGAATTGGGAAGTAAGAAAACTGGCTTTGAAGTCTAGGTTTCCCAATATTTACTTTCTAGAGTGAACTTAGACAAATCACACACTCCTATTGAGGTCCCAGTCTATACATTTTTCTTAAGTTATGTGCGCAGTACCCATGTAGTTATGTGTATGTTGTCTAATATGAGTTATCTAAATATAGAAGATATGAATACATATCTTTGGAATCTTACCTACTCCTCTCACAGGGAGACTAACTCTTCCTTGGAGGGGAACAGAAGCTGTTATGAGGACACTGTACCCACTTCATAGATGGCTTCAACTAGAATTTTATATATTTGCCCCTCCCCTCAAAAATGTTGGTTTAGAAGAAGTTATTTTTTAATTCAAGCAATTTTTCTTCTCCCTACCATTAAAAAGAGATATCCCAAATTTACATCTTGGCCATTTTCTAGCAAATGCCAATTACATAAAGAACTATCACAAATACCAAACAGCAATTACAATAATTTATCTAAGCATATCACAAATAGAAAGTAGAGGAGTTATGCAGATTAGAAGTGTCTGACCATAGATGAATAAATGAGTTTTCCCATGGGGAGGGAGTTAGCTCAAATTAAGTAGGAAATAGTTCCCAATCTCACACAAGGAGAATTTTCTCAAAATCTATAAGAAGTCAATCTGGAAATCAAGGTCATGTTGAGGTGTCAGCTCTTCAAAATAATTACTCCACCCCTCCCCCCAATCTTTTTTCTCTTTCTCCCCAGATTTCTCCTGAAAGGACCTGGAACTATGCCCTATCTCAGTTCAAGAAAGAAAGATTTTCCTCCCTCAAACATCAGAGGCCCTTAGTATGGTGGATAGAGCACTGAGCCTTACTTAAGTCAGGAAGATGTGAGTTTCAATCCTACCTCAACCATTTACTCACTAAGTGACCTTGGGTGGTCACTTTGACCCCTTTTTACCTCATTTCCTTCAACTGTAAAATAGGAATAATAGTAGCATTATTGTATCATATTAATAGCAATAATCAAGGATCAAATAAGATAATATCTGCAAAATGTCCTGGGACAAGGCATTGAGTTATTCTCCCCACCAATGCAGAGTGTGTTCTCTAAATGCTCTAATGTTAACCAGGCCCAAACAGAGGGTTACATCTGTAAACTTGACTTTGATGTTATCAAAATTTCCTTCCAGATATAAAATCTACAGTTCTATGTTGGATATATATTCTTGGATAAATCATGTGCTCTTCCTATACTTGTCTTCCCACCTACAAAATGGTGAGGTTAGACAGTGTAATTATTAAAATCATTACCAGTTTTACCTTGTTGAGTCTATGAACTAGGATCTCATTTAAAACAAAAGCAAAAACTTGAATGATAACTTTTACTTTCATTAATGTAGAGAACTTCTAACTGTTGCAAAGTCCCTTCACTAACTGAGATCAAGAATTCTTCTCTTATGGTCTTTGAAAGTAACCTGGAGACCTGAAAGATAAAGATATTTAGCTATAGTTACAGTTATATGTTGCAGACACAGGAACCGAACTCAATTTTTTTATACTAAAATTGTTAATTTTTTTCTGATATGCTACAGTTACATTCTTTAATGTAGCTGTACATTTTTATAGAACAGTAAGGTCTATGATGGTCTTCCTACATGACAGCTCTTGAAGTAGGTGTTGAATTATCAGAGTGAACATTTCACAGATGAGAACATTCATGTTAAGGGAAGGCTAAAAGAATGTCCGTAATTTCCCAAATGGTTAAACTGACTAATCATTTGATTCTTAGTAAACACAGTACTTCTTCCTTTCCAACACAATACCTGGCATGAAGAGACATACAATTTTATGCACAGAAAAAAAAACCAAACAAACAAATTGTGCATTAAAAAGTTCTCAGATTTTTAGCAGTTATTTGTATATGGCTCAAACAGATAAAAGGCAATATGGTATAGTATGAAGGCTATGTTACATCTGTGGATCAGCATGATGAGCTCTGCCATTTTCTAATTGTGGAACTTTGGGTGAGCCATTTAATTTTTCTTCGCTGTCTTGATTTCCTCACCTAGAATATGAAGATGATAATACCTACTATCCCTAGTTCAAAAACTGTTGTATAATACATGAAAAAAAATATGCATGTCCATTTTCTATTGCTTACCACAGTGCCTGGCACATAGTAGCTGCTTAATAAATGTATATTCATTGATTTATTGATATTCCAGCCTCAGAAATTCATGAAATCATCTACAAAGACATTAACATTTTAAAAGTAGCATCAGTGGAGGTAGCAACTCCACTGACAAAATCATGAATCCTTGAAGCATTGAAAAAGATAATGTAAACTTCAAGGTACCATGTAAAGGTAAGAATTATTCTTATTTTCATAGTGTTAACATTTTTTAAAATCATGATTGCAGTAACTATTTGTACCTCTAGAAATGATGAGGCAAGGACACTGTCTTTTATTAGCTATCTATTTCATTCAGGTAAAGTTAATCCATGGAGTTACATTGAAGTTAACCTCTCTAGAGATGGCTTCTGATGGTAAGAATGTAATATATAAGAAGAAAGTATATCCAGAAGAAAATGGAGTGGGCTGATTCTCAGGAGCTGTGAGTTCTAATTTTACTTGTATCATAAAATTATTGTAATATGTGGGCTAATTTATTTCTTTACTCTGAGTCTCCATTTGCTCATCTGAAACATGAAAATTTTGCAGCAGATGATCTCTAAGTGCCTCTTTAATACTAAGTCCTATGATGAGAAGGAAAGAAGGCAGGAAGAAGGGGGAAAAATGAATGGAAGGAAGGACAATAAAAGGGGGGAAATTCTATGGGATTGGACTGGATGGCTTCTGAAAATATTTTCCAAAGTAAACATTCTATGGTTCAAGTCAAAGATATGAATTTTTACATGCTCATCAGAAAGTTTTATACACATGCAAACATACATACATGTATGTATATATACATATATGTGCATATATGTATATATACTCATATATATACACACCTATACATATATACATTTTACTCTCTATTATATATATGCATTTGCCAAATTTGAATGATAAGTCAAAGTGGGGATGAGCCATGTCCAAAGTCATAGATGGAGAGCTGAAAATGATCTTAGAGGTAATGTAGCTTAACTGCCCCTACCCATTTTGCAGATGAAGACTTTGAATTCTATAAGGTTCAGATGATCTATTTAAGTTATACAGGTATTGACTGGCAAACCCAAGATTTGAACTAAGACAATAAGCAAAATGCCTCTATGATAAGAAATCCTTGGTCAGACATTTTAGATCGTTTACAAAATAGGTTTTGCTTATGAAAATTTTAGCTCATTTTTGTAGAAAAAAACAATTATATTATCAGCTGTGGTCAGTAAATACCACATACATTATGAGTAATAGGAGGAAGATACAAATAGAGGAGGGAAGTTATGTAATACCCCCCCCCCCCAAATGATAAGAATGAGAAAACAAGGCCATCCTCTTAATTAATCAGTCAGAATACATGCATTAAGTTCTTTTGCTGTGCTAAGCTCTGAGGATGCAGTGATCTACATGGAATAGTCCCTGTCCTCAGGGAGCCTATAATCATCCAGGGGAGACAACATGGATAAATGGAAATATAAATACAAAGCAGTTTGGGGATGTGTGTTACAAATCAGTAAAGGATTCATGTAGAACGTGGTTCTAGAACTGAACATTGAAAAAAAAAAACAGTGTTTCTAAGAAACACAGGTTAGTTGGGAGTGCTTGATAGGCATATAAGCTAACTAGGATGAAACTATGGAGATGGAACATGGAATCAGTGTATGAAAAACTGCTCATCATTTGATGGCACAGTGGATAGTACTCTGTACCTGGAGTCAGAAAGCCTTGAGTTCAAATCTAGCCTCTGACACTAGCTGGATGGCCCTGGAAAATTTATTTAATTTTGGCCTGCTTCAGTTTTCTCATCTGTAAGATGGAAATAATATTAGCACCTATCTCCCAGGGTTGTTGTGACCATCAAGTGTCATGATATTTGTAAAGCATTTTACAAAACTTTAAGCACCATATAAATGTGGTCATTGCTATTATTAGAATACCATCAAAGTATTCATTTAGATATCATTGGAAAAGTTCAATTTTCTAGATCCTGACTATAGATGTAAGATTCCTTTATAATATGGACTTTTTAATCTCTGGCATGGCAGTGACTCAATCACCAGAAGTTTGAATTTGAGGAAGAAGATAATTAGAAGATGATCATTGTATGTGTATGTATGTGCATGTGTTTGTGTGAGCGTGTGTGAGTGAACACCAGGGACAAACATTAAAGCCTCAGGTTTTCCTTGATTTCTGATTGCCAGATCTCTAAAACAGGACTAAGTCAGCCAAAATTCTTATTTCCCAGGTACTAGAGCATGACACCCCAGAAGATTTTATTTCTAGTTAATTTGTTACAGGACAATCGGTATGCCTGTGTCCTCCAATCGGTTAGCAGCGACAGCAGCTGCCCATGGTTGCTTGATTACAGCTGCTTGTTCAACCATGTTGCCTTCTTACTAATCACAATCTCAGAAACCAATTGAACGGGTGTGAGTGCAATTATCATTAGGAAAAACAACAATAATTAAATATAATTAATAAAGACCCCCATTACCAGGGCAAATCCATGCTCTGTGTCTAAGTTGGATGGAGTCCCTAAGTGAGTACACCTCATTACCCAAATGAATTGCTTTCATGAGGCATAACTTTTATGCTACTAATATTGTCTTAATACACTTGATTTTTTCCCCCATTGGTAGCTCTTTGTAGGAATATAGCACTATTTATTATTAAGTAATATCAAGGAGAATTCTGTAAATTTGACTAGTTCAAAATATCGCAATCAATCCTGCCTCCATCATCTGTTACCTCTGTAACCACAAACAAGTCACTTCATCAGTGAGCCTCAGTATCCTCATCTGCCAAGTGGCAATAATAACAATACCTATACTGTTTATGTTAAAGTTATATTATGAGGAAAATATATTGCAAACCTTATAGGGCTAAAATGGTACATGTCTAGATTGTTATTCAAAGATAGCTCATTGACTGTGATGTTAAGTTCTCTTCAATATTGAGAGAGAATATGAGACATCCATATTTTTTCTACTACTTGTAATATTTCTTCCTTCAGCTGTTACAATGATGGTATTCTTTATAAAGGTCAAAAGTTAAAATCTAAGGGGCAGCCAAGATGGCAAAGTAGAATCAGGGACTTGCTACAGTTCTCCTCCCAAACTCAGCCAAATACCTCTAAAAATGACTCTAAACAAATTCAGGAGTTGCAGAACGCACAGAGAGGAGGAGTGAAGCAAATCTCCAGCCAACAATAGACTGGAAAGTTGACAGGAAATGTCTGTTGTGCCAGGCTGGGAACGCAGTGCAGTCTAGCATGGGATGTACCAGCAGATGGGGCCTGACTCCCCTTGGGGGACTGAATCACTGGTATCTGTGGTGGTTTTCAGACTTCTCAACCCCAAAATGCCTAGGACAAATTGGAAGGTCAGTGGAAAAAATTGGTCTGATCTGTGTGAGAGAGAAGAGTGGTGTGGCCCCAGCCCCAGGGTGGTAGAGGGGATAGAGGAGCCCACAGCAGTTGCAGCTGCAGCAGCAGCAGGGGCAGTGTTAGTGACTGTTTTTGGAGTTTTAGGCCCAAAGATTGTGGTGGCATCAAGCAGCTAACAGTACACCACCCCCCCCAACCCCACTGGAGGCAGAGAACTACCTTGAAAAAGAGCTCAAAATTCAAATAACTGGCTGGGGAAATGACCAAATGCCAGAAAAAAAAATCAGACTATAGAATTTTACTTTGGTGACAAGGAAGATCAAAACATGCAACAGGAAGGAGACAACAAAGTCAAAGTTCTTCCACCCAAAGCCTCCAAGAAAAATTTAAATTGGTCTTAGGAAGAGCTCAAAAAAAAATTGAAAATCTAGTAAGAGAAGTAAAGGAAAAATTGAGAAGAGAAACAAGAGTGATGCAAGAAAATCATGAAAAACGAGTTAACTCCTTGCTAAAGGGGACCCAGAAATGCTGAAGAAAAAGTTAAAATCTAGTTTGATACTGAAAGATCACTTATGTGTCTGTTGACTATTTGAATTCTGAAATATATTTTCCTATGGAAATATTAGTATAAATGTGAATAAGGTACAGAAGCCAGTACACAAAAGCTTAATCATTAGCAGCGTAGCTGAAGCATGGGACTGATGCCACCATTTTACATCAGCTTTCATTTAACATTAAGTACAATTTATACTAAATAAAACTTTTTAATAACTCTCTAGTCACAAGTAGATTATGAATAAAACAGAAGGCTGTTCACTATTGTGATCAAGGAGTCCAATCTGAAGAGGACTTACTTGTGTATGGTGAGGTCTCTCAGGTTTTGCTCTTTATGTATGATATTTTATTTCCAGAGCCTCCTGGAAAAGATTTGTGATCACTCAAAGGAGTCAGATCTGATTGTCCACACAGGAAAGAGCAAGTGGAAAAAGAATACCACTTCTCCAGATTACAACATTTATTTGGAAAGTATATAGAATTTGTCAATCAGTTTAATATCTGGGACAGACAGTAGAGACAGCCAGCTAGTTGTTCTCAGAGTTGAACCAGAAGATTAAAAGGATGTTTTCATAGAAACCATACAAGGTTTCTATGAACTGATGCAAAGTGAAACGAGCAAAGCCCATGAACAAATTCATACAATAACAACACTATAAAGACAAATAAATTTAAAGGACTTTAAAACTTTTATCAGTATAATAACACTTACAATTCTAGAGGACTGATGATAAAGCTTATTGCTTATCACTTGACACTGAATTAATTAACTCAGTATGAATAATGTGTCATGTTTAGGGACATGGCCAATATAAATGTATCATTTTGTTTAACTGTGCATGTTTACTGCTAATGCTTTGTTAAAATTTTATTCAAATGGAGAAACTGGAGAGAAACAAAATAGATTTTGGTTAACAAAGTAAAAGATAAAATCAAAGGATGAGCTGGACTGGTTCCAAGAAATTTCAAAAAAACAGAGGCTGAATTTTTCTTTTTTTGAAAAGTCACATTCTTCTGATGGTGTTATCTACCAGAAAACAATAGCATAACAATTTCTGTAAAAAAAATAAAGGTGATTATCACAATGAGTAAATGTGGATGGTGGGTATAATAAGGAGGATATAATATGTAACTAATGAGGAACTTCTAAGCAGGTTAGAGTAAAAATGTCATCTAGGAAAAGAATGGTACAGAGAGAAGGTAGGCTAGTCACACTATGTGGGCAAATGGTAAGGACCTAGTAGAGTCCTTTTTGTGTGTGTTTGTCCTTGGTTGCCAAAAAAAGACCACGCCATTAGAGAAATGATGTCGTGACTTGCACTTAACTTTGTTTTAAGGGAGGGAGGTCCGTGCAAGTCACCAACCTCACTTCTTCTCCAGAGCCATCTGAATCCAGTGACCAGATATTCATCAGGATGACTGGAGATGACCCAGAATGAGGCCATTAGGGTTAAGTGACTTGCCCAAGGTCACACAGCTAGTGAGTGTCAAAGATCTGAGGTGAGATTTGAACTCAGGTCCTCCTGACTCCTGCACTGGTGCTCTTTCCACTGCACTGCTCAGGTGCCCCTTTTTACACTCTAAATCAAGCATCAAGGGAGTGAAACAGAACATAGATAGCCATATTGTTTCATGAGTACCATTATAATATCCAGAGAATACAATCAAGGGTTAAGTGAAATATGTATGAGAGGATATGTACCAGTGCCACCTCACATGGGAAAGCATTCTCATTTGAAATCTGAATTACTGGAAAGAGCTTGCACAATTAGATAACCAACCATTTTAGCAATTACAGCAAGTAAGTATAAAGCCCTATGCTAGGGACTGTGAATACTGTGCTGACTTACAAAAGTATTCAGACTCAGTCCCTGTCCTTAAGAAGTTCAGTAAGCATGGCAGTGTGGGAAGGTGGGAAAAGAACTGTATTTGAAAATGGGAATCATATGGCTTTACAGCTGTACTGTGTGCCTTTAAAAAATATGTATAGTAACTTTTGGGGCAGGATTCCAATTCACAACTCCACCAACACTACATTATTGTGCCTGTTTTCCCACAGTTCCTCCAACATTTGCCATTTTCTTTCTCTTTTTTTGTTCACTTTAAATATCTGATGGGTTTGAGGTGGAAACTCAAAGATGTTTTAATCCACAAGTCTCTTATTATTTGTGATTTGGGGCATTCCCCCTTACCCTCAGGCAATAGATATCTTTAGTTTCTTCCCTTTATAACTACCTGTTCATATCATTAGACTATCGATTGAGGAATGATTCTTATTCTTATGAACTTGAATCAATTTATTACATAGTTTGAAAATGAGACCTTTACCTTGTTCCAAAGATTTTTTCCCCCAGGATTTCCTTATTTATTTATCTATTTTTAGTTTTCAACATTCACTTCCACAAGATTGTGAGTTCCCAATTATTTCCCCATCTCTCCACTTCCCCCCACCTCAAGACAGTCAACATTCTGATTATCTGTTCCCCAAATCTATCCTACCTTCTATCATATCTCCCCCTTCCTTCTTCCCTTGCCCTCTATTTTCTTGTAGGGCAAGATAGATTTCTATACCCCATTGCCTGTATGTCTTATTTCCCAGTTGTATATAAATCAATTTTTAACATTCATTTTTAAAACTTTGAGTTTCAACTTCCCTCCCTTCTTCTCTCCCCACCCACCCCCATTGAGAAGGCAAGAAATTTAATATAGGTTATACATGTGTAGCCATGGAAAACACTTCCACATTCATGTTGTGAAAGACTGACTATGTTTCTCTCTGTCCTATATTGCCTCCCATTTATTCTATATTCTCTCTTTTGACCCTGTCCCTCCTTAAAAATATTTCCTTCTAATTACCCCTCCTCCCATTTGCCCTAACTTCTATCACCACCCCCTCCATTCCTCTCCTTTGTTCTTTCCTGTAGGGGAAGATAGATTTTCATACCCAATTGAATGTGGATGTTATTCTCTCCTTAAGCCAAGTCCAATGAGAATAAGGTTCACTCTTTCCTTCTTCCCTCTTGTCTTCCACTGTAAAAAGCTTTTTCTTGCCTGTTTTAAGTAAGAGATAATTTATCTCATTCGATTTCTCCCTTTCTCCTCCTCCCAATATATTCCCCCCCAATTTTATTTTTTAAATATAATACCTTCATGTTTAACTCATCTATACCCTCTGTTTATATATATATATATATATATATATATATATATGTATATATATATACATATACATATAATATATAATATTCCCTCCAACTATCCTAATACTGAAAAAACTCTCAAGAGTTTCAAATATTATCTTTCAGTGTAGGAATGTAAACAGTTCAACTTTAATAGGTCCCTCATGATTTCTCTTTCCTTTTTACTTCTTCATATTTCTCTTGATTCTTGTATCTGAAAGTCAGATTTTCTATTCATCTCTGACCTTTTTTAGCAAGAATGTTTGAAGGTCTTCTGTATCATTGAATTCTATTTTTTCCCTGAAGCATTATACCCAATTTTGCTGGATAGGTGACTTTTGGTTATAATCTTAGCTCCTTTGACCCCTGGAATATCATATTCCAAACCCTCTGATCCCTTAAGTTAGAAGCTGCTAGATCTTGTGTTATCCTGATTGTTCTTCCACAATACTCCAATTGTTTCTTTCTAGATGCGTGCAATATTTTCTCCTTGACCTGGAAACTCAGAAATTTGGCTACAATATTCCTAGGAGTTTTCCTTTTGGGATCTCTTTCAGGAGATGATCAATATATTCTTTGACTATCTACTTTCCCTCTGATTCTAAAATATCGGGGCATGTTTTCTTTGATAATTTCTTGAAAGATGATGTCTGGAATTGTTTTTATCTTGGTTTTCAGGTAGTCTGATAATCTTTAAATTGTCTCTTCTGCATCTATTTTCCAAATGAGTTATTTTTCCAATGAGATATTTCACATTGTCTTTTATTTTTTTTTCATTCTTTTGGCTTTGTTTTATAATTTCTTGATTTTGCATAAAGTTATTTACTTCCATTTGCTCCATTCTAATTTTGAAGGAATTATTTCCTTTGGTGAGCTTTTGAACCTCTATTTCCATTTGGTCAATTCTGCTTCTTAAGGCATTCCTCTCCTAATTGGCTTTTTGGACCTCTTTTGCTATTTAGGTTAGTGTATTTTTTAAAGTGTTATTTCTTCAGCATTTTTTGGGTCCCTTTTAGCAAGCAGTTGACTCATTTTTCATGATTTTCTTGCATCATTCTCATTTCTCTTCCCAATTTTTGCTCTACTTCTCTTACGTGATTTTCAATTTTTTTTTTTTTTGAGCTCTTCCTTGACCTGAGAACAATTCATATTTTTCTTGGAGCCTTTGGATGAAGGAGCTTTGACTTTGTTGTCTCTTTCTGGTTATACGTTTTGGTCTTCCTTGTCAACAAAGTAAGATTCTATAGTCTAATTTGTTTTTCTGGTTTTTGCTCATTTTCCCAGTCAATTATTTGACTTTTGAGCTCTTTCTCATGGTAGTTGTCTGCTTCCAGTAAGAATCGAGGGGTATACTGTAAGCTGCTCGATTCCTCCGCAATCTGTGGGTCTAGAGCTCCAGAAACAGCCACCATTGCTGTTGCTGCTCCTGCTGAAACTACCTCCTGCCCTGGGGCTGGGGCCAGACATCACTACTCTTTCAAGCAGGTCAGATGACTTTTTTCCACTGACCTTCCAAGTTATCCTCGATGTTTTCAGGTCAAGAAGTCTGAAGACTGCCACAGGTGCTGGTGATTCAGTCCACTGAGGCCTACAGAGGCAGTTCCTGTGCCAGTGAAGCCAATTCTGGACTACACTCTGCTCCCAGCCTTGTGTGATAGTTGCTTTCTATTGACCTTCCAGGCTGTTATGGGCTCAAGATTTGCTTTACACCATCATTCTGTGAGTTCTGCAGCTCTAGAATTTGTTTGGAGTCATTTTTTACAGGTATTTGGGGTCTGGGGGGAAAGCTCAAGCAAGTCCCTCCCTTTACTCTGCCATCTTGAGTCTGCTGATTTTTTTTTTTCCCAGTTGATAAGTTTTTATTCTAACATTAGCTGGACTGAATTTGTATAAAACTTTTAAATTTCATGTAATCAAAATTATTCAGTTTGCCTTCTATGATCCCTTTGTCTGTTGTTTAGTCATGAACTCTCCCACTGTTGATAAAACTGAAGTGTAATCTCTCTTTCTTTCCTTCTCTTTCTGCTTTTCTCATCTTTCTCTCCAGTGATTAGAGGAGGTACAAAGTAGAAAACAAATGAATGCATGAAAATTGAATTTTATATATATCTGTATGTATATAAATATCTGTTTTACATATATACATACACATTTATATATTCACAAAGATGTTTTATCATTTGGTTTTTACTTTCTCCATCTCTAAAAGGAGAGGGCTGATGATTTCTAGCTTTTAGGTCCTCAAGGATCTAATGACTAAATAAAATTTTAGTAATTAACCTGGGGATCTAATCACCATTTTTAACAATGTGTCTATTGCAAAAATAATATAGTACTTGGTGATAAGTGGATAATAGTATTGTCCTTTTCTAGGACCAAGATATTCATTCTTTCATTCAACCAATTTCAAGTGTCTACTATGTCCAACAAATTGTTTTTAAGTGCTAAAGGATATACAATGAAGAATGAGGCTCTGGGGCTATCCTAATGAAGTATATTTTCATTCACACATATACTTATAAAATACCCAGTTCTATCATATATATCATCCATATATTTATATGTATATGTGCATATACATATACACATGAGCACACATACACTATATATGTATATGTAATAGTCTGTTATTTTGGACCTCATCAACATAAATAATTAATTATTGTACATTAAACCTTGAACTTCTACTGTAGTTTTTAAAGTGCATTATACATTTTACAAAATCATTACACATTTATCTTGTTTGCATCTTTTTTGATTTCTTTTGAAACATTTTAATTTAAATGTTTATCCCTTATGATCACAGGATCATAAACATAAAACAGGAAGAGATCTCAATGGATATGTATTCTAATGTCTTCATTCTCCAGATAAGGAATCCAAGACTTAAGGTTAACTGACTTTATCCAAATGTCCACAGGTCATAAGAATTGGGGGCATAATTTGAATACAGATCCTCTGACTCTTTAGTCTCCTTATTCTTTCCACTCTATTCAAAAAACTTCTACCAGCCTTGTCAGGGGTATTAGAGTGGAATTTGATGTGTTTAACTTCATAATTTGGTAATGTTTAAATTTAACAGCATAAAAATCTTGATCTATACCAAGAATTCTTAATATGGTATTTACAGATTCCTAAGGGATCTACAAATAGATTTCAAGAGGTCTGTGAATTTAGTTTGAAGACAGACAGATAGATAGATAGATAGATAGATAGATAGATAGATAGATAGATGATAGGTAGGTAGATAGATAGATAGATAGATAGATAGATAGATAGATAGAAAGAAAGAAAGAAAGAAAGAAAGAAAGAAAGAAAGAAAGAAAGAAAGAAAGAAAGAAAGGAAGGAAGGAAGGAAGGAAGAAAGAAATAGATCTAGATATAAATATAATAAGTTTCCTTTTAAATCCTACATATTTTACTTTTGGGACAGCTAAGTGTTACAGGTGATAGTGTGCCTGACCTGGAATCAAGAAAATTAATCTTTGAGTTGAAATCTGACCTCAGACATTTACTATGTGATCTTGGACAAGGCACTTAGTCCTGTTTGCCTCAGTTTCCTCATCTATAAAATGAGTTGGAGAAAGAAATGGCAAACCATCTTTGCCAAGAAAACCCTATTTGGGTTCACAAAGAGTCAGAAACAACTAAAGTGACTGTACTACAACAACAACAACACTTAAAATATTTAAAAATAATATTCTGAGGAAGGATTTATGACACCCAAAAATCATCCTTTGTCTAGTGGTTGTTTCTCCTTCCCTGTCCCATAGTTCTATTTACCCTGAATGAAAGCAAGGTCTTCATTTTAGAAAATATCTAAGGAAAGAAATGAATTCAAAAGCAGAGAACAACTCAAGTTTCAATGAAGTATAAATGAACAATGACTGAAATGAGCTGGTATTTCTGAAGGAGAAGACAGCTCCCTTTGGCGTATCCCAAAAAAGAAAATAGGCAACATCATCAGAGAGAAAATACCATCAGCCCCTTTGTTTTTCTGTGCTACATGGCTACAATGGGATTACTGAATACAGTTCTCTTCTCACTCTCAGAACATTTATCACCGCCCCGACTAATTTCTTGCTAAGTAATTGCTATTAATAATCCTCCTCTCTTGCCTTTTCCTTGTAAGAAAACTGGGAACATTTTTTCTGTTTTAGTGATATCTGGATATGTTGCTTTCTAACAATTCTTTTTCATCTATGGTCAAGAATTTAACCTAATCTATTATGATATAATCATCCATCCAACCATCCAATAAATATTTATTAAGTACCTACTATGACACCAACATAGAGAATTATGTGGTACTATATAATTATATGGGAATGGAATAAACACACACAGAGATAGACAAGCCTATGAGATCTGAGGGAAAAAGCTGCAACTAACGTGGGTATTCAGAGAAGGCTTCATGGAAGAAGTTATAATTAAATAAGACTAGAAATTCAAAAGTAAAACAGAGAGGACTCAAACCAAGCATGGAAAAGATCTGAAGTCACTGTTTGTTTTTTTAATACTTTCCAACAATTTCTTAGGCACTTTATTTGTTTGAAGCAAAAATGGATCAAAAGTCTGTAGGCATAGAGACATACTATCATTACACTAGCATTCTAAAACTTTATCATATCTTGCAATATTTTTTTCAGAAAACAAAACAAAGCAAAACATCAAAAAGGTCATACAATTAAACACTAGAAATTCAGGAACATTGAACATTCAAACAAGACTGGGTGAAAATGACCTCTGCATACTCTCTAAAAGAGAGAATTTGCTGAACAAAGTTATACTATAAATAGGTTTCCAGGGGAAAATATTAAAATTTCTAAAGAAAATAATTGTTTCAAGTGTCACTGATTTGTTATAAGATAGGTGTAGCTTCCAGTTTTATAGGAGAGTTTAGAAAGCCTTTTTCTCATAACAGTCTTGTGAGATGGGTGGCATCAGTTTATTGTAGCAATTTTGTAGATGAAGAAACTGAGTATCATTGAAGTGAATGAACTTGTTCACAATCGTATAGCTAGTAAGTGTAGGAACCAGGATTTCATCTCTAGATGACTGATTCTACGTCTATATATAAATGATTTTTGTGCTAATTGCAAACCATCAGAAAAGGTTTCCTAAGGATTTTTAGGCAATGCTTGACTTACTTTCAGTTATCCTACATTTTTAAATAATAAAACTATATTTTATAAAAAAATCTATACTTCAGAATTTTCACTAGTTATGACTGACATATCTTTCTTATCTTCACATAGATCCCTTACCATGTTTTTTGAAATTTGTGTATGTTCAAAGAAATTGTATCTGGTAAAAAAAAAAAAAAAAAGAATTGCAGAATGCTATAACACAGGGTAGTTCCTGATTGTGGAAACTCTAGACTACTAGACAAAGGAGTCTGAAATTTGCTAAAAAAGTAATAGAGAAAAATTTTTGAGCTGAGGAGAGACATATCTGAGAAAATCGTCCTACCCCTCCTGTTTTTGTCAGTTCACTTACACCATTTTACCTCTCTATGGAGATGAGAGGAAATTTAAACAGTGACTTACAATTAAGAATTCTGAGATTAGATTGAGAAAATTTGAGTAAGCAATAGAATAGTTGGATTGTACCCTGCCTTCTGATATTTAAAGTGATTAGCCATCTTGTCTATTTTACTGTTGAAGGGTCAGCTAAAATTTAATAGATTATAGCCTAGGTTAGAGTCAGTGCCAACTCACTTTGAAAATGTTAGTTTGCTCAATGATTTCTTCTTGCGTGTTTCAAGTCTTTACTGTTCCCTTTTACCATTCCATAAGTAACACACTCCCCCTGTCTCTCCACCAAGCACTCCTTTCTCTGGCCCTATCATGTAACATGCAGTCTTTTTTTAGACTTTAAGGTAAAAGTTAAGCAATTTATGATAAATATATAGATGTAAAAATGTGGAAACTCAATTAGGTAGAGAAGTGGGCGGAGGTGTTATGTTGATATGCTAGTGGTGCCATGCAGATGTGAGAAAGGGAGCTTGTGTGGGTGAGTATCAGGATGTGGGAGGGGTGTGACTTAGTAAAAGATGTCAAAGGGTCATAGCCCCATCCCAGAAGAAATTTTGTACTTCAGCCTGAAAAACTGACTTGTTTTAGGCTAATTCAACATGGAGTTCTTGATAAAAGGTGCCCTTAAAACATGGTTAATTTCCAGCTCTATGGCATACTACTTATGTGACTTTGGACTATTGGCTTGACCTTGCTAAGCCAGAATATCTTCATCTATAAAATAAAGACAATTAGGTTTGATCTCTATATCTTCAAAAAAGTTGTTATAAGGAAAACAGTTTGCCATTCTTAATGATCTATCAACATATGATCTATAGAGCTCGGATCTGATTATATCATTCATCTTCTCCAGAAGCTTCAGTGGCCCTCCATTACTTTATAGAGAAAAAACAAACAAACTTCTCACTTGTTTTACATTTAAAACTTTTCATTCTTTTCATTCTTTCAAGAAATACTACCAGCTACTCCCTCACATGCAGTCTACATTTCATCCAAATTTGATTTACTTGCTATTCCTTGTGTGTGACATTATATTCCCTGCCTCAGTGCCTTTGCAAAGGCTGCTTCTCAATGACTAGAATGCAGTTCTTCCTAATATCTGCCTCCCGGAAACCTTATTTCCCTTGAGGAGCTAAATAAAAGAAAGGTTGAGTTCCAAAGCCACTGACTTTAAAGTGCCTTTCCTGATTCCCTTTAGTTGTTACTCTCCCCTGCCTTCAATTTACTTTGCATTTATTTCACATACATCTTTCACTCAAAATCCTATATGCCCCAAACATCTGGAGGGAAAGGACTCTCTCACTTTTGTATTTATATTCCTATGCCCAGCAGGGATTTGTATGTGGGAAGCAATTAATGGGAAACTTAGTATTTGAATGATTACAGAAGCGTGTTTAGCTCTATGAGCACAAATTCCCACACTTATTGTTGAAGGGGACTACACTCAATTCTACTGAGGCAAAAGGGGACATAATATGGCCATAAAAGCCCTGAGTGACTCCCAAACCAACTTAAAATGTAATTGGAAAATATATTACCAAAAAAAGTGCAATAGAACATAGATGATACCACAATTTAAAAGTAAGTCAATATGTAGACTGTAAGGATCCTTATGTATAGATCAGTGGCCCTGCCTCTATTTACCTTTGATACCACTGATGTAGTAGACAGGGCATAGGACTGGTAGTAAGACAATATAGGCAACATTTACTTCAAACTACCATGATGACTTTGGGCAAGTGACTTCTCCTCTCTGGGCTAATTGATCCTTCAGATTCTTTCTAGCTTTATGTTTTAGAATCTAGAAGAGTACTACCAAGTTACTGCCATATCTATTGCCTTTTTTGTGGGGCAAACTTGCTTAATTAAAGGGGAAGGTCATTTGTCAATTAGATATTATGTGTAGTATATATTGGTTACAAAATTAAATTCCATTTCACAAGAAATGATTAAATGCCTATTACGTACATATGTTCAGTGTGGCATAGTAGACAGAAAGCTGGCCTCAGAGCCAGGGACATCTGCAGTTCAGTCTTGATTCTAATGCACATAGGCTGAGCAACCCCAGGAAAGTCACTTAACCTCTAAGTGCTCTAAGCAATGTTCTAAAACTCTTCAGTTGTCAATGAGATACTGGCAATGATAGTGGACATTTTGTCATCTGGGAGTTCCTTATAGCAATGAAATGACAAGTCCTGCCCTTTCCTCTCTAACCAAAGTACTGGGAATAAATATAATAAGTAGTCCATGCCATAAGAAACTTAGTCATCCTATTGGACCCTACTGATGGGGAAAAGGGAAGAGGTAAAATGCGTAGAAGAAAATTCAAAATATATACACAGTAAAATAAAAGAATCTGGAAGGAAGGGTACTAAGAACTAGGGGAATCAAGAATCAGGGAAGACATTGGGAGATATTTGAGTAAACTTTGTAAAAGGCTAATTATTATAAGACATGGAGGGACAGAGGGATATAGGGGAAAGTCTATGCAATGGTAAGGAGAAAGAATGCCCAGTATAAGGAATAGCATGTTGGCCAACTGGATAGGAATGTAGAGTGTATGATGGAGAGCAACGCGAATGGATTTTGTCTTCAATTTATCTACTTTCTAATATGTTTTAAAATGTCATAAAAATTTTCCATTTTAGCTAAAAAACTTATGACAGTGAGGAGGGTTTGCTGAAACTCAAAGTTTAGAGAAGGAACTGAAGGAAAAAGGCCTGAAAGAAATAAAATTGCTAGAACATTTGCAGTAGTATGTCATATTGGAAAGAATAACAAACTTGAAAGTATGAGATGTGTGTTTGATTCTGAGTACAACTACTGCTTTTCCCACCATGGGCCCTGGGGCAAATTACTTTGCCTCTTTGAACCTCAGTATTTTCATCTGCAAAGTGGGGATGATACTAACTACATGTCGTACACAATTCACAGGGATATTAGAGAGACAATATCATATACCTATAAGTAATATTATTTAAACTGGAATATCAGTGATCATAGGTTGTAGAATTAGTCAACACACAGGCATCTTCAAATCAAACACCCTTGTTTTACAGATGAAAAAATATTAACAACTGAATCCCACTGAAGGGAAGTGGCTTCTTCTGGGTCACCAGACACCTGGAGGAAGCATAAAATTCAGAATCAAACCTAAAACAG
This sequence comes from Notamacropus eugenii, assembly GCF_028372415.1. Lineage (NCBI taxonomy): Eukaryota > Metazoa > Chordata > Mammalia > Diprotodontia > Macropodidae > Notamacropus > Notamacropus eugenii. The sequence goes on from NC_092872.1 coordinate 552,210,907, forward strand.
TGAAACTGGGATTCAAACTCATGTCTTCTACCTCTCATTTTAGTGTATATTCTCTTACTCCACACTAATCTGTCATCCAGAAAATAATTCTCTGATGAAAACCAGCTCATGCCATTCCTTGAATTGGAGAAGAGAATAGACAGAATTCAAGAGAATTTAGTGTGGAAGATTTAAGAGTAAAACAGACTCCTGTAGGGTAGCTTAGCTACATGTCAGTGTTCACTGTCCTCTTCCCTCCTAGGTAAGGCTTCTATGAGAATTATCCTCAGTATGAGTGTTGGGGGAGAGTTGCCAGGTTGGTCATCACTGCTGGTAAATACCAAGTTAAAAGATATTGAACACTAACTGAACATCCCTTGTCTTTTGAAGATGTAAGACAGTGTGGTTTAGTGGCATTACCACTTACTTGCTATATGACAGCTCTCTGGACTTTAGTTTCTTCTGCAGAATAAGGATGTTGGACTAGATGATGTCTAAATAGCCTTCTAGCCTAACAGTGCTATCCTAGCTTCAGAGTACACACTCACAGAAGTCTCTGTTTGGCAGTGAATTTTACTTGGACATGTTTTTTGTTTGTTTGTTTTGGTTTGGTTTAGTTTTAGATTTATATGTTTAGATGTCCTGATCACTATGGCCAGAAAATACACACTCCCTGAAGGGGAAAAAAAAAGCCTATAACATGACTTCACTTTTTTCCCTCTCTTAAAGTGCCTTTCAATCTATGTTTCATGGTTTCTTTTTCAATGTAGTTGTTTCAAATCTTTCAAATTTTTCTCATTACAGATTAAGGAGCAGGTAAGTGAGATAGACTAGTGGGCCAGGCCACCAATTAAGTATCTCTTCTGTGAGAGCAGCACAAAAAAAAAAAAATAGCACAGAAAATATGTTGCCTTCTAGCATAGCAATCCTTAAATTTTAGGTTCTTTGAATATCTCCCTATAGCAATTATTATTCATTTCCACAAATTAAAATCCAACGATAATTTATTATGGCTCTTCTAAGGGTAAAGTGTTTGCCAGACATTAAGGATACAAGGATAAAATGAAACAGTCTCTACCTAAACAGGAGGACTGTGAGTGTAGAACATTGAATGCACTACCAGGCTGGGTACATGAGCTGGTTAATATGCTGATGTTCTTCCCCCTCCCTCCCATGATTCTTCAGGAGATGACTCTCTGGATTGGGAAGAAAGTAGAGATAAAAATGGAAATAAAGATAATGTAAAGACAAATGATAGCAATTTTAAAAGCCCAAGTGATAAAGGAATGATAAAGGAATTTGAAGATCTTCCCTGCCCCTTAATAGGTCCATGTGACCTGCTTTGACCTCTAGCCTAGCCTACTGCTTGAGTCACATGGAATCCTTGGTTGGAGGAGCTTGTTGAAAGAGTGGAGCAGGAAGGGTACAACAGGGAGAGTGAGACATAGCTGAGAGAGTTAGCAGGCAGAGCAGAGCAGAGCAGAGCAGCTAGTATGAGTAAGAGAGGGAGTGATTTTGTCTAAGGGAGCTTGTTTGGGGAGAGACTTAACAGAGGAAAGGCTTGAGTATGATCATGCTCCCTACATGGATGATGTATATAGATTTCCTTGTTACTATGAAGGATTTGGCTTCTGGTGTTTGAATTAATGTCTTCATTTTGTCTTTGAGGAAGAGAGTTTATATTTTGTGAATTTACCCTGCACATATATATCCATAGCAGCTGCTGTGAGTGTCACATTGGCATCACACCTTTCAAAGTTGCTTATCTTTATAAAGTTACTGCTACTGAATAAATTATTCTCCTGGTTCAATGTTTTTTTTTGTACATATGGGTCATTTTCCTCTTTATTTGATTGTTTTGGGACTATAGAGATTGAACCATAGAATCATAGCATCTTCTTTTACCTAGTTCAATATTTTAAGTGGCAAAGTAATACTTTATTTCTACCCCTTCCAAAGGTGTCAAGACATATTCATGCTACCTCCACAATGTCTCTCCCATCCCTTTCCTTCTCTGTACTCATCCTAGAGTTGTTAGAGTTCAGGTTCACACCTCTGCATATCCTCCTAATTGATTTCCATGCTTCGAGTATTTACTCTCTCCCCGTCAACCTACATATAACTACCAAACATATTCTGAAAGCACAGGTTGGATAGTGTTATTTTCTTTCTGAATATACATCAATGATGCTCTTTTGCCTCAAGATAAAATATAAAGTCCTCTATTTGCCATGTAAATCTCTTCATAGTTTAATTTAAACCTTACTTTCCAGGATGATTACATATAACTTTCTTTTATACACTCTGTATTCCAGATAAACTGGCCTACTCAGTATCCTTAGTAAACAAACATTCCATCTCCTATCATGATACCTTAAAGGCTATTGTTTGTGCCTGGATTACATTTCCTCTTTGCCTTCTCCTCTTTGAATCTCCAGGTGCCCTTCAAAACTCAGCTCAAGTGCCATGAGGTCCTACATCAGATCTCATCACAGTCCCCAAGTTGATAGTGTTTCCCCTTTGAAATTCTCAGTCTTATGTGTCTATAGACTACATAAATGTATGCATCCAAATACACATTGTTCTTTGTTTTCTTTTATGTGCATATGCCATTTCCTACAAATGGAATGCATGGTACGTGAGGGGAGGGCCTCTTTTGTTTTTCTCTTGTATCCCCAGTACCTAACTCAGTAAAGGTGTTCCAATATATATTTATGAACATATATTCCAAATGCTTCTTTCGTGATTGTGTTGGGCAGAGATTATCTATGCAACTGATTGACAGGATGAAGCCATGTCATTCCCATTTGCATTTGGGATCTTATATGACCTCTTTTATAGTGTCAGTCTGACATTTATCCCGGCTCCCTAGCTCCCACAAAACAAGAATTCTTGCAGTAAAAATGAAAAAGATTAAGTGCTACCAACACAGTATCCAGGGTGTGTTTGGGTGTGTGTGTGTGTGTGTAGGTATGTATGCATTCACGTATGCATGTACATATAAGCATATGGGCATGTGTATATATGCACATACGCATGCACACATATATGTATATGCATATGTATATATATACGCATACACAACCACACAGATATACATGGACATGCATATACATATACTACACAATACACATAGACATGTATGCATTCATATATATATACATATACATATATACGTATAAAATCCTGTTAATCAATTGCAGAGATTCACCTTTATTGGCCTTAGTTCTCTTACCTATAAATTACTAATAATAACACATATTCTATGTGTTTACTGCCATAGTTACTTTTTGGAAAATATTTGGAAAATATTAGGATAATTAGGAAATACATGATTATTCTATTGAAATCTGTTTAGAGCATCCTTGTTGGTCATCATTTTAGCTTTAACAGTTGTTTGAGGGTAAGGAAGCATAAAGGTGACTACTCACCATTATCACTCAGGTGATATTCCTTTTCCTAAATCCCTTGAATTAAATATATATCTTTTTGTTAAAAAAGGAACAACTTTCAGAGCTGATTGCATCAACATAAGGTACAATACAAAGAGGACTTTTAGCTCTAGGATCTAGAACTGTAAGGAATCTTAAACATCTGAGGAAATGAAAACCTAGAGATCTTTGCTTGCTTTGGTCACATATATAACATGCATAACCAGGGCTAGCTGGATGATATGTTGGATAGAACACTAGGCCAGATTATTTTTGAGCTACTAAATTACCTTACTGATTTATCATATCAATTAATTTCTTTATGATTTTCTAAGTGAACCATAATTTCATCTAGAAATACAAGAATTCTGTTTCTTCTTTTACTGGTTTGTATTTTATTTTGTTATTTCGCTTCATCTAATTACCTAGCATTTGTAAGACTGTCAAATAATAGTAAAGAAAGATGTTTTACTTACTTAAGCTCTATTCCATACCTGAGTAAGATTTTAGTATGTCTGCACTATAAATAATACCAGGTATTTGTTTTAGAAATAAATGTTATCATATAAAATATGATTTATAATGCTAATTAAACACTTAGAAATTTGTGCACTGTGCTAAATGTTGGGGATACAAATAGAAACAGAATAGTTAGTTCATGGCAGCTGGAAAAGAGAAATATGAATTCAACTTAGTTATAGTGTTTTGTTTTCTGGATGTATCATATATTCTAGCAAGAATTTAATTTATTTATTTTGCATTACTATGTATCATTGAAATATAGTTCTCTTTCTCTGCTTTGGGTATTTGAGCAATGTTTGTTTTATTAAAAAATGTTTTCAGGAGAGCACTTTGTGTCTGTTTTTGAAAATAGTTTTTGTCTTAGAGGTAGTAATTATTCTTTAAGTGTTTAATGAAATTCGTTTGAAAATTCATCTAGCTTTGGAGATTTTTCTTTCCTTTAGCAGTTCATTTATAAGTCATTTTCTGATTTTCTGATTTTGACTTGTTTGAGATTTCTATTTCTTGTTTTGATAATTGAGGTATTGTATATTCTTCATTCACTTCCATTGAATTATGAGTTTACCTTGTCCATTACTGTATATATTAGTTTAGTGCTAATAGAACAGGGAAAATGATCATATAAGAAATTCCATTCAAAGCAAAAAATATATATATATATAATATCTGGAAACTAATCTACCAAGACTCTTGCAAGATTTATATAAATGTAATTACAAAGCACTCCACATGGAAATAAAAGGAGACAAATAAGTGTAGTGATTGGGGATGTACACCAAGTAGCATATGGTACATTCCTTTATGATCTCAATATTAGAATTAATTCCACACCAGCAGATGTAGCTTCTATGTGATGTTTTCATGTAAACGCTACCTTGAAATGTAGTGGTTGGCATGGCCAAATCAAAACAATACCCATTTCTGAAAAGCCAATGTAATATCCTAATAAAATGGAACCCTTATGATCTGGCAATTCATATTTACTGATCCTGAATAATAGCCTGTATAGCTCAGGCAGTTTCTCTACTGACTCATCTTCTATGGCTAAGTTAAAGAATGGTCCAATCTGTATTCCATGTAGTTAGCTGAGCAGTTTGATCAACTTGGGGAGGTGAACAAATAAGGTCTTCACCATCAAATCGTTAAGTGGATAATCACAGCCAGTTGGCTGAGAACATCAGCACTCATACTGTTCATCTAAGATAGCCTTGTAGTTTTCAGTAAAATGTTCAGAGTGAAGCAGTCAGCATGATAGTGCATTTAAGCTTGTATTTTGGAAAAAGAATAGATGGAAGATCAGCACCCAGTGCAAAGGCAGTTGTAGAAGTCCCTGACCCCATATCTCATTTGTTTAAGATATCTATTTTTTGCTTTGATAATTGGAGTATTTTACATTTTTTATTCACTTCATTCATTTCATTTTCATTCACACACACACACACACACACACTATACACAATGTATAAATTGTATATATTTGTAAATCTTTTAGAATTCCGTCTCCCAGCTCTGTCTGTTTGCACAAATAGTCTGTCATGTCCTAAATGCAGTCTTTCTTCATCACTTTCTTGTAGAATGCATAGAATCATAGAATTTCAGAGTTGGAAGAAACTTCAGTAACCATCTTGTCCCACCTATACATGCTAAGCATCCTTACTCTAATACAATGTACCTGACAGGTGGACATCTGATCTCTACTTGAAGACCTCCAGGAAGAAGGAAACTCTTATTCTTGAGTCAGTACATGCCATTTTTGGACAACTCTAATTATTAGGGAGTTTTTCCTAACATCTTACCTAATTTGCCTCTTTGCAATTTCTCCCCATTATTTCTGGTTCTGGGACCAAATGACACAAGTCTATTATCTGTGCCATAAAATTGTACTTCATATAATTAGAGAATATATCGTGAGTTTTCTCTTTTCAAGGAAAAATACATGCCTTTAAATCAGCAGTTCTCATATCTCTTTGTCTCAAGACTTGCTTATCCTCTTAAAAATGATGGAAGCTCCCAAAGAAATTTTGTTTTTGTGGATAATGTCTACTGATATGTGCCATATTAGAGAGTCAAACTGATAACATTTTAAAATATTTATTAATTTACTTAGAATGACAACAACAAATCTTTCATGTGTTAATATGACCTCGTGAAGAATGTGGAATCCAGCAGTCTGCAAAGTATTATTCACCTACCCATGGACCAGTCCTCAAGACCCTTCAGGGATCTACAAAATCAAAACTATTTTATAATAATACAATGATACCATTTGCTTATTGAAATATTCCTCCATTTTTCAACTGCATATTTGTATGAGGCCAGATTTTCTTCATGTACTTCAACCAAAACAACATTGTTGTTGAATGAAGAAGATTTGACTAGTACTAGAGAGTTTTGCAAAAATTTCTAAAACACTGCCATCCTCATTTTTGTGTGCTGGAAAATAAAGCTATTTTCACAAAAGTTCTCAAAATTACCGCATAGAATTTTAGTCCATGGACTGCTGCATCCTCTTCCTCTGAACATTTTCAAAGCCACTTTTCCAAAATCCAGTTTGCATGCCAGATAATCCCTTCATTTCTTCTACTTTGGTACAAACTTTAGGAGGGAGTGGTCACTTTCCCCTGGGGTTCTTATCATCTCTACCTGAACAACCAATTCTTTCCTGTTAGTAAGAATCAGACTCAGAATATGATGCCCCTTTTATTGCTTTCTCTATCTTTTGGAGGATGAAATTTAACTAAGGAAAGTCAAATTATTAGATGCTCTGCTTTTAGCAGAGAGAGAACTCCAGGTTTTCAGAACACTGTGTTAGTACCACATCTCTATGCCAAGTTTCCAAGCCTATAAACTCTTTTCCAAATTCCTCATCTAGTTCCATCTTCAGATTCCATCTAGTTCCATCTACAGGTGGTCTGTAATATACTTCAAAGATTAAAAGCACAACAACAACAACATGCTTTTAAATTTGATCTCAGTAATTACAATTTTCTACACTAATTTCTTTAGTCTAGACAACAAAACATGAGGCCTGGAAATGTTGTTATGTAACCTAAAGGGAGACAGAATAGAAATTTCTACCTTTTCTCTCCTTATCCTTCTCCAAGGGAGAATTTAATTCCTTCCAGGAGGGAAGGTGGGAAGTTTGGAGCAAAGACCACCACTCTGATCTCCTTGGGAAGAGGAAGGGTTGGCCAAGAGTTATATCTATCTGCCCATTTAAATATTATTTGTCTAGGGGTTATTATCAAATTCAAACTGACTTCCCATTGCTGTATTATTATTAGGGGAGTGAGGAAGGAGGATCTCAAGCTTTATGTCCAAGTATTAACTCCCTTCCTACCATATGCCTGTTCCATGCAAAGAGCAAAGAAACTCATGTATCCAAATCATAGCAAAATATAAATTAGAGAAGGAATACATAGGAGAATATATACCAGACAATACAGAATGAAGGAACTCTGCTATTGGAAATGGGAATTCAGCTCAACCAGGAGTCCCAGTTATCACTCAAGAGATAGTTCTCTTAAACATCTAGAGTAACAAACTGGCAACAGGGACATGATGGAGACTGCATGTGCCTGTCATGTTTTGCCAAAATCCTTTTCCTTCATTAATCTGAAGTGAATTTGTCCTCCTCCATTTTCCCTCTTGATGCTAGAAGGTTGAAGCACTCAAATTGTGAAACTTAAAGAATTCTGAAAGGAACTGAAGAAACCTGCAGCTCTCCCAGTCCCAACCAACTCCTCCCCAGCTTTTGAAAGGACAGACCATTCATTTTCAACAATAAGGAGAGAGTATCATAACAACTGGGCTGTAGGACAGGAATTAGGGTTATGCAAATAAAAGATCTCTTGTCCTAAGGAGGTTACATTCTATCAAAAGTCATATCAGATCTTTTGTAGGTGATTTATATGTGTTAAAGCAGCTCAGAGGAGAAAGAGATCAATATTATTTTGGATGGTCAAGGAAGACTTCACAGAGTAAATGAATTGTAGTATTTAGGCTTAGAAGGAACTTCTAATCCAACTCCCTTTTGTAGAGGAGGAAACTGGGAATTTGAAGGGAAGCAATTTACTCAAGGTCATATAAGTAGTATGGGTAGAGCTGGGACTTGAACTGAGGGCTCCCCATTACAAATCCATTCTTCCTTCTACCTTTCCCCCCTTTCTATAAAGCACTAAAATATTTCAAGGACAATAAAAATCATTGACAGAGAGTACATTACTAAGAATCCTTAATAAATGGAGTTCGGTAGACTAGAGTAATAACTGATCAATTGGTTACTTTAGGCAAGACTTTAGATGTCATTTACCTTCTTTCCAAGCAATTCTTCAGTTCATGGGTTTCAGCTTTATGATTAGTGAAAGGTGGGATGATGGAGGAGAAATATTGTCTCACTTTTGGGTAAATTAATTTCCTGGTTGCATACTTGATGATTATGTTACTTGAACTGCTATTATAAAAACGTGATAGCAACCAACATGAATTCTTTGTTTATTAAATGCAAAAGACAAAAGCCCTTAAAGGGACAGGAGACACTTTTTCCTCATTGAATCTGGAGAGAGAGAGAGAGAGAGAGAGAGAGAGAGAGAGAGAGAGAGAGAGAGAGAGAGAGAGAGAAGAGAAGAGAAGAGAAGAGAAGAGAAGAGAAGAGAAGAGAAGAGAAGAGAAGAGAAGAGAAGAGAAGAGAGAGAGAGAAGAGAGAGGTAAACTAATACAGAGAGACAGAAACAAAGAAATAGATACTCAGTAGAGATAATAACAATTATTCAAACTCTTTATTCATAAAGGACTTTCTTCCTTTATGAATCTAGTGTGAGAAAAAAAAATTGGGCTATCCAATTTTAGCCTAAGAGTATATTAGAGCAGCCAGCTCCACAGCACACAAGTACCTAGCTGTCAACCTAGGCTAGAAGGAAGTAGAATGATTTGGGCATTCATTAGCTTTAGCAAGGCATTAGCTTTCTGTCTGTCAGTATTTGAACCAGAGGACTCTGATCACCCATGCATCAGCTTTAGCAAGGGCAAAATTAATTTTTGTTTTAGTGTTTCTGGGCTCCTGGACTAACTCAATCCCTGCACTGGCTACAAATACATTTTTCATCTATTAATCTGTGCGCTTGCTGTTTCCATTCTATAGAATGGAAGCTCTTTGATGAAAAGGGTGTTTTATTTTTACTTTTCTAACTTTAGTCCCTAGCTTGGAAACTTGGTACATAATAAGTACTTAATAAATTCTTGTTGGATTGATTTAGAAAATGGTACTTGAGTTGGAACTTAAAAAGGGATGGATGTACCTAATGCAGATGAAGTTGATATTCCATTTTAGGACTGGGTAACTAAGTGACCAAAGGCAAATATGTGAGATCAGGCAAAAAGAAAATGACACATGAGAAATACTTTAATTTTTATGGAAGGAGATTTGCACGAGCCAAGAAGTTCATCAGTAGATTGTACTAGGATTGCAAAAGTCCTTAAAGGTATTTTTCATAGCCACTAAAAGAGTTTAGTTGGAAAAAGATGAAGCCCTGCACAAATGCCATTGGGGTAGAACTTGACAGAACACATCATGGAATCCTAGGATTCAGAACCAGAAGGGACCTTAGAAATGATTTAGTGCAAGGCTTCTTAACCTGGATCCCATAAATTTTGTTGTTCTGATAATTGCATTTCAATGTTTTTAGTTTCCTTTGTAGTCTTATGTATTTTATTTTATGAAGTTAAAATATTATTTCATCTGAGTACAAAAGGAGTACATAACACAAAAAAGAGTTAAGTATCCCTAATTTAATATAATGTTCCCATCTCCCTCCTTTGGCATAGGAAGAAACTGAAACCCATAGGATTGAGACAGAGCTGTGCAATATCTGAACCCTTATATTGTAGTTATTCCTTCTTATAATCGCCAATTCCTTCAAAGCCTAGGAAATCTATCTGTCATTCTTCCTTGTAGTTGGGCTGTTTTAATGGCATACGTGTCTGACACTGACCACTAGAGAGATGAGCTAGTTCTGCACCAGTTGGCACAGGTGTGTACCAACAACTTCTCTAGAGGGGTTTGATTGACCTCAAAAGGCAGAACTTATGCCTAGTCAGCTGCACAGCACAAACCATCTGTCTCAGATGTTCTAGTAGTTTGCTTCAGTCAGGGATTATTAACCTTGAATCTCAGAGCCTTTCTCCCCCTACTTCCCCTAGTGGTTTTTCCTCTGATGCCTTAGCAAAGCTCATCAGTATTACTTCTGAATGTCTCAATCTACAGTCCTGGAGTCCCCTGTCACAGGAAACATTTTCTGGTCCCTCTGTTATCTACCCTGACTGCCTCTTCAAGAGGGATTATAAATTGACCACTAGATTGCTTTCTGTTTGGTTTGACTGCACATCTCATCTTTAGCCAGATCTCATAAGACAAAATTTTATATCTCATATGTAATATACATATATATGTATACATATACATATATATATACATTACATTTAGGTTAAAGAAAACTTCAGAAGTACAGAATCAGTCTATCAAAAAGGATTCATTTAGCACTTATTCTGTACCAGATACTCTTCTAGGTCCTGGAAGTACTGTGGACAGTGGGCATTTGAACTTTGGGGCTAGGAGCATTGCTATTCCAAAAGCTCTTTAGTTCAACATTCTGGACTGATTCCATCAGGGTCTGAGGGAGCTTAGTGATCAAGGTAGTGGTGGTGGAAATTTGACTTGGCTGGCACATTTGGCTTCCTGCAGCCCTCTTTAGTGCCTTAAGACATCAGCTAGGCTGATTTGCCTACCCTGTGAGTAGCAATTGGTTGGCATTTGGTGGGGATGGTTATTCCCTTTTCCACAGGAGTTGCTTCCCTGGATGATGGCTATAAGAGCTAGTCTAGAAGCAGAATCAGTGGACTAGGAGATGCTATTATTACCAGAGCTCTAATATACAGCCTCCTGTTGGTGGTAATTGGTCAATAGTTGTTACTGGTGGAAATAACGTCTCCAGAATTATTTCTCCTTTCAGTGGAGGCTATGGGTGTTGGGCTGGAAACATCTAGTAGTTTAGGGAGCAGTGCCATTCCCAACCCATGGTGAAGAACCTGGGACCTCGAGGTCACATGTGGCCTTCTAGGTCTTCAAGTATAGTCTTTTGTGTCTAAGTTTTATAGAATTAGTCCTTTCATTAAGGGGATTTGTTCTGTGTAGCTTAGATTCAGTCAAAGGGCCACACTTGAGGACCTAGAGGGCCACATGTAGCCTCCAGGCTCCAGGTTCTGAACCTTGGGTTCATTATACTGGCTCTATCTCCATCAGTATCTGAAGAGAGATGACTCTCAAGGTGGTGGTGGTGGTTTGATTTGCCTAGCGCATGCTGCCTCCTCTCTCTCCCTCAGGGTACATTCTTACTTCTTTTCTTGGACAAAAGAGAAATCAAATTATCAATAATCAAATGATCCTGGGGCCATTTTAAAAGCATGACCCTCAGTGCTTTGAAATGACTATATTCTATAAATGTGGTGGGAAGAGGTTTCTGAATTGGGTTTACTTAGTGTATAATTATGATAATTACTTGGGTTCAAAATGCCCACTTTTGTAAGTAAAAGCAGTATTGTAGAACAGATGTAAGTTTTTTTAAAGAGGAATCTTCTGGAAATAGAATCAACCCACCAAATCAATGGTATTCTATTTTAAATATGTTTTGTACTTTAGAGTAAGAACATATTCCAAATTCACATTAGCTGGAGCCCTGCATGGTTATGGGAGTTGGACTGGAGGTAGAGAGGAGGGTTTAAGAGACAGAAGAGGGAAAAAGAACTCTCCCAGGGAGCTTTGTTTTCATGTTACTATGAAATTACTAACAGTGCATCTGATTGGTGCTCTATGCTTTCCTCTGACCAGTTGTTCTTTTGGTTTGATGCCTATAGCCGCTAGAAACCAAACTGTTGTAAGCTGCCATGTGCTATGATGTGGAGCAGGAAAGAAGCATCCTTATTCACAATGGAATAGAAGGTAGATAATACAGACTGTCAGCTGAGGCTGAGGAAAAAGCTAGTCAGGAAAAGGGTTCTGTTTATGGTTGTGTTTAAAAGGTTTGGTATACACATACCTCTTCAAATACAGTCATGGAATTAAAATTTCATATTATTTTACTTTTTTAGTGGGGGAAGGGATGTGGGGACCTGGAACCAATCTAACTTTAGAGAAGAGAAAATTAAGGCACGGAGAAAGCAAATCCATATAGTAAATATTTACAAAATAAAGTCAAGGTAATTTTTCTACTGCACAAAGGAGGCTGCAAAGGAACAAAATAAACACCAAGTGCTAAGAGATGTCAAAGGAAAAGAAGATTATTTCCCATAGTGGGGAGGCTTTTCAAGAGGAATGAGGCCCTTAATGGTATAACCAATCATTCAATAGAAAAGCATTAAATGAGTATCTACTATATACCAGGCTCTATACTAAGCATTGCAGATACAAAGATAACTATGAAGCAGTAAAAGGGCTTACATTTTCTTGGGGGATACAGCACATTCACACAAAAATACATAGAATATTTTTGCAAAATAAATGCTGTGTGTACCCAGAAAGACCTTATATAGGAAACATCACTTCAGTTGAGTTTTGAAGGGAAGTAAGGACTCCAAAAGGGAGAATTAAGGAGGAAATGCTCAGAGGACAGACTGTGCAAATGTGTGTAGATAGAAGATGGAATGTTGTGGTGAAAAACAACAAAAATGTTCATTTGTCTGGGCTGAAGAGTATTTGTTGGACCGTAAGGCATGATAAGCCTGGAGAGGCAGACAGTAGTTGTGTTGTAAAGTACTTTAAATATCAAAGAGAGAGGTTTGTATTTGAATCTTGGGGCAAGAGGTCTTCTTAACCTTACTGAGTTGGGGAGCTGGGGTGGCATAACATAATTAGAAGTGTGTTCCAAGAATAACCACTCTGGCAGTTACATGGTGTTTAGATGGGAGAGGACAAACACTTGAACTAGGGAGACCAGTTAGAAGCCTATTGCAGTAGTCAAAGCGAAGGATGAACGTGTGACCTACAGTGACAAATAATGCAGGCAAATAAACTTTGAAAAGTTAAAGAAAGGTACACATTTATATAATACCATGTATTTATTAAGAATATAATGAAAGCTTTATAAATTCATATATACATCTGAAATGCCAGTATTTCCAGGAGTAGATAATGGGAAAATGCCACTCTGGAAAAATATAAAATAGGTGGCAAAGCCTAGAGGTGGGAAAGCAATGCAAATATTCAAAGGATGGCAAGTTTGTATAGTTCAGTTTGGGTGAGCACAGAATATTTTGAAGCAAACATAAGATATTGTCTTATAACGTTAATGTTCTTCATTGTTTTCAGTCATATTCAACTCTTTATGACCCCATTTGATACTTGATTAGTTTGTCATTTCCTTTTCCAGTTCATTTTACTGATAAGGAAACTGAGATAAACAGGATAAAGTGACTTATCCAGGGTCATACAGCTAGTGACTCTATCAGGTTCTACTGGAGCTCAAGAAAATAAGTCTTCCTGACTTTAGGCCTGGCACTATATCAGGTGTGCTACCTAGCTGGTCCATATAAAGATAATACCTACTGCATAGAAGTAACGTACTTCTGCTTTGAGCTAAGGGGATTGATTGTACATTATTTCTTAGAATTGGTATAACAAGGAAGTTTCTGGGCAGAGATGATATTTTATCCTGTGCATTTGGGAGTAATATTTGACAGTAGTATGAAAGGTAGATTAGCTAGATAAGATATAAGAAGAAGAAACAAGTTACCACAATAAGGTACACTGTGAATTAATTCAGCTTAAGACATTTAATTAGTACCTATTTAAAGGTAAAGACTGTGAATGGCTGTTTGTGTTGGTTAGCCTGTATAAACCTCACTTGTCAAAGTTGATCATTCTGTTCACTCTCCAGTGTGCTCCATTTCCCTTTCCTGCTTTCCAGCTCCTTTTTATGTATTTTCTTTCCCCATTAGAATGTAAACCCCACAGTACCTGAAATATACCTTCTCTGTCTCCTCTTCCTTTGTCTCTCTCTCTCTTTCCTCTCCTCTTTTCTCCTTCTCTTCCTCCTCCTCTTCTTTTTCTTATTGTTCTTGTTCTCTTTTTCCTCCCCCTCCCTCGTCTCTCTGTCTCTGTCTCGCATTCTCTGTCTCTCTCCCTCTCTGTTTTACATTAAGTTTATTGTATTCCAGTCATAGAAACAGGCATACCATAGTTAGAAAAGCCACCCTAGAATCAGGAAGACCTGAAATTCAAATCCTACCTCTGATACATAATAGATGTGTGACCCTAGGGAAATTGCCTAAGTCTCTTGTGCTCCCAGGCAACTCTTAAAGTTCATAAACTGCAGCCCAACAAAGGTTTTTCTCACTGGAAATTCCTCAATCAATTAAATCATACATCTAGATTCCTACCTCCCACTCTTCATTCTCCCCTTACCCCACCTGAAATGTGTCAGGCTTGGTATAAGTCATGGGATAAGTCATAGAAAACTTAAACTGGGAGACACAACAAATATCCAAGTAAATACAAAATATATTAAAAAGGCATTTTTTTATTATAGAATACTCATGAGATGGATTCAGAAAAAGTCTTGAAATGGAAGTAGCACTTAACCTGAGATTTGAAGGGAGTTATCGTTTCTAAGAGTTAGAGGTAACTCCAGGCAGAGGCATGGAGATAAAAGATGGAATGTCATCTATGGAAAAGAGCAAAAAAATAAAATCAAGAAGTTGAAATGGAAGTGAGATATTTGAAAAGCAGAATCAACAGGTCTTCATCATTAGCAAAGATGATGTAGAGAGTCAGGTATGTTTGTTAGCAAAGGGCAATAGAATGAGCTCCTTATATACTTGCATGATACATTTGGGGTTGCTGGGAGGAAAATATTAGAGCCTGTATCTTGAGGTTGGGATACTGTTAACAAGAGGTATAAAGACCTCAAAAAGAGAAATAGTGAGGCACTGAAGGGCAGTCAGATCTAAGGAACAGATCCGTGGCTCCCTGTTACCTCCAGTATCAAATTAAAAAAAAAAAATCTTTTGATGTTTGAAGGCCTTCATAAGCTACCCCCTTCCTACATGTGAAATGGAGCAGTGGATAGAACTCTGAGCCTGGAGTCAGGAAGCCCTGAGTTCCAATTCAGTCTTAGTTAGCTGTATGACCCTTGGGCAAGCCACTTAACCTCCATTTGCCTCTATTTCCTTAATTTTAATATGGGAATAACAATAGTATTTACCTCCCAGGTTTGTGAGGATTAAATGAGAAAATAATTGTAAAGTGTTTTGCCCAGCACTGAGGTCTGACGGGTGCTGTTGGACCCCGAAATACCGACATAGCCGGTCCTGTTCGAATGAATTCAACACAAGCCTTCTTAAAGCCAAAGAAAAGCAAAGTTTATTAAAGATTCCCCATACTGAGTTGACTCTTAAGGAGCCTAAGCATTTGTAATGCTTGTATTCACAAGCAGGCCAGATAGAATCTCAGCTAGACAGAGTCTGAGCTGGATTGAATATAAGCACCCTCATGGAGGCAAGATGTAACTTAAATACAGAAAAGACTATTGGAGGGATCTGGGGGTGGTTTGGTAGTCTAGGGTGATGGGAGGAGGGATTTAGGGAGGGTCTTGTGGAGAAGTCCAAGGAGGACCTCAATGGGACTGGGGTGACTGGTCAAGGGTTGGAAACAATTGGAGGCAATCAGGAGATATCAGACAATGGAGGGTTTGGGTGGAAAGCAGGTGGGGCAATCCAGAGGTCTTGATGGGAATGACCAGAACCCTGAGGTGAATACAGATCAAATCTAGAGAGGATCTTGATGGGAATGGTCAGCAGCCTGGGCAATGGGGTTTTGATAGGATCAAGGATGGGGAGTGCAACAGAGACCTGAGCACAGCCATAATGAAAAGCCCATGGGCTTCCAGAGACTGCCAGATCAAATGGAAAGATTCAAGGAGAATTCAAAGAGGTTTTCACAGTCTGAACCCCATCAGCAGTGCCTAGCACATAGTAGGTGCTATATAAATCCTTCTTTCCTTTCCCTTCCTTTCCAGGTTTTTTACATATTACTTCCTTCCACTTATTCTACAGTGCAGTAACACTGGCCTCTTTGCTGTTCCTCACACATGACACTTCATATCTTGATTCTGAGTATTTTCACTATAGTCCATCACTCCTAGGACTCTATTTCCCTTTTTATCCATCCCTGTTTTCTAACTTCCCTGACTTTCTTAAAGCACGAGCTTATATCCCACCTTCTACAAGAACTCTTTCCCAATTCTCTTTAATCTTAGTGTTCCCTCTGAGACCACCTCCCATTTATCTTGTTTGTGGACAATTGTTTGCATGTTATCTTCCCTATGAGGACAGGAGCTCTTTGACAACAGGTTCTACTTTCATTTTGTTTTTTATTTTTTTGTTTGTTTTTATTTGTTTATTTTGGTTTGTTTGTTGCTTGTTTTTGCCTTTCTTAGTATTCCCAGCACTCAGCCTAGTCCTGGATACATATTAGGAACTTAATAAGTGCTAGTAGACTGAATGACTAAAGACTAGCCCTATAGCAAAACCTCCTGAGTCCTAGATTTTTAATGGAGAGTTTGGTAACTGTTTCAGCATGTCCCTTTCAGGATGAGTTTGAGGCTTTGGGGCAGGCTGGCTTTCCTTCCTGGTAGCACAACGAAATGCCTGTGTTTCAAAGAGAACTTGCCAGAATGAATTGTGCTTAGATCGAGGATGATTTACCATGCTCAAGGATGAGTTTATTTTGTTTTAAATAAAGGTTATTTGTGGTGAACTAGGAAAGAGGTTGCCAAGTGGGAAGAGATCTTTCCTTAAACAAATAAGTGACTTTCAAAGCATAGCTTGAGAAGGAGATGATCTACAATGTTTATTCTTTCCCTTGACATGAAAAGTTTGGCTTACAGAGTGGCATTGTAAAAAAGAGTTTGAGAAGAGAAGTCAAGAAACCTGGGTTCTAGTGAACCTCTCCCACAAACCCGCTGCATAACCTTAAATAGCTACAGTATGGCAAAGAAGAAAAAAAAATGAATTTGGAGTCAGGAAGAACTGGTTTAAATCCTAACTCAGAAAGATATTGTCCATGTCAACCTGGGCAAGTCATTTAACTGGCATTTCCTGTTTGATTTTCATTTCAAGGTCATCATATTGACTCCCCTACCCTCACCTCAAGAAAAGCTCCTTGGCAGAAAACTCATCACCAAGGAAATAACTTAAACTTAGGTTTTTACATCTCTTTAAGATCTTCATTTACCTTTGTTTCTTTAATGAGAGGGCTAAAGGGTAGAGAAGAAACTCCTCCCAATGTCTCCTTTTATAGAGGACTCAAAATCCAGCCACCTCTTAATTTTCCACATGCTGTTCTGCTTGATTTCAACTCCACCATCACCATACTCTCTGGTACCTTGCCCAACCCCTTTCAACTTACTTGTTTGTGTGTATTGTCTTTCCCCACTGTATTGTAAGCTCCTTGAGGGCAGGAGCTATCTTTTTTATCCCCTATTTTTTTCCCCTAGGCTTAGCAGAATGCCTGGCACCTTGTAGGAGCTTAACATACATTTGTTGTATAATATTCAGTTCTCTCAGTCTGAGCTTCCTCCTTTAGGATAATAGCACTCCCTTTACATCCTTATTGTGAAAATCAAATGAAGTCATGCAGGTAAAAAAAAAAAACAAAACTTTATAAACATTTAAACACCCTATGAATATCTGCTGAGTGACCCTGGGCAAAGCACTTAACCTCCAAGACCCTCCTTATAAATCTATAGGTTGGATTAAATGATTAATATAGTCCTTTCCAACTCTAAAATTCTACAAAACTAACTTTCTGAACCCTATTCCCCTGTCTATGACAGGGTCAATACACTATTTTATAGATTCATACTTGCATATATGTATATTTGTGTATGATCTCCTTGAGGGAAAGAACTGTTTAAGTATTGTCTTTAGATCCCCAGTGCTTTGCAGAATGGAACAAAATAGCTTCTTGATACTTACTGATTGAATGGTTGGTTGACAGTCACTCTTATTCTAATCAATATCAGCAACCTTTTTTACTGACACTGGACAGTTCTTTGTCTAGTAGATATTGTTACAAACTGGTAACTAAAATAAACTGACCCAAAGTGCTTGGATGGTGGAGTAGAATTTTCAGTTGCAACCAAATTTCAGATATATAAGATCCATACCAAAGAAGGAAATATGACCATTTTTTGGGATGTTGAAAACCTCTGTGGAAAGTGAGAGCTGGGCTAAGGTTCTGGCAGTCTCCAAATGGCCAATTAGAGCTGAGCTGTTTCCCAACTGACATATGGTAAAACACCATCAAGAGACAATAGGAGGACTACCACAAGATCCCTTACACTCATAGAATCTAATCATCTGAAGAAATCTCAAGCACCATCTGGGCTAAACTATATATTTGAGGTAGCTGGATGGCCTATTGGGTAGAAAGCCAGGCTTGGAATCCAAAAGAACTGAGTTCAAAGTGTACCTCAGACATTTACCAGGTATCTGACACAATCACTGAGTTATTCTCTGTGTCAGTTCCACATCACAAAATGTGGATAACGATAGCACCTACCTGATAAGGTTCTTGTTAGGATCAAATGATATCAAATGTGAAATGCTTTGCATACCTTAAAGCACTGCAGACAAAATAGCTATTATTAAATGTTAGCTCTCTGAATCACAATCCATTTTAAAATGTGGATGACAAACAGTAATCTGGTCTCTAGCTGAACAGTTCCAGTAATGGGGAACTTACTGATTCCTAAAATAGTCTACTCTACTTTTGGACAGCTTAATTTATTGGAATGTTTTGCTTTTTTCAATAGCAAATCTGATGTTTTATAAATTTCATTTATTGCCTGGAACTCAGAGATAGCAGAAGCTGAATCTTGTCCAAATTTTTATCTCCCTTAATACCTTCCACAGGTATTTGTTTGCAGTAGGTACTTATTATCTGTTGAGTTGATTTGACCTTTGGGATGAAGGGAAGGGGAAAGAGAATAAGCATGTATGTGCCAGCCATTCTGATAAGCACTTTATAAGTGTTATCTCCTTTGATCCTTACCACTTGGTCCTCCCACCAACCTTTTGGGGTAAGTGATATTATTATCCCTATTTTACAGTTGAGGATATGAGACAAAGAGAGGTTAAGTGATTTGCCCAGGGTCACATCTCTAGTAAGCTTCTGAGGCCAAATTTGAACTCAGTTCTTCCTGATTGGTGGTCCTGTGCTCTATCCATCACACCACTTTACTGTCTCTAAGTAGAAGTCCAGTCTCTCTTTCATGTGACAATTCTTCACATATTGATAATTATCTTGTAATCCCCAAAGTCTTTTCTTCCTCTGACTAAATAATCTTGCTTCCTATAACTGATCACACTCATTCTTCTTTGCAATTCAACCACTTTCTTGGTTTTTGAAATTTGCTTGTTTTATGGCAACTTTTGAAGCAATCAAGTCATTTTGACTCAATTTAGCTCTTACTAATTGCAGTACCAGCCATTAAAATCTGATTTCTTTTGCCATGTTAGCCATCTTGAAAGAAAATGACAATGTGACATTTTCAGAAGGAATAATATTCTTCTTCACCTGTTAATATATTTCAATAGAATTAGTGCATTAGTAAAATTAAAGAAATGTGTGATGGAGGGGACAAATTTCGTAGAATTGCTAGCATGACATGAAAAACAATCAGATTTGTACTTCTAATGTGGAATGAGGAAATACCAATAGATACTATTTATGATTAAACAGAGATGTATGTTGCCTTTTTTTTGGTCTCAAGTATCAGTTATGACACATTGGGATATATTGGTCTCATGATTTCCTTTTATAAAAACAACTCTAAAATGTACTTTACCCTCAGAAAGGTGCTTTAATTTCATTCTTCCTAAAACTATATGACATTTTGGTTTTCTGAAGAATACACTGTAGCTATTCTTTGCTCTGGAATTTTTGACTTTAGGAGAAAAGCAATAATGCTCTGACCTTGAAATTCTATGATCCTCATAGACCTGAGACTTAAAATTGTGAGTTTCTAATCTTTAACCCACTACCTGGAAGCACTGATGAAATACACTGCATGCTCTTCCTTCCTTCCTTCCTTCCTTCCTTCCTTCCTTCCTTCCTTCCTTCCTTCCTTCCTTCCTTCCTTCCTTCCTTCCTTCCTTCCTTCCTTCTTTCCCTCCTCCCTCCTTCCCTTCCTCCTTCCTCTCTTCACAAATGCTAGTAACTTCCTCCTAGGCAGGGGGAGATGGGGTGTCCATCATATTAGTGCTGAACTGAATGTGAACAACCAATCAGTTTAGCCTACTGTAGCTTAGAACTCGAGCTCCAGGATCCACCAGCCTCAGTCTCCCTAGTAGAGGGATTACAGGTCAGCATCACCATATCTGGCTTTTTTCTTTATTTTAAACAAAGAAAATACACACCAGGACCTGACAGTGAGATTGGAAGTTTCCTTAGTGATTCTCAGAGCACTGTTCTTCCTCATGGTTTCTTTGGTTCAAGAATCACAGAGCCATAGCCAAAAAATGTAAGCTCCTTGAGGGCAGGGACTATCTCATTTTTTCCTTTGTAACGTGCACTTAATTATGCGCACTGATTGCTTGACTAATTTTAGAAAAAGTTGAAAAAAAGACGTCAGTGGTCACCTGATCCATCTTGAACCTAAGCAACAATCCGTTCTATAAGACAGTCAACACCTAGTCATACTGCCTTTGTTAAAGAAAAGTCAATTCTCCAAAGACAACCCATCCCACTTTTACATTCTTATAATAATTAGGAATGCCATCCTTACCACAAACCTTCATTTTTCTCTCAGCAGTCTCTCCCCATTGCTCCTGATTCTTTCCTCTGGGGCCAGACAGAACAAGTCTCATTTCACTTTGAGCACTTGGAAACACTTTCCATGACCTGCTAAATCTCCTCTTTTCCAGTCTAAATTCTTCATATTCTTCAACTAATCTTCATATGGTTTAAAATTGAGTACCTTCTCCATCTTATTACCCTCCTCTGGATGATATTGACCTTCCTGAAATCTGGCACCCAGAATGCAATGTACCATTGCAGATGTGGTCTGCCTATGGCAGGATGCTGTTGTACTGTTACGTTTACATCCCCTGATGCCTCCTTCTCCTTCATGTGGTCTGATATTACAATAATTTTCTTGGCTGCCATAGCAGACTTTTGACTCATATTGAACTTGAAGTTCAGTAAATTTTCGCTTTATTGGAGTTGGCTCAAATTTTTAGCCTGTCAAAATCTTTTTTGAAGCATAAATCAATTATTGAGTCTGTGCAAATTTGGAAAGCAAGTCATGTTTCCTTTTATACTGAGTCTACTTAGCTTTGTAATATGGATGAAAGGCTCTGGCCTTTTCCTCATCTCCTACAAAGGAAATCTTGATCAGTCACTGATAATGAGGTTTACAGTGCCATTAGTTACTCTCAGAGAACAGATTTTCTTGTAATCTCCCTCTTTCCTTTTCTCTTCCATTCCAAGAATCAAGGGTAGCATGGAAAGATGATGGATTTCAGTGAAGTCAAAAGTTCTAGACAATCAATGTTTATTCATTAGAACACAATAACCTACTTTCAAAGTATCCTTATCAAAGGAAACATAAGATCTCCTCAATGGAGAGGTAGTGAATGAGTGGAAAGGGTGCAGGATTTGAAATTAGAAGATGAGGTTTAATCTAGTCTCTGACTCAATCTCCAAGCAATGACTAATACTGGGCCAGGTACCCTACTAAGATCTAGAGACACAAAGACCAAGTTGAATCAGTTTCTGCTTTTAAGAGACCTGCTCTCTAGCTCATGGAGATACAGGAATATACACAGGCACATTTACAAATAAGATACAAGACATTTTGGAAGGAGATGGGGACAGTGATCATTGGAGAGATTGGAAAGTGTTCCTACAGAGCTGAGCCTTGTTGGATGCTAGGTATCCACTAAGAGTTAGAGTGGTGGGGAGGCAGTAAATACTAAGCTTTGGCCAATGCAAAAGACACAGCGATGGGAGATGTTTGAATAACAATAAGAAGGCAGTTTGCCTAGACTACTTTGTGTATGAAGATGAGTTATATACAATTTGGGAAAGGAAGAGTAGGAGCATTTATATGGTATTGTTCAGTAATTTCAATTGTGTCTTACTCTTCATGCCTCCATTTAGAGTTTTCTTGGCAGATGTACTGAAGTGGTTTGCCATTTCCTTCTCCAGTTCATTTTATAAATGAGGAAACTGAGGCAAATAGGGTTAAGTGACTTGTCCAGGGTCACACAGCTAGTAAATGTCTGAGGTCAGATTTGAAATCAGGAAGATAAGATTTCAGGCCCACAGCTCTATCCATTGTAAGACCTAGTTGCCCCTAACACTGTGCTAATCATTTTGCAAATGTTATCTTACTTGATCTTCAAAACAACCCTAGGAGCTAGGTGCTTTTGTTATTTCCATGTTGCAGCTGAGGAAATTGAGTCAAACAGAGGTTGAGTGATCTGCCAAGGCTCACACAACTAGTGAATGTCTGAAGCCAGATCTGAACTTAGGTCTTCCTGACCTAAGGTAGCTTGGAGTCAGTTTGCAAAAAAACTTTTAGCACCCAACACTTAGCTTTTTTATACCTTTATTTCTCTGAGCCTCCTTTTTCTCATCTGTGGAATAGAGATAATAAACTTTGTTTTACATGGGTTTTAGTATAATTATTTACAAACCTTAAATCACTATAGAAATTATGTGAGATATAAAATGGTATGGTGGATACTCAGTGAACCATGGAATCAGGATGACCTGAATTGAAGTCTTACCTCTGACTCACACCAACATGTTAGTTCACCTCTCAATGCCCTTAGCAACTTTCTCTTAGCACAATTCAATCAAGTTGCAAGTCTGTACCAAAGAAGGAAATTAGGAATTTCCATACTGCTCATTCCTGTAGGAAATTATGGGTCCAGGCCACACCTCACCCCAAATATGGTCTATTTTATAAACAAGATTACCCCTCAACTTTGCCAAAGAAATATTCTTTAGCTATGATGTAAATTATCTCACTTTTCTAAAGACTTTTGAACAAACCTACCCCTAACTACTTTAACTATTATTTTCTAGAAGGGATCATGTACCCTAGGCCATTCAACAAGTCTTTCTCTTTTATGTGCTTCAAAGCCCCAGCACTTTGGGAAGCACAAGGGTATTTTGATTGATTTGTTTCTATCCTGGTCTATCTTCTTCTGAAGGACTTTACCTAGTGACAATTGAATTTACCAAGGCTATAATATCTCAGTTCTACTATATGAGAACTGATCATCTCGGGGATAGAAACACAAGTACTGCTGAATCACTTCCAATTCAACTTTCTGACTTAATAGTGACAGAGAAACATACGCAGTCTAGATCAGAAAGGGGATAGCCGCATCACGTGATTTCATCAGGAGCATAGAAAACCAGTAGTGTAGGAAAGATTATATCTTGTCGTTAATGAAAAGCCAGCAGACAGCTGGTATTCAATAATAATAACCGGTCATATTTTCGTGAGGTTTTAAAGTTTAAAAAAATGCTTTCCTTTATAATATGTCCTTGTAAGAATTCTCTGATGCAGGTACTACAAGAATGAGGAAATTGAGACACCAAGAGGTGATGTGATTCATGTAAGCTAACAAGTCAAATTTTCTTATGGTGAGCACAAATGCTGTTTCTATGACTCAGTTCTAAATGAATACAAGCAAAACCAATTGAATAGATGCACCTAGATCTCAGGTCTTTTGACCTAATCTTCATTCTTCTTTATAGGTAAAAATGTAAGACAACACTTTGTACAAAACATGCAACTCCTAAATAATTTATCCAATGATAATATAAAAATGAAAGACATCATGGCATAGCAAAGGAAAGGGACTAACAGGCATATAGTCAAGAAGATGCAACTTACACATACTAGCTTTGTTACTGTGGGTTAGTCATTTAAACTCTGTGTCTCTAGCAACTTGTAAAGAGTATGGGACATGAATGAGTCATCAATACTCATCAATGTAAGGACTAAAGAAATCTTTGAATTCTCTGTTTCCATTAAGTCTCAGGTTTATATTAATAATCATAAACACTTTATTACTATTACTATCTCATTCTCTTTCATTTCAGTCTGATTCAAATGTATTAACAAAACTTATCATTGACTCTCAGATATCACAGGCCCTGAAAATGGAAGGCAAACTTGGACATATCCTATTAAGTTGAAAAACCTTTGTGAAGGTTTCTGGTGAGAGCCTGTATGCCTGTTATCTGAAGACTTTCCTAGATAAATTGCAAAGGTCTTGTCACCAGATCTGATCGAGATCAATCAATTTTTTCATCCATGGCACCTGTTAAAGACTGTCTAATATGTTTCAGAAGTGTTGCAATCAATGGTGGTGAACATCACAGAAACTTGAGTCTTAATGGAAGTGGTATCCTTAGAAGCTTGGCCAGAGAGGGTGGATAGGTTTTGACCATAGGAAGTCATGAATGGTGTCTTTTGAGGTCTGATAAAATGGTTCTTTGTGAAAAGAGAGGGTGCCAAAGATGATGTAAAATGAATGATTTTGAAGCAATGAAGGAGGAGGAGAAGGAAAGGGAGCAGAAAATGGAGAAGAAAAACATGACAGAAGAAAGGGAAGAAAGAGAAGACATCTGATAATTCTGGAATCAGTTAAGATGATAAATCTTACTAAGAGGAATAATCAATTATAATCAAATATTATTCAGTAAGCCTTCAGTCAGGCACTGTGCTAGGCAGTCTACATCAATAAATATAGAATTTGTTAAGCCTTTACTATGTACAAAGCACTGTGTTAAGGCCTAGGTATACAAATAGAAATGTAAAACATATTCTACTCTCAAGGAGCACACAATCTAGTGAGGGAGACAGTGCACATGGAAAGATTTTGTAAGTCTGATGGAAAAATAACATGACCCTAAACAGACAAAACAGATGGTAATGCATCATCTTTAGTGGTATTTCCATTTATCACATCACTTTCTAATTTGAACCATCTGACTGCTAGGGACAAAAACTTTTTCTTTATCCTCAGTAGCTGTAGCTATAGCACCTGCACGAAGAGTTGCCAGGCTGTATCTTCATAGGGGTTGCTTCCCAAGATGCTGCCCGATGACACTTGGTTGGAAGTATTGCTATTATCAAGCCTCTTGGTTCAGGGTTCTGTGCAGTCACCATTGTGGTCTGAGGGGTGATGGTGGTCCAAGTGGTGAGGATGGTTTGACTTGCCTATCATATGCCTCCTGATTCTCCCTCAGGATGTCTTTCTGCTCCAGCTAGGTTAGCTTATTGCTTTGTGGGCCACAGTTGATTGGCAGTGGGTGAGGATGACTGACCTTTTCTTTACTTGGATCAACACTGTGAAGGCTAGAGTAGCTGGGCTGGTAGTCTGTGATATGCTTCCATCACATGGTTCTTGTGCCTATATGCCTGTTGGTGGCAGTTAAGTGGCTGGTGGGGATTGCATTAGGGATACAAAGATCAACAACGACAACAACTATAATCAATCTCTACTCTCAATGGACTTAGATGTTTTCTCTTTTTTTGGGAGGAGGGGGATGTACACATAAAAGCATATGCAAAATTAGCTTATACAAAAATTTGCAAAAGCAAATGACAGGTTAATATTGGGAAGCCAGATGACAGTGGATAGTGTTAGATCTGTAGTCAGAAAAACATAAGCTCAAATTCTGCCTCCATCACTTACTAATACTGTAACCTGAACAAATCACTTAATGGGCCTGTTTCTTCATCTGCAAAACAAGGATAATAGTGTCATTTACCTTACAAGGGTGTTGTGAGGATGAAATGAAATAACATTTGTAATACGCTTTTGTAAACTTTAAAGATTTTCATTAATACTAGCTATTATTGATATTTTGGTAAAATAATCTAGCAGCTGGGGAAATTAGGAAAACCATCATCTAGGAGATGGCATGTAAGCTGAGTATTGAAGGATAGAAGGAATATATAAGAAGTGGAGGTGAAGAGAGAGGACGATCCAGAGTGAAGTTTGGATTCTGTTCTTTCAGGAATGTCATCAGCATCTCACTTAACACCATCGTTCACTTTTTATTCATTGTCTCAAACTCATAAAATAATAGAGCTTCCAATGTCTCTCAGAGGCAATGAAATCTAGTCCAGGAGTAGAAAAACAATGGCCCATAGACCAAATCCAACAAGCCACCTGATCTTGGATGACCTGTAAACCAAGAATGACTTACATATTTAAAATGTTGACCCCTGATCTAGTCCAATAAAAGGCACATAGTGTGGATGGAGTGTTGAACTTGGAATCATGATAGAGTGGAAAGAGACAGGGGACCTGATTTTAAATCCTTGCTT
Source organism: Notamacropus eugenii (assembly GCF_028372415.1). NCBI lineage: Eukaryota > Metazoa > Chordata > Mammalia > Diprotodontia > Macropodidae > Notamacropus > Notamacropus eugenii. The sequence goes on from NC_092872.1 coordinate 552,237,254, forward strand.
AAAGTGACCTTGAGCAAATTACTTTATCTCTCTAGGACACAGCTTGTCATATGTGCACCACTTACATCATAGGGTTACAATAAGGAATGTCACTTTTAAAAAAAATCTTAAAATAAGGTGAAATTGTGAGTCACTGTTAAAAATTATCCAACAGAAAGATGCTTTGAAATAAATTGGATAGGAAATCAAAAAGCATGCATGTGACTGATTCAGAGGTACACAAGAGGTACAGTTGGCTATACATTTATGTGGACAGGTATACACAGGTGATTACCTTTAGGCATTTGGCTTTAGAAGAAAACATTGAGCTTCTGTGCAAACTAAGAGATTTTCTTTCTGAGAGGTCAAGTTAACTTCTCAAAACATTGGCAGAAAAGTTAAATTGTGAAAATCACGTGTCTATAGTCCTAGTAGTGACCACAATCACCCATGAATGCTTCCAGTAGAACTGACTCAGAGATCCCACCCAAAGCCAGATTTGGGGAGAAGTTTACCAAGTCAAACAGAACTACACATGTGCAAAGTCCCATTCCCTTTAAGCACTGCCAGAGGCAGTTCCATTAGCCTCAATGGGTCAAATGTTCATCTCATGTCATTCTAAGGTAATGCACCTGTTAGGTTACAAAATGCTGGCCGACAATCTGGCCTTTTTGACACACAGCTTTCTTCCTTTAACCTGTAAGACCATATGTTCTTCACTTCATACCTTCAGAGAATTTAGAAAAGCTTATTAAAAATAGAACCTCACTCTTTAAGATCCAGGTCCAAGACAAACTCTTTACCTTGGCACCAGTATATCCCAATATGCAGCATCAGTGCAGTCCTTGCCTGCCATGCCTTCAAGGTATTTCACAAGATAGAAAAGAAAGAATGGTTTGTTAAAACTTGAGAGAGATCAAGAAATATCCAATTATTGTGAACAGTGCCCTGGACATCCAATACCCCTTACTACTGTCCAAGGAATACAAGACTGATGTACATCATGTACAATATAGTACCTGCATGAGAGTTTCATTGTGCCTATTGCTATATGCATATTAAAACTATAGACATTCAGACTTGGAAGGGACCTCAGGGGTCATCAAGGATAAGTAAAGAATGAATCCATTCCATTGCATCTCTAGGATATGATTACCTAGATTCAAAATTTACAGTTGCACCATCTCTGTGCTTTAAAGGGGAATAAAACTTGAGGATAACACCATCACCATCCTTACCACCAGTACAGCAATCAGAATTGTAACTTGGGCACTCACATTGATTCTATGTCAAAATCAGAATTCCTCTCTCTCTCTCTCTCTCTCTCTCTCTCTCTCTCTCTCTCCCTTCATTTTCTGGAGAAGGATCCTTCAAAAAGCACTTATTAAATGCTTACTATGCAGTAACCTCTGTGTATTCTGAGAAATAAAAAGGAAAAGCAAATTTAGTTCCTTTCCTCAAGGAGCTTTTATTCTAACAGACAAGATCTACATAAACAGGTATTACAAGACATCTAATAATTGAGAATAGAAGACTTCAGTAGTTTTATGCAATGGGACAAAAAGAATTCTTGCAAAAAGAAAAAAACGTTTAACTAAGCCTTGAAGTCCTTCTTTGTAATGTTTTTAGTGTGTTACTCAAGGGAAATAGAGGAAGAAATAATGAGAGCAATGGATAATTCTGAGATATCAGATAGCAGTATATAATATAATAGACCCCTGTTCAAAGCTTATCCTTACTATCAGCATGGTGTTGAGCAAGTCCCTATTCTTCTGTAGGCCTGTTTTCTCATTTATAAAATAAGGAAGTTAGACTAACATTATCTCTAAGATTTCTTCCAGCTCAAAATACTACTTGGGATGTTGCCCTAGGCTAGTTAACCCTGAATTTCTCAGACTGGGAGGAACCTGAAACTCTTTGAAATCCAGCCCCCAAGGAAACTACCATCAAAGAGAAAGCTATCAAACTATGAACAATCAGAGAAAGCAAGGACTGAGATGGAGACTTTATTTATCTCAGGATGAAGGAAACTCAAACACTTTGAATATAAGCAGATAAATACATAAGAAAACATTAACAACAGAAGGAAATATAACATGAGGATCTAGTAAACTGGTATAGGTGTTTATGAATAAATACTGCAAAATAGAGATAAGCAATCAAAAATTGGTGAGAGAGATACCTTTATGGAATATGAGAACACAAAGATACACCACATTGTTCCTGAGTGTTTCGAAAGAGAAATGAGAATTAAGAGCAAAATGTATGTTCTGCACAGCAAAAAACAATGGGGAGAATAGAAAAACTGGAATCTGAAATGGCAAATCATACACAAGAAACAAAGAGAGAACAAAGATTGAAAATTCAGATGTTGGAAGTAAAGGGCAATGTAGAAGAAGAAAAGCAAAAAAAAAAAAATAGCATCAAAAGAAGATATGCTCATTATTTAAGTAAAACAATACTAATTTCCAGGTTCCTCTCAACCCTGGCAAGACGCAAAGAGACAACCTGAGAATCATGAGTATTCCCTGAAAACATGCCAGAATTGAAATAACAAAAAACAAAAACACAGAAACAACACCATAATGCAGGAAATAATAGAAAAGAACTGCCCAGAATTTCTAAATATAGAAAATGAAATATAAATAACACCAATTAAAAGAATTCATAAATCACTTTAGGGGGCACCACTTCAAACTCTAACACACATAGTAGTTAAATTTAACAATTTAATTCTTTTATCATATAAATTTATTTATTTTAAGTTTTCAGCATTCACTTCCATAAAATTTTGAATTTCAAATTTTTCCCCCATCTCCACCCTCTCCCCACCCTAGAGCAGCATTGATTCTGATTGGCCTTTCCTCCAATCTACCCTACCTTCTATCACCCAGCCCCTTCCTTTTCCCTTCTATTTTCCTGTAGAGTAAGATAGATTTTTGCTCCCCATTGCTTATATATCTTATTTCCTAGTTGCATGTAAAAGCAACTGCTAACACTCAGTTTTAAAGCTTTGAGTTCCGCATTGTATCCTTTCCCCCTCCCCACCTACCCTCATTGAGAAGGCAAGCAATTTGATGAAGGTTTTACATGTTTTGTCGTGTGAAACACCTCCATAACAGTGATGTGAAAGACTATATTTCCTTCTATCCTGTCCTGTCCTCCATTTATTAAATTCTCTCCTTAAACCTGTCCATCTACCAAAGTGTTTCCTTCTAATTACCCCTTCCCCCAATCTGCTGCCCCTTCTATTATCTCCCCTCTCTTATCCCCTTCCCTTCTATTTTCCTGTAGGGAAAGATAAAGTTTCATACCCAATTGAGTGTGTATGTTATTCCCTCCTGAAGCCAAAGCAGATGAAAGGAAGGTTCACTTATTTTCTCTCTCTTTCTTCCTCTCCATGGTGAAAAGGTTTCTTGCCTATTTTATGTGAGATGATTTAGTACATTTTATCTCTGTTTTTTGTTCTCCTAGTACATTCCTCTCAACCCTTAATTTTCTTTTTTAGACATCATCTCTTCATATTCAGCTCACTCTGTGAGCTGTCTCTCTCTCTGCATATATACATATATATACACACACATACACATATTTATATACATACATACATATACATACACATACATCCATATACACATATACATATATATAATCCCTCCAATGATCCTAATACTGCAAAAAGTCTCATGAGTTACAAATATCATCTTTCCATGCAGGAATGTAGACAGTTCAACTTTAATAAGTTTCTTATTGTCTCTCTTTCCTGTTTACCTTTTCATGATTTTTTTGATTCTTGTATTTGAAAGCCAAATTTCCTATTCAGCTCGGGTCTTTTCAACAAGGATGCTTGAATGTTCTCTATTTCATTGAAGTTCCATTTTCCCCCTGAAGTGTTATAGTCAGTTTTACTGGGTAGGTGATTCTTGGTTTTACTCCTATCTCCTCTGACCTCTGGAGTATCATATTCCAAGCCATCTGATCCCTTAAGGTAGAAGCCGCTAAGTCCTGTGTTATTCTGATTGTGTCTCCATGATACTTTAATTGTTTATTTCTGGAAGCTTGTAATATATTCTGCTTGATCTGGGAACTCTGAAATTTGACTATAGTATTCCTAGGAGTTTGCCTTTTGGGATCTCTTTCAGGAGATGATTGGCAGACTCTCCATTTCTCTTTTACCCTCCTGTTCTAGAGTGTCAGGGCAGGTTTCCTTGATAATTTCTTGAAAGATGATGTCTATGCTCTTTTTTGATCATGTCTTTCAGGTAGTCCAATAATTTTTCAATTATCTTTCCTGGATCTATTTTTCAGATCAATTGCTTTTCCAATGAGATACTTCACATTGTCTTTTATTTTTTCATTTTTCTGGTTTTATTTTATAATTTCTGGATTTCTCATAAAGTCATTAGCTTCCACTTGCTCCATTCTAGCTTTTAAAGAATTATTTCCTTCAGTGAGTTTTGGACCTCTTTTTCCATTTGGCTCCTTCTGCTTTTTAAGGCATTTTTTTCCTCTTTGGCTTTTTGGACCTCTTTGCCATTTGGGTTATTCTAATTTTAAAGGTGTTATTTTCTTCAGCATTTTTGGAGGTTTCCTTTAGCAAGCTGTGTACTCATTTTTCATGATTTTCTTGTATTACTCTCATTTTTCTTCCCAGTTTTTCTTCTACTTCTTTGACCTGGTTTTCCAAATCATTTTTGAGCTCTTTCATGGCTTGATATCAATTCATATTTTTTCTTAGAGGTTTTGGATGAAGGAGCTTTGTTTTTGTTGTCTTCTGGATGTATGTTTTGACCTTCTTCATCACCAATGATGTAAGAAAATACCTCTTCACTGAGAAAGTAAGAATCTATAGTCTATTTCTTTTTCTTATTTGCTCATTCTCCCAGCCAATTACTTGACTTTTGAGCTTCTTAGGTGGAGAGCTCCAGAAGCAGCTTCCTTTTCAGCAGTGGCTGCATTGTGCAGGGTCTGAGACTGAGGTAGGGTTTGGGGCTGGGGCTGGGACTGAACCATGCTCATCTCTAAGTCAGGTGAGAGACCCTTCCCACTGACCTTTGAAGCTGTCTTTAGCATTTGTGTGTTGAGAAGTTAGGAATTCACAGCAAATTGCCAATGATTCAGTCCTCTAAGTCCTGTTCCTGCTCAATCTAAGCCAGTATAGCCCAACAGAACTGCATTGTGCTCCTAGCCTGATGCAAAAGACCCTTCCCATTGACATTCAAGATTGTCTTGGGATGGAAATTTCCTTTGGTCTGTTAATTTGTGGCTTCTGCTGTTCTAGAATTTGTTGAGTTATTTTTCCAGATATTTTGAGGGGTTTTGGGGGAGAGCTGTAGTAGGCCTCTCTTTCTATTCCACCATCTTGGCTCTGCCCCCTAACAATTTAATTCTTAAACAAATTCTGCAAATGATCAGAACTTTAAAGAGTCAGGAAAAAGTATTTGAACATTTTTTAAAGAAACTAGCCTTGAACACCTCAAGCAATTAAATGTAGAAGAAAAAAAATAAAAGTGGCTTCCAAGGGCAGCAGTAGCAACAGAGTGACAAGAGGGTAGGAGGAAACTTCCTTCTAAATGTACCCAATGAGATAGGGGTGAAGGCAGAAGTCTGGAGGAGGTAAAAGTGAAGAACCAGAAATGAGAATTGTGGGCAGAATCTGGTGATACTCTATAGACAAATGAATCACTTTCTTGTTTTGTTGTTTGCGTGTGGGGAATATATGGGTGAACATGGGGGAAATACATGGGAAGGTACAAGAAAGGGAGGGAGAGGAGTAAGGGAATAGAGAAGAATGTATGATGTGCTAGTCAAACCAAAAGGTAGTAATGAGGAGAAGGTTACTTTGGGGGCCTCAGAGAAGGCTTACAGGGGAGGGGCTAAGGAGGAAGGGTTAGGGAAAGTAAAAAAGAAAGGAGGCCTTTCTTTGGTATTGAGAGTAGGTTTCACTGATGAATGATCCTATGAGTCAAGAAGAGATGTTTTGTGAAGGGATATGAGCATGACCTGGGGAATTTAGTGTTTGAAAAAATCTACTCATTTTATCTTAGGAGGAGGGAGTTAGAACTCCTGGTGCCAACTGGCACCTGGGGGATGTAGAGATCATAGAAACAGGGAGATTTTGAGGCAAATAGGAAAAAAAGGTAACAAGAGTAAGGTACATATCAATATATCAATGTTGGGGTACAAAATGAAGGAGATGATATAGAGGGGTTCCACTATGGGTCAGGGTCTTCTGTGATACTGGCAGTAATTGAAATTTTTCTGGAAGTGAAGCAAAACGGAAAAAGGGAGTCCATGGGACAAGCTCTATAAGACAGTGGCAGAAATTTTCTAGTCAGGGAAACCTAAAATAGTTACCTTGAAAGCTTTGATGTAGCAAGATACACAGAGAAAAGAGAAAGTTTAGATAAATATAGGGATCATGAAGCAGAGAATGAGGGATCTGTATACAGAAAAAGAGAAAGAAAAAGAAGTCATGAAGAGAGAGTGATAGTTTGAAAAGGGGCATGAAAATGAAACTAAAACAACTAATTAACAGAACTAGCTGAAGAGGAAGAGGAAATTTGCTTGACTGAGAGGGAAAAAGCAGAGAAAAATCATATCCAAATAAAAATGGGAAAGGAAAAAAAAACTAATAAGGAAAACTCCAAAGAGAAAAGGGAAACAAACAAGAGGAGGTAATGAGGGTTGTGGGAAGGAAAATCAGTAGGAATAGGGTCATTAAGGAAGATTAATGTAAAGTAACTGAAAAAAGCAAAACAAAACAAAACATCGTACTGTGTTTACAGCAGAAGAGGGAAGAAAAATATAACTAAAAAATAACATTTACTATTAAACAAAGGTGGAGGAAAATATAACTTTAACAAATATAAAATGAGAATGCAATAGAATCAGACTACAATAATGTGAATGTAATAATTGCAATAAAATGAAAACTAGTGACAAATTTGATGAGAAAAGTAAACCCTACAATTTTTTGCTTACAAGAAAGACATTTAAATAAAAGAAAGAAAAATAGGCTTACGCAAAATAAAACTAAGAGAATGGACAAAAAAGATTATTATAAATCAAGTGAATCCAAAAAGTTCAATAGTTGTCATTATACTATCTGCCAAAGCAAACATTCAAACATGTTTAAATGGATAAGCAAGGAAACTATATTATGCTGAAAGGAATCATTGACAATGATTGAATATCAGCAAGAAATTTAAGCATTCAAATGACCAACAGGACTTCAGAAAAACCTGAAAACATTTATATGACCTGATACTGAGTGAAATGAGCAAAACCAGGAAAATATTATACACAGTAAGAGCCACAGTATGCAAGGACTATATCTGGTAAACTTAGCCCTTCATAGCAATGCAAGGACCTAAAACATTTCCAAAGGACTCATGATGCAAAGTGCCATCCACATCCAGAGAAAGAACTATATGGTCAGAACGCAGAATGAAACCGAATATTTTCTCTTTTGTTATGTTTTGTTTTGTTTTTCTCATGATTTCTCCCTTCATTTTAATTCTTCTGTGCAACTTGACTAATGTGAAAATGTGTTTAATAAGAATGTATGTGTAGAACCCATATAGGATTGCACGCTGTCTTGTGGAAGAACAGTGGGAAGAAAATTTAAAGCTCATGGAAGTGATTGTTGAAAAGTAATTATTAAAATATTTAAACATTTGAAATGCCTTAGCATCCAAATTCTTAAAGAAAAACTTATTTGAGCTTCAAGACAGTAATACAATAGTGACAGTAGATTTCAATATTCCTGCCTCAGTTTTGGATGAGTAACAAAGATAAACAGAAGGAAAGACACAGAACTGAATAAACTGCTGGTGAAACTAGAGTTTAAGGCTTATGGCATGTTCTAAATGAGGCAGCAAATATATACATGCATTTTTTTCAGGCCCACATGGAATTTTTACAAAAAAGTGGCTAGGTACTATCATATAACAAAAATGCAAACAAATTAAAAAAGATAGAAATATTTAATACATCCTTTACTGATCATAACACAGTGAAATTATAATTATTTCAGGAACTACAAACAAAAGATATAGACTCAAATGGAGACTTAACAATGAAATATTAAATAATGAATAATGAAAAAACAAATCTTGAATAAAGAATGAATTTTGAACATAATAATTGTGTAAAAACTAAAATTTTGTAATACCAAAATTCCAGGGATGAAACTAATGCAGTTCTCAGGGGAAAAAAATAACATCTTTAAAAGATACATTTAAAAATTATCAAAAGATAGAGGATTAATGAATTGAATATGTATTTAAGAAATTAGAAAACCAGAATATAAACAAACCTTACATAAGCACAAAGGAGATATTAAAATTAGAGTGAAAAGAGATACATTATTAATAATAAATGATAAATAAAACTACAAGATTGTTCTTTGAAAAAACTAATAAAGCTAATAAACTCTTAAAAGATTAAAAAGAAGAGAGCAGAGAAATAAACCAACAAAATAGCAAATGGTCAAGGTCAAATCATAGCAAAAACAGAAGTAATAAATAGATGAATCAGGACATAATTATATTCTGTGCACAGTTTATATGCTAATAAATCTGAGAATACAAACAAAATAGAGCAATATGTTCAAAAATATAAAACATCCTAAAATCAGCAGATCAGATAGAAATCATAAATAACCCAATCTCAGAAAATGAAATAGATTTATCTATAATTCAACTACCAAAGTAAAAACTTCTGGTTTGGATGATTTCACATGAGAATTATATCAATCTTTTAAGAACAATTGCTACCTATACTTAACAGATTACTCTAAAAAACTGATAAAGTTACCCACCAGGATACTTTTATGAGAGAAATAAAATCCTAATACCTAATCCAGGGAATGATAAAAGACAGAAAAAAATAAAATATAGTTCCATATCATTAATGAATATTGACTCAAATAATTTAAGCAAAATCCTGTCAGATTATAGTGATTTATTCCAGAAATCATTCCTTAGGACAAAGTGCAATTTATAACAAAAATTCAAAAATGGTTCAACATTAAGAAAACAATCAACACAATTAATCATATTAAAAACTAACACAACCCAAACTACATGATTATTTTCGTAGATGCAGAAAAAAACCTTTGACAAAATATAGCATTCTTTTATGCTAAAAAATCCTCGAAGGATTGTTTCATATCATAAAAATAAATCTATATAAAGACAAAAATAATCATCACATACAATGGAGATACACTAGAACTTTTTCCAAAAAATTATGGGAGTGAAGCTAGGATGCTTATTCTCCCTACTATGATTTGATATGATCTGTAAATACTAGCAACAGTAGTAAGCCAAGATAAGCAAATTAAAGACAGAGTAGGTTGTAACTCATAATGGGCATGTCACAAATTTGTACATTGGTTGAAATTGCTGACAAAAGTCATAGAGTAAATGCTCAATGAGCATTCTTCAAAAGTAATTTGCACCACCAACCCCAGATCATCAGTTGTTGAGGAAGACATAAAATAATCTGAGGATTCTATTTTTTACACTGTTTCTTCATTGTTCCTAAAACAGTGAACATGTTCCATTCTTCAGCACTTTGTCCTTTTCCTTATGTTCAATCAGCAGAGGGGAGAATGAAGGGGAGGGTATTATTCCTCAGCATTCCTGTTAATCTTTAAATAAACATCTATTCAGCCAAAAGAGTGTAATGACCAATCAAATCAACATTAAAGGCTTGCTTTGGATGTTCAGGTGAGGAAGCTAATGAGGTTCAGGTCCTTTAAGTTAAAAGGAACAAAGATTTAAGTAGTTTAGCTTAAGAGACTTAAGAATTTTATTCTATGAACTTACCACATCCACTATCCACAAATTTCTTTGTCATCTTTGCTAACCTTAAATACCATTTAGGTGTCCAGTCATTCCTCCTCTTATAAGAGTAATACCATTTGTTTTAAATGCCTATTTGTGTTTTGTGCAGTAAATATTGTGTTTCTTCCTTATTTTGAGACTTCTACCAATGTTTTCTAACAAATGTCTTGCAACCCAAAATCACACTAAGTCCTACTCTGAAAAAATCCTCTTTCTATTTGATCTTGAGCAGACCAGTCTTTTATAATTTGCCTTCTCTCACAAGGATTGCAGAGAGATTTATATGAAGGGGTTAGATTAGAATATTTGATTTCTAAGACTCCTTCTGACCCTTTCATTCAATAGTCCTATATTCATAGTGACATAGATCCTACAACAGTCTATTAGAGCACATGAGTATTATATAGTCAGTCCTACAAGGGACCCTAAAAATTGGTTAGTACAGCCCCATAATTTGATTAATAGAGTATGAGGGTCTAGAGAGATGGGGAGACTTCCCTGTCACCATACAGATAGTAAATAGCAGAGCTGAAAGCTAAATCCAGACACTGACAAATCCAATCAACTATTCTTTCATGAAGTAAAAATTGCTAGTCAGTTAGGTGTCACAGAGAATAAATAGAGTTTTGGGCCTAGGATCAGAAATATGAATTCAAATGAATTCAATCTAGCCTACCACACTTAGTAACTGTGCAACTCTAGGCAAATCACTTAACCTTCATCTGCCTCAGTCTCTTCATCTGTAAAGTTGGAATAATAATATAATTTGTTCCTCAGGTTTATTGTAAAAATCAAATGAAAAAAAAATTCAAACTGTTTTGCAATCTTAAAACACTCTAGAAGGCAGAGCCAAGATGGCAGAGTAAAGGCAGGGACTTGCTTGAGTGCTCTATCAAATCCCTGAAAATACCTTTAAAAATTAAATAAATTCTAGAGCAGCAGAACCAACAAAAAGATGGAGTGAAATAATTCTCCAACCCAAGACAACTTTGGAGGTCAGCAAAAAAGGTCTGCTGCACCAGAGTGAAAGTGGAACACAGTCCAGCATAGGCCCTGCCAGAGCAGACCAGGCCCAAGTAAACCCAGGACAGGCCTCAGGGTGACTGAATCACTGGCAGTAGTGGCAGTTTCCAGACCTCTTAGTCCTCAGATGTCAAACATACCATAGAAAGTCAACAGGAAAGGTCTGTCACAAATGGGTGAGACTGGAGCGCAGTCCAGCACAGGCCATGCCAGCACCATCTTGGCCCCAGCAATTCAGGAGCAGGCCTTGGGAGTTACTGAATCAATAGCAGCAGTGGTTGCTTCAAGAGCTTTCAGTCTACAGTAAGGAAATCTAACAACTGGTCAGAAGGAGATTGCAGAGGTCTTTTTGTTGGCACTAAGACAGGACTCTATTGCTTTGTTCATAGTTGGATCTGGGTGGCAGTGCTGGGTGGCAGTCTCAGGGTGAGGAGGAACACTACCATAGCAGAGCTTGTGGTCACAGTGGAGGTGGACCCTCCTCACAGTTCCAGGGCAGAAAAGAGTGATCATGGTCCCTTACAGACCAGAGCACAACCAGGAGAGTAGTAAACATCTCTCCTTAGACTATACTACCTTGTAAAAACTGAAAACTTATAGATCCCTAGAAATATCTCTGAAAACAACTGCACAAAACACCATAAGCTTGGGACAGTGAGCTCTCCACCCTGGAAGCAGAGCCCTCCTTTAACAAAGTTAAAAATCAAGTAATAGGCTAAGAAAATGAACAAGCAATGGAAAAAAAAACTGATTATAGAAAGTTACTATGGTGACAAATAAGTTCAAAACACACACTCAGAAGAAGACAACAAAGTCAAAGCTCCTGCTTCCAAAGCCTCCAAGAAAAGTGTGAATTGGTCTCAGGCCATGGAAGAGCTCAAAAAGAATTTTGAAAATCATGTAAGAGAGGTAGAGGAAAAATCAGGAAGAGAAATGAAAATGATGCAAGAAAATCATGAAAAATTAGTCGACAGTTTAGTGAGGGAGACAGAACAAAATATCAAAGAAAATAACACCTTAAAAACAAACTAGGTCAAATGGTAAAAGAGGTCCAAAAAACCAATGAGAAGAATAATGTTTTAAAAAGCAGGATTGACTAAACAGAAAAGGAGATCCAAAAGCTCACTGAAGAAAATAATTCCTTCAAAATTAGAATGGAGCAAATTGAAGCTATGACTTTATGAGAAATTAAGAAATCATAAAACAAAACCAAAAGAATGAAAAATAGAAGACAATGTGAAATATCTCATTGGAAAAACCACTGACCTGGAAATATAGATTTAAATATGGTTTAAAAGGTATTGAAAGCCTGAAAACCATGATCAAAAATAGCTTTGACATCATCTTTCAAGAAGTTATCATGAGAAACTGCCCTGATACTCCAGAACCCGAGGGTAAAATAGAAATTAGGAGATTCCAAAATGAAAACTGTCATATTATAGCCAAATTTGACTTTCCAGAGAGACTTTCCAAAGAGAAAATGTTGCAAACAATCAGAAAGAAACAATTCAAATATCATGAAGCCACAACCAGAATAGCACAACATTTAGCACAATGTACCTAAAGGGATTAGAACATGATATTCTAGAGGAAAAAGGAGCTAGGATTACAACCAAGAATCACTTACTCACCAAAACTGAGTATAATCCTTCAGAGGGAAAATGAGATTTTCAAGCATTTTTGATGAAAAGACCAGAGCAAAATAGAAAATTTAGCTTTCAAATACAAGACTTAGGAGAAGTACAAAAAGGTAAATAGGAAAGGGCAATCATAAGGGACTTGATAAGTTTAAGCTGTTTACATTCCTACATGAGAATATGATATTTGTAACTCCTAGAATTTTCTCATTAGGGTAGTTAGAAGGAGTATACAGAAGAGTACAGGTCTGAGTTAAATATGAAGGAATGATATCTAAAAAAATACAATTAAGGGGCGAGAGAGGACTATACTGGGAGAAAGAAAAAGAGACACATAGAACAAGGGAAATTATCTCACATAAAAGAGATATGAAAAACTTTTAGAATGGAGAGGAAGAATGGGGAGGGGAGGTAGAGTGAGTGAAACTTACTCTCACCAGAATTGGCTCAAAGAAGGAATAACATACACACACAACTGGATACAGAAATCTATTTTACCCTACAGGAAAGTAGGAGGGGAAGCACATAGGAGAAGGCTGAGGTGATTTTTGAGGAGGGAAAGGGTGAAAGGAGAGAAAGAATAGAATAAACTGGGGTGGTGGAGTGGAGGGAAATAAATTAGCAACAGTAGTTGTGAAAAAAAAATTTGAAGCAAGTTTCTCTAGTAAAGGAATCATTTCTCAAACATATAGAGAACTGAGTCAAATTTATAAAAAAAGAGGTTTTGCTCAATTGATAAATAATTCAAAAGACATGATCAGTTTTCAGATGAAGTAATCAAAGCTATCTATAGCCATATTAAAAAAAATTACTGTAAATCACCATTGATCGGAAAAATGTAAATTAAAACAATTCTGAAGTACTGCCTCATACCTATTAGGTGGGCTAACAGGACAGAAAAGATGAATGACAAATGTTGGTGAGGATGTGAGAAAAGTGAGACGTTGATGAATTGTTGATGAATGATGGTGAACTGATTCAACCATTCTGTAGAGCAATTTGGAACTATGTCCAAAAGGTTATAAAATTATGTCTAGACTTTGACCTAGCAATACCATTACTAGGTCTGTGTCCCAAAAGAGATTTTAAAAAAGAAAGAAAGATAAAGGACCTATATGTGCAAAGATATTTATATCAGCTTATTTCTTGGAGCAAATAACTATAAGTTGAGGGGCTGCCCATCAATTGGGAAATGGCTGAACAACTTGTATTATGTCATTATGATGGAATTCTATTGTCCTATAAGAAATGATGAGCAGGATGCTCTCAGAAAAACCTGGAAAGACTTACCTGGGCTGATCCAAAGTGAAATGTACTGGGTACAAGGTAACAGCAATATTGTAAGATGATCAGCTTTGAATGACTTACCTGTTCTCAAAAATACAACAATTAGAGACAATTCTGAAAGTGTTATGACAAAAAGTGTCTTCTATCCTCAGAGAAAGAACTAATGGTGCCTGCATACAGCTTGAGCATACTGTTTTTTAGTTTATTTTTCTTGAGTTTTTTGTGTATGTTTTCATTCACAAGATGACTATTATGAACATATTTTGCAAGGTTACAAATTTATAATCTATAATGAGCTTCTTGCCTTCTCAAAAATAGGTGGAATGGGGAGGGAGGAATGGAGAGAGAGAATGTGGAATTCAAAGTTCTAAAAACTAATGTTCAAAATTGGTTTTACATGTGACTGAAGGAAAATGAAAAATGAAATATTTTAAAAATTAAAAACTTTATAGGTGAAAGCTATGATTTTTTAAAAAAAATGCACTATTGTATAGCACTTCAAGGTTTGCAAAGTACTTTTTGAGTAACAAATTTGGGAGATATATAGTGCAAGAATTATTATACCCATTTTATAAGTGAAGTAACAGAGATTTTAAGATGTTAAGTGAATTATTTGGTGTATGTATATATGTATATGCATGTATATATATATATGTGTGTATGTATCTCTATTTGGCATATATATATGTATATATATTAATAAGTATATGAGGGAGGATTGATCCTCACAAAAGTCAAGATTTTCTAACTCTGGGTCTAGTGTTCTTTCTAATATGCCTCCCTTACTCTCCAGTTACTGCTTTCATTCTATTCCTTTCTCTTGTACTTATGTTGAGTTTTGCACATTTGCTCTTCACAAAGATTTTCTTATTCGAAATTACCTTGAATAGCCATGTCAAGGTGAATAACCTTAACCATTATCCCTAAAAAGATCAAGTTAAGTTATGTCCACCTCAAGTTGTTTTTAACATCTCAGGTAAGTTGGGTTAATGAGCTTTAAAGATTTTGTTTGTTTGTTTGAGAAAAGTAGTATCTTTAACACAAATGAGAGAGAATAGTAAGAAAGCAAAATGGAAAACAAAAAGTAAAAACATGAGTGAAGGGCACATGTGCTTTGAAATGTTCTTGGTTTTTGCCCAATTCACTTTCTTGACCTATGTATATATTTATTGGCTTGCTGATTTGCTGGACCTGTTTTTATATAATAAAAACAAATTAAAACATCACTGGATTTGGAATCTGAAAATCTGAGTCCAAATCTCAATATTTTAAAATACTTACGTGACCTTGGATAAACCATTTCCCATCAATTGGACTCTCCTTTCTTCCTTGTCAAATGATGGCATTTGCCTAGGTGGTTACTGAAATTTCTCCAAGCTATTAGTCCCGTGGATCTATGAAATGAAATGTTCCTTAGGTCAGTGAAGCTGTAGGCATGATCTAGAGAACTCTATGACCCTGACTATTACTAGTATTTTTATTAACTTAGAGAGAAGTTGTTACTATGTTATGTTTAAATGACATTTACATGTTTTGCAGCAAATATGAGCAGAATTAATAATGGACAATATATCCAGTATTTTGGAAATCAGTGGTATAGTTGAAGTTGGGTAGCATGTAGTTGTTTACAAATTAAATTAGAATTTTTAAATATCACACGCGAGATGGAAGATGAACTTTATTTGGAAAAAATATACACATGATGATTTTACTGGATAATATTACAGAAGTATTGTATATTTTGACATTGCCAATTCCCAATGCTATGGATATCTTCTCTCTCTCTCTCTCTCTCTCTCTCTCTCTCTCTCTCTCTCTCTCTCTCCCTCTCTCTCTTTGTCTCTTTCTTTTTGCCTGTTTCTCTGTATTATGTCTCTTCCATAGTCTCTGCAGCTACACATCACAGTGGATAGAGTACTGGACTTGGAACCATGAAGACTTGAGTTCAACTCTGGCCTCAGATAAAGATTAACTGTATGACACTGGTTAAGTCTTTTAACCTCCATCTTTCTCAATGTCCTCAATTGTAAAATGGACATCATAGTAGTGCCCACCTCCCAGAGTTATTGTGAAGATCAAATGAGATGATATTTGAAAAGTGCTTAGTGCAGTACCTAGAACATAGTAGGTGCTTTATAAATGCTTGTTTTCTTCTTTTCTTCTCTCTTTCTTATAGATACCTGCTCATGGAAATTTACATGGAAAGTCAATTATGGTAACTGGGGAATATTAATGACTCTTGACTTAAATAATTGCTGGAGAGGTAGTGTCATTGTGGTTAGAGAGGTGGTTTTGGGACCTGGAAGACCCAAGTTCAAACCATGGTTCTGACACATATTAACTGTGTGCCCATAGCTTAGTCACAACTTCATAGTGCTCCTAAAGAACTTGTAGAAGGTGACAAGTTGCTGATCTACATGAATGCAGTTTTCAAATACTTAAATACTTATATATCATATATAATCTCAAATAGACCTAAAGTTATCTTAAGATTTCTATGCTATGAATTACATCATTTGATTCCTAAAATATTTTAGTGAAATTTTGACTTGTCTTTGAGCATTTTTAATCTTTTTCTATATATTTTTATTCTCCTTCCTGGCACTGTTTTCACCTCTAATTCATTTTCTCTAGGTAAATAGGATTGTTATATTACCCCTAGGTTACTATTTACTTTTAATATATGAGAACACTGAAGCTCATGAAGGATAAGTCTTCCAAGACCATATGATTACTAAATGGTAAACCTAGGACTAGAGTCCAGGCCTTCTGGCTACTATTTCTATGTAATTTTCCACTCAGGAGGTACTGGTTTGTTTTGTTTTGTTTTTTTTTTCTGTCTCCTGTCATCTCAAGTTATTTGTGTAGAACCTATCCTGTTTTCTCTCTGAATCTTCACTCTCATCGTCAGATTTAATCCCTGGAAGGTGCATTTTTTAAAAGTTCTAAGAGTAATCTTGAGTGGTTGGAATTTCTAATACTTTTACTTATAAGCCCTTATCCACCATACTCCTCACTATCAATTGACCAGTTGATACCAATTAGTTTTTACAAAAGGACAAAAGTTAAAAAAAAACATTCTTCCAAACTGGGAGTGAATTCTCCCCTATATCTACACACAGTCCTTTCCCATGATAATTCAGTGACACCTCTACTATTAATGCTAGCTCTGAAACTAGCCAGAAAATTGTTTTGTCAACTCATAGCACTGGTCTTTCAGGTGATAGACCAGAAGGACGCTTCTCAAATTTTAATGTTTTGGATTAAAAGTAGGCAGAGGATATTTCCTTTTTTTTCTAAGAATGGGATACTCAATGCCCGGTCTCTTACTAAATTGGTGGGGATTGTTGTTGTTACCTTTGAGATGATTTAAATTTCATAGTTATTTCAGGTATAGAAGGAGATACATAAATATTACATTTGAAGATAGTGGTTGAAATCACAAAGTTCTATTCTTTGTGAATAGAATATAGAGGTATAGAGGCATGGAGGTAACCTTGGTATCTTGGAAGATATGCCAAGTCTTGGCAGATTTCTCATGCCAGAGAGGCTTTCACCATGGCCCTAGTAATAGAGCAAATCTGTTTTCTGTAGACCAGACTAACTCATCATAGAAAGTTATATCAACATCAGGCAGGTCACCTAGAAATGAAATAGATTAAAAGATGACTGAGAGGTACTACTTAGTGAAAGGAAGAAAAATGATGGCACAGGTTTTCTAGTACATTCCAAAGCAACAGGAAGCATTACTTCATAAGACATTTGATAATCATGTATTGGAGCACTAATGGTAAGAATTTGTACAACATACTGACATCAAAATAATTGTAGCTCATGCACCAATAATAGTCGAAATACCAGAGAAATTTAATTTTTTTCTTCCAAATTTATTAATTTATTTGTTTTAAGTTTTCTATAATCACTTCTATAAGTTTTAAATTTTCTCCCCTTTCTCCTCTCTCTCTCCTCAAGATGTCATGCAATCTTATAGAAGCTCTCTACACATTTATTCCTATTAAACACATTTTCACATTAGTAATGTTGCATAGACAACTTATAATGAATGGGAGAAATAGTGAGAAAAACAAAACATAATAAAAGAGAAAATAGTCTGCTTCCTTCTGTGTTTCAACTCTATAGTTCTTTTTCTGGTTGTGGATGCCCTTTTGCATCATGAATCCTTTATAAATGTTTTAGGTCCTTGCCTTGCTGAGAATGGCTAAGTCTATCAAAATCCATCATTGTACACTGTTACTGTTACTGTGTATAATGTTCTCCTGGTTCTGCTCACTTCATTTAGCATCAGTTCATATATGTCTTTCTAGATTTTTCTAAAATCTGCTTATTTGTCACTTCTTATAGCACAATAGTATTCTATTACATTCATATACCACAGTTCTCCAATTGATGGGCATCCCCTTGACTTCCAGTTTTGGGCTACCACAATAACAGCTTCTATAATTATGTTTGTGCATGTGGGTCCTTTCCCTATTGTTCTGATCTCTTTGGGATATAGCCCTAGAAGCAATATTGCTGGGTCAAAGAGTATGCACATTTTTAAACCCCTTTGGACATAGTTCCAAACTGCTCTCCAGAATGGTTGGATCAGCTCACAGCTCCACCACCAATGAATTAGTGTTCCAACTCTGCCACATCTCCCAACATTTATCACTTTCCTGTTTTGTCATGTTAGATAATCTGGTAGGTGTGATGTGGTACCTCAGAGTTGTTTTGATTTACATCTCTCTAATCAACAGTCACTTAGAGCATTTTTTCACATGATTATAGATAGCTTTAATTTCTTCCCCAGAGAAATTTTACAAAGAAATCAGTGAGGACCTCCAGGAAAAGGAGGAGAAGGAGAAGGAGGAGGTGGGGGAGAGAGAGAGAGAGAGAGAGAGAGAGAGAGAGAGAGAGAGAGAGAGAGAGAGAGACAGACAGAGACAGAGAGAGACAGAGAGAGAGAGACAGAGACAGAGACAGAGACAGAGACAGAGAAATATTCTTTAATATCTACTCAAGGCTCTAATGGGGTTATTTATGCTGTTATATTCTCAGTCTCGGAAGTTATATTCTGTGTCTTGGATAAACATTATTTGTCCTCCAGTCCCTACAATAACCAACAAAAAGGCTTGTACACAGTGGATGTTTAATAAAAATTTCATGAATGAATAAATGAATATGTTCAATTGCAAGAGAACCCATACAACTCATTGGCTTGGTAAATAGCCTGTTGAAGAAATCATAGGTTATAATTACATAGTGACCATAAAATATACTCTTATGAGTATTTTTTTTTAATTTAATTGAGACTTACCTTTACTCTGTGGCAGTTAACTCAGTCTGTTCTCTTAACTGTAAAAGGTCACTTGGTATCTGAGGCTGGGAAAGTCAAAGAGATGTTTTGAAAATATTTTGAATATGAAATCAAGAGACTTGGGTTTGAATCCTACTTTCAAAGCTCTCTAACTGTGTAACATTGGGAAAATCATTCAGTGTTCTTTGACCTCACTTTCTCCTTCTGTACATTGGTGTGGGGGGGGGGTCCTGCCTATATTGCCTCTGATGTCCCTTCCACCTTAAGATATAACAACCTGTGATCATTTGACTTTAGAAAAGACATTTAACCTCTCTCAACCTCAGATTTCTCCTTAGTAAAGCAAAATTTGGACAGTTGTACACTACTTTGTTATGGGGAAAATATTTTACAATCCTTAATGTGCTGTAGAAATATCTTTATTAGACTGAATGATTGAAGGAGAGTAGGGAGGTAAGTAGCCTAATAAGTCTATTTAATTCCTAAACAGAACATCATGGTGAGTGCATCATTACCAGTGAAAATTTTGCCATACCCATGATTTTTTATCCTACATGATTCCTAAGAGTGTCTTTTCATAAATCTACTAGAGAATCCAGCAGTCTTCTGAGATTCCTCTAGACCTTTCAATATCTCATGGTCAAATCATGGCATTATCTTCTTGATGTCTTGGTCCTCTTTGAGAATGAAGAACAAACCATAACCTATGAGTAGTTGGAGCTGCCCAGGGGGGACCCAACAGGGCAATTCCAGTTGACCAAGACAGCTCCTCTTCTTTCCTCTTTTCTCCTTTCCTCTCTTCAGATGAGATATCAGACCCTTACCTGAGGGTGTTCTACCTAAAGGAAGATAAATTTTGATGGCTGAAATCTGTCTTTATATCTTACAGACTATTGACTACACTTCTTTCTTAAAGACCATACTTTAAACCTGATTCTTTCTGGTTCTCATGGTTTCTCATTGATTAGACAATAAATCCCTGCCCAAGCACCACTTAATGGTTATTTTTTTCTTGGGAGGAGGGGCGACACTGATGGCTCAGAGTGAGTGTAAATAAAAATTGCTTCTGCTTTGGCCAGAAACCCTGAGGGTATTCCTTTCCCAACTGATTTTTTTTTTTTTAATTAAAGGGACCATTTCTTAGCTCACATACTAATCAGTCCTAATCACAGCATGGCATTGCCTCAGTCAAAGTGAAAAAATTTGGAAAGACCTTAGCTTAAAAAGGCCAAAGTCCCCCACAGTATTGTGGGTCACCTCCAGTTGTCCTGATCTGACCACTGGACCCATATGTCTCTAGAGGAAAAAGTAAGACTGGTGACTTTGCACAGCCCTCCCTCACTTCAATTCATTTGCAAGTCATGGCATCATCTTCCAGAGTCATGGCACTCTTTCAGAAAGAAGGAGAAACCACATAACCACAACCTTAAAATCTCATGGTAGCTATGCAACATTCAGTTTGTCTATCTATATTGTTCTCTTTCTCACTGCATAACCAGCCCATCTCCCTTTCCAGTCCTAGGTTCCCTGAATCACTTTATTCAATATGACTTTTCACACATAAGTCCTAGTTGGTAATGTCCTGAAGCTAACTAATGTCTGCCATATTTTCTTCCATATTTTTTTTTTGGTTACCTGCAGTTTTTGTGCTTGAGAGATAAAGGATCACATGAATATGGATTTAGAGTTAGAAGAAACTTTAGAAGTTATCTAATCCAAACTATTATCACCCATCACTATTTTTCACATGAGGCAACTGAGACACAGAGAATTGCCCAGGATACTATAACTAGTATGCATCTGAGGTGGGATTTGAGCACAGGTTCTTCCAATTTTAGGTCAATGTCACACCCAATATATCCAGTTGTCTCTCATGGAGTCCTATAATTTGTAAACTTATAGTATCCCTCAAAGAATATTGTTGTAAAAAGCTATAACTTTGGAACAGTACCTGAATGTGATGAAGCTCATTCTCACTTTCCTTAAACTTAATTAAGTAAGCATTTCTTAAACATTTAATATGTGCCCACAACTATGAGTCATGCATACAGTAAAGAAAATGAAAGTTCCTGCCTGATTTCATGCTAGTAGGATGGAGGGGGGAGATATACCATATCAGTATAGCAGGGTTAATCAGGGAATCCCCTTCTCTCCTGGTTTGGGATACTCTCTATGAAGCTGAGCATGTATTCTAGTACTTTTGGGTGGGCCAAGTATTGTTATTGTTGTTCACAGGAGCTTGGTGGTGCAGTGGATGGAATGCAGGTCTGGATTCAGGAAGATGTATCTGAGTTAAAATCTGACCTCAGACATTTACTTAACTTTATGACTCTGGGCAAGTCACTTAACCCTTCTTGCCTCACTTTCCTCACCTGTAAAATGATCTCAAAAAGAAAATGGCAAACCACTCTCATATTTCTGCTAGGAAAACCCCAAATGGGGTCATGAAGTCAGACACAGTTGAAAAATGATTGAACAACCATCATGGAGTTCATCATGTGCTCCCACCCTTTTTGGTGGGTTACATACTCTGGCCATTTAATAAAGGTTCATCCTTGTGTGTTCTTGTGACTAAAAGTAGTGTCAGAGATGGTTTTTTGTTGTTTTTTGTTTTTGTTTTTTAATCAAAGATAACCTCTCTTCTCATAACACTATAAAAATGATAGAAAATCCATTTCTCCTTTTCTTTGAGGCTTCTGCTTGATTTGGAACACAAGTTTTCCTTGGACTTTTCTTCAATTAGATGGGGAGAGACTTCTCATAGGCCAGTAAATTGTAGGGTTTACTTAGTTGCCATTACAGACATGGTGATTCTTTGGCTATCTGCAGTGTCTGGACAACATACATAAGCTATTTGAAAATCATAATGAACCATCAGCCCAACTACATGTGAGCTATGTGCATGCTTCATTCATTTTTGATACCTCTCACCTGAGGCCTATCTCTTCAGAATGGTCATTCCCATAGCATTTTAAGACAAAGGAATAAGCACAAAGTCATTCATTAAAAGGAGCATCTAGAAAAAAATAATTTCCCCATATTTTAGAAAAGCTTGTTCTATTTAGACTCTACATGGAATACCCTTCTCGATGGCCACAGACTGTTTTGGTGAGTATACATATCTTCCTCTTTTGTGCTTTGCTTGATACTAATAATCAGATGATCACTGAACAAAATTGTCTTTGGTGTAGTATCAATCAAGAAATGTTGTGTGATATTATATTATATATAGAAGATGCCTCGTTAAAGGAGAGATTTTGATACTTTGTTTTATTCTCCAAATATAGGCCCATTGCTTTTGCCTCTAAGAGCTCAGTTAAGAGCCATATCCTAGTGGATGAACCTGCCCAAGTACTCACAAAAACAAACCTTTGCTTGGGGTGACACTATTCTGATTGTTTTCTTGGATTGGTTTTCAAGATTTGAAAGATTGTAAAACAATGGAAAATATTAACAACAATATCTTTATTAAAAGAGAAAAGAGGAAACAAAGTTAATTGAGGGCAACTATCAAACAACATGCCTGTATTCTTAACTCTATAAAATATTTAGAAAAATTGTCTATGTACATAAAGTACTGTTGATAAAAATATTTTAAAAAAAATACTGGAAATTCAGAGATGATGTTAACTGTCATACAATGACCTGAGAAGTGGAGAGAAGAAAAGTCTACCCCACCACCTGCGATGTTTAGTGTCTGTTAGTTGAACACATACACACACACACACACACACACACACACACACACACGTACACACAGAAAATGTTTGACTAGATAAAGTCCTAAACATTAGTTTTAAGAAGATTTGTTTCAATTGTATTAAACAAACAAAAAAGAACAATGTAAATGCTTTATTTATGTCTGTTATTATGAACCCAATTTCTAGAAACTGAGAAATTGCTAGGAAATAGATAAAGGATTGAAGACTGCATGCAGATAAGGAAAAGATGAGCCCCACATCCATATCTTCTTCATCAGCTTAAAGCAAAATCTGAGATAACTTTCCAGCTGAAGACAACCCAACCAGAGACTAAAGAATCACAGGAAGGGAAGAAGATAAACATCAACGAGAAGGGAAATCAAAGAATTAGAAAATCAACAAATGTTAGAACTACTAAAGGATTTTACCAAAGGAGAAACTGAGACAACTAGATGTGAAGATTTAGCCAAGGTCACCTATTGACTAAGGCAAAATCAATACCAATTAGTAACATAATACAGTGGAAATGATGTGAAATTTGAAACAGAGGACATTGGTTCAAATTCCTGCTCATGTTACCTAAGTTATTCATCATTTAATTGCTGTGCATCTCAGTTTCTTCATCTACATATAAAGAAGTTTGTCTAGCTGGGCACTAATGTCTTTTTCAACTTGAAATCTCTCACCCTATTATGCAAAAACATATATACTAATTTACACACCATTAATTTATTCAAATATATTTTCATCCAAATAATCTATAGTACTCGGATAATTAAACTTGAAAAAAGAAACTAAAACCATCAAAAGTCATTTTAAAAACAGTCAACATCTCCTGTTTTACACAAAATAGGAAGTTAATGGTTGTATATACTTACCTATCAAAACTGCAGATGTCCCAAAGTGCAGAGGAGAGAAGCATGGAACAAAGGTTCTGGCCAAAGCAATTACTTGAATCTGAGATGAGCAGTGAGAACTGTCACCAAGAATATTTGTAGCCAGAAAAGGAAGTGGGGTAGTGATAGAGTGAGAATAAGGAAGAACAGGTGGACAGCCTGGACTATAACAGTTAAACTTTTATCCATGACACATAAAAAGAAACAGAGAAAGATCTCCAATGAGTTGGGGCATGTTACCTTGAGGATTTACAGAAGGGCACAGCCATGAATTGCTTAAGATGAGAGAGTAAAGAGCAATCATGATCTGCACTGGTGGAAGGAATTCCTACTTCCACTGATGGGAAAATGGATCTATTGTATTATCTAAAGATATGTTTCTATCCTAAATCCCAGAAAGTGGAGTCTGTATTTCATATTTGAGGTCACTAATGAAAACACTGAGCGTTACACATATGGAGGCATTAGACTGGCATTTGAGCTTATCAATCATATTGGAAAGCTTGGGAAGGAATAATTGACTACCCTTTTAGGAACAAAGGGAAAATCTTTAGGAAAACAGGTGTAAGCAAATTTGGGGAGCATGATTTAAAAATAGTACTTAAACCCCCGTGAAAATGTATCCCTGAAGGCAAGTGATACAAAGATAGACAGACTTTTTAGCTAAAAAAATCTGTAAAATATCAACTTCATGTTCCGACAGGCACTGACAGATCTAATAATCAGACAATATCAACCGTCTGTTAAATCTCTCCACTCTGACACCCTCAGATGCTACTGAGAGAAGAATTTTTTACTTAGCTTATATAAAATGCACCCTCTCCCCAAAAGTTTTTCAGGAGGTAACAGAAATATTCAAAGACTTTTTTTTCAGTAGGGAAAGGTTGCCAAATCAGGTAAAACTGCCATTAAGTACATCTATGTCTTATTTCAGCACATAAAGCAAAACCAATCTCAGACATCATGTAATAAGACAAGCTTTGGATGTTGAGAGGTTATTTAGACCATAGACTCTCCTGGATTACCTATTAACTACACCAGCAGTTGCCATTTTCTGAAAATGTTTGGAATAGGAAATCTTGTTTCTGGGTGTCATTATGGACCACAGGATCATAGAACTGGAATAGAGCAAACTTTCAGTACCCCTCTACATATATCTCTAAAAGTCTGTATTGTAGATGAATTGCTGAACACATCGATGAAAGCAGTTTCTCTGTGGGTCAAGGGAGGAAGGATAGGAGAGAAAGGTATAAAAGAAATCTCCAAAAATATATTGTAGTCAAATTTTAAAAGGCCTAGAATTTTTTTTTTAAATGTGTATACTTTTTGAAGGTAGATAATGAGGAACAACTTAGCTTTATTTTGCTTTAATATTTTAG
The DNA here is from genome assembly GCF_028372415.1 of Notamacropus eugenii. Lineage (NCBI taxonomy): Eukaryota > Metazoa > Chordata > Mammalia > Diprotodontia > Macropodidae > Notamacropus > Notamacropus eugenii. The sequence goes on from NC_092872.1 coordinate 552,262,327, forward strand.
TAATAGCAGTAGACATAATCAGAATAGTACTGACAAGTAGATGACTGGTATATTATAAAAGGAATCATTTTCTGTTATAAGCTGGACACAATGGCCTCTCAAATCCCTTGCAATCCCTGAAATTTTGTGGTTATATGATATGATGAGAGATGTATTGGGAAGATTATTTTGGATTAGAATGAAAACTGAAGATAAGACCAGTTAGGAATCTTTTCTTACTACCATGTTAAGAAGCAATGAAGACTTAACCAAAGGTATTGCTAACGGAAGTGGAATTGAGTAAATAGAAACAAATCTTGCCAGAGAAGAATTGATCGGACTCACCAACTAATTAAGGATTGAGGGAGAATGAAGATTCAGATGACTTGGTGTTTTTAGGATTTCATCAAGTTAAACCTTCATGTTTTAGGCCCTCACCTTGACGTGACTCATGGACAAGTTTGTATTAGCATCTGGATCTCCTGACTCCAAATTTAGTGGGGTGGTTTTTCTACCACTTCTTTATAGACTGTCTTAGACATATTAGCTAAATAGAAGTCCTGGAGGAACGTGATGAAATATGGGGCACACACTGTACATGAATTTATGGCTATGTGTTCTTGTCGATTGAAAAAAATCAATGTTTAAAAACATCTGTCAAATGACTACTGTGTTGTAGGTCTTTCATATTAGATGCTAGGGGTATGAAGCTAGATTTAATATAAGCCTTACCCTCAAATAGGTCACAACATAATATAAGGAAGAAGAAATATGCAAATAATTAAGAAAGAGGTAATGAAGAGCTGACCTCAGAATCAGGAAGGTCTGTTTTCAAGTTATGCTTCTGACAAATACTGTCTATGTAATTCTGATTATGGCATCTAGCCTCTCTCTATTTCTAAAATGGTAATGATGATGATGATGATGATGATGATGATGATGATATGATAGCAGTAATAATGGTGATAAATAATTCTAAAAAATATGAATGACTGAATAATATGTATTTGTTTAAAGTGATAAAGGTAAATCAGGATGAAATCACTATAACTTCAAATTTAAGAAAACTTATACTTAAGAAACCTGGAATTTTGTTCATTTCAATTTCTCAAGTGAAATGATACAAACTGCAACAAATCATTGTAGGATACCAAAATGTAACACCTATTAAATGGCAAACAGGGTAATGCCTTATTTCTAGAATTATGAATGAAAACTTCACTGTACTCCATGAATTAACTGATGATAAATATCTATAATTCAAATGTAGACTTCAAAATATCCTCAAAAATTCAACAACTAAGCCATACTGATAATGGATTATAATTGTTATCCATAATCACTGGGAAATAATACTGATCCATAAGACATGTAAGGACAATATTTTAAATAGATGCCAACTTACCAAATGTTCATAATTTTCAAGCTGTGTGGAATGAAAAGTTGCTAAAATATAAAGAAATCAAGTTCGTATGGGAACAGGATAAGGTATATATCAACCTTATTGTCCTGTAGACTCCTGAAGTTGTCCAAAGATACTTTCAATGAGTCTACAGATGGTTAACTAGTGTATTATACTTTTATTCAGCTCCAAAAGCAGTTATTTTTTCTATCTATGTAAGAAGCCATAGAATATTAAGTATAGAAAAAAAATTCCAGAAGTGACTTGTTGCAGAAGTGTTTCTAATTGAACCACATAGAACAAGCAAAGAATGAGACAATAATAATACCTATGCTAATTACCAAAATCTCAACTTACTATCTATGTCACAATGTGGAGGACTGTGGAAGGGGAGAGCAACATAAAAGTCAGGAAATTCCAATTGAGAAGATGTACAGTGGAGATGCTGTGTGTCATGAGATAACTATGAAGTCCTATTAGGAACTCTGGAGTTTTAGCCAATTGGACTGTGATGATAACCAGTGACTGGGTTAACACTCAGCTATGATATAATTCCCATGAATTTAGGAAGGAGATGCAGTGTTACAGAGTTACATGCTATGCCTGCTTAAAATTGTAATGATAATCTGATTGACAGGGAAGACAGTAGAGAAAATGGAGTCCTTTTGGGTTTAAGTACCCCAAGAAGGTAAGATATTCTGTAACAAATCGGAAATATCACTGTAACGCCTGTTGAAAATGCTTCCATCTGACACTGACAAGAAAATCAAGTAAATAATGAGTGAGCATTGATTGGAATGAAGAAGAAATGAAAGATATTTTTTTATTATGTGCCAATATAACATGGTAACAAAATTGAGAGCAGATTTTATCAGTTATAGGAAATGATTTCATGTTATTTTTGCCAATTATATCTTCAGATACAAGTTATACTGCACAATAATGAAGACCAATGCAAGGCAATCATACAAAATAAGATTATTCTGAAACCAGAATCAAATGAAGCAATAGCATAAATTAAATAGTTGAAAAAGGAATTGAATAACTACTTAAATCTGAAAAAGGAAAAACTGAAGAATAGGAAAGCATTGAAAAATTTATATAACACAAAACCAGAAATTCTAACTATTACTAAAAGATATAGTAAAAATAATTTTTCATGTCTTGAATCAACCAAATTTATTAATCATAAATATCAGATACTATACTAGGATCTAGGAGAACAAGTGCAAAAGAACTAAATAATCTGTATTTCTAAGGAGTGTACATAATAATTAAGATGACAATATATACATATAAATATATGCATCATAAATATAAGGTTAATAAATGCAAATATAGGTAGAGTGGTTAAACATGAAGAAATCTAGGAGGATCATGGAAAGTTTCCTGTAGAAGATATTGCCTGATCTGTGACTTTCTTTTAATGAATTATGTTAATATACTTTGTTTTTACCTAGTCTAAAATTTCCCCCTTATATGTCCCTTTCCCCCCTCCCAGAGACCTATCTCACACAACAAAGTTTTATTAAAAATAATTGTAAGAAAGGAAAAAGAGGGAAAAAATCAGAAAAATGTCTTATGCAATTAAAACTATATGACTATATAATATGAATTTTTCCATATATAGACTTCCCTCTATATGTCTTCTTTGGGGTCATGTTTATTCTCTATAATTTTGCAATATTCAATTTCTATTTTTTGGTCTTTCCATGTATATTATTATAGTTATTGTGTGTATTATTTTCTTCGGTCTATTTATAAGTTGCACCAATTCAAGGAAGCTTTTTTTCAGTATTCTCTGAAATCATTATATTCATTGTTTGTTATAGCACAGTGGCATTACAGTATATTCATATAGCATGATTTGTCCAGTCTTTGTCCACATGATACACATCTACTTTGTTTGTAGTTATTTGCTGCCAGAATAAAGTAATGCTATAAATATTTTAGTGTATTTAGGGCCTTTCTTCTTATCAATGGCTTCCTTCAGGTATAAACCCAGTAAGGAATCTCTATTCACAGGGCATGAACAATTTAATCATAGTTTTAGAATTCAAAGTTGCTTTACTATATGGTTGTACTAATTAATATTCACTTTATCTTGAAGGAAAAGAGGAACTCTATAAGGCACAGATAAGGAAAAAGTTCCTTCTAGCCATATGGGATAGACAATGAGAAGGATTGGAAATGGACGATGGAGTATTATAAATAACAGGAAGAAGACCAGTTTGACTTTATTGCAGAGTGTGGAAGGAGAAGCACTACTAAGCAAAGTGAGTCTAGTGAGATAGATCATGGTCAGTTCGTATAAAGAACTTAAAGCTACGTAGTTAATTAAAAAAAAAAAACTGAGTAGTTTATATTTTATGTCCAAAGCAATAGGAAGACACTAGAGTTTGTTGATTAGGAGAATCCCATTGTTAGATCATTACTTATGGAAAATTATTTTGGCAGCAGTGAATGAGATAAACAGCAATTGGTGAAGTTTGAGTCAGGTAGACTAATTAGGAGACTCCTGCAGTGAGATAGGTTATAAGTGATGAGAACCTGAACGAAATTTCTGTATGAGTTGTGAGAAGAGAACATAAGAGAAACAACTTATGAATGTAAAAATGGTAAGATTCTTCAACTGATTGAATATGTGTGATTGGGGACAGAAAGAAGAGTACTGAATCATGCTAAGATTACAGGCTTGAGACATTGGAGGAATGGTGGTTCCTTTGACAGAAATAAGGAAGTAAAGAAGAGATTTTTTTTTATTAGGAAAGATAATGAGTTCAATTTTACTTATGTTGAATTTAACATGTCTCCAGGAAATCCAATTCATATTGTCCAATTGGCAATTGGTGATCTGGGATTAAAGTTCAGGAAAGAAACTGGAGTTGCATGTATAAATATAGAAGTCATCTGCGTAGAAATGACAGGGAAATCTATGGGAGTGATGAAATTATCAAGAGAAATAGAATAAAGGAAGAAGAAAAGAGCAAAGAAGAGGAAAATAAATTTGAACAACACATTATGTAAACAAAAGTACGTGAGATTTTTATATCTCTCTATACATATCTATATCTATGTTCTTGTTTTTTATTGTTCACCCTTCATTTTGGGAGAGGACCAGTGACATCATGATGCTAGGGTAAGACAGTGGATAATGAATGATGTCTTGACTTCCAGGTAAATAGGATTTAAGTGAGGTAGAGCTATGCGTTCATCAGCCTCACTCTCTCTTGCAGATTCATAGAAGTCCAATGACAAGACAAAAGTTAAGGTTGACTAGTTTTGGCTAAATACAGTAATACAAGACACAGTGAATGACCATTGCATCTTTGATGTCTAACCAAGCTCTAAGTACCCTACAGAACCTGCTTCAGTTGCCTTCATTGCCACTGGAACAAATTGTTCTCATCTACTCAAGTCTTCACATTATTGGGTTATACATCCTCTGTAACTCACTATTGGATTTGAAGCTTGTTATTTACCCACCTGCCAGATGGTCTTACTGGGGTTCAGTAAGTGCATACTATAGCTATACTTAATATTGAATATTTTCAATATTCTTGACACTTTTAATTTATAATTGAAAGCAAAAGCCAGACATAGCAGGACTTGACATGTCACTAATAACTATTCAGTTAGACTAGCTAAGTAGTTGAACAAAGCTGTACCTAATTCCAAATGGTGCCACATGAATGCCTACCTCTCATCCTTCATCTCTATCTCTGTCTTAGCTCTCTACTTTATATGTACTACAAAAGAAATTTGCCCCAACCATGGCCCCAAAATGGACCCTTTCCATGCAGAGATGCAGAGATCTCTCCAGAGCCTGGGGCCCATAGGGTTGAAATGGACAAGGTGGTCGTATCTTCCCCCATCACTAGAAAATTTCTCCCTCTTACCAGCTCTGTTGCTATGTGAGGATAAAGGAGATACTTCTCTGTGAGGAACCTTTCTACCACCTTCTCCCTAATTTGAGGAACCAGTCCCCCCTCTTCTAGAAGAAGAGACATTCTCTTCCCTCCACCTCCTCTGGAAGAAGTGGGAATTGGATCCTCAGCACCAACACATCAGCCCAGAAGAAAAGTGAGCAGCATTGACCTGGATATAGAATCTGTCCTACTTGTATGCGATGGCCCAGAATGATCCCTGAGCCCAAGATTTCATCTTGATCTGTGTCCCTCCCAGATATCCCTCAATTCCCTCTTGTAAGAGTAAGCACCCCAACATACATGGTAGAGGGGGCTGCTATCACAGGTTCTGAGTTCTGTATTCATAAAAGGAAAGACAACTTTTGAGGGATTAGCTTTAATCAAGCACATGTATCATTTCTTTAATCAAGCACATATATCATTCACCTAGTTCAGGGGAGTCACCCGAACTTCAAAGAAAATATAGAGAAATTAAAGATCAACAGACATGGCTTCCTCTGCCCGAATTCAACAGACAGTTGAACCCCAACTGTCTGACCATAGTTACCAGAGAGGGAAACACGGACATCTGGGTTTTCAAAGCTGGGGGACTCCTTAAAGCGGCTTCCCAGAGTCCTCATCTGGCCAAACAAACACTTCCAGTCAGTAAGCCCTCAAATAAAATTGCACCTTCAAGTCTTCATACACTTTAGAGCCAGAGTGCATCACATCCCTTGAGAAACAGTGCCTCATTAACAAAAGCCATGGACTTCCTACAAATCTTCCCAGGCCTGATAATGGGTGGGAAAGATTCTCCTTAGTCACATTCAAAAAGAGGCATTATTCTTCTTGATTACACTAAAACAAAAATAGCTAAAGATCTTTTTGTACTTGCCTTTACACCTCCTAAGCTAAGTCTCGTACTTGCAGTTTCCAGTATAGTACCTTTTCCTCCTTCATTGGCTTCTACTGGTCCTCCTCATTCCCACTCTGTATTTGTGGCTGAAACCTCAGCCACACAGCCTTTTGATCCACACTTCCAGCTCCAGTGGCTTCACTCTCATCTAAATCTCCATCTGTAGTTATACCCCCATGCCAAACCTAGAGGCCTGTATTGGGCTACCCGAGTCTTCCTTACCTCACCTCCCGAGGTCTTCGGCTGGCCACGCCGGATGCACATATGAGAGAAAGGACGTTCCAGAGTCAAACAGGGGTTGAGCTTTATTACAGGGTTTCGGTTACAAGTGCAGGGGCTCTTCTTTCTTAGGACGAAGAGGGGGAGATTTCCTAAGAAGGCTAAGCTTAAGGGAATGGAAGTAGAAGTACAAGCGGGGAGAGAGGGGGAGGGGAGAGAGGAAAGAAAAGAAGCGGAGCCCTACTTTTCTCTTTGGCTCCACACGTGCTAAGAGCTTTCTGGCTTCCTCAATCCTACTTAATCTTCAGCCACACAGTTTGCATCTCAATACCATGCTGTTAGGTAACTAGGTGTGCTCCAATCCGGGACGACCTCGAGGGCAGGGAGACTCCACCCATCAGGTATCTCCGGGGGAGAGGCAGAAATACCCGAGCTAGCCGAGCTAGCTCGGTCTGACCTTCTCGAACCCCCGCTGTTCATGGAGGGCCTCGTAAGACTCTAAGATTTAGAAGTCCCACTTTTACCTGCCCGAGACTGTCCACACGGAATTGAGCTTCCAGTCCCAACATATCCCCTTCTTTGTTATGCGCGGAGCGCACCTGGCTCTAGAGCAAACAGTGGCTGGAGGCTGAGTGGATTAGGAAGGCCTTTAGCATATGAGTACCTTACAACAAGACTTCATTCACACAGAAATCTGCAGCTAGCACAACTGACAAAGGGAGGCATCAAATAAAACAAAGATGAAACTAAATGGCTGAGTTACAACAGGGGAAGTGCAATCAACTAAAATCCCAAAGCATATTTTAAGAGAAGCAGCTGGTGTAGGCGCCTTACACGTCACCACTCCCTTAATCTTGCAAATGGATCTATACAGGTGGAAAATTGGTCACCTCCTCCCCACCCAAGTGTCCTGGGTTTGTGATATCAAAGTCCTCATTCAGCTGGCGAAAAAAGGATGCCTAGATGGGAAGCTGTCAGCAGCAGTGTCTGCGGTTGTGATGAGGGCTGCTTCCTCTCTGGGCAGCAAGGTTAAAGCTGTCAGCAGCAGGCTCAGGTGGTGTATGATCCTTCTCCGGGGTCTCTGCCTCCTGCGTCTCCGTCGTCTCCGACCTCGGTTCCCACCTACGGATCCTTCTAATGGGAATCCACGCATCACCTTTTCCTGTGGAGACACAAACATACCCTCGACCCCCTATTAGTATCTTAAAATGTCTCATAGCTGGAGTAGTATGTGCGCTCCTTGAGACAGCTGTATCAGGCTCTGATTGTATTAGGCCTCTTGATCTTAGCTCTGATTGTATTAGGCGACCTTTTCCCCTTCTTTGTTTAGCGAGGATCGCCTTTAAGGTAAAGATGATAAGAATGCATAGTGGCTCTTTACTTAGGTATAGCTGCTGCCAGGTGCTTACAAATGCTTCATTAACATCTGTAAGGAACCTGACTTTCCCAGAATTTTTTCTTTTTAACAAACACAGGAGCATTCCAGGGTGCTAATTGCTCCTTAACCAATAGTTGTAGTGCCTGGAGTTTTTCTGAAGTCAAGGCCCAAATCGGGGTGTCTGACTTCCAATTCAAGGGTGGGGACTCCAGTGCAACTGCAATGGCCCTTACTAAAAATTTGATAGCTTCATCCCGAGGCGGCTCATAATGTCCCTGCCCCAGATGTTAAAACTAAGTCCTGGAATCACCAACGGCCATACGGTCCTTTGGCGATCCTCTGCCTCCCACTTTACTGGGTGCATTGTCTCTAAGGTATTTTGGCACCCTCCTATTCCCCACACTGGTCTCTGGCTTTCTTTGAGCTTCCAGTGCCTTAAGGGAAGGGCAATAGCTATGGGAAGCTGATCCTGGCCCCTCCCTGTACTTATTTCTTTCTGCCCAGGGGTAAGGCAGGCTCTGGCTAAGCTCTTCCAGTCATTAGGAGTCAGAATGAACTGACCGCTGAGAGTTTCAAGCATGGCTATAACAAAGGGTGAATTAGGGCCATGCTTGGTACAAGCCTCTTTAAGAGTCGCCACTCTCTTCCACTCTATAGGTATGTGGCTCCTCCGAACCCCACCGGGGACACTGGGGTCCGCTATTTCTAACACAGGAAATGTCCCTACATCTTCTCCATTCTCTATAGCCTTTCTTATTCCTTTTTCCAAACTGGACTGTGGCCCTGAACTGTCTGACCAATGGAGCAGGTTATAAGGAGGCGCGGAGGGAAGGCACGGCGTATTCTCCCCTGCCTCGCCTTTTCCATCTGCTAGATGGAGCTCCGGGTCTATTTTTTCTTTACGCTCCTTAACTTTCCGCTGAACTTTCTGCTTGCCTGGGTCCTCCGTCCCTCCCGTGTTCTCCCCTCCCCTCTCTCCGCTTCCACTCTTATTCCAATCCCGCCCTGGCCTCTCCGGCCCTTCCTTACAAAATTCTCGGAGGTCGTTTAACTCTATTGTGACCCCCGCCTCCCTGCATTCCCTGTGAAGTTTCTCAGCCCAGACCTCCTGTTCCTCTGGCTTTATTACTGGCAATTGATTCCTCATCCCTGCCCTTTTCCCAGGGGTTTGGGAAGCTTCTCTCCCCTTTCTCTCCTTCCGAATCTAGGATTCGGGACTCGCTTCTTTCACAGCCCCTTCCGGGTGTACCCCAAAAGCACCCAGGATTATCTACGCTCCCAATCCCTGTTGGGACGCCAACTGGCAAGCCTAGAGGCCTGTATTGGGCTACCCGAGTCTTCCTTACCTCACCTCCCGAGGTCTTCGGCTGGCCACGCCGGATGCACATATGAGAGAAAGGACGTTCCAGAGTCAAACAGGGGTTGAGCTTTATTACAGGGTTTCGGTTACAAGTGCAGGGGCTCTTCTTTCTTAGGACGAAGAGGGGGAGATTTCCTAAGAAGGCTAAGCTTAAGGGAATGGAAGTAGAAGTACAAGCGGGGAGAGAGGGGGAGGGGAGAGAGGAAAGAAAAGAAGCGGAGCCCTACTTTTCTCTTTGGCTCCACACGTGCTAAGAGCTTTCTGGCTTCCTCAATCCTACTTAATCTTCAGCCACACAGTTTGCATCTCAATACCATGCTGTTAGGTAACTAGGTGTGCTCCAATCCGGGACGACCTCGAGGGCAGGGAGACTCCACCCATCAGGTATCTCCGGGGGAGAGGCAGAAATACCCGAGCTAGCCGAGCTAGCTCGGTCTGACCTTCTCGAACCCCCGCTGTTCATGGAGGGCCTCGTAAGACTCTAAGATTTAGAAGTCCCACTTTTACCTGCCCGAGACTGTCCACACGGAATTGAGCTTCCAGTCCCAACACCCCCAGATCCATCCTTACCCTTAACCCTGGCCTCCACCCCTACCCTTAAGTTTAGACTTGTGTCCCCCAAATTCACTCCAATCACTCTGAAGTTTAGCCCTCTGGCACCTGGGTTTCCTTTCATCAGAACATTTCACACACGTACCACACTTGTGCAGGATCCTCTCAACAGATTGCCAGCTTCACCCATGCTCAACAGAAAGACTAGCATTGTGTTCAGGAGAAACAATGTCCATTCCTCCTTCCTACTCAAGACCAGGCATATCCTCCTGGATCCAGGACCTCTAACTCTTTGGGAGGTAAAAGAGTTGGGAAAGTTGATACAGCAACTAATAAAAGACATGAAGTAGCTAGCCAGTAACAAGCTTCTCATCAGTGAAAGGTGTGGTTGGTGCCACCAGGTCCTGCTACGTTCCCAGCTGACAGACTGGGCACTTGGGTCAATTCCATGTTGTATGTTACACATACCTTTAGTGTGAGTGGCAACTGCAAGGACAGCAGTTCTACAAACTTGAAGGAGCATTTTTCTGTGAACAGTGATATGAGATTAATCTAGAAAAGTATAGCATATGTGGAGGGCCTATCACTGAGCAGATGCTGAGAGCCACAGGATGGCCTTTCCATTCCCAATGCTTTTCCTGTGCCGTCTGGACTTGCCCCAGAGGGTAGCTCCTTTATCATGAACCAAGCCAACAGTGCCACACTGTCCCTGACTGTCACTGACAATATGTCCCACTTTGCTTGTTGCTGAACCCATCATGCCTGAACCTGGCCAAGATGAGATTATTCAAGTGGTAGCTCTTGACAAAAACTTCCACATAAAATATTACAGGTATAACTGAGAACTGGGGGAACTCCTGTCCATTGAGGCTGAGAGATTAGTTGTTTTTCTCTGGATAGACAAGTAATGCATCATCATAGACACACAATCTTAAGGGTGAACTTAAGGTAAGACTTAAAGGTGAACTCATTTTCATGAATCATAAAGATCTAGGATGCACTTTAGATCAAAGAAACTACTTACTTTAAGATTGTCGTCCTTCATTCAATTTAACTTCATTCCCTGTCCAAGCCATAAGAAAAGTTACTACTAGCTTAACACTAGTTCCTCTTAGGTTCTGGGGTATAGGGGTATACATATACATGTATATATGTATACATACTATATGTGTGTGTGTGTGTGTGTGTGTGTGTGTGTGTAGAAAGAAAGAGAAAGAGAGAGACAGAGAAAGAGAGAGACAGAGACAGAGACAGAGAAACTGGTTGTTATATATAATAGGCAGTCAACTCAACTCAACAAGATGGAATTGCTCCAAATCATTCTTTAGCTCAGAAGTTCTAAGTATTTTGAGTGTGTGTGTATGTGTGTGTTTGTGTGTGCATTTCCGTATGTATGTGTGTAAAGGACCCCTTTGTTACTCTGATGAAACTAATGGACTTCTTTTCTTAACATTTTTTTTTAATTCATAATTGATCAAGATGCTGCATTTGCATTAGAGGTAGGCAATTCTACGTTTTAGGGATTCTCTGTCACCAGATTGAACCAGATTGGCCCAAGGTGCCTTATGAAAATTTATCTCCTCTTGGAGAGGGCAGGGTAGGTCAGTAATTTTGATCAGGCAGACTCTCATGAAACAGCTCTTAGACTGCTCTATCAAAACCAGCAGGCTCCTCTTGCTCTGCGCTGACAGTGCTGGCTCTTGGTCCAGCAGCGTGGTCAGCGGAGCGGAGCCGCAACACCAGGCCCTCAACAGGAGTGCAGGCTTCTTGGGAAGGATTGAACAGATCACAACCATGCCTGAAATAAACACTGACAATCTTGATGAGCAGCAAGTTCAGCTCCTTGCAGAGATGTGCATTCTTATTGATGAAAGTGATAACAAGATTGGTGCAGAGACTAAAAAGAATTACCACCTGAATGAAAACATTGATAAAGAATTATTACATAGAGCTTTCAGTGTCTTCTTATTTAATAGTGAAAATAAGTTATTATTGCAGCAGAGATCAGATGCTAAAATTACTTTTCCAGGCTGTTTTACAAACACTTGTAGTAGTCATCCTCTAAGCAACCCAGTGGAACTGGAAGAAAATAACGCCATTGGAGTAAGGCAGGCAGCTCAGAGACATTTAAAGGCTGAACTAGGAATTTCCATGGAACAGGTTCCTCCGGAAGATATTTCCTATCTAACACGAATCCACTACAAGGCACAATCTGTTGGCATTTGGGGAGAACATGAAATTGATTATATCTTGTTTGTGAGGAAGAATGTAACCTTAGATCCAGATCCTAATGAGATTAAAAGCTATTGTTATGTGACCAAAAAAGAACTAGAAGAACTCCTGGAAAAAAGCAGCTAATGGTGAAATTAAGATTACACCCTGGTTCAAAATCATTGCTGAGACTTTTCTTTTTAAATAGCGGGATAACTTGAATCACTTGAATAGATTTGTTGAACATGAGAAAATTCGCAGAATGTAAAAATGTGAATCTAGAAAACTCCACGTTAAATTCATTTTAAAATTGAATTATTCTCTTTTATGAGGACCATCATAGATGATGCACTCTTTGACTATGTAGAAAGACCACTGGCTAGGTGACTGTAAATTGTATGGGTTAGGTGTATACATGGCCAAAAAGTGTATACATGTGGAAGATTTTTATTTAAAAATAATACAAAAACCACACATACCCATAGACACACTCACAATTTAGCTAGATTAAATTTAACATGTGCCTAAAAATCTATATGTGGCAAATTTATACAAATTAAGTTTTAATATGATTGGGACTGACTTTTTCAGTATCTTCTTCATTTCTTTTATGGTTCAGATAAAAGTATTTGTCTAAAGAAGGATTATGTTTACTTCTAAAATATTGATTACCTTCTTATATGCTTGGCTGTTTTGAAACATGCTGAAATAATTTCAGTGTAACTATTAAATAGGTACAGACGATTCTAAGGCAACTGGTGATATCTCAAAAGTTTGGTTTCTTTACCTCTATTCTGAGTGAAAATGGAGGTTAGTCATTCTGAAAGTGGGTCCTTAAAAAATAAAGGTAGAAAAGAAAGTAGTTTGAAGTTTTAGAACTGCTTTTTTGTATAAATACATGAATTCAAACAGCACTCTTCAAGGCAGAAATAACAGGACAAAACCTCTTCTAAAAAGTTTTTCAGCTAGGCACATTTTTCATATCAAAGTTTTAAAAATCAAAAAGACTACAACTATTTATGAAATAGGAATGTGGATCAGAAAACATAGGGAGAATGACTTGGTTGTAGAAGAGAACAATTAAAGCCTGACAGTTATTTGAAGATAGTGTAGAGTAAGACCTTCTGGGAGCCAGCCTGCCCCAAGTGATTTTTGGTTAGTTTTAAGTTTTACCTTCTGATTTACTTAGCTACTATCTAAAATCTAGGGAGATTCTGCTAACCGTAAAAGTTATAGTCTAACAAAAGATGAAGAGGAAATTTAAAATTTGCTTCTTTAAACCCGTGATAAACAGTGGGGATGAGGGAGGGAGAATCCTGTCCTTAAACTTTACCATGTATTTATTTATAGTTTCTAAATAATTATATTGAACCTTTTTTGTCCTGCTAATCTGTATTCAGCATGACTTACGATGGATTTATTTTACTAAACAAAGTATAAAAGTCAATAAAAGAATTTTCACATTCTTTAAAAAAAACACACAAACCAGTAGTATCAGCTGCTACGGCCTTTGTGGAAACCCAAATGTCCCAAGCAATAGGCTGTGGAACACAAGCTCACAATATGAGCTGTTCTGATCTAATATTCATGCAGTTCTCTTATGCCTTTCAGACATGCTATTATATTAAGGGATTTCTGTTCACTAGATACCTTCAAACAAAAGCTGAATGAAGATTTGGTAGGCATGTTGGAGAGTGGCTTCATGTATGATGGATATGACTAAATAACTTTTAAAGTCCCTTCTAACTTTAAGATTTGGTTGACTCTACAATTAGAGTCATTTGGACTAGCTAAGTAAGACTGTACAATTAGTCATTCTTCACTTGACCTGTTTTCTGGCTATCTTCTCTACTCCTATTTCTTATATATTTTCCACACTTCAAAGTCTATCTCAGTCTTGTTTCCTGGTTTTCTTTATCTTCGGTTATTTTCCACACTCCTTTCCTCCCTCCCTCCTCCCTCTCTACTAAATGATGATATCCAAATAACCTTTAAAAATTCAACATTTATAAACTTCTTATATGTCGAAAAGCACTGATTGGTGCTTGAAGAAACACAAAGTGTAAGCAAAAATGCTCTGCCCTCATGGAAGATTAGGTGTTAGGTTAAGACTTGAAAACAGATGTGCAAAATACATAATATGGATGGTAAGTGCATTAAAGAAGAATTAAAAAAAAAAAAGACATGAACTAGGGGAAATCTAAAGAGAAAGTTATTATGATTGAATTAGCAGGAAGTTAACCTTTGAAGACCAGGTGGGCAGCAGGCATGTTCATTTAAGGGCAAAAAGTCATCCAGTTCAGCTACACTATAAAGTTCTACATGACCCAGCTAATACAGCTCTGGAACTGGAGTTTAAATCCTACTTCAAACTTTTAATAGCCAAGTGATCCTAAAGAAGACATTTAACTGCTTTGTGCCTCAGTTTTCTCTTCCATAAAATGAGGGGGGATGGATTCTATGTCATCTAAGGATTTCTTGAAATTTAAATCTATCATCCTAAAATGAAGAACACAAGGTGGGAACTATGAGGCTGAAAAATCAGTCAGTCAACATGCATTTATTAAACACTTTGCTGAGGACTTTGCTAAGCAGTGGGGATTCCAAGAAAGACAAAAAAACAATCTTTTGTATCAAGGGGTACACATTCTAGTGGAGGAGACATTTGAGTAATGATGTGCAAAGGTGTACATAGCAGATATATACAGTAAAAACAGAAGAGGGGTGGGATTAAGAAAGGTGAAAAACTAAGAGAGAAAAAAAATCTCCTACAGAAAATGGAATTTGAAGGATACCAAAGAAGTTAGGAAATAGTAGTGGGGAGGGAGTGCATCCCAGCTATGGGGGACACAATTCAAATCCATGGAGATGAGAGATTGAGTGTCATGTATGAGGAAGAGTAAATAGATCAATACTTGCTTTGTATAAATTGTAACTGCATTGTAAAGTGTTGGCAAGAAAAAAAAATGCGTGAAAAGACCAGCATAAAGTGGTCAAGTTATGAAGGATTTTAAGTTCAAAAAAGTAGAAAAATTTAGATTTGGTCCTGGCACTAATAGTCAGCCTTTGGAGTTTACTGATGGAACAAAGGTGGGCGTTGGGGTATGTGACATAGTCAAATTTGCACTTTAAGAAAATCATTTTGGCATCTAAGCAGAAGATAAATATAAGGACCAATTAGAAAGCTATTTCAATAAGGATGCCTGATTATGGATCATAGTGTACCACAAAAAGATTTAAACTTGGTCAGCAAATAGAAAGCCACTCTAGATTTTGGAGCAGAAGGATTACATGAGCAGATCTATGAATAAGAAATTTTTTCAAACAGTAGTATGAGTGTCAGATTGGAAGGAAGAGAGAAGAAAAGAAGGAAGATTTATTAGGATGCTGTTACAATAGTCCCAGTGGGAAGTGATGAGGACCTGTAGAAGCATTGTAGCAATATAATGAAATAATCCCAGAAGAGAATGGATAAAAAAGGCTCACACAGGAGCCCCTTCTGCCCTAACCTCAGTGTTCCTATAGTTTCTCTCTGTCTATTAAGCCTACAAAGCTGTTGTAGAGTTATTACTCTGTGACATATTCTTGGACAACTCACAGATAAGCACAGGCAACTTATTCCTTTCCCTTTAGTAGGCCCAAAACATAAGTAGAATTATTATTTAAAAAAAAACTATAATGAAAAATAAAGCAAAGAAGTTAAAAACAAATAATGGATATAAAAATATAGCTAAGTTTAAAATAGTTCTAAATTTTAAAAAATTGAGTCAGTTTCTAATACGAGTAATTTAACACAACAACAGCAACAGCAACAAAGAAGTTCCAACTATATGTATTGACCTTTGTTGAGTATTGGGGAAAGATCTGAAAAATAAAAATTTCCCCTTATCTCAAGGTGCTAACATGATAAAAGGAGGGCTCGTGCCACACAAGGAAGATACAAGGTAGACTTTGATAAGGTAATGTGCACAAAGAAAATCTAATACACTTTCAGGTAGGAGAAGTTCAGGGAGACTTCATGAAAGAGGGTGCACTTGAGCTGGGTGTGAATGAAAGAAAAGGATTTCAATAGGCTGAGATAAAAAAAGAAGGAATCCCAGGCAAAAGGGATAAACTCAGAGATAATTACAGATCTTGTTGTGCCCCTGTACCTTTGGCAGAGGAAGCATTCCATAAATATTTCATGATTGACAGACACTATTTTCTGGAGAAGTGAGATCTGGAACAATTATAAGCAGCATGGTGTAACATGAAGAATACTGGACTTAGAATCAAAAGACCAGGGCACAGCTCAAGTCCTCTGCTTATTAGTTGCATGAACTTGGACAAGCCGTTTTAGTGACCAAGTAGTACCTAGTGATCTGTGAATTCCTTTCTTTCAGTAGAGGTCTGTGAGTCTACAATTTCATGATTTGGCAGAAGGCAGTCAACATATCTATCAGTTGCCACCATTTAGCTTACTCAAGTCTGCTGACCCCATCTCTGACTGTTGGGACTTGTTTGGAATTGCTGGAATTTCCTTTCTTCCTCAAACTGACTTGCACAGAACTTTCATTATTTCCCTTTATGCTATGAGGCACAAATTGGAGAGTATATGATTGTAGCTTTTGATTGGTCTCAGGGTTAGGAGCAATAACTCTTACAGAGGGTATTTAAGGTCCAGGCAAAAGCCAATATGAACTGGAAGCTAAATAACACTAGGAAACAAAACAAAGGTGATGGGGAAGGCTTAGAGTTGGGGGGGTGGGGAGAGAGGACTTTGGCCAGACTAAATCCCAAAACTAGCCAAACCTCCATGTGTTATGTAAGACCGGAGTCAAAGTTCATGCCAATCGTGGGAAACTTGTCTCTTGCCAGCCCCAAAACCAAGTCAGTTTTCCTCAGCTTGGGGTGCCAAGATAAAAGTTCATTCTGCGCACCTGTTCCATGTCCCTTCTCCTGCCAGGACCTTTTCTTCTCGGTGTGACTGTTTCGACCACTGTTATGTTTGGGCTTGGCAAGGACAGACATTCCTCACTAATGAGGCAGCTTTGGTTTGAAGACTGCTTGACAATGGGGCATTTGTGCATGTGGCAGCTTCCTCCAGCGGAAGGGCCCTACCCTTTCTCTCTTCCAAAGCTGTTGCTCCTGTTGCATTTCCAGATCCTGGATCATGGGACCTATTACAATTGAACCTAAGAATATCAGAACATAACACTCCACTTAACTTCCAGTAATTCTGACCTTCCAGACAGCATTGAAAGATGACTGAGCTTTCTTGTTATACAAGAGTCATCCAAGGTGATATCTAACATGATGACTGAATTTTCAAGAGAAGCATTAGCTTTTGTTCAATATAGAAGCAGTTTAATTTGAAGAGGGGAAAAAATGAAAAGAATATTGGACCTATAACCAAACAGGATGGTATCAAATCTTGACTTTACCATCTGTCATTTCTTGGTCATTGACCATGTCACCTCATTTCTCAGTCTCAGTTTCCTTACTTGCAAAATAAAGATAATGTATATTTGCATTACTTAAAGTATAAGGTTGTGAAAATTATATGATATAATATATGTAAAGAGTAAGATAAGTGTTAAAACATGACTTAAAATGATAATTTTATAATAATATTGCAGTTTCTAGAGTTAAAATACAACTTAAGAATCATGATCCTGACTTCCCTCATTTTATAAACAAATAGATGTGACTGAGGATAAATAGATGTGACTTTTCTAAGACCAAATAAGCAGAACATGGATTTGAACACAGGTCTGATTACTGATCTAGTGGTCTTTTCATTACATCACATTTCTCTGTTTGAGAGAGCAGAGGAATGGGCAACAGATCTGTGATCTACTTTCATCCCAATTCAAAATCATAAATTAAATAAATTGTTTTGTGACCTAAAAAATATCTAGCTTTATTTTTCTGAAAAGTTATTTATTTTCGCCATATGATTCTGCAACAGTTTAAGGGAAATAGACCCTATGGCACAGTGCGGCATAGCCATAGAGTGTGGAAGACCTGGGTTCAAATTTCACCCCTGATATTTTTTAGTTCTGGGTCATGTCACTTTACCCCAAGGTACCTTATACAATTCCCTAGCATTTATCATTTAATCCATAGATGAATTGATATCTATAATGGTAGAGTAAGTTCTCACACCAAAAGTTCATCCCAGAGATTAAATTTAAAAAAAAATTCTTTCTATCTTTACATAGCATTTCTGTCATAGTAAAAAGGGTTACACTTACAAGAAGTAAAAGACCCCAAAGCTCTAGACTCACATGAACTAGCTCTCATCTTGGGGTCTGAGCCCCAAATTGATAATTTTCTCTCCATGAGTCTTTGCTCCAACCTACAGCTAATCTAAGAAAACAACAAAATATACCTTATATTTAGGTCGTTTCTAGATTGTCTAGAGTCCCCAGTTACCAAACAACATTCAAACTACCAAATACAAATGGGGTATGGAATATCCTTTTATTTTATCTGAAATTCAATGCAAAAGATTCAAAGGACTCAAATGTGTGTCGTGACATTTATTATTTTTGTTGATTACTGCAAAGTCCTTGATTCATTCATGTATTACAAATAGAATAAAAATAAAAGGAGACCCAATTAAAGCGAGAATGTTAGAGTATTTGATGTGCATATGGAAAAGTTTTCTATGATTGTCTTAAAGCATACCACCAAAACAGCACTTGCAAGAAAAATTTATCTAAAAATGTGGCATCCTTTAGGAAAATGGTTTAAGCTTGTAATAGTTCTGTCTAGCCATAAAACCATTATAATCTCTTCTAAATATAAGGAAGCAGGATTTCCACGTAAAAAAGGCAGTCATACCAAAACATCTGATTAATTACTTGGGGTACACAATGACATAAAGATATATGGCTCCACTGAAAAATGCAGCAAATAGCTTATTGATCCTATGGAATGCTTCTCCAATGATATCAAAATGTCATTTAGATTCAGTAATTATAAAATTTTTGATGTACATGAAGGAAAGATAAAGAATGGATGGTCTGAACTTGAATGCAGAGGCTAACTAATCCCAATGAATGAAAGCAGTATTTATTAATATCTTGGCCTTCTCTTGGCAGGGCATATAAAGAACACATCTATGAAGGAGAAAGTCATAGCTATATATGACAAGTGTCTTATGGACATCATGAAATAATAGCTCAATGAGAAAAATATGCTTAAAAGAATTAATCCCTACACCCATGTGCAATATCATACCATAATATAATTTAGATTAAATTGATAGAATTATCTTAATAAAGTAAATTTATCATATGCATATATTTAATATATGTATATAATTTATACATAATCTATAATAGACATGGAGTGCAGAACTTTGAGTTTGGAAGAACTGGGTTCAAAATTCACCCCTGAAACCTTTTATTTTGGGGTGAAATCATTTTGCCCCAAGATACCTCATACAATTCCCTAGATTTAATCATTTTATCCATAGATGAATTGATACTTACAATGGTAGAGTAAGTTCTCACACCAAAAGTTCATCCCAAAGTTAAATTAAAAAAAAAATTCTTTCTATCTTTATGTGGCATTTCTGTCATAGTAAAAAGGGTTATACATAAAAGAGGTGAAAGACCCCAAAGCTCTGGGCTCACATGAATTAACTCTAATCATGGGGTCTGTCCCCCGAATGGAGGTGCTACTTACTACACACACAATGTTCATGGGACATAGGTTTCTTCACTTTATAGAAGGAATAGAAAGGATAACACTGCTTTGATAAAAAAAAAAAAATAGGAGGAGGATTGATAGATGTTTTCGCCACACACAATAAATAGATTAAAAACATAGAAATACTTTTTTGGAGCAAATAGATGTCAGTCCAATAGGAAATAGCAAAGATTGACTTTACATACATACCATTGTAAGATGAAGCCTGGGAAAGAGCTATGATCCAACAGCAAAATCCAAAGGTCATTCTTGGGCATGATCCACATTAATTCAGTCAATCTGTAGATAGATATATTGGACAAATAACTAAGTCATGCAGATTATTTGCAGAAATGGAGAGGTTATAATAGCATTTCAGGACCAGGTCATTAGCACCAGAAATTACAGGTGAATTATCCTCAAACCTATTGGATTTAAATGCTCATAGCAGAATATGCAAGTATGCAGTAGAAACCCTGCAATGCATCACTGTATGATGTAAAATTTTAGTTTTCACCAACTATCTAGCAAAACATAGCTTGGTACCTACGTGTATATATCAGAAACTGACTGTAGTTCATAAACTACTAAGCAGTATATCTCTGGACTTCAAATATATTTCAAAATACTCCTGAGAGGTTAACAAATGAACTCTATTGAACATGGATCATTATGATAGGAATTATTACCTACAATTGCTGATTTATATGATTGATCCATGTGAATTTATAAGTTATGACATTCATAAATATTTCTAAGCTATGTATAATAAAAGCTATTTGAAAAATGGAGTTCTAGATTTAAAGCCATATATGAACAAGATAATGTATATATTATTCCCATATTTCTATCTGCCACTAAAGTTGTCCCAAAGATGATTTCAGTGAGTCTATATGTTACTATATTCTAATACTTTGTGAATTAGAAAGTTCAATAATTTCCCCACATATATGTTAATCTGCAGGTTATTAAATGTAAAGGAACAAGAGCAGGATAGTGACTTTTCCTAAGGGCCTTTATTTTTCTGAACACCATCCAAAAAATGAAAAAAGATGAATAGCATGATGATGATGATGATGAAGAAGAAGAAGAAGATGATGATGATGAAGAAGAAGATGATGGTGATGATGATGAAGAAGAAGAAGATGATGATGATGATGATGATGATGATGATGATGATGATGAAGAGGCAAACGAAGTACCCACCTCTTTATGAGACTCAAATGAGATAAAATATGTAAAGTGATTTGAAAACTTTAAGGTATTTTATCAAAGCCACCTATCATTTATTATTTTATTTATTAATATTACTCCTGAATGTTAGATTTGCATCCTATTTGGAGTTAATCAACCAGCTGATATTTTCTAAAGTTTATAAAAGAACAATTTTCAAAATTCTTATGAGTTTTTTTTTAAAATAACTTTTCTCTGTTAATTGTCATTTTTTAATCAGCTTCTTCTGTGTATAGGTTGTGGGGAAGAGGGAGACAATTTTCTCACTTACCATAAGAAAGGTATCCTTCTCAACAATCCTGGCACTCTTCATTATTACTTCTCTTTTTTCTCTGATAATTGTACCTAGTCCCTCCTTTTGCCCTTGGTTTGGATGGTAGTAGTACATAAGATAAGGCATAAACATCAGGCCTATGAATAAACTGAGTCATAAAGCAAAGCAGAGGTACATTAAAGCTATGGCAATTAAATCTTCATTATATAAGCTTTGATGGAACTAAAGTATAATTCAGTTTTAATGCACAGGGGAGTATTTCAGAACGACCTGAAATTAATCAAGACTCTGCACAATGTTTAGCAGTTTTTGTACTACCTTCAGATTTCTATTTTTTTGAGTGGGCCCAGTTCTGAGATTTCACCAGTATGAGGAGAGGCCAGTGAAAACTGTCCTCAACTTACGTATCTCATACTTTCTCTGCAATTATAGTCTTAGAGAGTTGCCTAGAGCAGTGGTGTCAAACTAAAATAGAAATGGAGGATACCAAACCATATATATTGGGATCCCTGTCAATTGTATATTGACTTAGAAGAACCACATGTTTATATGCACTCAATGCACTACGTCATACTAGAGAAATAGAGGACCAGCCACTAAACAAACACACCTGATTGTGTGACCCAGGACTTCTCAGGGCTCTCAGAAACTCTCTAAAACTCTAGTTGTAGTGAGAGTACTGGTCTTCTCTGATGAATTTGCTCATCTGGAAGCTTTGTTGATCAAGAAATTAAAGATCCAGTCCCAATCCTACCCAGGATGGTAGAGGAATTACTTAGCGATTGCTTTATTTGTATAAAGTTTTCATGAATCACAATTTTACGTAAAATGACATTATTTAGTGCTGGAAGCGGCCTTAGAAATCATCTGTTTATGCCATCGCAGCATCGTAGGATTTAGTACAGGAAGGGCCCTTTGAGATCATGTAATAATAATGTCAGTAAAAACAAGTAGTAATGCCTAGCATTCATATAGCACTTTTTTGTAGTGCTGTAATGCTAGGGTTGGAAGCTCAATTCCATGTGGACAGTCTCGGGCTGGTAAAGGTGGGAACTTCTAAATCTTAGAGTTCTCACGAGACCCCCCCAGGAAACGACTGGGAATCGAGGTGAACCGAGCTATCTCGTGTATTTCCGCCTCTTCCCGTGAGAAACGTGATGGGAGAGAGCTCTCCCCGCCCTCGAGATTGTCCCGGATCTGGGCACACTATTGTTGTCTAACAGCACGGTATTCAGATGCAAACTATGCTGCTGGAGAGTCTAAGTAGGATCAGGAAAGCCTGAAAGCGCTCTTGGGTGCAGGGGCGTGGAGCGGACAGGACAACAAGGCTCTGCTTTTCCTCTCTCCTCTCTCCCCTCCCCCTCTCTCCCCACTTGTACTTCTACTTCCAATCTCTTATTGTAAGATCTTTGCCTCCTTGGGAGATCTTTCTCTTTCCCTCCTAAGGAAGAATTCCCCTGCACTTGTAACTAGACCCTGAAATAAAGCTCAACCCTTGTTCGACTCTGGAACGTCCTTTCTCTCATACGAGCATCCGGTTTGGCCAACCGAAGACCTCGGGAGGTGAGGTAAGAAGACTCGGGTAGCCCTCAGGCCTCTAGGCTTGGCACTGTAAGGTTAACAAAATACTTTACAAATATTTTATCCTCACAGCAACCCTGGAAGATGGGTAGCATTATCATCCTTATTTTGCCAGTGCAGAAACTGAGGCCGACAGAGGTTAATTGACTTGCTCAGGGTCACATACCTGGGAAGTGCAAAGCTAGATTTGGATTTCGGTCTTCCTGAATCCAGAGCAAGTGTTCTATCCATGGTATGTCCTAGTTGCCTCTTAGCTAGTCCAATATCTTCACTTTCCAGATGAGGAAATTATGTCCTACAGGGAATACGTGATTTCCATAAAGTCATACATTACCTGTTCTTAACAGAGCCAGTATTCAAACTAAGGTTCAATTGCTGCAAAGGCAGTGATCCTTTCAAAACTTCACAATGTCCTTAATGTATACTTACTATTATGCCTAAGTTAGGCCATAGACTATGATTAAGAGCACTTCATGGCATGGACTGTAACACCAGCATGATGCCTGGTCTAGATGGAAGTTTTCAGTGGTAGCATATTAATTGATAACGACCCCAAAGCAAGGGAAGCTCACTCAAAGGGGGAACAAATTGCCATTAAAATAGGAATTATAGAAAGAAAGGATGAACAGTGTGTTGGTGAGAAGAACCAGCGCCAACAGAAAAAATGATCCACAAGATGTTGAAAACCCCTATTCAAATAGGAGGCTTGAAGACAAACAGTAATAGAAAGTTGGTACAATGGAAAGAGAATTAGACATTGAGTCAGAAAGAGATGAATTCTAATCTTCTCTCCAGTATTAGCTTTATGACCCAAGGCAAGTTACTTAAGCCTCTTTCAAACTCAGTTCCTCATTTATAAAAACTGAGGTTTAATTATATCACTGAGTGATTCTAAGGATCAGATGAGATCATGGGCAAAGTGCTTTACATATCTTAAAGTGTTTATGAATGTTAGCTATTATAATATTGATAGTAGCAATAAGAGGAGGAGAAGCAGGATGAAGAAGGGGGGGAGGGACAGGAATTGGGCACACTCTATGGACTGAGAATATTAATTTCTCTTTGAGCCTTAGCTTAATAATGCTAATACCTCCCTATTTGTAGCTCAGAATATTTTCTAGCTGTGAACAGCTCCAGGCTACTAATAGCATTTCCCTCACGGGAAACAGTCAAGTTTTATATGACAACAGACACATTCCTCCTGTTCTACTTCTCTGGACTAATGAGGATTTGATTTCTCTTCTACTCACCTTTCCCCCTGCCTTTTCATCTGAGTCTCCCACTGATCAGTGCTTCCTATTTTGCAAATGCAACATGTTTTCTTTGTGATTCCTATTATGAAAATGGGCCTCCAGTTTTCTGCATTTTGGGGAAAACTGCTTGATTTCTTCTGGCAGAATTGAAAAGTTATAATCTCCTGGAGAACACTCAAGCTGTGCCATTATACCGTGCCTCAATTTGTCCAACTCTTCTTACAAATTTAATGGACATAGCTTTTTTTTTTTTTAATGAAAAGCTAAATAAAAACATTGTAAATTGCAAGTTGCTTTCATATATGTCTTGACTTGTAATGAAGGATATACATTCATTGATAGCAAAGTCTCATAGGAGCTTGGTTTTACACTTTTATTAATTTCCAGTTAATTTTCTTTTGAAGAGTTTGTGTTCAATTTGATAAAGAATATCCTGCTTTTAGATCACAGAGAAAATGAAAACAGATGATGGGGGTAAAATCCCATCTAATCTCAGTGATATTGCTAAATAGGTTTTATCTATTTCAACATCAATATATTTTGCTTTGAACATATATATTTACATATTACTTCTATTTGCTTCTTCAGAAAATATTTTAATTTCATTATTTTTCTATGTTCAACATACAATGTAGTGACTACACCTTTATAGAGCAATGGGACCTATGTAGTGACAGCTAATCAAGGCTGGTCCTTTCATTTTACATCTACTGAATATAGGGTAGAGGTTTTGCCTAGGATTGTCAGATGTAGTCCCAGAAGAGGCTAGGGGTAAGTGACTTAACCAGTATCATATATGTAACAGAGTCAGGATTCCAGTCCATATCCTAGGATTCCAAATCCATGCTCCTTTCTTGAACTTGTATGGTCCATGATATCTATCCTATGACACACACATACATAGAGTAGATGACCAGAGAATATGATTAAAAGCTCTCTTTGTATACTTTGTGTCACATGAATACCATAAGAAGGTTAACCTTCCTCATTCTTTTATCCTCTATAGTAATGGAAATGCATAGTGCCACAATTTGACTCAGAAGAATTCTCTTTAGACCCTGACTCATGATCTTGGTTCTCTCTGTATTAGATTGTGGGCTTGTTAAGAGTGGAAATTTCCTGTGTTTTATATATGAATCCTTAGATATTATCACAATACTTTGCCCACCATACTCACTTGATGGAATGCTTTTTCATTCATTCCTTCATTCATTCACCCATTTGACACACTCATAATTACATATTTCTATTCCTTTTTGAGTTTACAAAGTACTTTTCTCACAGCAATCCAGTGAGGCAAGTAGTATAAGTTTATTTATCATCTCCATTTTTAGATATAAAAGTACTGAGATGCTAAAGAAACTGACAGGACACAGACTCAAATCCATTTCTTCCTCAAACAAACCCAGTGCCCCTTCTATTTATTATTTCTCAATTTCTCTCAGAAAATTTGGATAAAATTGTGAAATTATAAAGTTCTAAAGTATATCAGCCAGATATACTCAAGTATTAGTTGCTGAACTTTTTGAGTTAGCAAAGGATTGAAGACCCAAACATAAAATACATGCCCATTAATTGGAAATAGTCACTAAAATTGTGGTACAAGAGTATAATGATATATAGTTCCATCCTGGGAGAAAATAAATATGAAGAACTCAGAGAACATTGGAATACTTTATGTGAACTAATGAATGAATGAACAAAGCATCTATTAAGCCCAGACAGTCCCCACTGTCAAGGAGCTCACATTCTAAAAGGGGAGTCTAAATATATATATATATATATATATATATATATATATATATATATATATATATATATATATATATATATATATACACACACATATATACACACATGTGTACACACACTATTTCATATATACATAAACATGTGTGTATAGGTACATGTGTACATACACACATATGAAAGGTTTCAGATAGAGAGTTCCTATTAGGGTGCAGCAGAAAAGCATATATGAAGACCTTTAATATTCACTTTAACTGATAAATCATTTCAGCTTCTGATGCTGAACATTTTTCAGTGTCAAGTACTGTACCAAGAAATATGATCTCCTGAGTCTTCAGTAGCTGGAATTGTTGAACTCTCAGGGGCAATTTCCAGTCTACATCTCCAAAGGAATTGCTTCTCAGGATTATAGGTGAGGGCATTGTACTGTAAACATTCTATTCTCGTGGACTCTTGTCTTCAGGGTCCTGATCTGTCTTCTTTGGGATTTGAGGGGAGATGGTCATCAAGATGGTGGTAGTCACTTGACTTGCCTGGGACAAAATGCCTCCCGTTTCTCTTTCAAGGTGCCGGATTACTTCAGCTAGGCTGAATTGCTGCCCTATGAGTGCCAGTCAGTTGTCAATCAGTGAGAAGGGCTGTTCCTTTCTGCACAGCAGTTACTTCTCCAGATGATGGCCATGGTGATTGGGCTGGAAGCAAAACCAGTAGTCTCAGGGATGCTGATAATCCCAGAACTCCTGCTTCTATCTGTCTTTTAGTGTCAACTAGCCAGCAGTTAGCCACACTGCTTGCAGTGGTGAGCAAATTGAGTTCCCTCTTTGCAATGATTTCTTCCTCAATAATAGCTATCTGGGGTAGGCAGGATAAAGTAAGGAAAATCAGGAAACAATATAATTAATAATCATTCAAATATTCTGTGTGTTTTCTATGGAACAAGTATTTTGCTAGGTGACAGGGATGCAGAAGCAAAGTGAAACAGAAAGAAATGTACAAAAATAAAAATGGAAAGAATCTTTAAAAAGTAACCTAGCAATAATAGTATGATCCAAAGGTAGGCAGAGTAAGCAGAATCCAAACAACAATATATAACATGACCATCATAACATAACTGAAAAGACGACCAAAAAGAAGCCAAATCTGAACAATTGGAAAAAACCATAGCAATGTTTCCAGAGAATAATAAGTCTATCTCCTTTCTCACTGAAGACAAACAGAAGACTGCTGCTGTTGGTGTTCAGTCTTCTCAGACTTTTCATGAACCCACTTGAGGTTTTCTTGGCAAAGATCCTGGAGCGGTTTGCCATTTCCTTCTCCAGCTCCTTTTATAGATGAGGAAACTGAGTTAAGTGGCTGGTCTAGGGTCACGCAGCCAGTAAGTGTCTAAGGCGGCATCTGAACTCACAAACATGAGTCTTCTTGATTCCAAGTCCAGTGCTCTAACCACTACACCACCCAGGTACCCTACAGGACAACCAGGGCAGAATATTACATGCATTATCAAAAATTGTCACTGTATTTGTGAACTTTAACTTAACTGTTGTTGCAATATTATGGGTTATTATGTAATTACAGTGACCAAGTTTGTGTTAAGAGATGAAGTGAAAAACTGCACCTCCTTGTCTTCATTGCCAAGGTGAGAATCTGAAGGCATGGAATACACACGCACACGCACACACATATACATACACATATGTATGTGAGTATATGTGTAAGTATGTGCATATATACACATATGTACTTGTATATGTATGCACATATACATATATATATATATGCAATTTGATAAACCCCTTATGTCATTTGGTTTTGCTGAACTGTTTTCCTTTTCTTTTTTTTTCCTTTCTTTCTTTCTTTCTTTCTTTCTTTCTTCTTTTTCCAATCTTGGTTTTAAGGGAAAGTTGTTTGGTAAGATAGGTGGGAAGAATGTATTTGACAATGAATATGATGTTAAGAAAATGATATTTTTTTCTCTTGAAGCAAATTCAGAGAAACAGGGAATTCTGTTCTCAGTTTGGTTGTCTGAAAGCAGTCACTTGTAGACTAATGCTCCATTGGGTAATGCAGTGTTGAAAACTAATTAACACTGGGGCTGTAGCGTAAGACTGAGAGAAACTCGTTCCCTGGGATTTTTGATTCAATCAAGACCTAGCATTTAAGCTTGTTCAGTAGAACTAGGTGAAAATAAGTCTTCATCCACACCCAGGGCCCTCTGCTACTTCTCTCTTGAGATGTCTTCTTGCACGCTGCAGATGCCACCCAGTATTTAAGAAAAGATACACATGGAGCAAACTGACAAAGAAAGTAGATGACAGCAACCTCGAGTTTATTGGCTGCTGAATATGAGGAAGAGTGAAGGTTGAGAGTGTTGTGTGCCTTCAAATCTTACACAGTAAGAAAAGAACAGGGAGTTACAGAGGACAGCTCACTGAATGCTTTTGGTATGCTGGTTTCCATTTCAGAGCTCTGCTACCCACTCCATAAAGCCCTTGTGAGGCCCAGGGTGCTTTTGAAATGGGATTGTAAGTTCTTTGGTTATAGATATGCCATTCAAAAGCTCCCCAGGTGGCCTCTCCATACAGCCTCCCCTCCAGCCTGAAAGGGTGATTGCTAAGTGTAGTTAAGATACACTAAGAGAGGAAGGAAATAGAATTCGACCACAAAAGGAAAAAAAAATGGTGCTGTAGGCCAGCTGTCCAAAAGATTTAGGATGAGAATGTAATCATTCTTACTGTATCTCCTAACCCCTGTAAGTCAGTGAGCTGTTTTGTTCGATACCTTATTCCTCAATATTCCTAGGGAATGTGTGTATGTGTTTGCATGTATGTGCTTGTGTTTTTATTTATATGTATACATACATATGTGCGTACATTTGTACATGCATATATAGGATGTGTCTACATATATACATAAATATATACATACATGTACACAATCTATCATTCAGTTGAGCAAGATCTCTGTATCACCCATACATTTGATGGATGAACTTCTCCCAAGAAAAGTGTAAATGTCAACTCAGTCTTGACTTCATGAATGTGAGACAAAAAATGCCAGGTTGTCCATATTGGCAAAACAAAAAATCAGCACAGTGTAATCAAAAGAACACTGGATTTGAAATCAAAAGGACTGAGTTTGAATCTTGGCTCAGCTACTTTTTGCCTGTGTCTCTTAAGTATCTCACTTAACCTATGATGACTGACTAAATTGTGGTATGTAAATGTAATGGAATATTACCATGCCACAAGAAATTATGAAATGAACAATTTCAAGGAAACTGATGTATTTAGGAATTAGTGCAGATTAAAGTGACCAGAAGTAGAACAATTTATATAAACATTATATTGTTACATTATATATATTATATGAAACATAACTTTGAAAGACTTTAGGACTATGATCAATGAAATGAAAAAAATTAGGAATAAAAGCCAATAAAGGTGAAACACACCATTCACTTACTGACAGAGAAATAATGAATTTAAAAATACAGAAAAAGATAAAAAAAATTAGGACATGATTAATCTAGAAATTCAATTTTGACAGATTATATATATATTTAAGAATTTGTTTTAGAGATTTGTTTTATTTGCTTTGAGAGACAGTTTGTTTGATTTGCTTAACAAGAAGGAGAGCCAAAATAATTTTTAAAAATCTTTTTAATGGAAAAGTTGAGGAAATAAAAAACAAACAAACAAAAAAAAAAACCTTTCTAGTCCTTAGTCTCCTAAATTTCTAAAAACAAGCACTTGAACTAGATGCTCTCTAAAATCGCTTTGGTCTTTAAATGTTACAGCCTAACAGGCTTACAACATAGATGACTTTAATAAATTCTCATAAACTGATTTGTTTATGAAAGTTTCTATGCATTCAATCAACAAAAGCCTTAACAGTTTCTCAGCATTTTGCCAGAATTAATAAGATGTTTTTCAGAGTAATAAAAGTCCCCCATCTTCCTGAGTTTTCCCATGGTCTCTGGAACAACTTGTGTTTCATAGGCTTGGGATATCTGGCAGATTGGACTTTCGATGTGAATTTCAGCTCTGAGACCTAATAACTGTATGGACCTAAGCAAGTCACTTAATTTTGTAGTAACTCACTTAGTTTGAGGAGACAGTGTTAGGGCTACAGTCAGACAACCAGGGTTCAAATCCCTCATTTTACCAATGCTGTTTGGTATCTATTGATCTTGGGTCTCAGCTTCCTCATATGTAAAATAAGATTATTGGATTAGATGGCCTCAGTTATTTTCCTCTATTTAAAAAAAAAGAAGAAAATATAATCTCTAAGATCCTTTCCAGTTTTAATTTATCCTAAAAGCCAATACTATTCTCCATCCACCCAGGGCCCTTGTGTTTTCTTTGCTCTACTCTCTGAAAAGAATCTAATGGAGTATTTTCATTTGGTTAAATCAAAGCCTGTGGGTGGGTGGGTGGGTGTGGCTGTGTATATTCCCCACCCACCAACCTTAGGCCCTAAGAGGCTGGGAGGGGGAAGATGCAAAAACTTAAAAGGCGTAACACATGCAGCCATAATGAAGGCCAAGACTAAAATAAACTGGGGAGGGTGATATATTGCAGTAGGAAGAAACATTTGCATAAGAGGAAAGCTATTTTAGCCAAATAGCTAATAAAGACCTGAGAGTTACCTAGAGCAAATAACCACTTCAAGGCATCAAAGGCTACACTATTTCAAAACAACAGAGGGAAACAAAACTTGGATATATTGCACCTCTCATTTTTCTATCATCCATGGAAAGGAAATTCAGCATGGACCTCATAAACCTCTTAGTCAAACATCCTCATTTTTCTAGTCAGGAAATCAAGGCCTAAGGAAGTCAAACATCTTGGCCAAGGTCAAACAAATAGCAAACATCAGAGACAGAATTTCAAGCAAATTTTTAGACTCCAGAGACCATTTATTTTTCTTTCCCCACTGCATCATGTTGATGCTGGGAGTTGCTAGGTCATGCAATGGATAGAATGCCTGGAGTCAGAAAGACCTGAATTCAAATTTGGCCTCAGATAGTTACTGACTGTGGGAAAGTCACTTAGTCCTTGTTTGCTTCAGTTTTCTCATCTATAAAATGAGTCAGAAAAAGGAATGGCAAACCACTACAGTATTTTTGCCAGGAAAACCTCAGGAAGGGTCACAAAGAATTGGACAGGATGAAAATGACGAACAAAAGTTGAGGCCAGAGAAATGTTTCTATACGGTGGGTAGAAAAATGCACCTGTGGTCAGGAAGACCTTTTTTTCAAGTTCTGCCTTTGACACTCACTTGTGGTGGTACGAGAGGAATTTCTTATCCCTCAGTGTTCCCAGGTGACTCTAAATCTACAAATTACAAGATGTAGGTCTACTAATCTACATCAATGGAGGAAGTTTTCACACTGGAATTTCCCACCATGGAATAAATCACATTTGGATCAATTTTTTTTTTTCTTTTGGTTTCCTTTTTGTTTTAAATCATTATTTTATTTGTTTTCAGTGTTCTATAATCACTTCCATTGGATCAGTTTTTTTTTTTATGAAATGATAATATTTTGTTTGTTTTCCCTTGATAAAACTATGAATGTCTGCCTGATTCTAACTGCATAGGTGTTGTAAGAGACTGAAAACCATTTAACCATTGTTGGCCTAACAGATAATCAAACAATTGGCTAACAAAAGTTCATCTCTCCATGATGGAACTCTGAGTTCTACCATCACAGACACAAAATGCATTTCCAAATGGACTTGTTTTGCATACAAGCAAACAGCGTGGACTGGGGAGACCTTATTTGGTAGAACAGGACCTTGCACAGTCTGGAGGTCCTCAAAGACTTAGGAGTCTGTAGTTTTTCAAGCTTCTCTGTGAGGTCTGTGCTTTTTCACTTGGAAACAAGCCACTCTCAAAATGCAGCCTTGGCTTGGCAACTGACCACTGCCAGATAACAACTGACACCAGGACTAATTTGGTAAACGTGCAGCTCTGGGGAGTGACATTTACTGTATCTGCTGGTGTAACTGACACAAAGCATGCTGCAGCAGCCAGTCCAGGATTCACATGATGTCAGCTGGAGGCAGGCAGGATGGGCTTTGGCAGAGGTGAGAGCCCCAGCTCATCAAAGCCACCTCCATGGAACATAAACACGGGGATGTCTCCTCTGCCCCTCGGCTGCTATTCTGACCATTACTGGTTATTTCAACTGTCAACACGTCGGACTGAGACTGATGTTTGGGAGGTGAAATATGTACCAGTGATAATGGTTTCCCTAAAAGAGTAAAGTGACAGTAAACTAAGATAAAGGATTTTGTGGCCTAATAAGAAAGCAGGCAAGGTAGCCCTCATTTTCCCAATAATAATGCCTTAATTTGTAGAGTACTTTACCATTTACCAAGTGCTTCCACAACTATTACCTCGGTATAGCATTGTGTGTTAAGCAAAGCTGCTACCCTTGTCACTATTCTGTTTTGTATTATATTAATTATGCCTTCCAAGTTCATATTATCTGCAAATTTGATAAGTGTGATTTTTATGACAATACACATCATTGATAAAAATGATGATGACCATTAGGCCAAAATAGTATGCTTTTTAATAGGCATGATTTTGTAGCTTCATCCAAAATATTGATAAAATGTTGATTATTATTGTCAAGGTTGTATTAGGGGACTCAGATGAATAGAGTTGCTGGATCTGGAATCAGGAAGACCTGAGTCCAAATCTGGCCTCAGATACTTATTGACTGTGTGACTCTGGGCAAGTCACTTAACCTCTATCTGCTTTAATTCACAGGAGAAAGAAATGGCAAACTACTCTAGTATCTTTGCCAAGAAAATCTCATACAGAGACATGAAGAGTCAGACACAACTGAACAACAACAAGACTGTATTTGTACCCGTTGGCTTTGATCAGTTCTTACTCCCCTGTTTGACACCAAGAGTCCTTCATAACCTGACTCCGGCTTATTTTTACTGGCTCATTATACAGTACTCCCTTTAGTACTCTCGGCTGCCCAGTCACATTGGCCCTCCTGGTCTTCTTCTCACATGGCATTCCATATTTCAACTCAATAACTTTGTAAAGACTGTCTCATGTGCCATAAATGAATTTCCTTCTTACGTCTATCTCTTCTTCAAAGCTCATCTCCCGTTCTTCCACCTAAGGGCCTGTCCTCCCTCCCTTCAGATGAACTTTGCCTTCTTTATACAAATTTTGCACATACTGGTATGTGTACATGTTATTACTCAGATAGAATATGAACTTTATGAGGGCAGAGATGCTCTTTTTTTCTTCATCTAGCACATAGCAGTTACATAATAGTGTTTGCTGTTTGATTGAGCCTTTACTTATTTCTTAATGAAAATATTCAACCACAAATATACATATTTGTGATTTCATTTAGGCAGTATTTTTCTCTCCTTTTATTAATATCTGATACAAAATGTTGTCAAATAGCTTCCCAAAATGAAGCTATACCACAAATTTATAGCATTCTTTTGATCAAGTATTTCATATCACAGTAAAAATAAGAAAGGAGGTTAGTTTCATTTGGCTTCTTCATTTTCTTCTTCTCTTTCTCCTCTGTCTTCTCCTCCTCTTCCTCTTTCTTCTTCTTCTTCTTCTTCATCTTCTTTCTTGAATCTATCATGACTCAGTAAATCACAGCTTCTTTTTTTTCAAATTCTCAGAAAGCTTGATTTTTTTTTTTCTAGAAGTTTTTCTGGAAACAATTCCAATCTTCCTATATTTTCTGAAATCTGCCATTTAAAATCCAGCATAGGATTTGATCACCTCCAGAATGCTGACTCCCGTTCCAGTCTCCATGATTCCTCAGAGATTATAGACGATGACACTATAATCATACGTACTAATTATTTTACTGCTATGAAAGATAACCTAGATCTGGAGACCTGAACTCATTTTTTAAGTGGCAACATGCATCAACTGTATTAGCAGTGATAATGCCAGCAGCAGCAACAGCATCTTACATTATATTACTCTTAAGTATTAAAAAATACTTTCACATTCATTATCTCTACAAATATTCCATACTTCATTGGTAACTTGATCTAAGCCACGTGCATCTATAACAAAAATTCACCTCTTATTCACAGCTCCTCATCCTATGCCACCTATGTCCATTTTTTTCTGTCTTCAGTTCACACTACAAATGTATGCCGAAGTGAATTTGTGAAGCACATTTCTAATCTTTTCACTGCCCTACTCAAAATTCTCTATTACATCTGGAATAAAAAATAAATGCCTATGCTGGCCTTTTACAACTTAGCTTTAGATTATTTCCAGGCTCATTGCATATTATTCCTTTCCTATGATCTGTCCAAACTTGGAGTCTTTCATACATAATATTCCATTTCTCATCTCTGTCTGTGAGAATCCCTAAATGTATACATTTTTTTTTTTGCATCATTCCAATGTAAGTTCCTTGAAGGCAGGAAATATTTTCCTTTCTTTTTGTTATAAGCTTCTAGTACAGTGCCTGGAGGGTAATATGTACTTAATTGGTCCTTGTTGAATTCTTGATTCTCCAATAAATTCTCTCAAGAGCATTTCTCCAACACATTAGAGTCTAGGATATCAGTATAGCACTCAGTCTATTTAACAAATAACTCATTTTCAGGAATGATATTTGTATGGAGTCAAGGGTATATGTGTGTCTTCTTGCACGGGAGTCATAACTGGTTATATTGTCCAACATGCTAATGCCTGACTATCTATTGATGACCATTTGTGCCTCTCATAACCTTGATCATTAAAGTTTTTTTTTTTAATATAAACTACTTTTTATTTAGAGAAGCAGCATAGCATAGTAAAAATAGCATTTAATTCAGAATCAAGAGAGCTAGGTTTATGTCCTTTCCCTAGTGTTTGCTAGGTCTATGGACACAGGAAAGTTAGATTATTTCTCTGAATCTCTATTGTCTCATCTAAAAATTTGAGTGATAATACTTACACTGCCTCTCCTACTGTTGTTATGAACAAAGTACTTTATAAACTTTAAAACAATACATAAAACATCTACTTTGGAGTGAAGGAAATAGTGCAAGTACACTAAGGAACGTAAAACAAGCCTGAACTAGATTAGATGTAATTGGGAAATATTTAACAAAATAAAAAGAAAAGAAATCAATAAAACATTCTTAATATGTGGTTTCCTAAGTCAATATGCACCTGCAAGGACATTTATGTAGGCTTCAGTGGTCCTATTTCTGTTTGAATTTAATCCTAATGTGATGGTGTGTGATGGAAGCATAAAGGTGATTAATAATAAATGCTTTAGGGAAACATGAAGAAGGAGAAATTTATTTTCTGGTGTTGATCTGAGAAAGCTTTATGAAAGAGATGAAAGCTGATCCGAGCGTCTAAAGAATACCTCGTAAAGTAGACATGAAAAGCAAAAATACCAATAGAAGGAATCCAGGTGAGACTGTAGAACAACTGGTAACCCAATCTGGTTAGAGTGTAGAGTGGGTTAAGAGAAATAATAAGCTTAAATTATGTAATGTCTGCTAACTTGTAACCTTTTTAGGGACATTGATTTTCTTTTTTGGTTCTTTCCTCTTCTAATACTATGACTTTGACGGGTATAGTACTCAGCAAAAAATGATCAAAAGCTATGAACCTGTACAGGAGTCTGGTTATGCTTAGTTAGGTGATCTGTCACTCCCAGGTAAGTCAGGGATTAAGAAAGAAGAGACAAAATCAGGAACACTGACTATTTTTTTGAATGACCCATGAACTAAAAATTTTTAAGTACTATAAACTTTATTTTAAATTGTAAAATCCATTCTTAACTTGAGGGCCATACAAAAAGAGAAAGAGCAGCAGATTTGGTCCATAGACCATACTTTGCTGCCTTTTAACTCTATCTTGAAATGCATCAGCAATTAACAGCCATTCTGCCTTTAATGCCTACAGTTGAAGGTAGCTTTCCCAATCAGTTAAATGTACAGAAGGAATGCATGGACGTGCAAATGACAAATGAATAATTTTAATGAATTTTCTGCAGAGAAGGAGCCATTTTGAGATCTCTAGCAACTTGATTTGAAATATATCCTCTGCCTTATCCCAAAATTTCATGAGGCAAAGTGGAAAGCATGATGAATTGTGGTGACAGTGCTTGGGTTTGAATATCAATCTTGGCATTTGCCATGGTGTATGACCTCTTACCTTGTACAAGTTATTTCAGTTCATGGTGACTTAGTTTTCCTCATTCATAAAATAATAGGGTTTGACCATATGATCTCTAAGGTCTCTTCTAGCTCTAACTTCAGGGATCTTATGATTCACAAAGGGATAATAAACGAAGCAAAAAAAGAAAAAGCACAGATATACATCTTCTCCTCTCCTGACCACAAATAATTAAATAACTTCAAGGTTATATCAAAATTAAGTGTGTGTGTGTATCTGTGTGTGTGTGTGTGTGTGTGAGTGTGTGTGTATGTTGTAGGAGGGAAAGGAAGGAGAGAAGATGGCTTCCTAAATATTAGGACCCATACATCCTCCATGTCTACAAGATTTAAGGCATCAAAATACTGTTGTAAGTAAAGAGTCTGTGAAACATGTTTGTCAGAGGTCAGCTACTGATATATTTCCACAGACAATTTGGTTTAAGCAATAAATTTATTTCATTGAGTATGACCATACAATAATTATTTAGGTTAGATTGAATGGCCCATACAAATGGACTCCGTGTGAAGGAATTCCAAGGAAATCTGTGTTTTATGGGAGAACTCATGATCTCATAGCTTGAAAGAGCATATTGTGATGGTCAACTGTGTGTCTGATTTCTGTTTCTCTCTAACCTATGAAGCCAGGAGTATTTAATATTCACTCACCCTTTACTTTAGGATGGATTCTATCCATAAGTAGTTTGCATATCAAGAACTTTAGGTCAGTAGTTAATAAGAAAATGTAGTTTTGTAGCGTAGTAGACAGAGTATGAGATTTAACTGTAGGGGATCTGGGTTTGAATGCTGCTTCTACTAGCTGTCATTAGTGTGACCTTGGGCAAGGCTCTCTCTGGGTCTTAGTTTTCTTTTTTTTTTTTTTAAATTAATTTATTTATTTCACTTTTAACATTCATTTTCACAGAATTTTTGGGCTCCAAATTTTCTCCCCCCACCCCAAAACACCGAGCATTCCAATTGCCCCTATCACCACTCCGCTCTCTCCTCCATCATTCCTCTCTGCCCTTGTCTCCATCCTCTTCTCTGTCCTGTTGGGCCAAATAACTTTCTATACCCCTTTACCTGTATTTCTTATTTCCTAGGAGCAAGAACAGTACTTGACAGTTATTCTTAAAACTTTGAGTTCCAACTTCTTTTCCTTCCTCCCTCCCCACCCCCTCCCTTTGGAAGGCAAGCAATTCAATATAGGCCAAATCTGTGTAGTTTTGCAAATGAGTTCCATAACAGTCATGTTGTATAAGACTAACTATATTTCCCTCCATCCTATCCTGCCTCCAATTACTTCTATTCTCTCTTTTGATCCTGTCCCTCCCCGTGAATGTGGACCTCAAATTGCACCCTCCTCCCCATGCCCTCCCTTCCATCGTCCCCCCCACTGTTTATCCCCTTGTCCCCCACCTTCCTGTATTGTAAGATAAGTTTTCATACCAAAATCAGTGTGCATTTTACTCCTTCCTTTAGTCAAATGTGATGAGAGTAAACTTCATGTTTTTCTCTCACCTCCCCTCTTTTTCTCCAAACTAAAAAAAATCTTTTGCTTGCCTCTTTTATGAGAGATAATTTGCCCCATTCCATTTCTCCCTTTCTCCTCCTATATATTTCTCTCTCACTGCTTGATTTCATTTTTTTTTTAAGATATGATCCCATCCTATTCAATTCACTCTGCGTACTCTGTCTCTATGAGTGTGTGTGTGTGCATGTGTGTGTGCATGTGTGTAATCCCACCTAGGACCCAGATACTAAATAGTTTCAAGAGTTACTAATATTGTCTTTCCATGTAGGGATGTAAACAGTTCAACTTTTATAAGTCCCTTATGACTTCTCTTTGATGTTTACCTTTTCATGCTTCTCTTCATTCTTGTGTTTGAAAGTCAAATTTTCTTTTTAGCTCTGGTCTTTTCATCAAGAATGCTTGAAAGTCCTCTATTTCATTGAAAGACCAATTTTTCCCCTGAAGTATTATACTCAGTTTTGCTGGGTAGGTGATTCTTGGTTTTAGTCCTAGTTCCTTTGACTCCTGGAATATCCTATTCCATGCCCTTTGATCCCTTAATGTGGAAGCTGCTAGATCTTGTGTTATCCTGATTGTATTTCCACAGTACTTGAATTGTTTCTTTCTAGCTGTTTGCAATATTTTCTCCTTGACCTGGGAATTCTGGAATTTGGCCACAATATTCCTAGGAGTTTCTCTTTTTGGATCTTTTTCAGGTGGTGATCGGTGGATTCTCTCAATATTTATTTTGCCCTCTGGTTCTAGAATATCAGGGCAGTTTTCCTTGATAATTTCATGAAAGATGATGTCTAGGCTCTTTTTTTGATCATGGCTTTCAGGTAGGCCCATCATTTTTAAATTGTCTCTCCTGAATCTATTTTCCAGGTCAGTTGTTTTTCCAATGAGGTATTTCACATTATCTTCCATTTTGTCATTCTTTTGGTTTTGTTTTGTGATTTCTTGGTTTCTCATAAAGTCATTAGCCTCCATCTGTTCCATTCTAATTTTGAAAGAACTATTTTCTTCAGTGAGCTTTTGAATCTCCTTTTCCATTTGGCTAATTCTGCTTTTGAAAGCATTCTTCTCCTCATTGGCTTCTTGAACCTCCTTTACCAATTGAGTTAGCTTATTTTTCAGGGTGCTCTTTTCTTCAGCATTTTTTTGGGTCTCCTTTAGCAGGGTACTGATCTGTTGTTCATACTTTGCTTGCAAGTCTTTTATTGCTCTTCCCAGTTTTTCCTCCACCTCTCTAACATAATTTTGAAAATTTTTTGAACTCTTTATGAGCTGTTCCCAGGTCTGATCCCATTGAGTGGGCTGGGATGTAGAAGCACTGACTTCCGTGTCTTTCCCTGATGGTGAGCACCGCTCTTCCTCATCAGAAAGGAGGGGAGGAGAAACCTGCTCACCAAGAAAGTAACCCTCTATAGTCTTGGTTTTTTTCCCTTTTCTGGGCATTTTCCCAGCCAGTGACTTGATCTCTGAATATTCTCCTCACACCCACCTCGCCTCCTGATCCTCCCAGCCAGCGCTTGGGGTCTGAGACTCAAATGCTGCTTCCCAGCCTCATGGCTTTGGGTGGGGGCAAGGCTGCTATTCAGTGTGAGATCAAGTTCAGCTGCTCGGGTGGGGGCAGGGCCACCTCATGGGCTCAGTTCCCTCAGGGGGTTTATGCAGAGACCTTCAACAATGGATCCGGGCTCCTGCCTGCTTGGGGAGCCCCGGTCTGCTCCCACCTCTGCTGGTGCCTCCCGAGGGGGCCTGAGTCATGGGGGCTCCCCACTCCCCTCTCAACCCGCCGAAAAGACCCTCTCACCGACCCTTGTCACCTGTGGGTGGAGGGACTCGCGCGGCTGCTGGAGATTCTGTCCCTGAAGCCTGCTTGGATCTGCTCCCCACTCGGATCTGCTCCTCTCGGCCCGGGTGGCCGCGTCAGGGCTGTTCTCGGCTCCCAATCTGCTGCGTGAAGAACCTTTTGCGAGAGGTTTTCAGGCTCTCTGCAACAGAAATCTTATCCGCTCCACTGTTATGTGGCTTCTCCTGCTCCCGAATTTATTGGCAGCTCTTTACTACAGATATTTCATGGGCTGTGGGTTCAGAGCTAGCGTATTGGTGTGTTTCTACTCCGCCACCTTGGCTCCTCCCCCAGGTCTTAGTTTTGTTATCTGAAATAAAGAAAGATTTGAACCAAGTGATCATAAAGATCCATCTGATTATGAAAGTCCCTCTAATTTCTTAGCCTGGTATTTCTACAGCTTGTCCTTGCTCTAATGCCCCAGTCACTGGATTGTGGCACTTTCCCTCCTATAACTAGCCTTTATTATTCAATCATTTCAATTGCAATTAACTCCTTGTGACCCCATTTGGACGTTTCTTGGCAAAGATATTGGAGTGCTTCGCCATTTTCTTCTCTAGCTCATTTTACAGATGAGAAAACCAAGTCAAACAGGGTGAAGTAATTGCCCAAGGTCACACAGCTATTATCTGAGACCAGATTTTAACTCAGGTCTTCCTGACTAGAGACAGGCCCATGTCTGTATCCACTGTGCTACCTATATTTTATTTCCCTAGTAATTGTATACATGACCTTTGAATAGGGGCCACTAAACCACACTGGAAAAATGGCTTGCTTTTTCATTTTATAGATTTTGCATTAACTTATCCGCTTACATGTTGTTTCCCTTAGTAAATTGTAATCTACTTGAAGGAGGAATAGTTTTATCATTTTGTTTTGTTTTTGTATTTTCATTGCCTTTATACATAGTTAAATCTCTACTAAATACTTGTCAAATTGAGTCAAACTGGTTTCCTTGCCATTCTTTTTTCATTAAGTTTTTTCCCGATAAAAATCTACTCCTCACAAAGTGGATTTTTTAGACCTGAACATGAATCCAGTTGGTTTAGGATTATGTGAGCTTTAGAGTTAACATAGGCAGCTTTTAGGACCCTCACAACCCTCACAGAAATATCAGTGAAAATCAGGAGTCCTATTTCATCCTGATCTTACACCACGTAAATACCTTTGAGTGTTTATCTGCATCTGTCATGCAGATCCATTTTTTTTTTGGCTGAGGGGTAGAGGAAAGAATAATAGAAAAATACTCTCTTGCAAGTGTTAGTGATATTTGGAGAATATGATAATAGTCTTTAATTATTTGAAGATATTGCTTGGATTTCCTGGAAAAGTTAATTAGAAAATACCCAGTGGAACAACAGGGAAACCAATTATTTTTCCTCGAACTTCCCCACCATAGAGGGAAAATGTTGCAGTTTGAGAGGCACAGATCCAGTAACCAAAATGTCCCTGATTATTTTACATCAAGTGCTTTGTCCCATCCTCTGACTTCGAGATACACCAATTTAGGAAAGGATGGGCTAGTAAAAAGCAATTACTTTGTGTATACTTATTTAATTGAAATGTTCTTATTTTCTATCGTAAATTGGAAACTGATAGCAGAGCCTTGAGTGATTGTTACTGTCTTTCTGCTTTCCATGGTATTTACCTTTATTTTCTTAACCCACTTTGACAGTTTTATTCATTAACTTAATCTCTTTCCTTTCTTTTTTTTTTTTTTACTTCAATTACCCACTCCACTTTCTACATCTCGCAATAAAGCCTTGCCTTAATCATTTCATTGGATCAATTCATCTCCTGATTTTCCTTTCTGCTAACTCAAGCTGGCCTGCTGTCTTGATATGTAGCCACTTATCATTAAGGGGGCTCATGGGAAGTGTAGTTTTCCCCATATGGAATGATGATGGTGGGAGGGGGACAGAAGCTTCAATGATAGGACAGGGGAGCCTGCCAACTTTTTAGAGGTTAGGTGACCTGGATGATATCTAAAATCTCTTCTGGCTCTAAAATAGATGTGTAAGAATGAAATTTCTGACATGTAAGAGTAAAGTGAAAAGAGCAGTGCCTATGGACCCAGGTTCAAATTCCACTACCTGTGGAGTCACAAGAATTGGTCTAACATCCCTAGGTCTCAGTTTCTTTATTTTTCAAATGGAGTGGGTGGCCTAGAAGGTCTCTAAGCTCCTTTCCAGTTCTAGATTTGTGATCTTTGTGATCTAATCTCCATGTGACAAATGAGCTCCACATTAAGAAAGTAGCATGCTCATGAGTTCTGTGGATATTCTAAGAAAATTCCATAAAAGAGTTTTCATGAAAAATAGTATGAAGACAAATATCTGAATTTAAAATATTTGCTAATGTACCAAATCTTATGGTAAAACACTATAAACAAATCACTTTCCTGAAATATGTTGATTATCCATATGTGAATTCAATGATTTTGTTAATCCAGTTTCTATTTAATTACTTGGACAAGATAATGCAGTTAATTACTAGATCAATATTCTAGCATTTAGTACTTAATACATAAGTACAATCTATAGATCAACCCATACACGCAAGTGTGTATATGTGTATACGTAGACATAATATATGCATGTACATTATATGCTTTATACATATGTAACATATGATACATCATGACATGACAAAACATAACATAACATATGTAACGGTAATTTACATGGGAAGATCTTTCTCATTCATTAATAGGCCCATGGGACCTGCTTAAATCACATAGAAGCCTAAGTCACATATAGTGGGAAGAGCTTGCTGAAATGGGAGAACGAGAAGGGTGGAGCAGAGCTGGGAGGAAGTTGATGAGAAAGGTTAAGAGCAGTGAGAAAAAGGAGGCAGACAGGCAGGCACAGTTAGTCTCCTGGTGTTTGTTTGTAAAACAGCCCCAGCAAGGGGCAGGGACAGAGAAAGGCTTGGGAATGGCTTTGTCCCCTCCCCTGGCAATGTGTATTGACTTTTTGGTTACTATAACAGACTTGGCTTTCTGGTATTGGGTATTAATTTTCTCAGGTCTGAATAAATGTTTTACTTCTGCCTTCCATATGGAGAGTCTGTTATACTTTGCAATTCAGAACCACACCTGCATATTCATAGTCACCCATGGTGCTGTAAATATTGCTTGGATGATGCAACATAACATAATGTAACATAGCATAGCATAACATGGCACAGCATAGCATAGTATAGCACAGTATAATATAACAACATTTTGCATGTGTATATGTATATATGTATATTATGTGTGTATATACGTGCTTGTGTATTATATATAATACATGTTATATGCATGCATATATATACATGCATCTATTATTTATGTATTATATGTGCATGCAGCTATATACACATAGATTCTCAATATACCCATTCACACATGTTCTTATTTGTACATGCGTCTATATATTTGTATAATATGGATATACATGTTTATATATATTTTAGTCCTTCATCTTCACCAAAATAGACAAATTTTGAAAGACCATCTGAATAACAACTTAGCTACCAAGAATTTAATTTTAAAAATCACAGTAGTCTTCATTGGTGTTATTGTAAAGTAAATTTACTTTGCTAAATGGATAATACAATTATATGGTATTCTTTGAAGAATTTCCTTTAATATGTATTGGTAAATAGTGAAAACAATACTGGACAAAATCAGAAGGTTTGAATTTCAGTCCTAGCTCTGTCTCTTAAAAACATGTTATCTATATACCAAGCAATGAATTACTTAATCAATAATTTGGAGAGGATGAAGTTAGAGAATTTCTATGTAAAACTGACAGCTTCTGAAGAAAACCAACACATACTTTTTATAAAGTGATTCTTGGTGCTTTGAATGTGTGGATGAGTATAAGGGAGGAAAATTACATATACGTTAGAAACTATATCTCAGGGTTAAGAAATGAGAAAGATCATGATATTCTACAACATGGAAATCTCAGGCAGTTACATCAGGAATACTTTCTAAAGGAAAAAATCAAGTGATATAAAAAATGAAAATGATTGCAACTTAATAGATAAAAATTAATTACGAATGTTGGAGCTATCCTGATGCAGTTGTCAATCAAATGAGATCAACAACTTATTAAAGCAAGAAGACTGTTAATCCAATTCTAAAATAATTAACAACAGAGGTGAAAAACAAAAGATATGTAAAGCAATTAAAGCAGCACCAATTTGACCCATTGAGTTAATGGCACAGAAAGATATGAAGTAGAAGGAGTATAAGCCATTGACAAAGACTGTAATAGTCATATGAAATTTAGCTTGAACAAATCAGTGACAAAAACAAAAGAGCTTTAACTCACTGTAGTCAGCAAACCATTGATTTTGTACAGCAGAGAGATGAAAACACTCATGTATAATATACATTTCTTTGTCAAATATCAAGGAGAAGGAAGATAAATATCAATCTATAAGATAACAAGATGTGGCAGAAGGAAAGCAAAAAATTAAAGAAAGCTTTTTAAGAAAGTTGTCTAGGTATACCTAAATGGTGCCATGAAGAGTTAGATGGTGCATTTGATATGAAAACAAAAGACTTCATTAAAGTCTTATTTTGCCTCAGTCACTAGTGATGTGACCTTGTGCAAGTCTCTTAAGTACTGCCTGCCTTAGTTTCCTCAATTGTAAAATGAGGATAAAAGAACCTATTTCCCAGTTTTGCAATGGGGATAAAAGGAGATAACTTGTAATGCAGTTAGCACAATGCCTGAAGAGCAGTAGATGCTTAATAAATACTTGTTTATTTTCTTCCTTCTTAAGAGATCTAACTAGTCAAAATCATCATAAGAATATTGAAGGGTAAAACTGAGATTTAAACAATAAGATGTAAAATGGAAAAGATCTGCAAATATTTTTCAAGGCCATCTTCTCTCCACCAAGGACACTGGAGTAACTCTGTTTTGATTATAGTAACACAGTTCTGTATGTGGAAGTGACACTGAAGAAATTAAAATTGGCAAAAATAGCTGTTCTAGACTTTATACAAATAGAGAGGGTCTTTACTAGAGGAAGGGCAATTATAAGGATATTCTCAA
The DNA here is from genome assembly GCF_028372415.1 of Notamacropus eugenii. NCBI lineage: Eukaryota > Metazoa > Chordata > Mammalia > Diprotodontia > Macropodidae > Notamacropus > Notamacropus eugenii. Next base: position 552,306,622 of record NC_092872.1, read on the forward strand.
GGTCTGTAAAAGACAGTAGAATACAAGTCATGGAAAATATCTTGAAACCTCTTACTACAAAAAAGACAACTAAAACATAATATTAACTATGAATTCATATCCATATTTTGCAATCTATATAGAAGTTATTCTATACACCAAAAGCAGAAAGGATGGAAAGCTCATCATGGAGTCAGGGATAGTAGGATCAAGTACCATCTTTGAAACATACTTGTTGAGAGACCCTGGTCAAGTCATAACCCCTGTGCCCTAGATAATTCTCTAAGGCTAGGTTGAAGAATAGGTCTTGATCTTCTTTAGAGGAATTTTTGTTCTTCCCTACTCCACGAAATCACAAATCTGATCTTCCCAAATCTACAACTTAAAAATACAAACAGATTAAAAATAAAACAAAAATCTATGCATTCATTGGAAGAGTTTTTGATGAATGATTCACAAGACAACAGAAAATATTTCTAAAACAACATTCTACTGCAGACAACACTGTTTTACAATCATGAAATTGATTAAAGTTTGGAAGAAATCAAGATTCCACTGTGGTAATTTTTCAGTTTATTTTTTACAAAAACTGACTTGGTAGAGCAAGATCTTCTAATGTTGTTCTTTACCAATAAGATGTAAGCCATATATATCTGCCGAGGTCATACTTTGAATGACAATGATATTAAAATAATAATTTCAATATGAATGTTATAATGAAAGAAAAAACTAGTCAATGATGCTCTGGTGATGAAATGTCAATGGGATGTATGACTGCCAAATTATTTCACCACTGCCGTTGAGAGGATAGAGTTAAGTGTCTAAGTTGAAAAGGAATTCCCTAAGATGAGGAAGTGATCCAGATACTCTTTTTTGAAGATAAAATTATGCTATTTACATTAGGTCCCAGCACATGGAAGAGACTTCACAATGAGATATATACTCTCTCAAAACAGTTTAGCATAATTATTCACACAGGAAAAACAATGCATGAAGAGGAATGACTGCTATACATACTTTAATTTGCAGTTATTTGGATAGCCGAAGGAATATATCCTTCTATACATATTTCTGAACAGACAGAAATAAGGAGCTAGGTTGAATTGTCTTTTTTTTTTAGTACTTTTATTTTTGGTCATGCAAAATATATTGCGATATTAGCCATATTGCAAAACAAAACAGACAAAAAATACCAAAAGAAAAATGAAGTGAAAAATGTATGTTTCAGTCTACACTCAGAATTCATCAGTTCTATCTCTGAAGTTGAATAGCATGTTTCATTATGGGTCCTTTGAGTCACTGTCTTGATCAATTAGCTACATCTTTCACAGCTGATCATCCTTACAATGTTATTATTAATGTATTCAGTGTTCCCTTGGTTCTACTCACTTCATTTTGCATCATTACATAGAAGACTTCCCAGGTTTTTCTGAAATCATCTTTCTTATCATCTCTTATAGCACATTATTATTCCAACACAATTGTATACCACAAATTCTTCAGTCATTCCCCAATTAATGGGCATTCAAACTTCTAATCTTTACTACCACAAAGAATTGCCATTAATATTTTTGTACAAATATGTCTTTTTCTTTGATACCTTTGGGATACAGACTTAATTAGTATGCAGTTTTACAGCCCTTTGGGCATATATTCAACTTTTCTCCAGAATTGTTAGACCAGTTCACAACTCTACTAATGGTATATTTCTGTCCTTATTTTTCAATATTTCCTTCAACATTTGCCTTTTTCCTTTTATGTCATGTGAGCCACTTTGATAGGTTGTTTTTGTCCCTCAGTTGTTTTTCGGTGGTGTCCAAATCTTCATGACCCTATTTGAGGTTTTCTTGGAAAAGATACTCTAGTGGAATGTCATTTCATTCTGCATCTCTTTTTAAAGAAGAAGAATCGAGATAAACTGGGTTAAGTGGCTTACCTAGGGTAACTAAGGTAGGATTTAAATTCACAAAGATAAGTCTTCTTGATATCAGGCTTGTCACTCTATTCACTGTGCCACCTATCTGCTCTTAATCTGATGGGGATGAGGTAGTATCTCAGAGTTGATTTAATTTGTATTTCTCTACCAATTAGTAATTTAGAACATTTTTTTCATGTGACTATTAATAGAACTAATTTCTTCTTGTGAAAACTGCTTGCTCATATCTTTTGACCATTTACCCACTGGTGAATGGCTCTTATTTTCCTAAATTTGATTCAGTTTACTCTGTGGTTGAAAAATGAAATCTTTACCAGAGAAACTTGCTGTAATTTCTCCTTCAGTTTCCTGTTTTCCTTCCAAGTTTGACCACATCAGTATTGTTTCCACAAGACCTTTTTAATTTCATGTAATCAAAATTATCCATCGGTACTCCCCATGAACTTTTCTATCTCTTGTTTAGTCATAAACTCTTTCTTTATCCATACATCTTTTCCATACTCCTAATTTACTTATGGAATCACACTTTATATCTAAATCACTGGTTGATTTTGCCTTTATTTTGGTATAGCTGGATTGTCTTTGAAAAGTAGTTAAACTCTTTTAATGACTCATTTCTCCATGAAAGAAACCTAACTTTTTAACAGCAGTATTATTTTTAAAAATGCAAGTTAAATTAAAAATGTGTTTATTTGTCACCAGAATTTGCCTTGTATCTTCCCCCTTCCCATACAACAAAGAAAAAAAATAGGAGGGGGAAATCAACAAAATGATTAATACACAAAAATATTAATCTAGATATTTGATGTTCTGTAATCATTGACTTCCCAACTCTGCCACAGAATGGTGACTGTTATCTTCTTTTATTTCCTCTTAAAGCTATGATTTTTTCCTTCATAATTTTGTGACATTCAGTTACAACTGTTTTCTGTGTTCTTAACTCTACTTACTAAATTCTTTGTCAGCTGATGTAAGTCTTTATGATTGTCTTTATTCATCCTGTCATTATGTCTTACAGTACAGTACTATTTCATTATATTTACATACCTCAATTTGTTTAGTTATTTCCCCATCAATGAACATCAACTTTGTTTCCATTTCTTTAATACCACACAGATGTTTTTTCAAGTATTTTGCTGTGTATTGGATTGGATCAAAGTGTTTAGATAGTTTAGTTATTTTGTTTGTATATTTCCAAAATGATTTTTCAAAGTAGTTATAAAGATTGGCAGATCAACCAATAATATGCTCATTAATCTACCTTCTCACAAACCTTTTCAAATTGGTCATTCCCATCTTTCGTTGTCTTTACCAATTTGTTGTGTTTAGTGAAACTTCAGGGCTGTTTGAATGAGCATATCTCTTATTCCTTAGTTATTTGGAACATTCTTAGATATCATTGCTAAGAAACTGTCATTGTTTTGAGAACTATTTTTCCATATCCTTTGACCACATCTGTAGGGTAATAGTGTGTGTAATAGATTGTGTGTGTTGTCTCTATATCTTGTATTCCAAACCCTTAATTTAGAAATCTGATGCAAAGATATTTTTTTCTATTTGATGACATTCCTTCTTATTCAAGACACATTTGTATGAGCAAAAGCTTTTCAGTATCATATAATGAAAACTATTTTATCTTCTGTAATTACCTCTGTCACTTCTTTGGTTAAGCATATATCTCCCATCCACACATATGAAAGGCATATAATTTAATTCTCTTAATTTTTATGCTATCATCTTTAGTTTTATCATCATAGTTGCCAATTTTGAATTTACTGTGGAAAAAAAATAAATAATAAGTTTGATTTCCTTTACACTTCAGACTATGTATAACAGCATGTATACCTGATATTAGATATTAATACAAATATATTAGGTAGTTAAATCATGTTTATTTGATTTATATTTTCTTATTTTGAAAATCAAAATGGCTTTAGAAAAATTAAGGTCAAAATAACTCAGAAATTTATGCCTATTCTCAGGTTATTTTCCCCTCAATCAGATGGTTATCTCGGCTTCAGATACAGTACTGAGTAACAGAGCCATGATCACCAGAGGGTAAGCTGGTACTACTTGGGAATGCTTAGGGAATATCAAAAAGAAAAGACAACTACATCACACCAACTCCTGTTTACTGTTTCTGCTTTTCCACCCATATTAACAGTCTGAGATTATCTAATGCGACAGTTTCATATCTGTCTTATTAATGTAGTTTGATTTGTAGTACTGATGAATCAATCACCCAATAGGTTTTTATCAAAAGCCTACCACAGTACTAAGCAGTGAGGATTCAAAAGAAAAGCAAAAATAATTTTTTGCCTTCAAGAAGCTTACATTGTAATTGGAGAAAGATGTACATTAATAGTTAATGGATTATATATGTATATATATAGAAATGAATCATACAGTATATGATTCCCTTAGCAGAGAAGGCATTAGTAGCTGGGGGAACCTGGAATAGCTTTTAATAGAAGGTGACTCTTAAGCTGAGGATAAAAGAAAGTCAAGGATTCCAAGAAATAAAAGTCATGAAAGAGAACATTCCCAGAACAAGGTGTGTCCTTGTGTAGTAAGCACAAAGCCATGGAATGTCCTATATGGGAAAAAGGAAGTAGATCAGTATGAATATACAAAGGAGTATGTGTCTGATTCTGAAAGTAACAGGGAGTCACTGAAGATTACTGAATAGGGAGGTAATATGGTAAGATTTGTATTTTAGGAAAATCATCTTGGTAGCTGAATTGAATATGGGTTACAGTAGGATGAAACTTAAGAAAAAGAATCAAAGAGGAAAACAATTGCCTGGGTAAGAGATAGTGGCTATGTGAGTCAAGAAAATGGGAGATTTTGGAGAAATCTTGGAGATATGGGTGAAAAGTAGTCAACCAATTAGATATGTGTAGTAAGGGAGAGTAAAGAATGTAGGATGACAATAAGATTGTGGATATAGGTGACAAGAATGTGGGTGCCCTCAACAGCAAAGAGGACAGTTTATATGGCTTTTTTATATTATTTAAGGTGAAGGGGAAATAATGCATTCTGTTTTGGGAATGTTGATTATGAGATTTCTCTGGGATATTCAGCTGTAATCACAGGCATATGCATAATAATTAAACACATAGTAGCTAATAAGATAACTAAGAAAATATAGGGGAAAACAAACAAAAAACGCAAACAACAACAAAGAGGAACTGGGACAGAGACTTGGGGAATGTCCACAGAGAATGGAATCACCATGGATGAAAATCAAGTAAAAGAAACTAAAAAGAAATCATAGAGTCTGACAAGAGAACTAGAAGACCACACCCAGAAACTCATAAGGGAGAGAGAATGAAGAAGAGAGTGGTCCAAAACGTCATACACTAGAAAGAGACTGGGAAGAATGAGGAAAGGTCATTGGATCTGTCAAATGAGAAATCATTTGTAATGTAGGAGAGAGAATTTTCAGTTTAATGAATTCAAGAAGCAGATTTCATAAAGTTTAGAAGAGAGTAAAAGAAGATGGATTGGTGGCACAAAAAGTAGATGACTTTTTTCAGTTTAACCAAGAATAGAAACATATAAAAGGGACAAAAGATAGTGCCTATAGTATCATATAATGAATATTTTCTTAAGGATGGGGGAGGTATGTACACACTTGCAAAGTAGAAGGGAATGAATCAAGAAATTGGGAGAGATTGAAAATTAGAGAGAATGAGGATAACAAGAGAAGTATTTTTCTAGAAAAGACAGGAGGAGATAGAATGACCTTTGAGAAGTAGAATATCATCCCTTCATCAGAAACTAGAAACTGTTTGGGTTAAGTAAAAAGGGTGTCATAGAGGAGGAAAAAAAATAGAATCCTCAGAAAATGAACCCATACTTCATTCAGTGCAATGTAAGGCGATGTTCCCATCTGAGAGTAGTTGGGGGTCAATATATGAGTATTGTGACAGGAATAAAAAGGCATGGAACTACCACAGTGGTGGGTTGGGCATAGAGAATTGGTAAAGGAAGAATAAAAGGACTGCTTAACTACAGTGAAATTACCAAAACCACTAATTGTGTAGTGGTTTGTCAATATGGTTTTAGGATTCCTTCTAGTTCCATTGAATAGGAATAAAATAGGTTGTGTTGTGGTCTATTAAGATATCATTATTGATAGTACAAAACAGCAAAGACTAGAGAAAAAAAGGAAAGGAAGGAAGGAAGAAAGAAAGGAAGAAAGAAAGGAAGGAAAGAAGAAAGAAAGAAAGAAAGAAAGAAAGAAAGAAAGAAAGGAAGGAAGGAAGGAAGGAAGGAAGGAAGGAAGGAAGGAAGGAAGGAAGGAAGGAAGGAAGGAGGGAAGGAAGGAAGGAAGGAAGGAAGAAAGAAAGGAAGAAAGAAAGAAAGAAAGAAAGAAAGAAAGAAAGAAAGAAAGAAAGAAATCTAGCCAGTACACATATGGAAGAATCAAAAAAAAAAGTTGTGTAAAATGAAAAGAAGTTTACTAATTATGGAGCAGGAGGGCACAAAAGAAAAGCTGGGCAAATATGAAATTGGATATGGAGGGATAGGGTTGAGATCCATGGCATGAGAGAACAGAACATTTAAAACATTTGGTTTTAAAAGGGGATGAGTTCCTTGGAAATTGGGAGTTCAGTATTACTGAGATGTGAAGAGCAAGAGGAGGTAGGGTGATGCTAACTACAATGAGTCTAGGCAGATTTTCAATGAAGTCAGTTGATGAAAGCTGATGATTAGAAAGTTCCAGGATAGCCATACAGGTTTTGACTCTGTCTTCAATTGTGTGGCTCGATGTGTTGTTGCTTTCTAGAAGGCATCTGAAAGTTCACCTTACAGAATGTACAAGAAGGAGATTATAGATTCCTGGCCAGAAGACAGGAGCTATGTTCTGGAGCCTATTGGAAGCAAAACAAAAGAAAGGATAGAGAGGTTTTGACCCAGTGAGGTCTTCTGAAGCTTAGAGAGGAGGCAAGAGAAGGTGCATCTTGCAGGGCTTCTCAGTGCTGTGGCCTAAGACATGAGGAAACTTAGTGAGAAAAGAATAGGTCATATGTCCCATCTAATAGCTTCACCAGGAGCTGAAGGACACTTTCTGCAGTTTTGAGCCTGAAGACATGGATCTAAAAACCCAGGTACCTTGCTGACTATTAGTTTTATGATCTTGGGAAAGTCACTTTTATTCTCTGGACCTCAGTTTACTCCTCTTTAAAATGAAAGGTTGGACTAGATAATTTCTAAAGTCTTTTCTAACTAAAATCATAGAATCATTTGGTCTGGAAAGTCATTTTCCTTGTAGTCAAGTTTTTCTTGCATGAATTTTACTACCCATTCAGTAACTTCTGTATTTCCAAGAATTGTTGGCTCCTATTGGAGGGGCATGGAGCAGCTAAAAAGCACAGTGGATAGAGTGCAAGAATAGGAGTCAGGAAAACTCATCTTCCTGAGTTCAAATCTGACCCGACACTAGCTGTGTGACTCTTGACAAGACACTTAACCCTGTTTGTTTCAGTTTTCCCATCTGTAAAATGAGTTGGAGACATAAAGGCCAAACCTCTCCAGTATCTTTGCCAAGAAAATTCCAAAGGGGCCACAAAAAGTTGGACACAATTGAAAATGACTAAACAATTGTAGTGTCCCATTAACTTCCCTTTGTTGCGAAAAGCCCTAGTCCTAAGTACAGGGGGTATAGAATAGATAGTTTTCTGTGTTTATAGGTGTGTTATAAAATATAAAACTCTGAGGCCTCCCACATTGTTAGGAAAACATGTTGTTATAGAACAGATATGACAGTCAACTATAATGGTTAAAGAAACTTGATTAGCAAAACAACTCTGAGGTACCACATCGCACCTGTTACGTTGGCTAACATGACAAAACAGAAGATGGCAAATGTTGGAGAAGATGTGGGAGAACTGGAACACTAATTCAGTGTTGGTGGAACTCTGAGCTGCTCCAATCATTTTGGAGAGCAATTTGGAACTATGCCCAAAGGACCATAACGATGCACATTCCTTTTGACCCAGCAATACTGCTTGTAGAGCTGTATCCCAAAGAGATCATAGAAACGGAAAAAGGACCCATCTGTACAAAAATATTTATAGAAGTTCTTTTTGTGGAGACCAAGAACTGGAAATTGAGGGGATACCCATCAATTGGGGAATAGCTGAATAAGTTGTGGTATATTAATGTAATGGAATACTATCGTGCTACAAGAAATAATGAACAAAAACCAGGAAAGATTTATATGAACTAATGCTGAGTGAAGTGAACAGAACCAGGAGAACATTATACACAGTAGAATTAATCGTCAAGAAGGGAATAAGACATCAATAGTACATAGTAAGTAGAGGAAAGCCTTTAGTGATTCAAGGAATCATACGAAGATGCATCACTTGAGTTGAGTTTTTAAAAAGAGGGTAGGAGTCTTACAAAGTGGTCAAGAGATGCATTTCAAGCATGGGAAACATGCAAAGAGAATCACACAGGCAAAAGAGAAGATGATTTGTGTAGAGGAGACTGAAATATAATTGTGCAACAGTGAAATACTGTAGAAATAGAAGATAAAACTTGAAGAAAAGCATAGTGCCATGGTATGGTATCATGAAGCCCTTCATCCCACTTTTCTAGATATTTTATAACAATGCTCCTCTTTACGTTATATGTTCTAGCCAAACTGGAAAGTGCAACTAGTAGGAGAACTCTTTTCTGACATGTTATATCTCATCTTCTACCTGTTAGGCATTTTATTCCTCACATAGTTCTTAGTATTTGCTTGTCCAGGAAGTTGCCATCTTTCTTCCTCCCTCTTCTCCAGTAGTGTCAGTTCAATTAATTTATTCAATAATAATTTATTAAGCACCTACTAAGTCCTAGGGACTGTGCTAAGTCCTGGGGATCCAAATAAGATAAAGAAGGCTTGTCTCTGCCTGAAGGGAGTTTAAAATCTAATGGGGGAAGACAGTGCACAGAAAAGGAAGTTATAAGGGGGGGAGGGGGTGGCTCCAAAGCTGATTATGCAAAGTGGAGTGAGAAGCAAAGTCCAGGTTCTGCTCTCTATAAAGGAAGTCTTTGAGTAGTGCTCCACCCTCCAGCCCTCTAATCAGAGGGGAGAGGAGGCTGAGGGAGAGCAGAATGTGTTGAGTATATCCAAGATTGATTTGACCTTTGAGGAGACCTTATCTTATCTTGGGAAGGACATTTTCTTTCCTGAAATTGAGAGGACAAATAGAAGAAAATGAGATTGAACAAAGAGTGAAAATGCATAGTTAGTAAGTATAACTGTCAACGTAAGTAGGATGATCTCACTCATAAAACAGAAGTAGAAAGTAGAGTAGATTAGAAACCAGAATCCAACAATATGCCATTTAAAAGAAACATACTTCCATCAGAGAGATGCACAATTAAAATAAGAATATAGAAGAGAATCCACTATACTTCATTTGAGGTAAAAAAGGTAGGAGTAGCAATCATAATCTCAGATAATGCAAAAGCAAAAATAGAACTAATTAAATGGGATAAGAAGAGAAACTATATTTTGATAAAAGAAACCATAGACAATGAAGTAATATAAATACTAAAAGTACTAAATGGCATAACATCCAAATTCTTAAAGGAAAAATTCAATGAATAACAGGAGGGAATAGAGAGTAAAACTGTACTAGAGGGGGATTTCTAACTCCCAGAGCTAGATAAATCTGACCTAAAAAAATAAGGAAGAAGTCAAGTAAATGAAAAGGATCTTAGAAAAGTTAGATTTGATATGCTTCTGGAGCAAACTTTTTGATCATAAAAAGGAGTAAACTTTTCTCTCAGTTCTACATGGCACCATCAAAAAAAGTGTTGATGCATTAGGGCATAAAAAACTCATAACCAAATGCAGAAAAATAAAATTCATCAATTTCAGATCATAATGCAATAAAAATCACATTTAACAAAGGGTCATGGAAGCATAGATTGAAAGGTAATTGAAAACTAAATATTCTAATACTAAAGAAGGAGTGGGTCAAAGAAAAAAAATGTACAAGCAATCAATAATTTCATAAGAGAATGACAACAATGAGAAAATGTTAAGGTTTGGGAACCAGAATGATGAGGTTTGGGGTGCTCAGGACCCCAAAATACAACACACCAGGTCCTGCCAAATGAATTTGACTCGACTTCTTTTAGCCAAAGTAAAACAACTTTCTTAAAGATTCAATATATTGGGTTGACTCTTAAAGAGTCTAACCTTTTGGGACACTTGCACTGACAAGCGGGCCAGATAGGATCTCAGCTGGACAGAGTTAGATCTGGATTGAATCTGGGTACCTTCATGGAGGTGAGATGGAACTTATAAACAGAAAGATCATGGTAAAGATCTAGAGGTGAGGAGAGTCCAAGGAGGATCTTGATGAGACTGACTGGGGTAACTAGTGATGCTATCAAGGGTGGGAGACAGTTGGAGGCAATTGGGAGGTATCAGATAATGGAGAACTTGCGTGGGAAGCAGGTGGGACAATCTAGAAGTAACAGACAATGCAGGGCCAGGTTATGAGAGTAACAGATTTGGGTATGAAAGGCCAGAATAAGTGGAAAGATTCAAGGAGACTTCAAAGAGGTTCCCAGAGCCTGCACCCCATCAAAAACATGAAATTTTGTGGGATGCAGCCACAGCAGTCCTTAGGGGGAAAAATTGTATCTATAAAACAGAGAAAGAATACATTGATGAACTGGGCATGCAACTAAAAAAAAAATCTAGATAAAGAACAAATTAAAAATCCCTATTCATACATCAAAATGGAAATGCTGCAAGTGAAAGGAAAAATTAGTCAAATTGAAAGTGAAATACCTTTTGAACTAATAAATAAAAATAGGAGCTGGTTTTATGAACAAACAAAAAAAAAATAACCACTGTTTTATTTTAAAGAGCTAAAAAAAATAGTAAGAAAATTTATCTGGAAGAATAAAAGGTCAAGACTATCTAGGGAATCAATGAAAAAATAAATATGAAGGTAAGAGGCCTAACAGTTCCAGATGTCAAATATATTACAAAGCAATAATCATCAAGGCAATATGGTATTGGCTAAGAAACAGCACAGTGAATCAGTGAAATAGATTAGACACACAATGATAGTAAATGACCATAGCAATCTAGTGTTCAATAAATACAAAGATTCAAGCTATTTGGGACAGGAACTTGCATATTTGACAAAAAATTACTGTGAAAACAATGTGGAACTGGCTAAGAAATAAGTGCCAAATCAGTGGAAAAGATTATGTACATAATAATAATTAACAATAATAATAAATGATCTTAAGAATCTAGTATTTGATAAACTCAAAAATATGAGCTATTGATCAAATTTTCTGGGAAAACTAAAAAGTAGTTTGACAGAAATTAGGCACAGACCAATACCTCACAATGTATACCAAGCTAAGCTCAAAATGGATCAATGATTTAAACATAAAAGTTGATATTGTGAATAAGTTAGGGTGGTATTGAAAAATGTACTTATCAAATTTATGGATAAGCAAAGACCTGGTCACACAATATAGAAAGGGGATTACAGGAAGTAAAAAAGATGATTTTGATTATAAAATTAAAAAAAAAACTTTTGTAGAATAAAAAAGTAATGCAGTCAAAATTCAAAGGAAAACAGAAAACTGGAAAAAATTACAAAAGTTTCTCTGATAAAAACTTCATTTCTAAAATATATAGACAACTGAGCCCAAATTTATAAAAATAAGCCATTTCCCAATTGATAAATGGTTAAAGCATATAAACTGGCAGTTTTCAGAAGTAAAATTCAAAACTATGTGTAGCCATATTAACAATGTTCTAAATCACAACTGTTTAGAAAAATTTAAATTAAAACAATTCTGTGGTACCCCATAACCCCTATTCAATTGGTTAATATTACAAAAAAAGGAATTTGGCAAATGCTGATGAGGATGTGGGAAAAAAATTGGGACAGTGGTGCACTATTGGAGGAGGTGGGAATTACTCCAACCATTCTGGGAGAACAATTTGGAACTATGCTCAAACGGCTGTAAAACTGTGTATATTCTTTTACCCAACTAGGTCTATTATCACAAAGAGATCAAAAAAAGGGGAAAAGGACCCATTTATACAACAGTGGCAAAGAATGGGAAATCAAGGGGATGATCATCTATTGGGGAATCGCTGAAAAAATTGTAATGATCCAAGAAACTTCCAAAGGACCCATGTTCAAAAATGCCATCTGCTGTCAAAGAGAGAACAGATAAACTCTAAATGCAGGTTGAAACATTTTTACTTTACTTTTACTGGTTTATTTTATTTTTATTTTCTTTTGAAAGTTGGCTAATATGAAAATGTTTTAAGTGATCTCACATGTATAATTGAAATCAAAGTGCTTGCCTCCTCAGTAATAGGAAAGGGAAGGGAGAACGATCATCTGGAACTCAAAATGTTTTTAAAAAAGATTTAATTTTTAGGTATGTTATTGGGAAATATGTAATGAAGTAAATAAAATAATTTAATTAAAATAATCAATTACATAATCAAGGGCACAGAAAAATTCCTACCATGGGGGCAATGTCCTCCCTAACATTTTATGAATACATATTTCTAAGAATTAAGTACAATAGGAAAAAAGAAACAGAAGCAATAATTACAATGCAATAACATAGAAATTGTTTAAAAGAGGGAACTCAGAATAGATATCTTGGAAGCTTTAATTCCATTAAGAATACAGACTCAACAAGGATTAAATAAATATCATTTCCATGAACCAAAATAAAATAAAATAAAAATAAACATCTAGAATAGACAAAGGAAAAAATGATTGTCAAGCAGGGAAACATTTTTGGAAAAAGTTGTAGCAAATTAAATTTTAAAAAAAAAACCTGATGAATTAAACAAGTCAAAAGGGAAGAGAAGAATGGGAATTTTATTTGGAAAAAAAGAGGGATGAATTGAATAACCACACACAAAAAAAGGAAATAGTGGCAGTATATGTCAATGCCTTTTCCTCAGTTATAGATAAGTCTAAGAGAGAAACAAGGGAAAATGTAGAATTGAGCAAATTTCTGGAGACAATAAAGCTAAAAGACTTATGATGTCTTTTAAATGGGACTGTCAAAGAATATGCTTGTATCTCACATCACCTAGAAGTGCTCCAAATATTTTCCACTTATTAGGACACTGAGATATTGCAAACAAATATAAAAAGTCAGAAATTGTAAACACAGTTCATACATACAATAACAACAGTAGCTACCTCAGGAAGCACACTCAGGCATTTACAAACACATACACACACACACACACACAGTAAAATGGAAATTCAAGTACAAAATTAAAAAAAAATGAGGAAGAGGAGAGAGGAGAGGAGAGAGAGAGGGGGAAGAGTGGGGAGAGAGACGGAGGGAGAAAGGGGGAGAGAAAGAGGAAAGAGAGAGAGAGAGAGAGAGAGAGAGAGAGAGAGAGAGAGAGAGAGAGAGAGAGAGAGAGAGAGAGAGAGAGAGAGAGAATGCCTCATTAGTTTGTAATTTTATCAACTCCTCCTTTCCTGTCCTGCATTACTTTAAGGTAATTTACATTTATGGCATTTAGGTTACAACTTAATTAGGCCAGAGACACAACAAGTGGTATAATTCTTGTCAATTACCACCCTTGCCTATGGTGGATCTGTGAGGCATGAAGCCGGAGGCTGAGTGACATTGATTGCTCTGAATGCTCATTAATCCCCTAGAAATGGAATGTCTAGAAATCCTTTGAGATATGATCAAATGGAAATAAGAGAGGAATACATATAAAATTCAGGTGACCTCAACCTTAAACAGAGAAGCACTGAAGTGGGCATGAAATAATTAACTCTTACTAATAAAGCCCTTTTGTTTTTAGGCAACATGTGCCAACTCATAATGAAGTCGATGCCACCCAGGCTGCAAGAAATTTTGTTTAGTGCCTATAAGTGTGTTGCATTATGTGATGAAGGCAAGGGTTTGCAAATGTGTTGCATCACTGACAATCCTTCTTGGGCACCCATGCAAAGAAGAGATGGATATAAGCAATTAATAGGAAGGAAATCTTTTACTTTCTTCCTGCCTGTCAGTTTAGCTCAGGTATTAGGCTTTATCCAAATCAAACAAGTTAATTGAATAACTCACTTCCCTCCACCAATCAGAATTCCTAAGTCTAATTACACAGCATTATTTGAAGATCTTGGAATTTCAGAGGTATAAGGGAAATGGTCGAGATAATCCAGATACCACTCCCCTTCATTTTTGTAGATAAAAAGAATAAGACCAAGTTACATTGAATGCTTCCTAATGTTATAGAATTTAATCTGGAAGTGTTCCAAATATTTTCCACTTATTAGAATACTGAGATATTGCAAGCAATATCCTATCCAATACCCTTAAATTAAAGAGGAGGAAACTAATAGCTAGGTCCCACAGTGCCTGCTTTAGCATCCTTCAGGGCCATTGGAACAAATTGTTCTCATCTGCCCATTCTACTAGGGGAAATCTTCACATGCTTGGGGTAGATATCCTCCTAACTCAACAATGAGTTTGAAATCTATCAGTTATACTCAACCTGGTTTAGTTTATCTGCCAAGTTGATTTTCCAGATTATGGATATTGTACAAATTATATATGTGTATATATATATATATATGTATATATATGTATATATATATACATATATATATATATATATACACACACACAGAGAGGGAGAGAGAGAGAGAGAGAGAGAGAGAGAGAGAGAGAGAGAGAGAGAGAGAGAGAGAGAGAGAGAGGAAGAAGTAGAATGGAGATGCAGGATCCTATCTCTTATTCCAGTGTTCTTTTTACTGTACCTTATTGCCATGTAAAGATACTTTACTAAATTCAATTCAATTTAACAAACCTTTAAGTGGCTACTATATGCAAAGTATTGTACTATGTGATGAGAAAACAAAGACAGCAATGAATCAGTCCCTGTCCTATAGGAGCTTTCATTCTTGGAGAGGGGGAGAGCAGGAGTGCAGAAGCATGGTTAAGTAGTAAGGGAAGGCCCACAAAAGTCTTGTGTAGAAAGTGGCACCAGAGTTGACCCTAGGATTTTGAGTGAAACACCTATAGTTCTTTCTTAAGAATAATTAGAAGAGAGCTGTTATAAGCAAAGAACTGAAAATTGCAGGGATGCCCATCATGTAGTGGATGGCTGAACAAGCTGTAATGTCGGATTGTAATGAAATACTACTGTGCCATAAGAAATGATGAGCTCAATAATTTTAGAAAAACATGGAAAGACTTCCATGAAATAATGAAGATCAAAATGAACAGATCAAAGGGAACATTTTATACAGTAACAGGGATATTGTTTTAAAAATAACTTTGAGCAAATAAGTCATTTTGACTGTTATAAATACCCAAATGAACTATAAAGGACATATAAAGAAAGACATTATCTGCATCCAGAGAAATAATTTATAAATAGAAGTATGTATATAACAATTTTAGACATAAAGACACATATATGTATATACATGTGTGTACATATATATATGTACACACACACGTATATATATATATATATATATATATATATATATATATATATATATATATATATATATATATATATATATGTACACACACATACCCATACCTATTTGTGTCTAATGGTAGCCACCTGCAGGGCAGGATAGGGGAGGGAAGAAAAAGTTTACATGATAATTCCATAGTATATTTGAAGGGAATAACAAGTTGTACATAATAGATTTACAGTTTCATGTGCAGTCATATTTTTATTATACTATGTTATGAAAATGCTTGTTTTATTTTGTAAATTAAAAATAAAATAAAGAATAATTAGAAGAGCATATGAAAATAAGCTAAATTAATATCAGTTGTATTTTTATGTAACTTTTAAAAGACAGAACAGAGATATTTGATTTCCTTTCATCAGAAGCCTCCATTCAATCTTTTTTTTTTTTCTTATTAGTAGTAAAGGTGAGATTTGAAAACATCCTTATAGGAAACTATTTTCTTTATTTTCCCAATTATGAGTCACCTGTTTCCTAGATTCTTTTAACATTTTTTACACAAACTTGTTCAATTGTTAAAAATATTTCTGCCTTGTCTTCCAGCATTATAAACCCAATAACACCATGAAATGGAATCAGGGTGTTAAGAGTTTATGAAGAGAAGAGGTTTCTTTTCTCCTTTTTTTGTTGTTTGTTCTGTTTTTCTCCAAAGAGGCTTAATGATATTACAGGGTGATATCTTGACTCATAGGTAAATTGGATTTAAGTGAGGCAGAGTTGTACAGTCATCAGCTTCACTCTGTCTTCCAGAACCATCAAAGTCCAGGGTCAGGACAAAAGTCAAGATGACTGGTAATGGCCTGGACTGCAGTGGATGACCTTGGCATCTTTGATGTCTAACCAAGCTCTAAGGGTTCTACAGCTCCTGCTTTAGCATCCTTCAGGGCCATTGAAGCAAATTATTCTCATATGCCCATTCTACTGGGGAAAAGGTTCACATGCTTGGGGTAGATATCCTTCTAACTCACCAATGAGTTTGAAGTCTATCAGTTACCATCATCCTAGGTTAGTTTATCTGCCAAGTTGATTTACCAGATTATGGCCACTGTGCATGCTACAGCTTCCTAGAGCAACAGGTGAGAATGATGTGACAAATGGAAAATGAAAGTGGATGAACAGCTCTGAAAAGATCATGGTAAGTCCTCATCCTGGAATTTCTATTCCTTCTGAACATCCTAAATGGCTCAAAGAGAGGAGTAATTGGTTTTTTGTTTGTGCTGTTATAGCTGGTTTTTCCTACTAAGAGGGTCAATGACTTCAGGAGGGTGATGTCTTGATTTACAAGTGCATTGGGTCCCAGACTGGTTCTTTGAGTAGGCAAACTAGACCATCTTTTAGCTCCTTTTTTTATCTAGCCTTAAATCACTGAATGGATGTTGCCTCAGAGAAATTGAGACCTTAGCTTATAAACGTCAAGGAGTAATTAATTTCTTTTTTTTTTAAATTTATTAAATTTATTTATTTAACTTTTAACATACATTTTCACAAAATTTTGGGTTACAAATTTTCTCCCCTTTTATCCCCCCCCCCCAAACAACAAGCATTCTAATTGCCCCTATGACCAATCTGCTCTCTCTTCTATCATCCCTCTCTGCCCTTGTCTCCATCTTCTCTTTTGTTCTGTAGGGCCAGATAGCTTTCTATACCCCTTTACCCGTATTTCTTATTTCCTAGTGGCAAGAACATTACTAGATGGTTGATCCTAACACTTTGAGTTCCAACTTCTTTACCTCCCTCCCTCTCCACCCCTTCCCTTTGGAAGGCCAGCAATTCAATATAGGCCAAATCTGTGTAGTTTTGCAAATGACTTCCATAATAGTTGTGTTGTATAGGACTAACTATATTTCCCTCCATCCTATCCTGTCCCCCATTACTTCTATTCTCTTTTGATCCTATCCCTCCCCATGAGTGTTGAACTCAAATTGTTCCCTCCTCCCCATGCCCTCCCTTCCATCATCCCCCCCACCCTGCTTGTCCCCTTATCCCCCACTTTCCTGTATTGTAAGATAGGTTTTCATACCAAAATGAGTGTGCATTTTATTCTTTCCTTTAGTGGAATGTGATGAGAGTAGACTTCATGTTTTTCTCTCACCTCCCCTCTTTATCCCTCCACTGATGAGTCTTTTGCTTGCCTCTTTTATGAGAGATAATTTGCCCCATTCCATTTCTCCCTTTCTCCTCCCAATATATTTCTCTCTCACTGCTTGATTTCATTTTTTTTTAAGATATGATCCCATCCTCTTCAATTCACTCTGTGCACTCTGTCTCTATGTGTGTGTGCGTGTGTGCATGTGTGTGTGTGTAATTCCACCCAGTACCCAGATACTGAAAAGTTTCAAGAGTTACAAATATTATCTTTCTATGTAGGAATGTAAACAGTTCAACTTTAGTAAGTCCTTTATGACTTCTCTTTGCTGTTCACCTTTTCATGGTTCTCTTCATTCTTGTGTTTGAAAGTCAAATTTTCTTTTCAGCTCTGCTCTTTTCATCAAGAATGCTTGAAAATCCTCTATTTCATTGAAAGACCATTTTTTCCCCTGAAGTATTATACTCAGTTTTGCTGGGTAGGTGATTCTTGGTTTTAGTCCTAGTTCCTTTGACTTCTGGAATATCCTATTCCATGCCCTTTGATCCCTTAATGTAGAGGCTGCTAGATCTTGGGTTATCCTGATTGTATTTCCACAATACTTGAATTGTTTCTTTCTAGCTGCTTGAAATATTTTCTCCTTCACCTGGGAATTCTGGAATTTGGCCACAATGTTCCTAGGAGTTTCTCTTTTTGGATCTCTTTCATGCGGTGTTCTGTGGATTCCTTGAATATTTATTTTGCCCTCTGGTTCTAGAATATCAGGGCACTTTTCCTTGATAATTTCATGAAAGATGATGTCAAGGTTCTTTTTTAGATCATGGCTTTCAGGTAGTCCCATAATTTTTAAATTGTCTCTCCTGGATCTATTTTCCAGGTCAGTTGTTTTTCCCATGAGATATTTCACTTTATCTTCCATTTTTCCATTCTTTTGGGCTTGGATTGTGATATCTTGCTTTCTCATAAAGTCATTAGCCTCCATCTGTGCCATTCTAATTTTGAAAGAACTATTTTCTTCAGTGAGCTTTTGAATCTCCTTTTCCATCTGGCTAATTCTGCTTTTGAAAGCATTCTTCTCCTCATTGGCTTCTTGAACCTCTTTTGCCAATTGAGTTAGCCTATTTTTCAAGGTGTTATTTTCTTCAACATTTTTTTGGGTCTCCTTTAGCAGGGTGCTGATCTGCTGTTCATACTTTGACTTCATGTCTCTCATTTCTCTTCCCAGCTTTTCCTCCACCTCTCTAACTTGATTTTCAAAATTCTTTTTGAGCTCTTCCATGGTCTGAGCCCATTGGGTGGGCTGGGACACAGAAACCTTGCCTTCTGTGTCTTTGCCTGATGGTACGCATTGTTCTTCCTCATCAGAAAGGAAGGGAGGAAATGCCTGTTCACCAAGAAAGTAACCTTCTATAGTCTTATTTCTTTTCCCTTTTCTGGGCATTTTCCCAGCCAGTGACTTGACCTCTGAATATTCTCCTCACACCCACCTTGCCTCCTGATCCTCCCAGCCAGCACTTGGGGTCTGAGATTCAAATGCTGCTTCCAGCCTTAGGGCTTTTGGCGGGGGCAGGGCTGCTATTCAGTGTGAGATTAAGTTCAGGTGCTCAGGTTGGGGCAGGGTGGCCTCTCAGGCTCAGTTCCCTCAGGGGGTTTATGCACAGACCTTCAACAATGGATCCAGGCTCTTGCCTGCTTGGGGAGCCCCGTTCTGCAGCCGACTCCCAGCCTCTACCTCCCCGGGGGGGGGGCCCGAGTTATGGGGGCACCCCACTCCCCTCTCGACCCACCAAAGAGACTCTCTCACTGAGCCCCGTCACCTGTGGGTGGAGGGAACTTGTGCGGCCACTGGAGATCCCATCCCTGAAGCCTGCTCGGATCTGTTCCTCCTGGTGCTGCGGCTGCGGCAGGTCTGGGCTGGGCTGGGCTCCGGGTCTGCAGCGCGACGGACCTTTTGTGAGAGGTTTGCAGGTCCCTCTGGAACAAAAATCTCCTTCTCTTCACTGTTCTGTGGCCTCACTGCTCCAGAATTCGCCGTGAGTTACTTTATACCGATGTTGTATGGGTTGTGGGTTCAGAGCTATGTGTATTTGCGTCTTTCTACTCCGCCATCTTGGCTCCGCCCCCCTAATTAATTTCTTAATGAAGGCTTGAGTTCCTCCTTGTATTGGATTGCAGACCTCAGTCAGTCCAAACTGAAATTATAGGGTAGAATCAGGGATTTAAACACTTGAACAAGACAAGCTGCAACATAGTGATTATGATTCTAGAATTACTTGTTGATTAAATCTAGAACATATGGAACTATTTAATGAACAAAATGTTTTAATTGTTTATTACATTAATCAGTGTTTAGAACTCTCTAAATTCTTCCAAGTATATGAAACTGACCACCAATCAGTTTCTCAGATTAAACTGAAATAGAATTTTGGAAATCTCTTAGATATTTTTCCTCTTTTTGCCTTCAGTATATTTATTTTAACTACTCATTATTTTATCTGTAACTGCATTCTCTGGTAATCAGTATTCTTGCCTAAGGCTCAAGGCACAATTATACTTTTTTCTAATTTTAATCTAGCAATCAGATCTCTCTAACCTTCATTTTATTCAACTTAAATGTATCAGATGCCTACTGGAAATTAAATTCCTTTGCATGTTTCTAATTCAGCTCTTTTTTTGGTTTGGCTTTGTTTTATTTTCCCATAAAACACTTCAAATTCTGTACCTTTAACCTCTTTATGTCCCTCTTTACTTTGCCAATGCATTTCATCTATCTCATCTTCACTACTTATGTCATTCCAAAGCCCACTCCAGGTAAAATAATTAAAACATGTTCTTCTTGGGTCATTGAGTTAAAGATTCCAAGTATAAGCAAGTCCAAACACTCTGCACCTGTTCCGTGGAGAGCCAAGATTTTTGTCAGTTTGTTTTTGGCATTTTTTTGGTTCAGAGGAAGCTTTCCTTGTCAATGCAGATGAATAGCCATTTTGCTCCTCATGACCTTAGAGCATTGTCTAGAGGAGCTTTCTCAGAATCCCAGTGTCTATATGTGTCAGGAAGACTTGAAACCAGGTAATGCTGATTCCAAACCCAGCTGTCTGTCCACTGAACAATGAAGGCTCA
Source organism: Notamacropus eugenii (assembly GCF_028372415.1). Taxonomy (NCBI): domain Eukaryota; kingdom Metazoa; phylum Chordata; class Mammalia; order Diprotodontia; family Macropodidae; genus Notamacropus; species Notamacropus eugenii. The sequence continues at coordinate 552,327,287 of NC_092872.1, forward strand.
TGTGCAAGAAAATAATGAGCAAAAATTCCCTATGTCACAGCAAAAGAAACTAGATACCTATTATCACTTGGGTTAATATTTTTTGAGGGGGTGTCTCAATCAGTTAGCCAGTATTTATCAAATGGTTAATATGTATCTTTCATTGCTCAGTTCTGGGAATATGCACAAAGGTTTAAAACAATTCCCTGCTCTTAAGAAATTTACCTTCCAATGAGAAAGAGATTGTGTAAGTAACTGGGAACACACAAAATATATATAGTGTAGATGGAAAAGTAGATATCATCAGTTGAGGGAAGCATGAAGGTTTCCTGATGAAGTTTGGTTTAAGCTGAGATTAAAAAAGGTGAGGGCCAGAGCATTCCAGGTATTTGGGAGAAGCCAGAACAGTGGCAGTGAGGTGGGATATGGAGTGTTATTTTCAAAGCCCTTCAAGTAGACTAGTGTATCTAGATCATGAATTGAGAAAGGTGAGAAGGGGTCCAGTTATAAACAGCTTCTCTTCAAAATTAATGACTTTGTATTTGATTTCAGAAATATCAGGCAACCTCTGGGCTGAAATGGGGAGGGGGGGGGGTGTTGCTGACATGATCAGAACTATCCTTAAAAATAATCACGTTGGTAACTAAGAGGAGGATGTATTGGAGTGAGAAGAGATGTAACATAAAGTTATTCGTTAGAAAACTATTGCAATAATCATAATTCGGAAGTGATAAGATCCCGAACAAAGGTTGTGGCTATGTGAAAGCAAGAAGTAGTTTTGTATAATATGTGTGAAAGTTAAAATGGTGAGCAGAAGCAGGAGAACACTATACACAGTAACAGCAATATTGTAAAGATGATCAACTGTGAAAGACCCAACCACTCTGACCAAGACAACGATTTAAGGCATTTCCGAAGGACTCACGATGAAACATACTGCCCACTTCCAAAGTGAACTCATGAACTCTGACTGCAGTTTGAAGCATACCTTTTCTACTTTCTTTAGTGTATGTATGTAAGTATGTGTGTGTGCACAACCTGCATGCTTTCTTTTACAACATGACAAATGTGGAAATATGTTATGTATGACTTCACATGTATAATCAGCATTATATTGTTTGCCTTCTTTATGGATGGGGGGGCAGAAAAAAGGAGAGAATTTGAACTCAATATTTTTTTTAAAAGAATGTTAATTTTTTACATATATGGGAACTATTTAATGAATTAAAACATATTGATAAAAGAAAATAAAATGACAAGATTTGGCAATGAATTGGACATGTGGTATAATTGAGTGACAAGTCAAAGATTGAGATCCTGGGTGATTGTGAGGGTATTTGGTACTCTTCATGGCATATGGAATGTTAGAAAGAGGAGAAAGTTTGGAAGGGAAATAATCTGCTTAGAATGTAAAAGGTTTGAAATTTGAGGACATCAAAATCAAGATGTAGAAAATACAATTGTTATTTTGAGACTGGAACCCATGAGAGAGATTAGGGCCGGACATATAGAATTTTGAATCATTTCATAAAGATCATAACTTAACCCATGATAACTAATGAGATCACCCACTGAGATCTAGAATAGGGGGAAAAGAAAAGAGGGCAAATGCCAAAAGCTTAGCGAGACACTCACAGTTAGTGGGCATGCATGAACAAGTATCCAGCAAAGGAACCTAAGAAGAATCCATCAGATTTGATTCTCTGGTCTTTTTCCTGGAGAACCAGGAAATAGCAATGTCATGAGGACCTCAAGAAGAGAGAGTACCATTGAGGCAATGATGATGGACAGAGCCAAATATTGCACTGATGTGAAGAAGAATGAGAGCTGACAAAAGATTAATAGATTTGGCAATTTGGAGACCACTGCCAACCTTGAAGAGCAGCTTGAGTTTAATCATGTCTGAAGCTTGATTGCATAATGTCCAGAAGTGAGAGGAGATGTAGTGATGTCTAATTTAGATGGCTTTTGCAAATTCTTTAGACAAGAAGAAAAAATATAAATATAAGATGATAGTAGAGCTGGTTAAATCAAATGAGCTTTAAGAAATAAAGAATAGGGGAGACAATATATTTGTAAGCAAAAGGGGAAGGAAGAGTAGACACAGATCAGATGTGAGATTAGAGAGACGATGAACTGAGAGTGAGAACCATTTGGTCAAGAAGATAGGAAGAGAATGGAATGAAAATTGTAGGTCAAGAGGTTTGTCTTGGTAAAAAGTGTCGCTTCCTCATAGGAAACAGGGGTAAAGGGGGACAGCTCTCTAAATGCAATGAGATGAGAAAATGGGCAGGATGGTGAGATGATAGGAGATGGGGGAGGAAATAAATGATTGTCATTATGGTTGTTGTTTATTATTATTATTGGACTATATTATATGGACTATATGTTGAGATACTCAGCTGAGAGAGATGGGGAAGGGTACCATGGACAGCTTGAAGATGGATGAAAAGATTTGAAATAGCTACTGTGGTGAGGGTGATAGTGATAAGGGAAGTGTAAAATTATGTCCTTTCTACAGTGATAATTCAGTTAAGAATATGTGATAAAAATTTGTAGTGGATCCAATTGTGCTGGTTTCTTGAGAGTATGCAAGGAAACTGACTAAGATTCAAGCACATGTAGACATTTTGTAAATTGTTTGAATCTACTAACCACAAGGTTAAGAGAAGCCTTTTCACCTATGTAACTAGAACTGAGAGTGTATTAAAAAACACTAGTGACAAGAGCCTTGACTTAATTCTTCTCAGCTATTCTATCTTGCTTAGACACTGAAAGACAATGATGAAATGGAAGACACATTGTGCCTCCTCCCCTCTGAAACTAATATGTGACCCCCTGAAATGATTCATAATCACAAATTGGCTCCTTGTTTATTTTTTTCTGCTTTAGATTAAGGGACTGGAGACTTTTGACCTTGTGTGTTTTAAAGGGTCAAAAGAGCAAGTGTCAAGGTTTCAGGGCTTCTTCTAGTGCCCCAATATCTCAAGGACACGGTACAAGCATCTGGGTTTTGCATCCAGCTTATCGTCAATGCCCTGAGGAGCAAGAATGATCTTTGAGAATAACTTTCAGGATCTAGCACAGTGTTTCTGAGATAAGAATTTATTCACCACACTATATATTTTGTGGTACAATTATCTCTTCCAGTATCTTATTCCCCTACTATATCTCAAGTCTGAAGGATTCAGATGACACAATACATTTTAACTTTGTTTTTTCTCCATCTCCTGGCATAATTCTTTCCATGTTGTAGGCACATAATGAATGCTTGTATATTTGTTCAATTAAGAGGAACATTAAATAAACAGAATTCTTGGTTCTCCACACTATGATTTTGAAGTAGAAACAAAAAAATTCCAATTTCCGGAGGATTTAAAAAAATATTATTATAACAAAGTTTTAGATAAGCAAAGAAAGAGTCTTTAAGATTCGTGAGTTTGGGGATTCTGACATCTTCTCTGGCATTTCCCAGTGTCCAGAGCAGTCACTAAATAAAGACTTGAATACAATGGAATCATGTTCAGCCTGTGCCTTCCCTACCCCAACCTCAATCCATGAGAATTCATAGAGAATGAAGGGGTTATACAGTCAGCTTTACTGTTCCCTAGAGAATCTGGGACAAGGGCATGTTTAACTTCACTGGATCACATAGTAAATTAAAATTTTCAAGTATTTTCCTTGGATTGTACAGTAGACTCATATTCAGTAATGACTACTCCATTTAAAAGACAATTTTAATTAATACGACAGGCATACCCTATGTTCCTGCCTATGAACCTACTAAGCCTAGGTTCAACTTGAGGTCTAAGTTGGTTCAAACTGGCCTCTGCCTTTCAACTTTCTAGCATTTTCTTTCTGTCTTTCTTTCTTAACAAAGTTCTTTTGTCAACTATAAAGCAAAAGAAAAAATGAAATGAATTTGTCAAATTCTTTAAGCAGTCAAAGAAGTCAGTTTAAAGGGGGTGGGGAGTGAAGTATGGAGAAGAGTGAGCAAAGTAGAAAAGAAAATAACGAACATCATGACAACATCCCAAAAGGTCAGAGCTAAGAGAAACCCAGACATCAACTGACTCCACCTCTTTCCTTTTATAGCAGAAGAAACTGAGGAACAGAAAATTGATTTTTCAGCATTGCTAAGCAAATTGTTGGATACATGTTGCCTTACAATTGTATAATGAGACACTTTTTCCCCATACATACCTTCTGAGATAGAAAATATAATTATTGTCATTTTACTAAGAGAGGTTTGAAGGAACAAGATTGCAACCCAGCTTTTTTCATTCCATGTCTAATATTTTTTCTTTTTTTTCCTCTTGTACTCTGTCCAATCCATCATACTGCTATATTCCTGTAAACCTCCTACAAAGTTATCCTTATTTTTTCCATCAAAGTAGGAGATATTTATTAATATACAATTTATTTCACAAGCCAGCATACTAACTTGTCATATTTCTGGGTAATAACTCCTCATTCCCAAACAGTATATACCCTCATTGGAGCATAATAACTTCCCTTTAAAAGTTGGATTTTCAGCTTTATGACAGATTTTTGTATTTTATTTTTATTGCTACTTTATATCACATTAATTACTAAATATATCCCTCCCCTACCTAATGAGCTATCTAATAAATAAAGAAAAGTTTCAAAAGTCAAATCAGCAAAAAAAAAAAAAGCCTACTAAAGTATACATGAAGTGAGTGTGACTGCTTATACACTGTGTCATACCCATAGTTCTCTACTTCTACCAGAATGGGTGATGACTACATTTTCTCATCTCTTTGGAGCACAATAATTTTCATAACACCTTTATGCAATGCTATTTTACACTCTGGGTATTTAAAAATTGCTTACTTTTATTTTAGTTTCTCTACTTAGTGAATGAGTGAATATTGAAAAGTGCCCCTTCTGTCTTTGACTGAAGTGCCACAAGCATATATACGTATATATGTATATGTATGTATATATGTATATGTATACTTCAGCTGAGAGATTTGACTAAATCACTAAAGCCAAAGAATTATCAAGCAAGACTTGAATGAGAAGATAATGCAAAGATACTCCTAACTGACCGTTTCATGAAGATGTGAGGTTCATGGATGTTTCACATTGCATATATTTTCAACTTTTAAAATATATTGATTGGTTGATCTGTTTTTTCTTCATTTTTTTTAAAGATTATTTGTTATATGAGAAGGCTCTCTGTGGTCTGACAGGAAGGGATACTGTGAAAAAATCATGAACAAATAAAAGAGAACACTTAAAAAAACACAAAAAAAAACCACTTAAGTACTGGGCACTAACCTTCATTAGTAGAGAGAATTTCCTTCTCTGGAAATCACTTATGCCCATCAAATCATCTAATTATTTCTTATCTCTATATAGAATTTGTATTTCACATGGTTCTTTGTCCCCTACTCCTATGCCCATTCTCATTCCATTGTCTCTAAGGAAATTGAGAGAGGTTTGTTGAATGATTTTCTTTATCAATTTCCTTATCTGTCACATAATGAGTTAGTGGTACAGCTAAGACCTAAATGCAGATGATCATGCTTCTGTTTGTGTATCATGGTAAACTTAGTCTTAGAGGAGAGGACAGGGAACTTATTAAACACTTATTATTTCCAGGCACTGTACTAAGCATTTTTACAAATACCTCATTTAACTCTCCCAATAACCCTGAAAGGTAATCCTATTATTACCCTCATTTTATAGTTGAGGAAAGGAAGGCAGACAGAGGTTAAATAACTTGCTTGGGATCACATAACTAGTGTCTAAGGCTAGTGTTGAGCTCAGGTGTTCCTGACTTTAGGTCCAGTAATCTATCCATTGTGCTACCTAGCTGCCTAGAAATATAGTCAATATTCGTTAATTGCAGATTCCATATTGTACATGAGTGTTTTTCGTGGTTCAATTTTTGCTTTTTTGTCGGTTTAGTTGTTAAAATGGCCCTGAATTGTAATGTTGAAGGGCTGACTAGTGTTTCTAAGCACAAGAAGGTTGTGATGGACCTTACAAAGAAAATACATGTTTTAGATAAGCTTTGATTAGACATGAGTTACAAGTGTTGTTCTTGAGTTCAACCTTAATGATTCAATAATACAGTACATCTAGGAAAAGGAAGAGGAAATTCACCAATCTGTATGTGAAGCTTATTCTGATAGTGCTAAAGTAACATTTATAGTATGTAATGAACTAATAGAAAAGATGGAAAAACAACTACATTTATGAATTCATGAGATAATGACCAAGAAAAAAATCATAGTAGATAGAATTGTTATAAGGCAGAAAACCAATGAAATTTATGGTCTTGTTACCTAGATTCAGGAGAATGTTACTCCCTTCTTAATTAATGCTAACTGACTCACACATTCCATGAAAAATGTTTGTCTGTTTATATACTGTTTATAATGTATCTGTATACTACATATGTTTAATGTAAGTATTATGTGTATATGACTAAGTAAAAGAGTAAAAAATATTACAATCTCAGTACCTTAGGGTACACTATGCAAAAATTCTGTCATTGAAATATTTTATTAAAATTAAATACTCACATAATTATTGGTAAGAAAAAAATAAATAATGTGCTTTTAAACAGGAACACGTGAAACAAGGTTATATATTGATTAGTTGACCAAGATATTGTGACCCAAGGCCTGTGAGAACATAACCCTGTATTGCCCCTCAGATTAATGTTTTAGCATTCTCTAATTCAGTGTTTAGGGGCATATTATAGAACATAACTACTGTGAATGATAAGAATCCATTGTATACACTTTAATAGGGAATCATCTTCCTCACTAAGCTCCAAACATCTGTACTTATTCTATTCAGTTCTTTATGACAGTCAATACAGTATATCTACTTTAAGACATGGAAAACAAAATATAGGAAATTTATACATTTTCTAAAACACAATGGTGGGAATAATTCATGGGTCTCAGCTCATAAATGATTAAATTGAACTTTACATTCTACCCAACTTTGCCTTTAAGAGTAGTTTGTGGTGTGAGAAAATTAGAAATGGAAGAAGCGAGATCACATAATGCTCCTTTGGACTGCTTCCGCAAGTGACTTTATCAAAGCCCAGTCAACCAAACTGCATTTCTTTTAGAAAGCCTGGGACCTTTGCCTCCATAAATGATATGTCCCTGTGGCCAGTACCCTTTTGGTAGTTATTTCCCACTATTTTCAGGCTAAAGAGAATGTATAATGGGCTTTACCAATTGTATTTGCATCAAAAGGGAGGAAGGCGTAAGAAAATATCCTGGTCTTTGCTGAGAAACAGAACAATATAGTAGAAAGCAATCAACTGGAAATTAGGTCCTCCTTCCTCTTGGAAAATCCAAGCACACTCAGGGGCAAGGAAATCAACAAAATTAAAAATAAAAGGGAAGGAGGGACTAAATGTTATGTGTGATGCTTAATTAGAGGTATAATCATGTACTTAAATTTTTCCTAAATGTAGGCAGATGGAAAATTGGGTTCAATTCCCAGCTCAAATACTTGATGCAAAGTATTTTTTCCCAAATCATTAAGGACTCTGAAATCACAAAATATGATTATTATTCTTGAATTTTAGTCCACTGTATATTGAAGAAAATCACAAATTCTCTCAGAAGTTGATTCTTATTGACTGAGTTTAGGACTTTCATTATATTTCCCAAATCCATACTCCTTCCTAGGAAAGGAAATTCATAGCCAGTTTGAAGTTTTATGTGAAGGTCACTTTGCATTTTCCAAATATAGTGAAAATGTCTAAAAACATGTCTTACCTGGTAGTAAACATGCTTTTTTATTGCCTTGGCACTTCACAGGGGAGAAATGTAATTTCACTAAATTTTCCACTGAAGGCGTTCACCTTTGTGCTGAGTATACTCTGGGGAAATCTGAACCCAGAGAATGATGATTTCTTCATGGAAATTCATAAATGCTGGAAATGAAGGCTTTAAAGTAAAAATGCCCTTTTGATCCCCAAAAGACAATTACTAAAAAAATGCTATTGGTTTAAAAAAAAAAACAGAATTGAACCTCTCTATTGTAGAAAAGCATTTCGTATAGAATCAGTCTACCTGGTTCCAAAACCCAGCTGGGCCACTTATTGCCAGGGTAACTTTGGACAAATTCTTTAAACTGGAAGGTAGTTTGGAACAATGGAGAAAAAAAAAATATAGGATTGAGTAAGAGAATTTAGGTCCAAATCCCAACTTAGCCAATTATTTCCTGCGTAACTTTGTACAAGTTATTCATCTTCTTTTTCATATCATTTTCAACATCTCTGATATGAAAATTATGGACTAGATTATTTCTTATGTCCCTTAAATCAATCAGTGCTCAATCAATCTAAAATCAAACTCTAAGCCAATCAACTCTATAAAGTCTATGGGCTTCAGTTTTCAACTCTCTAAGATGAAGAAGGTTGAAAAGTAAAGTAAAAAGAAGCTCCATGATCTTTAAGGTCCCTTCTCAATCAAAATACTAAGATTCTAATAGAACTATGAATTTAAGGAGAACAACCAATCAGGACATGCCTCTACAGATATAATAAGAACATGAAGAAATATTTTTAAGAGAGAATGGGATGGTCTACGTATCAGATTTATGGGTGAGGGAGGAATTTATGATTAAAGAAGAAAAGAACATTTTAAAATGTAAAATAGATAATTTTAATTATACAAAATTTTAAAAGTTTTTGCACAAACAAAACCAATGCAACCAAGATACAAGGAAAACAACATTGGGAGGGGGGAATTGTAATACATATCTCTGATAAAGCCCTCATTTTTCAAATAGATAGAGAATTGAGTCAAATTTATAAAAATACATGTCATTCCCCAATTAATATATGGTCAAAGGATATGAATAGGCAGTTTTCAGGCAGAGAAATTAAAACTCTCTATAATCATACGAAAAATGCACTAAATCACTATTGATCAGAGAAATGCAAATTAAAACAACTCTGAGGAATCACTTCACATCTATCAGATTGGCTAATATGACAGAAAATGGAAATGTTTTATGTTGGAGATGATGTGGGAAAACTGGAGATGGGAACTGATTCGGCCATTCTGGAGAGCAATTTGGAATTATTCCCAAAGGTTTATAAAATGCATATTGTGCATATTGTGCAAATTCTTTGATCCTGCAATATGACTGCTAGGTCTGTATCCCAAAGATCCACCCAAAAGAGAGAAAAAGGACATATTTGTACAAAAACATTTATAGCACTTCCTTTTGTGATAGCTGAGATTTGGAAATCACATGGATGCCATTATATTGGTGAATGGCTAAAGAAGTTTGTGATATATGATTGTAATGGAATTTTATTTTGCTCCAAGAAATGGCAAGCAGGATGATTACCAAAAACCCTGAAAAGACCTACATGAATTGATGCATAGTGAAGTGAACAAAACCAGGGAAGTGTTATATTAAGTAACAGCAATATTATCTGATGAAGAACGGTGAATCACTTAGCTATTCTCAGCAACACAATGATCCAACACAATGTTAAAAGGCTAATGATGAGGCATACTATCTGCCTCCATAGAAAGAACTGACATTGATTGCATGCAGACTGAATGAAGTATCTTATTTTTTACTTTCATTAATTTTGTTCTTTTATTCAACTCTTCTTTTACAAAACTACTAATATGGACAATTTATACATAATTGAACATGTATAACCTATATCTTATTGCTTACTCTCTCAGAGGGGAGAGGATAAGGAGGGAAGGATAGAATTTGGAACTCAAAACTTTTAATAAAAATGCTAAAAAGAATTAAAATAAAAGAAATCATCTAAGGGTGTGGTTCTCAAAGTATGATTCATTAGTTATTAGGAGTTTCCCAGACAGTTTCAGGGAATTTGAAGGGACAAAACTATCCATAATAACACCAGCATATTATTCAGTTATTAAAATATGCTTATATTTTCTAGATACTTATCTATACAAGGCCAGATTTTTTTTTACATCTCCTTCAACCAAAACAACATATTGCAAAACAATGAATACAGGAGGAGATATGTGAATCCAGCTGTCTTCTATTAAGCAAGACATTAGAGTTGCAAAAAAATTAAAATGTAAAACAATACTACTCTTCTTAATATTTTATTTTGTCTTGGATAATATCATTGTTTTTGTAAGTGTCATTTATGTTAAAATATAATAGGTTTACTGTTACTTGAAATGGCTAATATGTATTTTAAAAAATTGATCAGTTTTTACTTTCAATATGGACAATACTAATATATGTAATCCACATAAATAAAAGCTCTTCGAAGTCCTAGATAATTTTTAAGGGTGTAAATTTATCCTGAGAGCAAAAAGTTTGAGGAATTCTGCACTAAGAAAAACAAAACCTAAATGAGAGCTATTATGTATGGTGAGATGTTCTTTTCCAAGTAGTTGTATGGGCTAAATAAAACTATCCTTAAGCTTTATTTTTTGCCTGTCACCTGGACAGTTTCCATACTGTTAAATTAACATATCATCTAAGCATGCATCCTGAGAATTTAGGAAGAAAAAAACAAACAAACAAAAACTCTACACAACAGGATGATGTGATGAGAAATCAGGAAGAAAGAGAGCCCTGTAGTGATGGAAATAATGAAGCTGCTGTGGCTGAGTTCTAGCTCATTATTTCAGGAATGTTTAGATGTCACCAATTTCTACAAAGCCAGGGCAGCTCTCATCAGGAGACTCATTGGCACTTTCACTACTTCTATTTAGTAAATATTATCTTTTTTTTCAAAATCATGTTTCCTAAAGAGTAATTATTAGTGAAAGGTAGAATGAAATATAAATAAATCATGGATCAATTTCCTTTTGTTTATGATCGTTAAAGCAATTTAATAGAAGATACAGGAAAAATAGCAAAACTGAGAATATTTTTGTATTTTAATTTTTTATAAACATAATCTTTTATGATCATATTTTTAATATGTAGAGATTCTATCAGAAGACAAGGAATAACCCAATAAACTTGAGGAGTTTGCAGGAGGACATACACAGGATTATAATTTTTGAAGTGAGAAGTATCTCAGAGGTCTCATCTAGTCCAATCCCTTTGCTTTATAGATGAAAAACATGAAGGTCAAAAAAATGAAGCAACTTTTCTAAAGTTATAGCAGATTTAAGAGGCTGATCAAAGTTTCAAATCCACATATTCTGGCACCAAATTCAGACTCAACCATCTGTACCATTTTGAAGTTATAATGTCTCCAGGAATGATGAAGACATTTTCAATTTTACACATTCCTGACTTTCATGTGAATGAAATGATCTGATTGGATAGCTGATACCTAGATTTTTGTGAGAGAAGTCACCCATTTGTGTTAAACCTGCAAAAGGAGGGGTGGGGAGCTATTTTCAATGTAGCCAGCTACATTGAGAGCTCTTGAATGAGTTGTCACTGGATAGAAATACATGACAATCCTCTTAGAGGAAGTGGCATAACTTCTCAACCTGCCCCAAAGATGACAGTTATAGAGATGGAATATACATAGTAGGAGTTTCAGCCTCCTGGATGGGGAGGTGGGGAGGGGAGAAACTGTGATTTCCTATGTAGTGCTATCCCTGAACGTAAGAGCTACTTTAATTAATATCCTTGATTTCTGGAATTTATTCTTCTAAAAAGAGAGAAGGTATGTTCTTGATCAGGGTCAGTGTTTTGGATAGGAGACCATTACAAGCATGGTCCAAGATGCTAGGAGAAAGGAGAGGCATTGGCATAATCTCTCAATCTGAGAAATGGTACCCATGAATTAGGTACTCATGCAAAAGAGCCAATGCCTTCTGTTAGTGTAATTGTGTGGCTCTTGTTGGGTTGATTGCATGAAAGTCACCTTTATTTTGTTATTTTTTTCCCACAAGAATAGGACTATGTTAATTCCTGAGGACCTTAACTGTAAACTGTGTGAGTTTTCTCTTAAGAATGACAATCTTACCTCCAGAGGTAAAGTCCACAGCAAGCTAGAATCCATGGATATTTAATGTCTTGGAAACCTTGTGTATCATTTCTGAATTGTGCCAGACAACTATTTGATTTAGGGCTAGAAATTCTTAATTACTCCTCAATAATCTCTAATAGAGCTCACATTTCCTGAAAACATATTTTGGTGATAATGAAGGGCTCTGCCAAACATACGCACACCAAATACTGATTCATAGACCCTTGTTTCTTCCTTAGACTAAGATCCTTTAGGTATCCCAGGGGTTGAGGGGAGCAACATGGAAAAGAACAAAAAAATATTTTGAGTGGAGTCAAGATTTGGCATTTGTGGTAGTACCCACCCTTTTAATCATTAGTTCCAAATTCTTACGCTTGTTATTGTATACAGTCAGTAAAAAAAAAAAAAAAAAAAAAAAAAAAAAAAAGGCTTTGAGTTATCTAACCAATTTTATCTATCCTATTTCTTGGTCTAAAAGTTTTCACAAATTTTTTCTTCCCCGCACTGGAGGCCATGTATGTTACATACATCCCCAACTGTATCTAATTCCAAGATCATCACTCTCTAAGAAGCTGGCAGGTCCAAGGAATTTCTCTTTACTCATTAGAAAATTAGGTCCCAGAACTTTCAATATTGAGCTTGCTAGCAAGGCAATGCAAAGGCTAACACAGCCCAAGAATTCTACTTTGCATACTGGATTGTGCTGATCTTCTATTTTGGAGTTTAGGATTCAGGGACCCTCAATATTCCTCCTCAAAACTTAGGGTCAGGATATTCCACTCCTTAAATCATATAGTATCCCTTCCATTTACTGCCACCTCTTGGGATAAAAATTATATTACTTTCTTTATAATATCCAGGATCTTCCAGGTCATATGGGCAAGAACAGATGTAAATACCATGTGATTTTTACAAAAGGTAGTCATTTTGAATTATCTCGAACATTATTCATGTTTCTTAGTTCTATTGTATTGAAGTATTTCTCTACAAAGAGGAGGGAACACAGGAACAATTCTCCAATTAAAACACTTTCTTTTTTTAATATTTGAAGCATCATTTTATTTTTTTCAACATTCACTTTTATAAGATTTTGAGTTTTAAATTTTCTCCCCCTTTTTCTCCTCCTTTCCAAGATGGCATGCATGTGATATAGGCTATACATGATGTATAAATATTAAATATATTTCTACATTAGTCATACTGTAAAGAAGAACAAGAACAAGAGAGAAAAACCATGAGAAATAAAATCAAAGGGGAAAAAAAGGAGAAAATAGTATGCTTCAATCTGCATTCAGATTCCATAGTTCTTTCTCTGGATGTAGGCAGCATTTTTCATCATGAGTATCTTGGAATTGACTTAGTACATTGCAATGCTGCAAAGAGATAAATCTATCAACATTGGTTATTGGACAATGTTGTTCTTACTTGTGTACAATGTTTTTCTGGTTCTACTCGTTTCACTCAGCATCAATTCATGTAAGTCTTTCCATGTTTTTCTGAAGTTCATCTGCTCATCATTTCTTATGGAGCAATAGTATTCCATTACATTCATATACCATAATTTGTTCAGCAATTCCCCAGTTGATGTTCATCTCCCCAATTTCCAGTTCTTCACCACCACAAAAGGACTGTTATAAATATTTTTGTACATGTATGTCCTTTTCCCATTTTTATGATCTCTTTGGGATAGTGACCTAGAAGTGATACTTCTGGGTCAAAGGGTATGCACAGACAAAAACTTTATCTGTTTTTTCCTCTAAAAGTCTTAGGGCAGTTTTAAGCTTTATTTTTTTTAATATAATTAATGTGTTTTCAGTTTTCAACAGTCATTTCTATAAGTTTTAAATTTTCTGCCCCTCCACCTTTCCTCCCCAAGATGTCATGGAATCTTGTATGGATAATACACATACATTCTTATTAAACACATTTTTACTTTAGTCATGTTGCATAGAAGAATTAAAAGGAATGGGAAAAACCATGTGAAAAAACAAACCAAACAAAAGAAGTTCTTTGTTTTTTCTAAGGTAAGGTTTTTAACTTTTTTGTTGTTATTGCTATGGTTGTTGTTGTTGTTGTTGTTGTGTGTGTGTGTGTGTGTGTGTGTGTATGATAGACTCCTTTAAGTAATCTGGTGAAACAGATGAGCATTTTTTCAAATTTATTTTTAAAAATAAAATATATAGTATTTCAAAGGAAACCAATTATGTTAAACTGCTATTATAAAATGTATTTAAAAAAATAAGTTCACAAATCCTAGGTTAAGAACCCCTACTCTAGAGTCATGATTAGTCACAATAATTAGAGTTTGTCTACCTCTCAATGTTGCTTTTGCTTACATTATTAGAGTCACTGTGTATATTTTTCTTCTGCTTCTGCTTACCTCACCCTGTATCTGTTCATATAGGTCTTTCTGTGCTTTTCTGAATCCTTCAAGCCTGTGATTTATTATGGCTCAATGATACTCTATTAAATACACATAGTGTAATTTGCTCAGCCATTCCCTAATCATAACTGAAAGCTATGTATGCAGTCTTTTCTATCATTAAAACAAAACAAAACAAAACAAACCTTCTATGATGCTACGACAATTCTGGTATATTTACTTTCTTTGGCTTTTTTCAGGTATATGCCTAGAATTGCCATTGCTAGGTCAATAGATAGAAATATAATACCAATAGATCCCCACTAGTCATAATAATGAATTCCCCTAAAGCAGTCCTATTTTTTGAATTCACAGGCATATTTCTATTGGATTGAAACCAATTTTCCTAATTTACATAATTATTACTTTGAATAGTGTGAATTTGAATTTACGTGTCCACTTCAGGGAATTCATTACTTGTACTTTAGTGTTCCACTCATTTTATACAATATACCTATCTTCCCACATTGCCTATTTTCACCTTTATAGCTGATTATTTGAATATCATCTTTGCAAAGTTGATGGGACTCTCTCATTTAATAGAGGTAAACTAAGGCCTTCCTAGCTTGAATGACTCTCACAAGTTCACAAGGTATTAAGTGGCAATGCTCTTGGTTTTTGTCATTGAGAAATATGGTTGCACTAATTTTTGTCCTAGCATAAGGCAGCATTGAGATCTGGCAGTTTCAGATACCAATATAAGACCTAAGTGATCTTGGAAGAAATGAGGCTTGAAAAAAAAGACATAATTACCTTAATATAATGATTATAACAGACGCCTATGTATTAAAAGTATTCTTTCTACCAATTTCAAAAGTTGTTTTTCTTCTTTTTATAGCCAGAAAGAATTTTGACATAAAGTGACAGATTTTGAACAAGAGAAATCATGTTAATGACCATAAAACTCCACATAAAACATGTAGTCTCAAAATTAGTCTTTTTTAACTTTTTCAGTATGAAATGATAAGGTACAAAAGATAACAAATAAAATGGAAAAAGAGAGAGAGACAAAAAGAGAGACAGAGAGAGAGAAAGAATAAAATGTCATTACAGGGGAATAAAGGAAGGGAATAAGCATTTATTAAATACCTACTATGTGTCAAACACTGTGCTAAATCCTTTACAAAAATTATCTGCTTTGATTTTCATGACAATCCTATGAGGCAGGTGCTGTTGTTATGATCTCCATTTTACAACTGAAGAAACTGAAGCACAAAAGAAATTTAATGACTCAGCCAGGGTCCACAGCTAGTAAGTATCTGAGCCTATATTTGGGTTGCCCCATTCAGGTGCTGTACGTGCCAGGTCACCTGGTGACTAGTAATAAGAGAAACTGAGACAATGATTCAAATTACCATGACATTTTCACCTCCTATATCTCTTTGATTGGCATTACAAAAAGGATCCTTCTTACAACCATCTATTAAGGCACAAATATTTGGGTAAACTGGCTTAGATGTTTGTTGGGTCCCCAGGAGAAGCCAGGAACACAGTGTTGACTTATCACTGAAAGAGAGAGTAACTGGGATTCATGAGACCTATGTCTATGTCCCATCACAAATTTGGGCCCATTTTCTCACCAGTAAGAAGTTGAACTAAACCTTCTCTAAGTTCCCATCTGATTTCACATGTGTAAGGGAATTTCCATTGTGAAAACTCCCTTCTCTGATGCAGATAAGTAAGTCATATGTAATTTAGACAAGTTGCCTGGCTCAAAGAGAGGTTAAATTGATTCTTCATGTCCCACAGTCTTGAACTAAGGTCTTTTGGTTCCAAAGTTAGCCCACTAGTCACTGTTATTTTACTTTTTACCACTGCCTTAAGTATTCCTTTCTTTTTTAAGCTAGATTTCACCACTATAAAAATATTGAGGGACAGGCAAGGGACATGCACTGATTTGCTTTTGAAGTATGATACCCTTCTCAAGATGGGCCTACCTAAATTGTTCTCCCCACTTGGGAGTATTTGCTCAAGGAAACCCAGGATGTAGTTAGGCCTGGGGCCCTTTGCAGCATCTCCAAGCAGACTTGTGAACAGGTGTGAGCGTGGGTGGGGAGTTTATTTTCAAGCCAAGGAAGAACAGCGGAATGAACTGATAAACCACACAAAGGGACTATGTTAGATTTTTTTTTTTTTAAATGCAGGGAGGGAGGAAGATGGGGAGAGAAGAGAAGGAAGTGGGGGGTGGGAGAGCTGTAAGGGCTGGCGTGGAAAGAAAATTAGAACTGGAGCCAGGGGAGCCTGTATTCCAATCCCAGTTCAAAGACTCCCTTGGGGAATTTAGAATTTTAGATTTAGAACTGCCAGAGACCCAAGGAATCATGCAGTCCTAGTACTTCGATTTTCTCACAGGGAAAGAGAGGCTAAGTTAGATGAAGTGGCTTGCCCAAAGTCACATGTGTAGTAAGGAACAGAGGCATCCGGACCTCAAGTACATCATCTAGAAAATAAAGGGATTGGGTCAGATGATCTTTAAAGTCTCTTCCTTTACTCTAAATCTCAGAGGAAAAAATACAAATTAAGGGAAAACAGCTTTGGTCTGGCTTTTATGATAGCATAGATTGAGCACTGGTAGGTGTCTAAGAGGCCATCTAGTAGAAGACCTTCATTTTACAGGTAAGGAAACTGAGACTCAGAAAGGCTAAGGTGACATAGACAGTAAGTAACATAGAGACAATATGAACCAAAATCTTCTGACTCCAGGTACAGTGACTGCTCTTTCCATTACCTGGGCATAGGTGCATACTTTGGTGGCTGTTGTTTGACTCAGCTAAGCAGTAACTCTGGACAGAATCAATGATATGGGAAGGTACAGGCTGGATTTTTTGTGTGTTTGTTTCTGTGGATTGTGCTGAATTCCCTTCTCCTTTGGTAGAGGCACAGTACAAGATTTTCAGTCAAATAGTCTACCTGAAAACCTCCATCAGCCCACCACCCATTTCCTTTCAACTGTATGACTAACAGTGTATTAGAAATCCACATGGTTTCCATGGGGCCCATTTGTCTGAGCCTCATGATTAAAAATTCTGTTTATGTTTTTTTGCTTGTCAAGACATAATCAGCACTCATGCTGTGCCTATGTGATAGCTTCAATAATCAGTCAGGTTTATGGGGAAAGCAGGAGTGGAAATGCCGGGAAAAGCACTTCACAGCAATGATTTTGGAGCTGTGAACCCTGCTTTCATTCGGCTGCACTGAAACTCTTAAAGCGATGGGTTGCTATCAAACAAGTTTGCAGGAACAATCTAAAATCTATTAGCTAACTAGCTCCCCCTCTTGAAACTTTGATTTCAGATGCGGAGCTCCACATAGGGTTGTAATGAGATTTGATGAGCCCAGGCTGGAAAAATGGATGACAGATATAAAAGCAAAGGAGGCTTTGGCGATATCTCCATTCTTTCAAACAGATAAAACCAATCTGCAAATGCTCCATTTCTTTTAATTGGATTTATGTTCTCCCTTTGAGTGTTTGCCTTTCGCTTTTCCTGACCCACTGGAAAAATTAGGAGCCAAGTATATGGGCCTAAACAAGCTTTGTATGAAAGGTAGAAAATACTGTTCAACACCCAACCTCCTGAATCTGGATAGCTTTTAGACAACATGACTTCAGAGCAACGTAAGCAGAAAGACAGGTCCTATGAAAAGGTATTAATGCAAAATTATCCTGACATTTTTCTTCCAAAAACTGACTTGGCCTAGTGAAGTGCTATCAAACTCAAATAGAAGCAAGGGTACTACACAGTATATGAGGATTTCTGAAGCCTTATATTGACTTGAAAAAAAGCACATATTACAATCATGCGTATTCTCTTGTATCTTTATTTATTATAAAAATGTTTCCCAAATACATAGTAAAGTACTCTCTCGTCTCACTGGGAATGTTTCAAAATGTACCAGTTCCTGTATGTTTGACACCTCTGGTCTCATGAAAAACTTATTACATGTATAGCTCAATTCTCCTTCTTCTTATTTGCTAGCTATATGGCAAGGAATAAGTCATTTAGCCTCAGTTTCTCCATCTGTAAAAAGGGGACAATACTATCTGTAGTATTTACTAAACAGGGTTGCTGAGAGGCTCAACATGTGGAAATGCAGAAAAAGTATTTTGAAAAATTTAATGGACTCTATGAATGCCCATTATTATTATTTCAGGATCTATAATTTCAACATGAGAACATCATCCACTGAAACAGGTTAGAGGCCTTGTATACAATTATCAGAGACCACCTAGTCCAAATCTTCTATTTAGCAGTCAAGGTCACTGCAGCTCAAGGAAATTAAATAATGCCAAAGTCACACAGGTGGGAAATTTCAGAGACAAAACTTAAACTCAGGGTCACTGAATCCTAGATCCATTGCTCTTTCTAAGGCCTTCATGAGTTGTTTGGTTAAAAGGAAAAAGACAACACATCATAATACCAGCAACAATGACAATGATAAAATCAAATTAAAACAAACACATCATCTGTCCAACCTCCTTATTTAAAGCATCCAAAAAGAGACAAGCTGGGCCTCAGATGATGGACCCAGTCTTTTCACCCTAACTTAAAGCATTTCAGCTTAATAGGATGTAAGGCAGGAAAAAAAAAAAGATTTAGAATTTGAAAGGGTATTGATTATCTAGTCAAATTGATTCATGACATAGATAAGGAAATTGAAATCCAGGGAATTGAAGTGACTTCCCCAAAGTTATGGGGAAAATAAGTAGGGGCGGAGCCAAGATGGCGGAGTAGAAAGACGCACATACACATAGCTCTGAACCCACAACCCATAGAATGGCTACAGGGAAGTAACTCACGGCGAATTCCGCACCCAGAGGCCACGGAATATTGGAGCGAGGGAGATTTCTGTTCCAGAGAGACCTGCAAACCTCTCGCCGGGGGGTCCTTCGCGCTGCGGACTGGGCGCCGGGACTGGGAGCTGAGCGCAGCCCTGCCGCGGCCGCGGCACCGAGAGGAAAAGATCCGAGCAGGCTTCACAGACAGGATCTCCAGCGGCCACACGGGTCCCTCCACCCACAGAGGGATCTGCAAACCTCTCGCAAAAGGTCCGTCGCGCTGCAGACACAAAGATCAGCCGAGACCTGCTGCGGCCACGGCTGCGGCACCGAGAGAAACAGATCCGAGCAGGCTTCAGGGACGGGATCTCCAGCGGCCGCACAAGTCCCTCCACCCACAGGTGACAGGGGTGGGTGAGAGAGTCTCTTTGGCGGGTCGAGAG
Source organism: Notamacropus eugenii (assembly GCF_028372415.1). NCBI lineage: Eukaryota > Metazoa > Chordata > Mammalia > Diprotodontia > Macropodidae > Notamacropus > Notamacropus eugenii. The sequence goes on from NC_092872.1 coordinate 552,346,861, forward strand.
GGGAGTGGGGTGCCCCCATAATTCAGGCCCCCCCCGGGAGGTAGAAGCTGAGAGGCGGCTGCAGACAGGGGCTCCCCAAGCGGGCGGGAGCCTGAATCCATTGCGGAAGGTCTGCGCATAAACCCCCTGAAGGAACTGAGCCTGAGAGGTGGCCCTGCCCCGATCTCAGCACCAGATCATAATCTCATACTGAATAGCAGCCCTGCCCCCGCCAAAAGCCCTGAGGCTGGAAGCAGCATTTGAATCTCAGACCACAAACACGGGCTGGGAGGATCAGGAGGTGAGGTGGGTGTGAGGAAAATATTCAGAGGTCAAGTCACTGGCTGGGAAAATGCCCAGAAAAGGGAAAAGAAATAAGACTATAGAAGGTTACTTTCTAGGCGAACAGGCATTTCCTCCCTTCCTTTCTGATGAGGAAGAACAATGCTTACCATCAGGCAAAGACACAGAAATCAAGGCTTCTGTGTCCCAGCCCACCCAATGGGCTCAGGCCATGGAAGAGCTCAAAAAGAATTTTGAAAATCAAGTTAGAGAGGTAGAGGAAAAGCTGGGAAGAGAAATGAGAGACATGAAGTCAAAGCATGAACAGCAGATCAGCTCCCTGCTAAGGGAGACCCAAAAAAATGTTGAAGAAATTACCACCTTAAAAACTAGCCTAACTCAATTGGCAAAAGAGGTTCAAAAAGCCAATGAAGAGAAGAATGCTTTCAAAAGCAGAATTAGCCAAATGGAAAAGGAGATTCAAAAGCTCACTGAAGAAAACAGTTCTCTCAAAATTAGAATGGCACAGATGGAGGCTAATGACTTTATGCAAAACCAAGAAATCACAGAACAAAGAGAGAAGAATGGAAAAATGGAAGATAATGTGAAATATCTCATTGGAAAAACAACAGACCTGGAAAATAGATCCAGGAGAGACAATTTAAAAATTATGGGACTACCTGAAAGCCATGATCAAAAGAAGAGCCTAGACATCATCCTTCATGAAATTATTAAGGAAAACTGCCCTGAGATTCTAGAACCAGAGGGCAAAATAAATATTCAAGGAATCCACAGAACACCGCCTGAAAGAGATCCAAAAAGAGAAACTCCTAGGAACATTGTGGCCAAATTCCAGAGTTCCCAGGTCAAGGAGAAAATACTGCAGGCAGCTAGAAAGAAACAATTCAAGTATTGTGGAAATACAATCAGGATAACACAAGATCTAGCAGCTTCTACATGAAGTGATTGAAGGGGGTGAAATATGATATTCCAGAAGTCAAAGGAACTAGGACTAAAATCAAGAGTCACCTACCCAGCAAAACTGAGTATAATACTTCAGGGGAAAAAATGGTCTTTCAATGAAATAGAGGATTTTCAAGTATTCTTGATGAAAAGACCAGAGCTGAAAAGAAAATTTGACTTTCAAACACAAGAATGAAGAGAACCATGAAAAGGTGAACAGCAAAGTGAAGTCATAAGGGACTTACTAAAGCTGAACTGTTTACATTCCTACATGGAAAGACAATATTTGTAACTCTTGAAACATTTCAGTATCTGGGTACTGGGTGGGATTACACATGCACACACGCTCACATACATAGAGACAGAGTGCACAGAGTGAATTGAATAGGTTGGGATCATATCTTTAAAACAAAATGAAATCAAGCAGTGAGAGAGAAATATATTGGGAAGAGAAAGGGAGAAATTGAATGGGGCAAATTATCTCTCATAAAAGAGGCACTCAAAAGACTCATTAGTGGAGGGATAAAGAGGGGAGGTGAGAGAAAAACATGAAGTCTACTCTCATCACATTCCACTAAAGAAAAGAATAAAGTGCACACTCATTTCGGTAGGAAAACCTATCTCACAATACAGGAAAGTGGGGGATAAGGGGACAAGCAGGGTGGGGGGGATGATAGAAGGCAGGGCATGAGGAGGAGAGTGCAATTCGAGGTCGACACTCATGGGGAGGGATAGGATCAAAAGAGAATAGAAGTAATGGGGGACAGGATAGGATGGAGGGAAATATAGTTAGTCCTATACAACACAACTATTATGGAAGTCATTTGCAAAACTACACAGATATGGCCTATATTGAATTGCTTGCCTTCCAAAGGGAAGGGGTGGGGAGGGAGGGAGGAAGAGAAGTTGGAACTCAAAGTGTTAGGATCAACTGTCGAGTAATGTGCTTGCCACTAGGAAATAAGAAAAACAGGTAAAGGGGTATAGAAAGCTATCTGCCCCTACAGGACAAAAGAGAAGGTGGAGACAAGGGCAGAGAGAGATGATAGAAGAGAGAGCAGATTGGTCATAGGGGCAATTAGAATGCTTGGTGTTTGGGGGGGGAGGGGATAAAAGGGGAGAAAATTTGTAACCCAAAATTTTGTGAAAATGAATGTTAAAAGTTAAATAAATAAATTTAATAAAATAAAAAAAAAAAAAAAAGAAAATAAGTGATAGAGCTGAAATTTGAACCTTGAAGATCTGACTCAAAATATAATATTCTTTTCCTTATGCCACATGGTCAGAGTTTTCATCCTTGCTGTCTAGACAAACTTTGGCAAACCAAGGTCACCTCCTGGGCATGATAAAGCATTGGAAGGGGGCTATAACAGTATAACAGCTTGGTCGAAAACAGTATTTTTCTAATGTTCATAAATCTGTAGGATGTTTACAATGAAGGAACCACTGAAATCCGTTGGAGTTCGTTTCATTTTTTTTTGTTTTTAATGGTCATTTTTTCCCCTTAGAATTGTTTTTACCAAATTTACAAAGCAGCAGAGGCATTGGACTAGAATCTCAGATTCTCTTTTGTAGGTCATGCAGACTCATGTTATACATTCTGGGTGTGTTAGGTTTTATTGATTTGTATGTTCATATTCTCACTTTATCCAAATGTTTGCAATGAAAGTAGTTGCAAAGTCTTCTGCCTCCCAAACTTAGGTTATGAACAAGGACCTTGTACAGAAAGAAGGGCTGCTCATCCTTGTCAGTCATCCTTGTCAAAGTCATCCTTTTGCATATGTCCTTGACCTTGACCCCTCCAGTACATTGAATCCTCAGTAAACTATATGCCTCTTTCTCGAATTCTTATCCTCTCACTATCTACAGATTCCTTTCCTACTTGCTTTAAGTGTACCTTATTTTATGCATTTTTAAACACAAGTAACAATAAAAATTAATAGCAAAAATCAAAAACCCATCCCTAGGCCCTATCACTCCTTCAAGTTATTAGCTTATATCTCTTCTTTGCTTTCTATCCAAACTTCTATCTGGGCAAATCATTTAAATTCTCTGTGCCTTAGTTTCCTCATTTGTAAAATGGGAGGATAAAGCTTCATCTCCTCTGAGGTCCTTTCTGGCACAAGACCTATAGCCTAGAAAAAGCTGTGCATTCATTGTCTCTACTTCCTCCCTCCTTGTCCTCCCCTACCCCCACCATGTGCAATTTAGGCTCTGAACTACTAATTTTATGAGACTGACTTCTCTAGTTATCTAATTGCCAAACTGAATGACATTGGCCCAGTCCTTATTTTTTTCAACCTCTCTGCTTTGCTTGACATCGGTGATTGTCTTCTACTCCTGCGTATTTTCTCCTCTTTTAATTTTTGTGCTGTTTTTTCCCTTCTTGATTAATCACTCATTCTCACTCTTGTTTGTTCACTTTGCCTCCATAATCACTTTCTCAAGAGTAGATGCTCCCTAGAGTTCTACCCTGGGGCCTCTTATTTTCTTCATCTACACTTTTTCCTAGTGACCTCATTTTCTCTCAGATGTTTAACAGCTGACTCACATCTCCATATACAGCCCCAATCTCTCCTCTAAATTTCAGTCACCTATTACAAATTGCCAGAGACACATTAGACTCGACCTGTCCAAAACAGCTGTATAAATCTATCCATTTTCCAGATCTCCATATTTCTATCAAAGAAGCACCATTCTTGCATTCTGTTAGATTTGTAACATTGGCATTATTCTTGACATTTCATTCTCCCTAACCCCACCTCATTAGCCAGATTTTACTATTTCCATTTGCACAACATTTTTTTTTGCATTGTTATGTCTCTTTTTCTTTACTTACATAATTCTTGCCATGGTGTAGGTTCTCATCACCTCTCACTTCCACTATTACAACCTCCTAATTATTCTAATCATGCCACCCATATTTCACCACTCCAGTAAACCCTCCACACAGCTGCCAAAGTGATTGTCCTTTGGCATGGATCTGACCATGCCATTCTCCTGCCAATATTCTCCAGTAGCTCCATATTGTCTCAAAATAAATTATTTTCTTTATTTACTTTGTAAATCCATCCAGAATCTAGCTCCAAACTATCTTTCTAGCCTGTCTGCCCCTTCACACATCACACAATATAAACAAGTTGCTTTCTGTCTGGTCTTCATTCGTGATTCCCCATATTTCATCTCTGTACCTTTGTAATAGATACTTCCCTTTATTCTAATGACATACCTCTTCATCCCCTATTTCGTGGAATGCCTCTCTTTCTTCAAGATGCAGGATAAGCATCACTGTCAGCATCAAATTTTTCTTGGTTCCCCCACTACTAGAGCCATCCCTTCCAAACTAATTTTTATTCAATTACTTTGTCCATATCCTACTTCCCACATTTTGTCATAATCAAATCAATGCTACCAATGATTCTGGTAAGGACATGTCATTGCTTTACTTGCCATACTTGTGACTTGCTAGACTAAAACACACTTCTCTAGCCACTGCTCCCCTGTAGGTATTGCTTTCCCTCAAGATCCAGAAGGCAGAGTCTTTTTTTTTTGCATCTTTAGGTTCAGCACAGCACTGGACATACTAAGCACATGGACTGATTTTTCCTTGTAACTTCTTCATGAGTGGGTTTTCATTCTTTCATTCATTTATTCATTCATCAGTTAATCATCAATCAACCACATTCATTAAACAGTGCTGTAAGGATCACAGTACATCTATCCTTCAGACAAGTAGATTGAGGCTGCGAGGAGAAGAACAGAAACTTGATGAAGTCAAAAAGTAATGTTTTCTAGGCAGGATTTGAATATACTTTTCTTGAGTTGTGAAGTGTTCTGCTTCAATACATTGCCTCTCAGATGAAGCTGAGTTGAAATAAGGAGTTCATAGAATGGCAAGTTGAAGCTTCTGAATGAGACTGAAGTAAAATAAAATGGTATTGAAAAGTAATTTATATTCAGACAGAATTCCTCCATGTAAAAACAGAATCACAAAATTTCAGAACCGGGAGAGTTCTCAAAAGCCATGGAAGCATTTTTTTTAGCTGTATACAGGTACTGTATACAGTACCTCAAACAATATCACACCAACAAGCCCTTTAGGTCTTGTTTGAAAACCTCCAGTGAAGGGAGACTACACTGACCACTAAGAGTCCATTTGAACAGCTCTGATTATTAAAACTTTTTTTTTCCTTCTGTGAAGGCAATCTTGGGCAAACCACTTAATCCTTCTTGCTTTACTTACCTAAGCTAAAAAATGAGAATGGTTAGAATTGGTGACCTCTCATGACCCCAACAACTCTGAATCTATGACAATCATCCCCGCATGGGTATCTAAATACTTCCCAGCCTAGTTAGGTATGCTGAAGCCTACACCCTACCAGCAAAGATTCTGAGAATGTTAGCCACTTGAAAGAACAGAGGATCTTCCAAAGAACCTCATGTCCTAGTGAGGATTAGTGGACTGATGAGTATAGAGACCAAACCAAGACAACATCAGCTGAAATTTAAACAAAATGAGTTGGGGATGATTAACCTGAAGGAGAGACATTGGAGGCATGCTAGCTACCTTTAAGTATTTAGAAGGGTGGAAAGGAGGCTACGCGGAACTTTCCTTATGATGTTTGGTAACAAGTGGCTTGATAAAAGAAAAGCTAGCTCAGGGATCAGAGGGCTTTACCTGAAATCTTGGCTCTCATTTGTTACCTCTGTAACCTTAGGCAAGATCCAGGGCATTTTGCCCAGAGATAGGTGCTCAACATGTTGAACTGACTAGCTGTTAATGATTGGTTACAACTGCTCACTATGGCGATTCATCCTTTTATAGCATTTTTTTTAGAACATCCTCAAGTCTGTTAAAGTGTCTACTGGAATCACAGTGCCAAGCACGCACCAAATACTGAATAAGTGTTTATTGATAACAAAGGATGTACTGAATGGGATCTTGTTCTGAAATCAAGCAGTAACATTAAATGGACTCTAAATCCTTTCCATCTGGTCCTAGGAAACCTTCTGCAACATTATCTTTACTTGTTCTCTGAATTAAACACCAGAAGTTTCTGTTCTACCTTTCATATGCCTCTTAGTAATGATGGGTAGGAGAAAATGCCAAGATGAAACTCAGCTTCCTTAAATAGCATGTTCATAAAGTCTTATCTCAAGTCTACAACTTAAGGAGGCTCCCCAGTGCTTACTACATCGAATTTCAAGTGCCTGGCTTTTGAGTGTTTCCATAATCAATTCTCACCCTACCTCTCAAATATTATTGCCAATGTGATTCAGTGTTGCAGTCCTGCTATAGGGTCAGACTATTCTCACTTTCTCACCCTTTCATTTCTAGCATCTATACTTAATCCTAGTTTTTTGATATCATAGATTTAAAGTTAGATGGACTTTAGCTATAAAGTATATATAGTGCCAGGGAGACTCATCTTCCTGAATTCAAATCTGGGCATAGACACTTACTAGCTATATAATTCTGGGCAAGTTATTTAACTCAATTTGCCTCATTTTCCTTATCTATAAAATGAACTGGAGAAAGTGAGACTGAGATGTGAGAATGTCTTGTCCAAGTTCATATTATATAGCAAAGAGACAGAGCCAAGATTCAAACACAAGTTCTCTCACTTCTAAATCGTCACCATTCCACCTGCTGCTTTTTATATCATGTTGATGCCCTACCTCTAGAATGCCTTCTTATCCCTCCCTATGAATCTAAACACTACCTGTACTCAAAGGCCCAGCATACCTTCCTACCTCATCTATGACTGCCATACCTAACCATTCCAACCTACATGATGATCATTTATTCAACATGTATTAATCATCTATTATATGCAAGGTAGTGTTCAAACCTCTGTGTGAGATATAAAGAAAAATAAAACACATAGATGTGCCCTTTCATTGAATGCTCCTAAAGTACAAGTCCTCCAACTATACTGTTCTATGCACTGTTTAACCCTTTATTAGTCTGGTCTCACCAGTTGGACCATGTTTCTTGAGGGTAAGGACCATGTCATATGTGCTTCTTCTCTATCTTTCACATGACCTTTCACAGTGTCTGGCACATAACTGGTATTCAATAAATCCTTGCTGAATGATGGCTTTAAATGAAAATCAGTGGGGAGGCAGCCTAATGTTAGCAGATGGTATAAAACTTGAAGTTTGGCCTCTGGCATTTTGTAACTAGGTAACTCATAGCAGATAAATTAACTTCCCTGAACCTTAGTTTCTTCACCAATAAAAAGGGGATGGTAATACCCGGAGTGCCTAATTCAAGAGTGTCACCATAAGTGCAAAAGGGATAGTGCAGATAAAAGGCACTTTAAAGGGGGGCGGCGGAAGTGGCTCTCTTTTTGTCCATTTTATTTAGTCATTTTTCAGTCATAACTGAGCCCAACTGGGATTTTCTTGACAAAGATACACAAGCTCTCTGCCATTCCTTCTCCAGCTTATTTTATGGTTGAGGAAACTGAGGCAAACAGGGTCACATAGTAGTAAGTGTCTGAAACCAGATTTGAACTCCAAAAGATGAGTTTTTTCTGACTCTGGGCCTGACACTAAAACTACCATGCCACCTAGCTTTGACAGAATGATCAAACAATTTTGGCTTTAGATAGAAAAAAAAAAGTCTTTTAAAAGTAATTTTATAAGACTTATTTCCACTACTAGGGTACTACTACTACTAATATTTTTTCCTTGGAATTGTTTTATTTGCAAAACAGATCTATGATTCCAGTGACGTAGGGGTCTTCCAATGAGGAATTCTCTCTATTCATAGATTTTGGTACCCTCTCTTCAACTTACAGTATTATAGACTAACATGGGTTCCTGAAAGGCTAAATAATATGCCCAGCGTCACAAAACCAGCGCATGTTAGAGGTGGGGCTTGAACATAGATCTCTCTGACTCTAAGACCAGTTCTCTATATACTTTGTCATATACACATTGTCATAATGAAATAGTTTTTGGTAAAATAATAACTCTTATTAGTGCAATGTTGTATACTTCTGTACCACTGTAATGTTCACACTTGCCTGATACAGCAAATCTTTGGAATATGAAGGGCAAGTTATGATTTTACCAAAGAGAAAGCTTTGGCCCAGAAGGTAAAGGTACTTGGCCCAAGTTATATAGCAAATAAGCTGGACCTGAACTCAGGTCTTTTGACTCTAAAACCAGTGTTCTATTATACAACACTTTCCCTTTCTACGTGGTTTCTTGACTCAGAAGGAAAGTGATACAGGAAGTCATTTAACTGAAGCCTTGAACTGTGTAATATAAAGAATGTAGATATAGGTATGACCTTAAGTAACATCTTGGTTTTCCTACTTATTACCTGTTCAACCTTAGGCAAATTACTTCCTTTCTCTAAGTGTTACTTTCCTTTTCTAGACATGGAAGAGCTAGACCTATTTGACCTTAAAATCCTTTCCAAATGTGACATTCTGGATAGTTAGTTAGTCCATGTGTATAAGCCAGATTTCTCCTCCCCCACCAAAAAACACAATCTGGGTTAGGGGTTGTGCATTTGTTTTTCTTTTAATGCTAATAATTTTAGAAATTAAACTTCTATCAGTAATGACTGCTTTTTATAGAGGTGATGCCAAGAAGGTCATCCATATTAAGACTATTTGACCAAGCTTACCAATGGTAAACTAATGTTAATCTAATAATGACCATCTGGATTGCAGATGCAGTGTCCAGATTGTTTGTTTTGTCCACCATGTGAGTTATCTTACCCTGGGAAAAAGAAACACACACACACACACACACACACACACACACACACACACACACACACTAAAAACAGTTAAACACAACAAAACAATGTGTCATGTCTGTCTTACTCAAAGGTACAAGCTTTTTTCCAATTTGTCTCCATGAGATTACTGGTGGCAAGGTCATTCAGTTCTCCCTCCCAATTTCTGTCCAGTTGACAGCTGTTGAAATGTTTTAGAAAATAACTAGATGGGGAAACAGGCTTCAGAAAAGACAGCCACACGGAGGTTTTCTGCAGTTTGTTTCTCTTTTACAGTCACTAGCAGTTAGAGAAGACAATACCTATTTATTAGTTGAATAACAATCCTTTTCCTGGTTCACTTTGCTAAATAGATGATGGAGGTCTTAGGGTGTTTGTCTCTTAGGCTCCCACGCTGTGAAACTCCCTTTCTTTTGTCTCTAAGAATAAGCAAATCACTGGAAGACCTAAAATCTCTCTTTAGGATTAAAAAAAAAATGAGCTGGTTCAATTCGGCTTTTAATTAGGGCTTTTTTTTTTGTCTCTGCCTTGAATTGGTGTGTGTGAGTGTTTTGTTTTTTTCATTTGGACCATTGGAGGACTGACTCTACTTGCAGGTTTTTGTTGACTTTCTCTTGGTTTCACCATGATGGACCTGCCAAGGAGCAGCAGCAGGGCTTTCCGGGATGGCACCACTACCAATGGAGCACAGAAAGGCAAATGTTTTCTCAAGAAAAATGGCAGTCATTCATCAAATCCACTGTAGCAATTTTCCAACACAATCTTGCAGATTTTATACCTATTCATAAAATATGTGTCAGGAAAGCAAACAACAATACATTTGTATAATGTCTCAAAAGGGAAGCACAAGCCAGATCATTTTATTTCTGGGAGAATTTATTTGTTAATTTACAACCATAGAAGGCCACACTACACTGTCAATAGCCCCAAATGGGAATTGACAGAGTTACTTAGCTATTAATTAAGGAATCATGGAAATCTCTGAGTTAGACATGACCTCAGAGGACAGCTACATTATTTTGCACCTTGGTATCCTGAGTATCTAGCACTATGCTTTGCACATAGTCAATGAATTATATATCAAACGTTAATCAGCTTGGATTGTACTCAAAGTGCCTTGACTATACTCATTTCATACCTTCTGACACATAAGAACTCTGCATATCCCTTTATAATTGTGTATGATCTTTCTCTTTCCATAAAATCTCCTCCAAGAGAAAATGCAGCAGTGACCCTTTAATACTCACAGTCTCTCTTTGGTCTGTATATTCTGGCAAACCTGAAGATTTCCTTCTGGCAAGTAGAACTTCATGTCCCGGAGTACATTTCTCTTTGGCTAAGAAATGCCTAAGATTGCACTAGAATAGTTGAAACATATTTATCAGGGACCTTAAACCAACTAGTTAAACTCAGTTCTAATTATGAATCCTGTTTAAGATATTCCTAACAAGCATTTATCCAGCCTCTAATTAAGTAGGAATGGAACAAGGAAAGGATTATTCCTAGAACCTAATCCTAGAAGTCTACATGGAATATAAGACAGTTGAGTTGGGCCTGAAAGGGTGAAAAGAAGACTTCCCCAAATCTGGGACCATGCTAATTTTTTTTCCTAGCCTCCTTTTCTAACTTCATCTCATATTTCTTCACTAACTTTATGCTTAACTCCCTAGATGAAGTGGACTCCCAAACACATAGTCTGGCTTTCTTACTTTTTTTTTTTAATTGGAGCCTCAGTTTTATCAATGTAGAAAGTTACTAGTGAAAAACTTCCTGTAGTAAAGCAAAGGGGCATCTTCTCTTAAATTTATAGTCTCAGAAAGTTCCCTAGTGGTTAAGTGACATGCCCAAAGTCCAACAGCCATAAAGCGGCAGAGGTGAGACCAGGTTATCCTGATTCTGACATGAGTTCTCTATTGACTATTCCCCATTGTTTCTTGTTGAATTCTTGCCCATCCTTTAAAGACTAAGCCAGTGCTCACCTCTTTCTCTATTGCCTTTTCTGGTCCCCACCAGTCATCCCCAAGAATGTGAAGCGATTGTTTTCCCATTGTCTCTCTTCACCTAAGTCACTTACACAAATGTTCGATAAACACTGAGTATCAACAGAGTGCAAGTCACTACACAAATTGGTTTGGGGGATTTTCCTTCTCAGACCTAATTTTCATCTGTTTTTATTTCTCTAAGGCACCTATCCTGTGTTATATTACCACTCTGTATTTGGAGTCTTTTATCCCTACCAGACTATAAGTTCCCTGGGTACAGGAGGCATTTGAATCTTTCTAGAACTGAACCACCTTCAGGCAGGGCTTTGGCTTTGTATCACTAGACCGTAGAATGATTCCTGGAACCTAAATAGGTGTTTAATTTAATATTTGATAATTTCTTGATTGATTTCTATTCCCAGAACCAAGTACTAGATCATGTCTACAGGGGTAAATGACATGTTTATAATATCTTATTTCATTTTACCTTTATTCTGTTTCCCACTACCTCCTCCAGAGACCATGTTTTATTCCTGCTAATGAAGGCCCCTAGGCACTATTGTTGTGATTCTAGATTTAAAATATCACTATTCTTTCTGTCAATTTCAAATAATAGTTCATTGTCACCAAAAATCTATACCCCTGATTTGAAATGACTTTGCTTCAGAAGTGACCAAGTTTTGATTAATACTAAAGAAAGAAAGCAACTTTTAATGAGAATGGTATATTTTTCTTTAGAAAACTACCTATAGGTAGGCTTAATACCCTATTTGGAACTCAATCAGTTGTGTGGAGAAAAGTGTTGAATGATAAATCAACAGACCTACTATGTTCAAATCTTGACTTTCTACCTATGAGGTGAACGACCTTGGGCAAGTAACTTAAACTCTGGACAGCAGTTTTCATTTCTGTAATGTAAGAGAGAGGCTAAATGATCTCCAAAATCCCTTATACTCCATATTCTATTTAATCAGTCTTTGGGTCATTAAAGAATCTCTAGTACAATCCTTATCTGGTCAAGAATTTTTTTTTTTCTGCAATATCCCCCAACAAGTAATTATACAGTTTCTTATTGAAGACTTTCACTGAGGTCTAACTCCCAAGCAGAGTTATGAGCTTCTCCATGTGTGGCTTTGCTAGCAACTGGGCAGTGACCAACAGAACCTACCCCCCACCCCACCCCAACCCTCCCAGTGTCATTGAAATGGAGAAGGAGGTAGTTCTACAAGGCAGTGACAGAAAAAGACCCAAAGCTATGAGTTTATGATTCAGATCTATGTATCTATCCACACTCACACACACACACACACACACACACACACACACACACACACACACACAGGAGTGAGGAGGTGGCAAACATAACCTCAGGTAATGAGAAATTCAGTCAAACTGATTGTGAAGTTTCTGAGACAGAGTAGCAGGAAATGAGGTATAGGAGAGGGAAAACATGCAGCTGTCTCCCACACAACGATGAAAGCTTTGGTACAGACTAGGAACCAACTAAAGGCAGACCTAGCAGAGTTGGCTTCACCTTCAGAGACATCAGAAGCTGTGATGTGTGGGTGTGCAGATTGAGGTAACTCAGCCAGTATACTTATCTGCCCTCCCCCCAGTCACCGCCCCCGAAATAAAGGTGCTATTGTCAGAATTCAACCCTGTGCTTTTCGCAATGCAGAGACTGAGTCACTGATAGCACTGAATTGGTTAAAGAATAGAAAAATCTTCTTGAAGTAGTGAATTCAACTTAAAAAAGAAAAAAATTCACTGCCTTTTCTCCTCTCCATTCTTACCACTCAAAAACTACACTTCTATAGAGGGAAAAAGGGAGTGAAACATGTTTGCTTTTATTATTTGGGATGTGTGTCCTTCCCACCAATATATTTTATGACCTACTTGGCCCAGTTTACTTGAAGTCCATCATTTGTGTTCAGGCCTGCATAAGCACTGGCTCACATACGCAGCCTCAGACAAATCCTAAGTATGTGACCTTTGGCAAGCCATTACCCATCTCTAGTTCTCAGTTTTCCCATCTTTAAAATGAACATAATAAACTCTGTCCTTACTACCCCTTAGGACTTTTGGGAGTGCCCAGTGAGATTCCAGATGTGAAAAGTCTTTGAAATGTCTCACTTGTAAGGAGGTGATATGGTGCCATGGTAGGATCCCTGAACTTGTCTCATGACTTTTCATCAAAGCTTCTCCTCCTTCTGTCACTTTGTGAACCTAAACAAGAAGTTTACTGGTTCTGGTCTTGACTTTAGTTTTGTAGTCTTTAAAATGATAAGGTAGGACTATATTAAGACTTTTTAGCTTTTTTGGGTCATGGCCTCCTTTGGTCATCTGGTAAAACCTATGGATTCCGTATCAGTTATTTTTTTCTAAATGCATATATGCATATGTATGTATATATGTATACACACACACACACACACACACACACACACACATATATATTTAAATTTATTTATTTAAGTTTTCAACATTCATTTCCACAAAATTTTGGGTTCCAAATTTTCTCCCCATTTCTCCCCTTCCCCCACCCCAAAACACTGAGCATTCTAATTACCCCTATCACCAATCTGCCCTCTCTTCTAACATCCCTCCCTTCCCTTATCCCCATCTTCCCTTTTGTCCTGTAGGGCAAGATAACTTTCTATACCCCATTACCTATATTTCTTATTACCTAGTTGCAAGAACAATACTCAACAGTTTTTCCTAAAACTTTGAGTTTCAACTTCTCTTCCTCCCTCCCTCCCCACCCATTCCCTTTGGGAAGGCAAGCAATTCAATATAGGCCATATCTGTGTAGTTTTGCAAATGACTTTCATAATAGACATGTTGTGTAAGACTAACTATATTTTCCTCCATCCTACCCTGCCCCCCATTTCTTCTGCTCTCTCTTTTGACCCTGTCCCTCCCCAAGAGTGCTGACTTCTAATTACTCCCTCCTCCCATTGCCCTTCTTTCCATCATCCCCCCTACCCTGCTTATCCGCTTCTCCCCCACTTTCCTGTATTGTAAGATAGGTTTTCATACCAAAATGAGTGTGCATTTTATTCCTTCCTTTAGTTGAATGTGATGAGAGAAAGCTTCATGGTTTTTCCTCTCACTTCCCCATTTTTCCCTCCACTGAAAAGTGATTTACTTGCCTCTTTTATGAGAGATAATTTGCTACATTACATTTCTTCCTTTCTCCTCCCAATATATTTCTCTCGCACCTTAATTTCATCTTTTTTAAGATATGATTCCATCCTATTCAATTCACCCTGTGCTCTCTGTCTCTGTCTGTCTCTCTCTCTGTGTATGTATGTATATGTGTGTGTACATGTGTGTGTGCATGTGTGTGTGTAATCCCACCAAGTACCCAGGTACTGAAAAAAGTTTTCAAGAGTTACAAATATTGTCTTTCCATGTAGGAATGTAAATAGTTCAACTTTAGTAGGTCCCTCATGATTTCTCCTTGCTGTTTACCTTTTTTTCATGCTTCTCTTTATTCTTGTGTTTGAAAGTCAAATTTTCTTTTTAGCTCTGGTCTTTTCATCAAGAATGCTTGAAAGTCCTCTATTTCATTAAAAAAAACCATTTTTTCCCCTGAAGTATTATACTCAGTTTTGCTGGGTAGGTGATTCTTGGTTTTAGTCCTAGTTCCTTTGACTTCTGCAATATCATATTCCACGCCCTTTGATCCTTTAATGTAGAAGCTGCTAGATCTTGTGTTGTTCTGATTATATTTCCACAATACTTGAATTGTTTCTTTCTAGCTGCTTGCAATATTTTCTCCTTGACCAGGGAACTCTGGAATTTGGCCACAATGTTCCTAGGAGTTTCTCTTTTCGAATCTCTTTTAGGAGGCAATGGGTGGATTCTTTCAATATTTATTTTGCCCCCTGGTTCTAGAATCTCAGGGCAGTTTTCCTTGAGAATTTCATGAAAGATGATGTCTAGGCTCTTTTTTCGATCATGGCTTTCAGGTAGGCCCATAATTTTTAAATTGTCTCTCCTGGATCTATTATCCAGGGCAGTTGTTTTTCCAATGAGATATTTCAAATTATCTTTCATTTTTTTATTCTTTGGGTTTTGTTTTATGATTTCTTGGTTTCTCATAAAGTCATTAGCCTCCATCTGTTCCATTCTAATTTTTAAAGAACTATTTTCTTCAGTGAGTTTTTGAACCTCTTTTTCCATTTGGCTAATTCTGCTTTTTAAAGCATTCTTCTCCTCGTTGACTTTTTGAACCTCTTTTGCCAATTGAGTTAACCTATTTTTCAAAGTGTTATTTTCTTCAGCATTTTTGAGGGTCTTCTTTAGTAAGGTGTTGATCTGCTTTTCATGATTTTCTTACATCTCTCTTATTTCTCTTCCCAGTTTTTCCTCTACCTTTCTTACTTGATTTTCAAGATCCTTTTTGAGTTCTTCCATGGCCTGAGATCATTGAATATTTATTTTAGATGTTTGGGGTACAGAAGCCTTGACTTTTATGTCTTTCCCTGATGGTAAGCATTGTTCTTCCTCCTCAGAAAGGATGGAAGAAGATATCTGTTCACCAAGAAAGTAACCTTCTATAGTCTTATTTTTTTTTCCCCTTTTTTGGGCATTTTCTCAACCAGTTACTTGACTTTCGGGTCCTTTGTCAAGAGTAGGGTATACTCTGGGAATCTGTAAGATCTCAGTTCCTCCAAGGTGGCACAATCAAGTGTGTACACTGGTCTGGGAGCAGAAAGAGATCTTTGTGCCCAGAATCTTAGCAGTTACCTCTCCACAGACACCTGGTGTTCAGTTCCATCAAATCAGCACTGGGGGCTGATTTTCAGTTAAGCTGTGGGGTCAGGGCCACCATTCAGTTGGAGACAAAGACCAGCTCCCTGAGAGCCTCTACACAGGGCTGAGGTAATATTCAGCTCCTTGGTGCCCCCAGGGGTTTTTATGTTCCAACAATGGATGCAGGTGACTGTATGGGCTGCTGTGTGGCCACTGTGGCCACTGCCTGCTGCTGGAGCTATGGGAAGGCCCTTCTCCTTTCCCGGCCAGCTGAAAAAACCCCATCACTGACCTTTGCTGCCTAAAAGTTGAGGGATCTGCGGACTGCTTCTGCTGGGACTGGAGATTCACTCCTAGTGCAACTGGAGATTCCACTCCCAATGTGTCCTACTCCCAGAGTCATGCAGCGTGGCCAAGGCTGGGCTGGGCTCCACTCTGGGTCTTGTGCAACCCGTGTTTCTCATGGGCCTTTCAGGTCATCTTGGGCTGGAAATCTCCTCCACTCTGTTGTTCTCCACTTCTGCTACTCCAGTATTTTTTGAGAGTCCCTCTCTACGGGTATTTTATGGGTGTTGTGGGGAGAACCTCCGTATGTGTGTCTTTCTACTCCGCCATCTTGGCTCCGCTCCCTATACACATATATATTATGAAAGAAATCAACCATCTTGAAACAGTTATGACAATATGCCATAAATAAAAATATAAAAAAACAAGTTCATAGATCCAATGTTAAGAACCTGTAGTTTAGATTATCTCTAAGGTCCCTTCAAGGTCTAATATTTTGAGAAATGCAAGAGAGCATTAATATAACTATTCACTGTGATAACATCATTTTAATAATGATGATATGACAAGAGAAACAGTATGACTTTGGTGAATCATTAAGTACTATACCTCATACTTTTTTGATTTGGTTACATAACATATAATTACCTGCTCTCACAATCACTTTAAAGTGTGCAATACAAACACTCTCCAACATCAAAGCTCTGTGCTTAGTAGAGGTATGGCTATTCTGCCTTAGGTCCACCCAAGCTTCTTGTAACTCTTCCTGTCCTTAAATCTCATGAGGCTGCCCATGTGGCTGAAAAGAAAAAAAAGAAAAAAGAAAAAAAAAAGAAAATAAAAACATTCAATTTCAGAGAATCTGGGGGGTAAGAAATAGAAGAAAAGAAGAAAATTAAGAGCAAGAGCATTTTATAATTATATGAGCATCTATATGTATATGTATACATAAATATGTATATATCTATCTATCTATCCAACTAATTATCTATGAAGCTATCTATTTATCTGTTGTCAAACACTTGTAAACTCCAAGCATTCTTATCCCAACTCCCACTACAAATGACTAATTGTATCCCCAGTTCTTGTCCACTTTTTCCCCTGAGGGCTCAAAGGAGTACCCTTGAGAGGTCACGAGGTATTGGCTAAAGCCCCAGTGATTGTGCCTCTTCCCCTTTTCTTAAGATTTTCAGTTGAGTAATATCTTATCAGTGAACTCTAGATAGCTTTTTTAGAAAAGGGCTATTTATGAAGGTTGTGTGCCACACAACTGGCACAAAATGCCCCTCCCCCCAAAAATTAGTGATATAGTCTTCCAGAGTCTAGAACAAATGAATTCAAGCTGAGAAAACAGTAAATCACAGCTCCTGATTTCCAGAAGTCCTTTTCTACCATTTATAAGGTGTTAAAAATTTCCTCCTTAAGCACAAAGAATCTTCATCCCCTTTGTCCTTGGCGTCTCATGTAGGCATTGCCTCCAGTTGATCCTGGGGTAACATTCAAAATATCTATGGGAAGATGGGGAAACTAATATCCTCAGGACCCTTTGAAACTGAAAGGTCCACCTCTCATCAAAGAAGAAATGGCCAGCAGTTCTACTGGAAGACAATAATCAGGACAATGTTGCCACTCCTACTGAAAAGGATCTGTTCATCTACTCCTCTATGGTACTACTCACCATACCTTCAAATTTCCAAACCAAAGTAAATCTCCCAACACTAATCCATTCTCCATTCAGCTGTCATATTGATCTTTCTAAAACTCAGATCTGATAATGCCACCTTCTTATTTCACAAATTCTTGTGAATCTCTATTATCTTCAAGATCAAATATAAAGTCCTCTGTGTGGCCTTCAAATTCCTTCTTAATTTTAATCCTTTCCAACCTTTTTGTTGTTCTTTCCCCTTTCTCTCTATTTACTCTGATTCAATGCCGCTGGCCTCCACACAAACCACTCCATATCCTAACTCCAAGAGTTTTCTCTGGCCTGTGATTCTCCCTCTCCTCATCTTCACCTTCTAGCTTTCCTAGCTTCTTTCAAAAGCTTCTTTCAGTTGAAGTTTCATCTTCAGTAAGAAGCCTTTCCCAAACCTCCTTAATCTTAGTGTCTTTTCTCTGAAGCGAGCCCCAGTTTATCCTATGGATCTTTTTTTCACATAGTTGTTTATATATCATCTCTCTCATTAGGCTGGGAACTCCTGGAGAGCAGAAACTGACTTTTGGCTTTTCTGTGTATCCCCAATACTTAGCACAAGTAGCACATAAGCTACTTGAGTAACAAGGACTTTCTTCCCTTTTTCAAAATACTTAATATATATTTTTCATCAATTTATTCAGTCAGTCCATACAATTACTTTAGCAACAGGAGATTTTGAGAAACAGAAGGTACCTTAGACACCACATAGTTTAATGGCCTCATGTCATTAATGAGTAGATGTAGGTATAGAGAGATAAAATTACTTACATGGCAGTGATTAAGTGACCCCAAACCAGGTCTTCTATCTATAATAGTAGAATGACTTTTTACAATACAATAATCTGTATTTATGGACAAAAAAAATTAAATTCCCAAAATGGTAAATGACTTGTCTGGTATTACATACATTGTAAACGGCAATTCTGTGATCATTTTGAATCTGTGCTCTATTAAGGACCACTCTGCCTCTTTTTGAGACTTCCCAAACTGAGCCAATGGAGTTGCTTCTGGGCAAATGGGAGAAGTAAGGCATTCTGGAGCCTGGAGAACTTTTGGATACCCTAAGATACTACAAAGGCACTATTGCCCTAGGAAGATGAACACAAAAACGTGAGAAAGAGAAGGAAAGTAGGAGAATAGCAAAGAAGACAATTTGCCTATTTAAAAAGTATGTAAGTGCTAGACCATAAATGTCCACGCATTTATGAGAAATATTCTGGTCTCTTTTCACCATGTCACATGACTTCTTTGTTCATTCAATATTTAAACAATATTAAGGACCAATTGTGTGCTAGGCACTGAGTCAGGTACTGGAGACACAAAGAAATTAAGAATGCCTTGAACTCAAAGGACACATAATCTATTTGCAAATATATAATAAATTATAAAATTTATTCAGAGTAATTTTAGGGAAGGGGCACTACTAGAGGATAAAGACTGTACAAAATCAGGCCACTGGGCAAAATATAGTCTCAGTGACTTCCATATTTTAACCTTGTTCAACCTTTGGGTACTGTGCTCAGCTGGAGCAGAGCAGAGGGGGAGATCCCCTTTAGACTAATCCCTTAAACTGCAAACTAATCCCACCACCTAACAATGACACTGTAATGGAGAGGAGCTGAGATGACATTTATTCTACCTTCTCATGAAAAATAAAATCTGCATTGTTTTATTTTATATGTACATTGTTCTACTGTTCTCTACAAAAACAGGCTAGAGCTCAGATTTGGTGCCTGCCTCACTTCAACTGCTTGATGCATTGGGTTGCACTCAATTCCTTTTTGTCTTCTTTCCTGAGTTTGCTTTTAATTGACCAGGACAAGGCCTGAACCAGGATTTTTCTTTTAACAAGGCTTCACATAGAAAGTAACATGAATTAAAACTTTGAAGAAAACTGGATTCTAAGAGCTAGAGGTGAGGAAGGAGTGCATTCCAGGCATTTGGGGAAGCCCATGCAAAGATAAGGCAGTAGGAGATTTAGTGCCATGAAAATAGAGGACAATAAATAACCCACATTAGCTTGCACATCTTTTGAGCTGAGGGGGAGCAATGAGAAATCATTGTGGAAGGTTAGGTTGGATACAGCTTGTGTAGTTTTTGAAATACTAAGAGAAGGGTTGTAATTTTAATCTAGAGGCAATTGGGAGCCATTGAAGATTATTGAGAATATGAATGACATGTTCAGGCTTTAACTTTGGGAATATCAAGCCTTGTGGAATATTGCTTGGAGAGGAGAGAGACTAGCGATGGTGAGTTCAACTAGGAGGCTATTATAACAGGTTAGGTGTGAAATGCTGAGTATTTGAACAAGGATGATGTTGACTGTGTTGGTAGAGAGAAGAGAACAATTGTGAGAGATGTAGAATGGACAAGACATGACAGCTGATTAAATGAGAGGAGTGATGGAGAGTGAAGCATTGAGAATGATGAAGATTTTGTGCAGTTGAATGATTAGAAGGTTAATAGGACACTTGACAGAAATCAGGGCTAAGCACTCAGCATTACAATGCTTGTTTCAGTTCTTTGGGATCTCTGGTTTCATCCATGTGGGAGCTCTCTTCACTGATTGGCATCAAAATCTCTTCATTGCCCTGGTACATGGTTTCATGAGTAAGTACCCTACAAACATTTAAGAACCTAGTAACTAGTTCTACAGCAATAAACTGCCCTGAGTTTAGCCAGGTTGCTCCTTCAACAACAGAGAGCAGAGTCCATCATCAAGCTCATTAGTCTTCTGAACTTGTTAGGATCTTCCAGAACTTGTTCTCATGTGAGCACAGTAGCCTTTGATGTAATGAATTATCTTATAAGACTTACTGATATGTAACGACAAACATGGAATTATTGTTCTTCATGGGTTAGTCTGGGGAACCTATTCACTTGTAAAATGTAATGTCTATAGGATAATGCTAGGTGTTTTAAAAACTCATTTTACAAATCCAAAGTTGATCCAACAGCTGTTAGTGAGTTTGAGCTACCTTTATATACAATTCATTTGGGGGCGTCTCATGTTCAAAATGGAAAAAAAAAGACAGACCTGGAAGGAAAAAGACATAAAGTCATTCATTATTCCCTTAGGACAAGTTTGCAATCTCAAATTAGCCAAGAATTTCTAGTCTTTCTGAGAAGGCACCAGAGACTATAGAATTCCAGACATGGAAAAGAATTAAGAGGTCACTTCCTTCCCCATTTTACAGATAAGTAAACTGATTCTTTAGTTATTCTGCTTACTGATGGCAAATATGGTAGGAGAACTAATGTCTCCTTTCTTCTATTTTAGTACTTTACAACATGGTCTTCCATATTTCCTTTCCCCTTTCCCATTACTTATCTTTTTTTTTCTTCCCTTTTCTTTTTCTTTTAAAACTACTGTTTTGACTGAAAGCAACTGCTAGATGTTCCTTATTGTATTGATTCCCTACCCCAAACCCAGTTACAGTGATATCTCTATTTTATCAAAGGTAAATAGCCAAGGAAATCAATGTCATTGAAATAAGAAAAGGATGGGAGGTACAGTCCACTGATATACTTAGCTAGGCTCACCCTGGGAACTCCTAGGAGAGGAGGAATCAAGAAGTCTGTAGACTCATTAGATAGAAAGACATTATTACAAAGATGTGTTTATGAAAGTTCCACAGAGCACATAGTCATTGGCAATGCATTTTACAATCCAACAACTTACAGATTTACAGTGATGTATTTTACAAAAGATCCTTGACAGATAACTGAAATACTGAGGGTTGAGCAAAAACAATTCTTCATAGAGTTATGGGTGTACAGTTCTTCATTGACTGACCCCCAAATAGGATTATGAAAAGTTGAAGAGGACTGACCAGCAGCACTCTACATAACACATATCATACAGTACTTTGCACATGATAGAGGGTTAATGAAAATTTGTTTGGGTGGTTAGCCAGTGTTGTGAGACAAAAAAAAAAAAAAAAAGTAAAGAAGCGATGAAATAAAACTACCAGGAGATGCTGAATATAATAGAAAATGTACAGTATCAGAAGTCAGGTTCAAGTCCCAGCTACTTACTTGCTATATGAACTTAGGGAAATTGTATTCCCTCTCCTAGGCTTACCTGTACAATCTATAACTTAGGGTTGTTTTAAGAATATGGTTTGTGTGTAGCAAACATTAGTATATTTCCTCCTTCCTTTACCCTGATCAGTTCATTCAATGGCTATACTTGGGGCTTAAAATTTGTGGAAATTGGTAGTGGTGGGGAAATAGTCTCAGAAGGTATAGATTTTGGAGTAGTGACAACCAGACAACTTACAGACTTACACTGATTAACTTATTAAACTGGTGAAGCAAGTAGCTTGGTAAAAGAGACAGAATATTGGGGATAGTGGTGAGATAAAATGTAAAATGGAAGAATATGTAAAATGAAAGATAAGAGGAAAAGAAAAAACACAGACATCCTACACTCCTATGAATACTAGAAGATACAAATCTATGATAGGACTTAGACCAGGGTAGAGGGGAGATGCTCTGCTAGAAAAGCCCTTATATCTGAGATAATAATTGACAATGAAGATTTACCTACACCTTTAATACTTTATTCAATATATCTATTTTCTTTTCCTCCTTTTAACACATTTTCTTTTGTAATATTGAAAATGCTAAACTAGTAAGTACAGAGATAGGCGTTGTCACACCCTGGGAGTGGGCAAAATTCTAGATTTTGGGTTTTGAATCTCAAATATGTAGGTAACATATGTACACTGTTTCACTCTCCCAGAGCCAAGCCTACTACATGGTTTCTCAGGGTCCTAGAGGGGTGATCTGAGTATCTTTCTTTTTTATGACTATTGTCTATAGTCCATAATGCCTTTGTTTCTGCCTTTTGGAAGAGACTGTTAAATAGCATCCAACTTGAATTTAACCATTTAATCCATATTAGCATTTACAAAGAGAAAGGTATGTCAAAAATATAAGGAGAACAAACTTATAAACATTGTCCCATTCCTCATACAGCAGAAGGCATGATCTTTCCCAGGCCATCTCAGTTTCTGGAAGTGTAGGTTGATTACTTAGTTAAATTCCTACATACTATACTTGGCCAAACTAAGTTCATGTCCTGATGTGGTTAGAATTCTAGATTTCAGCTTCTGGTGCAGTAGGTCTTAGGGAATTAGTAGTGGGTTGGCTGGCACACAGAGCCAAGTTCTGGACATTTTGAGCGTGCACACACACACACACACACACACACACACACGGTTATGAGACTCTACTCCCTTCATCTAGAACACTGCCTATAAAAAGTGACCCAGAGTACACAAAATATACCTTCCAGACCCCATAAAACCATAAATTGTGGGTCACTCTAATAACCAAGAATAGAACAGAAGAAAGAAAAGATCCATTTGTTAAGGAGAGAGAAAACCCTAATATTTTTTCACTTAGAGAATATTTTAGGTGGCATGTGAATTCAGGTCTTCTTGACTCCTAGTTCAACATGTGGGCAGATGGTGGCACCATGAACACATTGGCCTTGGAATCAGGAAGAACAATCTTCGTAAGTTCAAAATTGGTTTCAGATACTAGCTGTATGACCCTGGGCAAGTCACTTAGCACCAGTTGCCTCAGTTTCCTCAGCTATAGAAAGAAGCAGCAAATTGCTCTAGTACCTTTGCCAAGAAAACCTTAAATGGTGTCATAAAGAGTTGGATATGACTGAACAACAGGTGGCGTTTGAATTCAGGTCTCCCTGGCTCTAAGTTCAATACATTATTCATTACATTAAGCTGCCTGAGTGCTTAATAACTTTTTTAAAACTGAGTTTGTGTATGTATTCCACAAACACTTTTAGAAGATGGTAAATTAAATTGTTTTAATTGATTATTCACAACTGGGAGCGGAAGGAAAAACAAAGGACGAAGTGCTCTCAGAAAATTTGAAGAAGACGAGAACTTTTTTAGCTGGTGGAATTAGGCAACACTTCTCCCCCCTTTCATTTTCTTCATATTAAAAAGCTTTGTGACTTAATTTCCATTTATAGTACCCTAAATCCATCCTAAATACAATCAGCAGTGCAGCATTCAATATGGTAAACTACATTTCTAAGGCTATGCGTGTTACATAGTGGAGGATGAGAATATATTTCCCTTTTCATTCTGAATCCATCCCTGCTCATTGATTTTGGAATGAGACGCTGGTGGCAAGCAATTTAAAGATTACATTCATGTTTACTTCTTTCCACACATTTAACAGATATCTTTTATTTTTTGTTGGTAGATAAATACCTGCAGGTTTTCACACCTGTTTTCCTTTCAGAAATGAGAGGCTGAAGAAAAAAAAATCAGTTTCTTTTACTGACAGGTGGATATTTAGTAAAGTTTCAAGGTAATTAAAACCAGATTCTAAATATTTAAATAAGATGCTTAAAATATGAAAATAAAGTTTATATTCAATAAATTGTTAGGAATTATTCAAAAATATCAAGTGTTTCCCTGACTGATTTCTCTTAATTAAGAATTCCTACCTTTTCAAGGCATATCGTTAAAGTTGATGAGTGCCTAATGTGATCGTTTCAGGGAGTATTTGATGCAACTATTTTCTAAATCTTCAGTTTTCAAAACATACTAACCAACTGTGACAGGTGATGGGGAACATGAGGTTATTTCATAATAAATGCCAATACTTCATTTTGGTTCCACCCTGTCTCTATAGGCTGATTTCATATTTTTCCTGCTTGTGTGTGTGTGTGTGTGTGTGTGTGCATGCACACACTTTGGTCCAGCTAGAGTCATACTGATATACTTACTGTTCTCTAGACATGACATTCCATCTCCCATCTATGTGTCTCTGCATGAGATACATTCAATGCCAGCAATACTCTCTCTCTTTTCACCTTTACTTGTTGGAATCTCTGGCTTCTTTCAAGGCTTAACTCTTGTCTTGTTTTTCTGCATCACTGAAGTTGTTAGGACTCGCCTCCTCAGTAACTGTCCTCCCCTCCTCCCCACCTCCACCATCAGTCTATATTTCTTCTCTTCTCTATGTAGGCATAGCTTTTACTGATTGACTGTAAGCTCCATGAGGCCAAGGACTATTTTGTTGTTGTCCTCTGTATCTACACAACTATATTTGTTACTGCAGCAAAATGCCTGGCACATAGTATGCATTTAATACAAGCTGGTTGAATTAAATTGCATGAAATTGGAAACCAGCAGTTTCTAGGCAGTCTATGATATCCTGAGCCAGGAATAATATCATCTACCACTTTATCTGTTTGATGTTGGTCAAGTCAGGTGATCTAAATGTTAAGCTCTTTCAGATTAAAACTTTTCAGCTCTAACATTCTTTGACTTCATAACAGAAGAATGTTTGTTTTAAAAGCAAGATGCAGAGAGTCCAAGATGGTGGAGTTGAAGAAAGAAGTGTAGTGGAGCTCCCTTTTCCCAAACATAACAACAACAAAATCTCCCCCCAAAAGATCTAGAAAACACGTTGGACCTAAATTCTGATGGGAAAATCCAAGCAAAAACATCACAGTGAATAATGCGTCCAGTACAGGTTTGGATAGGAAGACAGATAGAGAGGATTGTGGACAATGGGAATGGAGTTTGAACAATGGCACTTTCAGTCTCAGATAACTTTAGTTCAGGGTGAGATTATGTATCAGGATAAGTCCCAGACCCATACCAAGGTAAGGTGACCTCAAATGGTGTGGCTATAGAGCTGACAATTGGAAGATCTATCACTCAGTACCCTCTTCTGGATCACAGATCCAGGATTGAATGAGGAAAGGATGTGTGTCCTAAAGTAGTAGGCTGGGTAAAGAGCAATTATGAACCATATCCTCCAGTACACCAAGCAAGAAGCAAGTTCAGAAACAAGTGATAGCATTATGGCATGCACTCCAAGAACAGACTATGGTCTAATTTCCAGTTTCTAGCCAAATCCTAAGTATGCAATGGAATAACCAGGATAGACTGATAAGTGACTGAGTCTAGACCTATCTCAGACCAGGCCAGAAAATTTCAGAACTCATATGGAGGTAGTAGGGGGAGAGATGTGTTTAGACTTTGTCCCTAACTTGACCATTTGGGGAGCAGTGCAATCTTGCACGTTGCAGTTTAAGCTCTCCTTGAGAATTTGGAATAACACAACATTTAGTACATAGTATACTTCTTTGTCCTGACTCCGAATTCAACACATGGGCAGCTGGGTGGCACAATGGAAAATGAACACTGGGTTTGGAATCAGAAAGACTCATCCCAATGCCAAAAAATAAGAGGCTAAGAATAAGCAAATGAATAAAAATCCCACCATAAAAAATATTATGGTCACAGGGACACTTAGGTTACAAATCCAGAAGAAATGAATGACATTAAAACATCTAGAAACAAAGGTTAAAAAGAAAATAGAACTTGGACACAAATACAACTTGAATTCACAAAAATGATGAAGCAACAATTTTTGAAGAGTTTTTTTTTTTTTTGTTAAATGAGAACACTAGAGAAAAAATGAGAAAATTATGGAAAACAGAATTGGAAAATGAATTAACAGTGGTACAAGAGATACAAACTTTGCACAATCAACAAACAACTCCCTGAAAAACAGAATGCACAAATTGAAAACAATGACTTTATGAGACAAAAAACATTTGAACAAAGTCAAAAGATTAAAAAAGATAGAAGAAAATATATGTCTTGTAACAAAACCAAGTGATCTGGAAAATAGGTCAAGGAAAAAAAAAATCGAGTCATCAGAAAAATCTAACTGAAAAAAGGATCTAGACATCATAGTTGAAGCAATCTTAAAAAAAAACTGCTTAAATCTTTTAGATCTACTGGGCAAAGGGAAACTAGAAAGGATACACTGGTCACTACATGAAAGAAACATCAAAATAAAAACTCTTAGGAACAGTACAGCCCAAATCTAGAGGTTCCAGCATAAATTTTAAAAGTACTAAAAATAGCTAGAAAGAAATAAATCATTCAAATAATGAAGAACCACAGTCAGGATAATGCACAATGTAATTGCTACTGTTATGGAGTAGATAACTTGGAATATAATATTTCAAAATGTAAATATTGTAGGCTTATGGCCTACATAATAGCATAACCCTCCCAAAACTAAGTATAATCGTACAAGGGAAAATTATGAATCTTAATGAAATAGAGGACTTTCAAGAATTCTTAAGGAAAAGACAAAATAAATAGCCATTTTGAAGTTCAAACAAAAGAATTAACAGAAAAAAATGATATAGAAAAATAATCATAGCAGCCTAAATTCAGGTAGGCTACTTACATTTTAATACGCATTGTAACATGTGCCTGTGAACCCTCTGATCTTCAGAGGTTATACAGGGATTCTAAGTAGAGAGAAGGACTTGGAATGGTTTTTATTGTGTCTTCATCTTAAAAGAAGACTAGTGCAATGCAAGTCAGTGCAGATTAAGAGAAATTTAACCACGCACATACTCACTGTAATTTCATTGGTCTCTTTCTTAGAACAGACTCTGTTTCAAATGGGCACTTTTGGGGGTTCTTTGGGCTCACCCTTTCCATCCACTTTGCTTTGGTTGCCTGTCCACATTTAAAGCACCATCAGTTGAGTATATATTTAGAAATAATCCCACAACAATGGGATTTTTGGTACCCTAAGTTATTTACTACTACGCTGCCACTACTAGTGGAAGAATAAAATATAAGGGTCAAAAAAAAGGGTCAAAAAAATAAAGATGACTAGAAAGATAAATGAGGATGAACATAACACTTGAGGGGTAAGGGAAAGGATGATTAAGGAAAATTATCTTTCATAGTCAGGACAAAGAAATAGATTGAGGAAGAATAGGGAAAGCAGCTAGCTAGCACTTGAACCTCACTCCCATCTAAACTTATTAAAACAGGGAAGAATATATGAATACACAATTGGGTACAGGAATATATTTCACTGAACAGAGAAATATCAAGGAAAGGGTAGAAAAAAGAGGCAGATTCAGAGGCAATAAAATTAAAGAAGAGATTAATCCTAAACAAAATAAACTCTAATGAAAGATATAGCAAAAAAATATGGCTCTATGGGGTTTTTTTGTACTCTGAGGGGTCACCAATCAACTGAAGTAAGTTTGAGTAAGTTTCAGTGTATAAATGTGATAGAAGACTATTGTACGAAAGGAATTGTTTCAGAAAAAAGTACCCCAAACAAACAAACAAACAAATAAAAACCTTTGAGGACATTTGAACCAGTGCAGAATGAGATGAACAGGGAACCAAAAGAATATTTCATACAATGAAAACAATATGGTAAAGAAAAAAACTTAGAAAAAGTTAGGAACACTAATTAGTGTAATGACCAAAAATGATTCAAATTGACTAATGATGTACCATGTTGCCAACCTACTGACAGAGAGGTGAAAGATTTAGTGTGCAGAATAAAATCTGCATGCGTTGGGGTATTTGGAGATTTTTCTTGTGGACATGGCCAATACAGATTTTTTTTTTTTACTTGACTAACTATATAGGTTTGTTTCAGGATTTTTTTCTCCTCAGTTTGAGAGGGTGGAAACAGGAGGGAGGGAAGACAAATTTTTATTGATTAAAAACTAATTAAAGGCAAAACCCCCAAAAAAACCAAAACAAGACTCAGAAATGCATTTGATAGGTTGTTATACAGTTTACTATAAATAGGTAAATATAGTTAACATCCTCAATGGATATAATGCCCCTGAGATAATTTACTGAGTTTTACTCACATGACAGCAGTTCAAATTCCATTTGTTTTGCAAAATCTACATTAGGTCTGACGGTCTAAATAAATAGTGAAATGCTAAGAAGACACTTTTTTTTTTTAAGGAGTAAAAATGATAATCATCATAAGAGTTCCTATGTCTCTGTCTCTTCAAGGTTTTCTTTTGCTTTTTTAAAAATCATTCATTGACCTACACCATACACCTGAGAAGCAGATGCCACAAATACTTTTATCCTCATTCTATGGATAATGAAACTGAACTTCAGAGGCAGTAAAGCGAATTTCCCAGAGGCACACAGAAAGAATCAGAGCTAATGTCAAAACCCAAGTGGTTTGACTTTACTTGAAAAATCTATAAAAATTTGGGTAGGGCAGATTCTGTCCCAACAGAAAGCATATTATCATAAAAAGTGTTAAGCCTAATAGATTACCTGCATGTGGAAATTCAGGGCTCTGAAATTCCATTGCCTCAGATACTACTTCTGCATGTACCCCAAAATTCAAGAGGTTAGACACATTTGTATATTTTCAACTTCTATTCTTTCTTTCCTCTCCTTAGGAAATTTGAATTGTTCAGTAGGTTCCCAACTTCAGAATAAACACAGTAATATCAGGTTTTATTTATTTTTTCTTAAGGGGGAAGGGGAGAGGGGGAGAGGGGGAGAGGAGAGACAGAGAGAGAGAGAGAGATCCTAACTCCCCTTTAGTCCACATGAATAGGCAATACTGTTTCATAATTTTTATGCCATTTGCCTGTTCCAACAGTCTCTTTTTATTTTTTCCTGTACTAAAAGCACAACAGCCTTTTGAGTTACTATTACTGATCAGATTCATTTAAGCAACACGTGATGGAATACCTTTAGCAAGAACAAGAACAAAATGCAAACACAAAGAGAAGATCTGAGCTGGGAGAATTAGGACATCATGTTACAAAGTGGTAATTCTCTCTGACAGCCTCAGCTGTACCAATCATGACATTGGGCAAATTAGCCAGGCCAGGAGCAAAGAGAAAGGAGAAACAGGTGTGAAGCCAACTTCCTGCCTCTTGGGATAAAGATATGGGCACACTGAAGGGCAGCACACCTGCACTATTGTTTCTAGAGGGAAAGAAAATAGCTTTTAAGTGCAGATACTCTTGAGCCAGGATAAAGACAAGCGACTTCTGTATAATTTGAACATGCTTGCTTTTTTTTCTTTTATGATAGTTTATGTTATATTAACTCTATGAGCAGAAGGTTTTCAGGCTTCATTTAAACATTTAACTTCCGCTTGTTTTTAAGTGGGAGAGAGGAAAGGAGACTGCATGGAAATCTACTTTGTTTTGTTTTCTGATATTTTTTGTTTTATTTTGCTTTGTTTTGTTTCTCCATTGCTGTATAGGACGCCAGGTCTCAGGATTTCAGGGACGTTTAATGGGTGTCACTCTATGTCCCTCATTTAGAATGAAGGACACTGAGGCCCAAAGTGAGGAAGGGCCTTACTCATAGTTACACAGCTAGGATGAAGTGAAGACCCAGTTTCTCTGATCCTAGAGCTGTGCTTTATCTCTGCTACTTCCCCAAGACACTTGTGTACTTTCCTTTGAAAGGCTGTGTATGTAGGGGGAGAACTGCGACTTGCCATGTAACACTGAGAGACAAGGGTGCTCCTTGGAAACCGTGATGTGGCCAAAAGTAGATTTTAGCATCCACGTTCCTTCTTGTAGCAATCCCTGCCTCTTTCATATATCCCTCATCTTTAGCTCCCATGATGCCCCCTGGCTGCATACAACATCTGATTATCACATTCTATCTGCTTTCCTATTCCATAACCTGGACTTTTCCTGAATGCCTCATTAAACAAATACTTAAGGTAGTTGCTACTGTTCAGTCATGTCTGACTCTGTGGTACCATTTGGGGCTTCCTTGGCAAAGATACTAGAGTGTTCTGTCATTTCCTTCTCCAAATCATTTCACAGATAAGCAAATGGAGGTAAGCAGAGAGAGAGAGATAGACAGACAGACAGACAGAGACAGAGAGAGACAGAGACAGAGAGAGAGACAAAGACAGAGAGAGACATAGAGAGAGAGACAGGGAGAGAGACAGACAAAGACAGAGAGACAGAAACAGAGACAGAGAGAATAATTGGGAAAAGGATCATATCAGTATAGTGCTTTACAACTTTTAAATTACTTTTAAATATCTCTGCATTCTTGAGTCCTGAATTGCAATTATTATTTCCATTTTGCAGATGTGAAAAGTGAGATTCATAAAGGTAAAATTCAAGTTCACAGGGTTTGTAAATGAAGTTCACCTCTCCTGGATCCTAGATTAGAATATTTTACAATATAACTTTTCACCCATGTGCCAATTCTTCCATCCTGAACCAATGCAGATATATAATTTATGCTCTTGGAAAATTGCCCAGGGTGTTATTAGGTTAAATGATTTTTTTGTTTGTCTGTTTGTTTAGGTTAAGTAGCTTGGCCTTTATCAGGAAAGAGACTTGAACCCAAAGCATCAAGGCTGGAGTTCTATCTATTAAGCCACACTGCTTCTCAGTATTTCCATAGTTTCCTCTAAATAGGGTTATTACTTGCTACCAAGTGACTATTATTTTCTCCACATTAAATGTGGGGTCATCTGGGGACAGTTATGCAAGTAAGATTAGTCTTTGATTGTCCAGAACCTGTTTCTTTAAAATGTATTTATGCTTTTGTGTTGTGTGGAATGGGGCAGAGAGAGATATCCTGAAGTTCTGTGGGAGAGCCCAGCATCTGTATCGTTTTCACATCTGTCACTGTGTGGAATTGATGGTAATCGGGGTTATTATCATGGTATCTTCCTCCACTTAGTACAAGGCCATCTGGGGTTTGTGTTATAGGGGAAGTATTAGCATTTTTTTTCAAGTGCTCCTCTTCTTTAGTTAAAAAAATATTTCACAGAAATTATTTCAGAGAAAGGGTTGTAATAAAGATAATAATAGTAATAATGGGGTTGTTATGTGAGGCCGCCTGGAAAAAGACAAAAATCCCTCTCATAAGCAAAACCTAGAGCTCACAAGGCCAGAAGTTGAACACCTGGTCTGTCCTTTGGGGGCTGCACTGTCATCATTGTATCTACAGGGTTTGAATCTATTTCGCTGGCACATTTAGCTTTGAATCAGAGCTTCACAAAATGTTAGAGGTGGAAGGGACCTTAGAAGACAGAATGTTAGATAGGAAACTGGAAGAGAGATCTTAGGGCCACTATGTCTAACCCCTAGATTTGTGATATTAGAGAAAGTGATGCCAAGAGGGAAAATGATTGTTTTAATAAGGTAAAAAATATGACTAAAATGGCTTAATATCAAAGACTAAAATGAGAAGGGACTATTTTCTTACCCTGTTTTTGGCACCATCTTATGGTACTTTTATCCCTGTCTCCTATCCTCCTGCTCAAAGGGGCCTTTCCTTTAAATATTTCTCCATTGCATCCTCATAGTTCAAGGGCAACCTGGGGGGTCTTCAAAGCTAAGTTAGTGGAACACTTAGATTTTCTGTTCCTACTAAGCTGGAAAGTATTTACATATTAATCTAATAGATCACTGTGTGTCTTTCACCAAAGGAGCATCTTAACTGACCTGGAAGGATCTCATTACTATTATTTTAGCCACTAAGGCAATGAATTATTGCAACTGTAAAAATTCATAAACACTTTATATTTAACCAAATATGCAGCATGGTAGAGAGATATATGCATTAAACTGGGCATAAGGATAACAACTTTACTGCCAATTTAATAGAATTAATGTAGTAGATACAGTCAGTGTGGCTGGTGATTACCATGTTGGGCTTAGAATCAGAAAGACATGGTTTTGAATTGTGCTTCTGATAACTGCTTTAGCGTTGTACCCCTGAGAAAGTCAAATAAGTTTTACATGCCAGACAAACCACAGTTATCTAGTCATAAACTAGTTAGGACCTAACATAGTAGGGGAATTTCTCCCTGCTGATAGAACCATAGACCCTTCACATATTCATATATGAATTTCATATATCATTGTCCTCTTTGGACCTCAGTTTCCTTATCTGTAAATTTGGAGAATTGCTACGTGTCTTCTGACAGATGATAGACTCGAAGTACAGTTTAAGACACACAAACATGCATACATACATATATATATATAATAGTAGGTTTAAATATGTGTAAATATGGGGGCTAATGGGAGAAATTTGTTTTTATTGAGTATATACAACTGTTAACAGGCTTTTTTTTTTCTTTTTCAATTAGGGGTGAGAAAAGGAGAAGGAGAAAATACAGACTTTAGTTAATTGAAAAAAGAATAAAATTAGAGAATTGGATTTATTGGTCTCTAACAGGAATGGGGTACCTGCAACCTCAAGGCTACATGTGGCTTCTAGGTCTCTGAGTGTGGCCTTTTGACTGAGTCCAAGTTTTACAGAACAAATCCTTTCATTAAGGGGATTTGTTCAATAAAGTTTGGATTCAGGCAAAGGGCCGCACACGAAGACCTAGAGGGCCACATACGGTCTTGAGGCCACAGGTTTCCCATCCCTAGACCTCTATGGTCCTTGACAGAACTGGGATTATATGCTTTTCAAGTATATAAACTGCGAAGATATCTAACTGAAATTTAACTTGGTCAATAACAGAAATCTGAACAAAGGGAATATTTATGTTTGTTTAAAATATTTATCCTGTCTTCCTCCTGATCTCTTCTCTATCCCTTTGGCCCTTATTTGCTTGTGATTTCCCCAAACTCATCATCACAGTGAATAAGTACTTTTTTCCTCCTGTGGTCTGATTCTCACAGTGTTGAATACCCTTCTACTTCAACCGGTCCATGTTGCTTTCCAAATTTATAAGAGTAAATTGTATATTTCTCACTCCATGCCCTCGCCCCCACTTTGGCTCTATTCTCTTGGAGTCTCATGAAAATCATCCTTCTCCAAGTAATTCCACCCCAACCTTGTTTGCCATCTACCATCAACTGCCTTAGAGCAGTTACATAAGTGAAAATTCACACTTCGTATGGAACATACGGCTCCAGATAGCTACATTGTTCCATAATAGCCTGATATTTTAGCCTATTTTTTCATCCTTGAGAATAAATTCTTTCTACGTTTTAATCCCAAATCTGTTTCTTTACTCAAATATTTATTTTTCCTCCATCGTGAGTCGTGAAGGCATGCGCCTTTGGTATTTTGGTGCTGCCTGGGAGAAGTTATTTGCATCTGTTTAAGAAACAAAAAAAAAAAAAAAATTAAATGAAATATATTCTTAGTGTCTTTTGCCAAGATGAAAGGCATTTCTTTCCTATAGCCTGCATACTAAATTTCTCTGAAATCTGTTCAAAGTTATAGTTGATATGACCATTTGGAAACAGATCAGCTACGATGGTTTTGTTTAAACATGGCAGATTGGCCCTCAAATCAAATGTGTTAAGGATTTTAATGTTGCTCAGTATTGTGCAATATTTGGTCAAAATCAATTATCTCCTTTTACTGTTATCATAAAATATGCTCCTTGTAAGACCTTGGGAAAATGGACTGGCATTCTGCACTTCTACCATAGAGTCAAACTGAGAACTGACTCAGAATCACAAGAGATAAGCATTATGAAGTAAAAAGTTAATGGTTTCCAGCTTAGAGAACTTGAACAAGAATTCTCACTCTGTGAGTATTTGTAATTTCTTGGATAAGTCACTTAATAGTTGATATTTATATAAAGTATTTGGGGTTGATAAAACATTTTACTCACATTATCTCATGCAATTATTAAAAGAACACTATGAGGAAGGTACTATAAAAATAATGTTCCTATTTAGAGGTAAGAGAAGGAGCTTAAAGTGGTTAAGTGACTGATCCACAATCATACAGGTAATAATGATTGGAGATGGGTTTTAATCTCAGATCTCACTTTATTTCATGTTCTGAGTTCTTTCCACCAAGCCATGTTGCCTCTTGACACTTCAATTTCTTGTCTATAACAGAAGAATTTTGGACTACTTGCCCTTCAATATCTCTGATCTTATAAAATGTTAGATCTTTCCTATTGCTTGATGAGAGAAGATGCAAGCACAAGATCCTGTGATTAAATAGTGGGGGCACTAATAGAGACAGTGTCCTAAAGGACAGTGCAATCGTGACTCCACTCTTAAGTGTAATAAGATTGAGAGTTAGTATAATTATTACTATCATTAGATGTGACCAGGGCAGAAGAGAGCTTGATTCCTGTTCTCTCTCCATTCATGTTTTCTCTCTATATTAATTATAATGATTTTCTTCTCTCAGAATTATGCCTTGCCAATTCATCCTTCTCCTGCATCCTTATTATGCAATTGATTGCTTAAATCTAAGTGGAGGACATTCCTATTAAATTATACTTGGAGAATCAATTAAATTCAAATTCTAGGAAGAGTCCAGAGTCCAACCCCTCCCAATAAAATGGAACAAAACAAAACACTTTTTGGAGGGACCCTGTCAGCAAATGTTATTATGTTAACTATCCATCTCAACTTTGTGTCATTGACAAGTCTGAGAAGCATCTCATCTCTTCTTTTATTCAAACCATTGATAAAAAATGTTGAAGAGGATTAAACAGGACTGATCTAGTCAGCCAATAATCATTTAATAAGTGCCTATTGCATGGCAGGAATTGTGCTAAGAACTGGAAACAAACACACATACATACACACACACACATACACACACACACGTCAAAAGACAGTCTCTATTTTCAAGGGACTATGAATCTCTTTGAGATTCCCCTCACAGAACTGCATCAAAACTGTCATTACTTCTGTTAATGACTACTATTTGCTTTGGTCATTCAACCAGATCTAAATCCATCTACCCAGTCCTTGTTCACCTACCCTTCAAGGATGTTTTAAGCCACACATTTACATTTCAATCTGGATTGGGCCACGTTAAGGAATGTTATAGACCTTACATGTGACATGTCTACTTAAATGAATGAAGTCTATGAAAACATTATTCATTAATCTTGGCATAAAAGGAAATGTAATTAAAATAGAAAGAGTTGTTCTTCACGAAGACATACCAGTTCTTAATGACCATCACTCAATTTTCTGAATATTCTCTTTAATATGACATTCTAGAATTTTGGTAGGAATTAAGTTCATGTTTACCAAATTATAGCTGGATGACTCCAAACTCTTACATTAAAAATAGGCACCACTTAGCACAACTCCTATAACCTACAATCGATAACATCTATTTCATTAACCACCATCTTTCAAAGTTCTTTGGCAGTGGCTCAACAATCCCATCTGCCATTTTTAAAAAGTACTCTGGGAGGTTGTTAGGGCAGGCCTGGTGAAAAGAGTTTATTGGGGCAAATGTTACTTTATTACCACAGTGTGGCTGATCTTGGAATTTTGACTCCCCATAAACCATTTTCCTTCTATTCTTCCAAAACCAAGGATTATTCTCCTTGGCAGAAAAGGTCACTTGACAAGAGAAAAGTGAGTTGTTTAATTCTTCAGTTTTTCTCCATTTTCTATTATCATTATTGCATTTGTGCTAAGAAATAGTTCTAGCACAATTTTGATCTTCCTCTGGCACCAAAGAGTTCACAACTATGCCATTGTGTATCCGCTGTACTCCTTGGATTCAGATTCACCATTATCATGATTTCTGAGTACTTTTTCCTTCCCCCCTCAAACATTGTCCCTCTTCCTTTTCAGGTTTCTTTTGTGTTTTGCCTTCTCCCATGAGACTGCAAGCTTTATCAGGGCAAGGACTGTCTTTCTTTCCCTTATTTGTATCCTTAGCACTTAGCACAGTTCCTGACACATAGCAGTCCATTTTTTTTTGTTGTTGTTGTTGTTGAAATGATTTGTATTGAATTCCATAGGTACTCTCCCAATCACTACTGTCACTTGTAGATTAGGTCCTCAAAGCTTGGAGGCTCCATCTCCCATCAGGAATCTGGGGATAGTTCTTAGATTTGGGGGGTGATTTTCTAGTGCCAGCTTATAAGTCCCCAATAGTTTCCCCATGATTATCATTTGATATGTTATTTAGTAAAACTTTATTTGTTTTTTAAAGAGGAATATGCTAAGATGTTAAAGTAAAAACTGTTGTATCACACCCCCTCAAAAGTCTGTGACACACTTTCTCACCGGTACACACTAAGTGAAAGTTGGCTAAAATTTAGAGAATACATATGACAACATGGTCACTCACAGATCTTTCTTTACTAGAACTTCCAAGATGTTCTACGTGGCCATGGAGACTTTTTTCTGCAAGTTTTCTAGTATAAACTTGAAACTCTCTTTGTTTATTGTGCCCAGTCTGTCTTCAGACTTGTGACATAGATACCACCATCAACTGTTGATAAGATCCTGTTGAAATGATGATGATGATGATGATGACGGATGATGATGATGATGATGATTCTCATTCATTCATTCATAGGGACTCAAAGATTAAGTTTAATATCTTTTAATAGGTAAGGAAACTGAGGCTCAGAGAGATTTTGGTTTTCCCAAGGGCACAGAGGTAGGAAATAGGACGGATGGATTACAAATCCAAGATTCTATATTCCAAACCATATTTGCTATTTTTGAGGGGATTTCATTTGCTTCAGACTACCTCTAATGACTACTGTTTTATTTTAGCATTTTAAGTATTGATGATTTCATCAGTGTGGATCTCCCTACCATTCATGCAAATAATAGCCCATTTATGCCTCAGGTTTTCCAATGAAATGTGTGCTCGAAGGGGGCAGGGAAGGTCTGTTTAATGCTTATCTTGCATCCACAGCATGTAGCCTAGCAGTGGTCACAGAGTAATCACCTAATAAATGCTTTATTAATAAACATTCATTGCATGTGAATTGTGCTTTCCAAATATATATTGAAGGGAGGATATACACACAGATACACAGATCCATACACACATGCACATATACGTATTTATATAAAAATGCATATATTAATATATGTCAGAAACCAACATTTCTGGTGATGATTCACTATATTTAGCTGGAATGGACAATGCACACATTTTGTTAATCTCAAGAGTTATACTGGAATGTGATTACATATGAAATAACTAATGAAACATGCAAGGAAGTCAAAGGT
Source organism: Notamacropus eugenii (assembly GCF_028372415.1). Classification (NCBI taxonomy): domain Eukaryota; kingdom Metazoa; phylum Chordata; class Mammalia; order Diprotodontia; family Macropodidae; genus Notamacropus; species Notamacropus eugenii. Next base: position 552,384,366 of record NC_092872.1, read on the forward strand.
TATTTTCCAAGGAAATTCTTTAGTCCCAGGTTGATTTGAATGGACTCAAATAGCATGGGAGTAGTCACAATATTTAATTAGTGATGAAACAGAACATGGATTACAGGGAATTTTAAAATGAAATGCAAAAATAAGTGAATGCTACAATATGATTGTGATCAGAATCTCAGGGTCAGTAGGGAACTCAGAGTACAACCATTCACTTAAAATAAGGCCCTTTATAGAAGGGATTATTAACCTTGCGTATGTGTGTCATTGGCTGCTTTGGCCATCTGGTAAAGTTTATGGAACCCTCCTCAGAATAATGTTTTTAATTTCAAAAAAAAAAAAAATGCATGAGGTTACAAAAGAAATCAATTATATTGAAATTAAAATCAACATTTCTAAACATAAACACACACACACACAAACACATACAGAGAAGGACACAAGGTTAAGAAGACCCATTCAGCATTATGTCTGACAAGTGATAAGAGAACCTTTCCTTAAAGACTTATGGTAAGGAAGCTCCACTCTCTCCTAAGACAGTCCATTTCATTTTGGATGTCTCAAACTCTTAAGAAGTTCCCTATGGCAAGCCTAAATCTGTCTTCTCTTCTAAATGACTTGAACTCTGGAATTCTATTCAATTTAGTTACGTTCAATAAATTTTTGTTAAATGCCTATTGTGTACCAAGAATTATACTAGGCATGAAACTCAGCAATGAAAATGAAACATGTAATGTTCTGAAACGTTTGTAGGATCCAATTAAATGCTAAAGTGCTAAAAATGGACTCATTTTCTTTGCAGGAAATTATTAGAAGATGGCCATTCTTTTGATATAATGGATCCTCAGACTTCTTAATCCATTTATTTAACATGATGCTGGCACACTGTAGGCACTTAATAAATGCTTGTTGATTTGATTTAACTAGTACAATGGATAGGAACCTAAGTTAGAATCCTAGTTCTGTCACTTTGTAGTTTACACATTGTATGATTTTGGACAAGTCACTTTATCTTAGTTTCTTTCACATTAGAATGGGAATTATAATATCTACTCCATCTCCCTTACAGTGTAATTGAGGCGGATAGGGGGGTGGGTTACTACTGAATTCAACACTCATCTACTGAGAACTTACTTATGTGAAAAGCTCCTTACTAAACACTGGAGATACAAAGAAAGAAAAAGAAATATTCCCTACCTTCAAAGCACTTATGATAGATGGCACAGACCTGTATGAATTTTGAGTCATTACATAGATGCAAGAAAAATAAAGGACTATATTCCAACTCTGACCTTTCTTCAAGGACATCAGCATGGTTTTATATCTTCTTTGTGTTTTTATTGATGAGAGGAGCCATTTTGAGTGAGTTTCAAGGGAAATTTCATGGCCATTTAATTAAACAGGTAGGTCCTCTGAAACAACAGCTTTAGGCTAGAATTGTTGGGTGACTGCTATGCGTTCCTACTGTCTGAGTATATGAATACCTCTCTTTGGTTTGTGATCAATTGGCCATTAAAAAAATGTATTCGAGGGTATTTAGGCGGCACAGTGTATAGAGCACCAGCCCTCGAATCAGGAGGATCTGAATTGAAATCTGACTTCAGACGCTTAGTAGTTGTGTGATCCTAGGCACTTCACTTAAACCCTATTAGCACAGCAAACTCTCATTTCATTACAAACTTTGAACTCCTTTCCTGAACTAATCTCTCTTTCTCTCTTTTTTTAACTTGGGCTTATCTTTAAAACTCATATATTCCTACTAACCAGAGGCTGGAACTTTTTTTACATTAAATGTGTTTATCTCTGCACTTTTGATTTGATGACTATCTCCTTCTGTTATTTGATTGGCACCTATTCCTGATCACTAGACATAACCCCAGTTGTTTCTGTAGGCCTCAATTTCTTTATCTGTAAAATGAGATAAGTTGAACCAGATGATTTTTAATGGAACTTTTAGCTATAAAGGTCTATGATCCTCTGAAATTATGCATTCTTGCAGAAATTTACAGAGTATGAAAATATCAGTTTGAAATTCATAAAGTTCTTGAAGTGCAATTTCATGAGAATTTATTAAGTGCCCCATATTCCAGTTTTCTAAGAACTGGAATAACAGTCAAGTTTATCTAAAGCAATATTCCTGATTTTATGGAAATTATGATCTAGTAGGAGGAGATGACACCTTCACAGAGAACAAAGATAGAGTAAGGTGGTGCAGAGGATATTGTACTGGGCCTGGAGTCAGGAAGACCTGAACTCGTATCCAACCTCAGATCTTTCTGGACAAATCAATTTATGTCTGTCAGGTTCACTTTCCCTAACTGCAGAATGAGGATTATAGTACCTACCTCCCAGGTTTGTGGTGAGGATCAAGTAAGATAATTTTTGCCAAGTGCTTAGTAAAGCGTCTGGCACATAGCAGGTGAGTAATAAATGCTTGTACCCTCCCTAACTTAAAATAATGTAATACAAGTATTTAAGAGAGATAAATAAACTTGGCCCTAAGGAAGAAAATGCATGTGTTTCCCTTCTTTGTAGAGGTATATGTGTGTTTGTGGGGGGGAGACTATGTCTGTGACACATTGCATATTCTATGAGACATGATGGATATGTCAATTAGTCATTGGAGAACAGATAGAAACCCAGAGTGTTTGAAGCATAGGGTGTAGAAGGGTGTGAGATCAGGCTGGGAAGATTCAGTGATACCAATTTGTGGAGAATTTATATGCCTAGGTAAGTACTTTGAATTTTATTCAGTAGATTACAAAAAGCCATTGAAAGAAAGATGCTTTCTACGTCTAGAGGTTTTTTTGGTTAAGGAGTCCTGGCTGCATTTTTTATATCCTTGTTTTCTTCCTCATCTTTCTTTCTAATCTTCTCCCTGGGCTCTCACCTCTCCTCAATCTTATTATATTTGAACATTTTAACCCAAGTGCCTTCCCCAACTGACTCCTTCTTTCTTTTCCCCAGATTGTCTCTCTTCCCCAACTGATGTCCCTTCTTCTCACTTTGAGGAATTTGCCTTGTCAGTTGAATTCCCTCGACTCAATGAATGGTACATGCTTGGCTGTCATTAGTTCTCCCCAGTTGCAGCCCAAATGTTCTCTCTGCTTCTTAACGGGCTGTGCCCAGCTTTTTGGTCTGACACTGATGAGCATGATAACGGCAAAGTCTAGAAGTGTAAGACCACTCCTGGGATTGCAAGAAATGGAGTTTCAGCTGAAGAATTCATAGAGAAGTGCAGAGCATGGTCCAAACTGGGCAAGTTTGTCATCTTGCTCATTATTTTCTTCCAGGGGGAAAACATCCCAACTTGTATCGAATGGAAAAACTTTGCTGAGTCTCAGTCAGTAGCCTGGGCAGTTCCACTCTATCTGTCTTTAAATTGTAGAGAGAGGTTCTCCGTCAGCATTTCAGATCATTGTCTTATGGGGAAAAAACCCGTTCTTTTCTCATGCAATCCAGCTGGAATGGGTAATGACCTGCATTGTCAGTCTTTCTCCTCCTATCTAACTGAAGGTGGAATCAGCCATTTTTTAAAAGCAATGAGGAAGTAACAGTAGCAAGAGCGGAATAATGGGAGTTGGGAGACCTAAGTTCTAATTATAACTTTCTCACTAACTAGTTGTGCAACTCCTAGTGATTCATTTTACTTTTCTGGGCCTCATTTTCCTCATTCATAAAATTAAGTAGTTGTCCTAAATTAGGTTTTTGTCACCTAATCCAGTGGCAACACTCCACTCCAAAATTTTGTTCATTCATTTTTCATCATTTTATTTTACATAGCTGGTATACATAGGTTCCTGATTTACAGACTCAATAAATACAAAAAAACTGATTCTTTCTCCATTCTACTTTTTTCATTGCTTCCTGGTCGCACACTTCCCCTCCAGTTTTTCCTATTCCTCCATCCCTGATTCCTGAGATGCTGTTTCAGTATAACGATCCTATGGAGGGATGAGTGTTCATAGGAGACCACTGAAATATGTCACCAATCAATGTTATGGTCTGAGTTGGGTGAGACTGGGCTAAGTGGTCTCTAAAGTCCCTTTTAGCTCCCAAAGTCTATGTTCTACTTAAAGAGAATATGAATGGTCATCTGGTTACATTATAACATTCCTTTCATTTGAAGGATGGTCTCATCTTGCTACACTATATAGTCCATCTCTAACTAAGAAAGTTGCGTGTGCGTGTGGTTAATGTAGTTTAATCATCCTAGTGCTGTACAATTAGCATTTTCAAGTGGTTCTGAGTTAGTTGAAGCAGATGGCTTATCTTCGCTTGTGGTGCTTCGACTTGGACATTATATCATTTCTGCATCTAACTCTTTCCTTGCAGTGCTCACGGAATCATTCCCAATCTTACACACTGTGTTTTGACTTATTTAATGCAGGCGTACTTTCCCCGCAGTAAACATGATTACCAAAATACTCTAACTCGAGAGCTTTTGCTTCCCTCTCTGGCATAATTAGTCACACTGCACTCCCGCTGCATTTAGGGGGGAAAAATCCGCCACACACAGCATCTTGCAAATGTGGCTTTGCCTCCTCCCCAGCTGCTTGTCTCACTTTATTCTTTTGACTCTTCTGAGTACAAAGCCCTTGCAGCTGGGGCAACAATAAGGAGAAGTTACAAAAGTTCACAAAGTTGCCCTGAGCTGCTGGACCCACCCATTTTAGGCACAGAAAGATAGTGACACCAGATGGATAGCAGCTTTGCTGCAATAGAATTTATGGTGGTGATGGGGGAGGGTTGGGAAGGTTTTTTGGGGAGGTGTTATTTAAGAGGGAAAGGTTTGGTGAAATTAAGCTGGGATGTTACTAGGGTTTACAAGACCAGAGTTACTGTGTTGGCAGGTGATATCATCAGGGCTGGTCATAGAGAAAATAGTCAATAGGCTATATGATGTGAATTCAAGGGCATTAGGAAGTCCTCATGATCTCCTCCTGTCCCATCGCCAGCCCCTCCCAATCTCCCTCTTCTACTTGATGCTTGGAATTCTTTTAACAATGAAGAAAAGTTTCCATTCAGTCACAAGAGGGAAAGCTTTAACCTTCTAACCCTGTTCAAGGAAAAACATTGAAAAAAGAAAAATTGATATCCAGTTCCTTGGCACAAGCTATAAAAAGTATGTAAAGTGGTATCATAAGATTTCACTTTTGTAAGGGACTTCATAGGCCGTTTAGTCCAAACCATAGTACAAGTACCATTAGGATAGTGGTAATTGTTGCTGAGACTCAAGGAGCTCAGGATGTCCGCTCCTCCTTACTCTATATCAGAGGTGGGGAACCTGCAGCCTCAAAGTCACATGTGGCATTCTAGGTCCTTAAATATGGCCTTTTGACTGAATTCAAACTTCATGGAAGAAATCCTTTTTTAAGTGATTTATTTTTTATTCATTAAGGGATTGGATTCAGTCAAAAGGCCACACTCGAGGACCTAGAGGCCACATATGGCCTTGAGACTGCAGGTTCCCTACCCCTGTTGTATACCCAGTCATGCAATCATATATCAGGGACTGCCTGATTCCTCAATGGAAGAAACAGGCTTCTTATTTCTCACCTACATGACCTTATGTCCTACCTCGTTAATTTGGGTAATTTATAAAATTGCTAATTATAGAAATTAAAGAAATGGTGGAGGACTTGACATCTAGGATTTTCCCCAGTAGAGGGGAAAGGTTTAAAAATATGGTACCCAACGTACAAACATGAATCAGACATAGAACAGCTAGTTTATTACAATACAGAAAACAAACAACAACCAAAAAAATGCTAGGCAATAAAGCATTATAGAATGATTAGAACAAAATCGTTTTTCTACTACAATCAGCTGAAAGGCTAATACTTAAGCCTCATTGGGATACATTGCTTGCAAGACTGCTAATTAACTCTTTTACATTTAACCTCTACATGGCATTGTCTGGTTAAACAATATTTCAAACACCAAGCAAGATCTAAGGTGAATCTTCTATTCTGGAACCCCCCAATCTAATACTGCTTCCTTTATCACAAGACCAATCCTATAGCCATTGCTACAACCACATCTCCTCTGTTAGAGGCCATCCTTATTTCCAACATTCATAATACTCTCAGGACCCTTTAGTGTTCAATGCTAGGTCAATGCTAGAGAAAAAGAAATACAAGAGGAAAGACGAGGTATCCAGAGGCCTCCCGTGTAAGTCTAGCTAGTTGAGTTCATGGTTTGCATAGGCAGAAAGTGTATGTAGGTTCCTAATACTGCCATTATGCAAAGCTGGGTAAGGAACTTTCACTCTCTACCAGTCTATGCCATAGCTTGTCTCTTTCAAAACTATTGCCAAGAGACCTGTCACTATGTCAACTTTCCTTTCTTGTGCCAGTTGTGGTATACCCTGTAGCATTAGTTTTTCAGATTAGCAACCAATGGGTCAACATAATCCAAAGAGTCATGCATTGGGAAAAGAAAGAAGAGAATATCTCTGCATGCTCAAGGTTCTACATGGTTTTCTGTATGCTTTGAGGTTGACTCAGTATATATGTGGGTATGGTGATCAAATTAGGTAGGGGGCACGAGAATGAACCAAAATTCCTTTTATTACATTTCCAATGAATCTGGCCTCCGCTTGAAGACCTTTTAGGAAGGGGCAAAGTGTTATCTCCTTAGGTAATCCATTCCAAGTTTGGAAAACTCAAATTAATAAAAAGTTTTCCCTTATAGGGAGCTGAAATCTACCTCTCTATAAGTTCTACCCATTTATCCTAGTACTTTCCTGTGGAGCCAATAAGAACAAAATCTCTCTTTCATATGATAACAAATAAATACTTGGACAACATTGCACTAGTAAATCTTTTAGCAACACACTCTCAGGGAGAAAAAAGTACAATAAGATACTTTTCAGTTTAAACTATATTATTAACATTTCTCCATTATTTTCTTAAGTCTAGAACATCAACAAAATAAATAATCAAGCCTTGATTTGCATCATTTGCATCAGTGATCAGACATCAGTCTGAGGTTTAAATATTCACACTGAAAATTTAACAGTCAGTTCTTGTAAACCCATTCAAGTTAACTCCAATATGGCCCTGCCTGAAGAAAACTATTGGGCAAGACACAGTGTGATGTTGTGAAAAATGGGGGAGACAGGTGAAATCTAGAATTGAATCTTGCCAATGATATAGCCTTCTAAGGATAAATTTCCTCACTATTAAAATGGGAATAATAATACTTACAAAAGCTAGCTGTGTAGGAGAAGGAATCTGATAAGATTATATGTATAAAATGTTATATAAGTAATACTTTTTGAGAGATAACATTACATAATAACTAGGGTTATTCTCTTAGTAGTTACACAAACATGGGCAAATCACTGAACTCTCTGCCTCAGTTTACTCTCTTATAAAGTTAAAAATATTAATAATAGTCATATGGTATATGAAATGAAATAGTATATGTAAAATGCAAACATTATAGCACAATAGAAAAGCTATTTTCATTCCTCCTGCAGAAGGTTTGTTTATTTTTCCTCCTCTTTATAGTGTACAATTCTCAATAGGCTTACTATCCTAGTCACTCTATGTTGGGTCTATACCACTTTGTCAGTGAGAAAGCATAATTAATCAACTCATAATTGTCTGTCCCCTGTGCCAGAGAGTATGATCTTCATATTGAAAAGTGTGGAGCCAACATGATTACAAACAAATTGAATTCCAAGATAGGTGAGCATTTAGTAAGAGCAGCATTGAGCTGATTTAAATTACTTCAAGTTTCCAGTCCCAGATGAATTACATCTCTGGGTATTGAAACAACTTACAGACGTGATTGCAAAACAACTATTAGTGATCTGAAAAGGAGAGGGAAGGAAAAAAAGGGTATAAGCCTTTATATAGCATCTACTATGTGCCAGACACTTGACAAATATCACATTTGAGCCCAATAATTCTGTGTGGTGGATGCTATTATTATCTCCCTTTAATAGTCTAGGGAGCTAAGGAAAAGAGATCACACATGTCTGAGGTTACATTTGAACTCAGGTCTTCCTGACTCTAGAGCCAGAGTTGTTCCATTGTACCACCTAAGGAGATCATAGAAAACAAGGGATGATAGAAAACTGAAGTGGGAAAAGAGTGTTAGAGGTTACAGAAAAAAGAGATAAGTTTAAATTTTAAAACTGTAAATTCATTGGTAGGGTTAATGTTACCACTAGGGTGTGTGTGTGTGTGTGTGTGTGTGTGTGTGTGTGTGTGTGTGTGTGTGTGTGTGGTGGGGAATGTATTTACTTATTAGACAATTGGTGTGTGTGTATGTGTGGGCATTTGGGAAAAACAAAACAAAACAAAACAGTGGTTACTAGGAGTCAGCCTAGGTTTACCAAAAATGGTTCATATTTTGCAATGAGAAAAAAATAGAAAAGGAATCACCATTATGATTTTCTTGACAAGTGTTCATCCCTCTTCTGCTGGCAGATCTCCAAAGAGGAGGAAACCACCTCCCAGCTTTACATGGCCCATTATCACTTTTGAACAGCCCTAATTGCTGTTAGGAATTTTTTTTTCCTTTTTTCCCTGACATTGAACCTAAATTTTTACTCTTTATAATTTCCACTCAGTGTTCCTGGTTCTTTCCTCTGGGACCAATTGGAATAAATATAATTTCTATTACATGCAACAGTTTTTAAAATATTTGAAGACAGCCATCATATCCCCCCTGAGTCTTTGCTTCTCCCGACTAAGTCTCATTTTCTTCAAAGAATATTACTATTATTAATAATAATAACTAACATTTATATTGTACCTCCTATATGCTGGGCACTTGACAATTATAGTCTCATTTGATCCTCACAACAACCCTTGAAAATAAATAATATTATTATCCCCATTTTACAATAGAGGAAACTCAGATAAACAGAGGTTAAGTGACTCGATCAGGTTTACAAAACTATTAAGTGCTAGGTTTAAACCCAAGTTTTGCTAACTCCCAGCCTGGAGTTCTATATGCTACACTTATATGACATAAAATCAGAACCCTTCATCAGACTGGTTGCCTTCCTATGGACCCTTTTCAGAATATCAATGTCTTAAAGTACAGTTTAAGAACATAATATTCTAGATAAAGTCTGACTAGGGCATAGCATAGTGGGACTATCACCTCCCTGTTTCTGGAAACCAAGCTATGCCATGTGACTGTAGCACCAACACAATATTCACAGAAGCTATGGTGGCCATGAATATCCCGGTGCAATTCTGAATCATGAAATACAACAGACTCTCCACCTGGAAGACAGAACCAAATCATTTATTCAGACACCAGAAAGCCAAATCCATCATAGTAACAAAAATCTATACACAATAACAATGCAGAAGACAATACCATCCCCAAGCCTTCTCCCTTCTAGACTTCTTACAAACCAGTTCCATTAAACAAATTACAAGCAAGCCCTTTCACTTATAATAATCAGCAGCCTGCATTCTTCTTAGCTCTGACTGCTCTTTCACTAATTTCCTCTCAGCTCTACTCTAGTTCTGCCTCTTCCTGTACCTCCCATTCAGCAAACTCCTCCCACCACAGGTCCATGTGACTTAGACTTCCATGTGACCCAGGCAGGTCACATGGGCCTATTAATGAATGAGAAAAATATCCCCATTTTAAATCATCATTGTAGTGACCCAGAGTCATGGTTGCTTTTTTGGCTTCCAAATAATGCTTTTTTTACCTCTATTGAGTTTGAGGTGCTCTAAACACCCAGACCTTTTTCAGAACAATTGTTGATCCATGTGTCTCATTTCACATTTATTACATTGATTTGTTTTTGTACTGAAATACAAGAATTTACATGTGCCCTTATTGAATTTCACATTATTAGCTTTAGCTCACTATTTTGGCCTGAAAAAATTCTTTTAAAAACTGGTTTATTATGCAGTATATTACCTATCCTTTACATTTTTGTGTTTCCTATGTATTTCATGAGATTTGTTGAGCATATTATATTTTTTATTATTCAAATCATAGATAAAAATAAGTCAGGGCTAAGCATAGATCCTAAGAATTTTCCAGTGAAAAAGAATCTTACCATGGCGGAGTCAAGATGGCAGAGTAAAGGCATGGACTCCCCTGAGCTCTCCCAAATTCCTCCCCAAGCAACATTGAAATGACACCTCGAAATGAATTCTAAAGTGGTAGAACTACAAAAAATAATGAGATGAAACAATTTTCTAGCCCAAGACAACTGAGAAGATTGGAAGGAAAAGTAAAAGTGTTTTACTGGAATGAAAGTGAAGCACAGTTTAGCACAGGCTGCACCACTGGGGGCTCCACTCTACAAGGCAGCTGAAAGCCTTGGAAGAGGCTGAATCCAGAACTCTTAGATCACAGGCAGTAAGGGAGTCAGATAACTAGTCAGAAACAGATTACACAGAATTCTTTGCTGGCGCTGGGAGCGGTACTCTATTGAGTTGCCCATATGCCATTCTGGATCACAATTCCAGGGCAAGAAAGATCACATATAGGAGCAGGGGCCCTAGATATAGTTCCAGGGCAAAAAAGGGTGATTGTGATCACTCACAGACCAGAACAGAGGCCGGGAGAATAGTGACCACACCTCTCCTTAGATCATACCACCTTGAAAAACTAAAAACTTTCAGACTCATAGAAGTACTCTGAAAAGAGTAGCAGAAAACACCTGAAGCTTGGGAAAATACCTCTTCAAGTCAGGGAAAAGAGCCAAACTTTAACATAAAATTAAAAGTAAAGAAACATCTGGAAAAATGAGCAAGCAAACACACAAAGGAATCTGATCATAGAAAGTTATTATGATGAAAGAGAAAATTAAAATACAAATTTAGGAGATAACAGCATCAAATCAACTACATGCCAAGCCTCAAAAAATTATAAATGACTCTAATGCTTCCCCCAAAAAGAATTTCTGGGAAAGCTTGAAAAGGATTGTAAAGGTCAAATAAGAGAGTAGAGGAAAAATTTTGAAAAGAAATGAAAGTGATACAAGAAAATCATCACAAAAGAGCTGTTAACTTGGTACCAAAAAACTGAAGAAGATGACGACTTAAAAAACAAAATAGGTCAAATGGTAAAAGAAGTGCAAAAATCCACTGAATAGAACTATGTAAAAAGTAGAATTGACCAAATGGAAAAACAGTTACAAAAATTACTGAAAAGAAAAGATCGTTAAAAAGCAGGATTGGCTGAATGGAAAGTGGTATACAAAAATTCACTGAAGGAAAGAACTCTTTAAAAATCAAAATTAGCAGGGGGAGGAGCCAAGATGGCGGAGTAGAAAGATACACACATGCTACCTCCGAACCCACAGCCCATAAAATATCTGTAAAGAAGAACACCAAACAAATTCTGGAGCAGCAGAACCCATAGAACAATGGAGCAGAGGAGATTTCTGTTTCAGAGAAACCTGAAAAACTGACCCGAAAGGTCCATCACACACCAGACCCAGAACAGAGCCCAGCCCTGCCTTGGCCACGTGACACCAAGAGGAGCAGATCCTAGCAGGCTTCAGGGACAGAATCTCCAGCAGCTGTGCAGGTCCCTCTACCCACAAGTGCCAAAGGTCAATGAGAAGGTCTTTTCAGCTTGCCAAGAGGGGAGCTGGCTGTCTCCATAACTCAGGACCCCTTGGGAGGCAGCAGCAGAGGCAGCAGCACACAAGGGCTCCCAAAGCAGGCAGGAGCTAGGATCCATTGTTGAAGATCTCTGCATAAACCCCCTGAGGGAACTGAGCCCCTTGTGGCAGCCCTGCCCCCATCTGAACTTAATCTCACACTGAATAGCAGCCCTGCCCCCACTGAAAGCCCTGAGGCTGGGGAGCAGTATTTGAATCTCACACCCCAAGCACTAGCTGGGTAGATCTGGAGGTGAGATGGGTGGGGAGAGGAAACTCAGAGTCAAGTAACTGGCTGGGAAAATGGCCAGAAAAGGGAAAAAAAATAAGACCATAGAAGGTTACTTTCTTGGTGAACAAATATCTCCTCCCATCCTTTCTGATGAGGAAGAACAATGCTTACCATCAGGGAAAGACATTGAATTCAAGGCTTCTGTATCCCAAACATCCAAAATAAATATCCAAGGATTTTGAAAATCAAGTTAGAGAGGTAGAGGAAAAACTGGGAAGAGAAGTGAGATAGATGCAAGAAAAGCATGAAAAGCAGATCAACACCTTGCTAAAGGAGATCCAAAAAAATGCTGAAGAAAATAACACCTTGAAAAATAGGCTAACTCAATTGGCAAAAGAGGTTCAAAAAGCCAATGAGGAGAAGAATGCTTTCAAAAGCAGAATTAGCCAAATGGAAAAGGAGGTTCAAAAGCTCACTGAAGAAAATAGTTCTTTCAAAATTAGAATGGAACAGATGGAGGCTAATGACTTTATGAGAAACCAAAAAATCACAAACAAAACCAAAAGAATGAAAAAATGGAAGATAATGTGAAATATCTCATTGGAGAAACAACTGATCTGGATAATAGATCCAGGAGAGACAATTTAAAAATTATGGGCCTACCTGAAAGCCATGATCAAGAAAAAGAGCCTAGACATTATCTTTCATGAAATTATCAAGGAAAACTGCCCTGAGATTCTAAAACCAGAGGGCAAAATAAGTATTCAAGGAATCCACCAATCACTGCCTGAAAGAGATCCAAAAAGAGAAACTCCTAGGAACATTGTGCCAAATTCCAGAGTTCCCAGGTCAAGGAGAAAATATTTCAAGCAGCTAGAAAGAAACAATTCAAGTATTGTGGAAATACAATCAGGATAACACAAGATCTAGCAGCTTCTACATTAAGGGATTGAAGGGCATGGAACAGGATATTCCAGAAGTCAAAGGAACTAGGACTAAAACCAAGAATCACCTACCCAGCAAAACTGAGTATAATACTTCAGGGGAAAAAATGGTCTTTCAATGAAATTGAGGGCTTTCAAGCATCCTTGATGAAAAGACCAGAGCTGAAAAGAAAATTTGACTTTCAAACACAAGAATGAAGAGAAGCATGAAAAGGTAAACAGCAAAGAGAAGTCATAAGGTACTTTACTAAAGTTGAACTATTTACATTCCTACATGGAAAGACAATATTTGTAACTCTTGAAACTTTTCAGTATCTGGGATTACACGCACACACACACACACACACACACACACACAGAGAGAGAGAGACAGAGAGCACAGAATGAATGGAATAGGATGGGATCATATCTTAAAAAAATGAAATCAAGTGGTAAGAGTGAAATATATTGGGAGGAGAAAGGGAGAAATGGAATGGGGCAATTTATCTCTCATAAAAGATGCAGGCAAAAGACTTTTTAGTGGAGGGAAAAAGAGGGGAGGTGAGAGAAAAACATGAAGTTTACTCTCATCACATTCGACTAAAGGAAGGAATAAAATTCACACTCATTTTGGTATGAAAACCTATCTTACAATACAGAAAGGTGGGGGACAAGGGGATAAGCAGGGTGGGGGGGAGGATGGAAGGGAGGGCAATGGGAGGAGGAAGCAATTTGAAGTCAACACTTCTGGTGAGGGACAGGATCAAAAGAGAGAATAGAAGCAATGGGGGGCAGGGTAGGATGGAGGGAAATATAGTTAGTCTTACACAACAAGACTATCATGGAAGTCATTTGCAAAATTACACAGATATGGCCTATATTGAATTGCTTGCCTTCCCAAGGGGAATGGGTGGAGAGGGAGGGATGAAGAGAAGTTGGAACTCAAAGTTTTAGGAACAACTGTTGAGTATTGTTCTTGCTACTAGGAAATAAGAAATACAGATAATGGGGTATAGAAACTTATCTTGCCTTACAGGACAAAAGAGAAGATGGGGATAAGGGAAGGGAGGAATGTTAGAAGAGAGGGCAGATTGGTGATAGTGGCAATTAGAATGCTCAGCGTTTTGGGGTGGGGGGAGGGGAGAAATGGGGAGAAAATTTGGAACCCAAAATTTTGTGGAAATGAATGTTAAAAGTTAAATAAATAAATAAATAAAAATAAAAAAAATAAAAATTAACAAAATGATATAAAAGTTTACTAAAGAAAGCATTTCTTAAAAATTAGAATGGGGCAAGTGGAAGCTAATTACTCAATGAGTCATCAAGAAACAAGAAGACAAAATAAAAAGAAGATAAAACAAAGAAAATTAGAAATACCAAACTGGAAAAACAACTGATGTGGAAAATAGATCCAAGTGAGATACATTAGGAATTATTATTGGACTACCCAAAAGTCATTATCAGAAAATGGGCCTAAGCATCATAGTTCAAGAAACTACCATCGTAAACTATGCTGATATCCTAGAACAAGAAGGCAGAACAAAAACTGAAAGAAACTACCAGTCATGTCATGAAAGAGATCCCAAAATAAAAACTCCCAGGAATATTAGAGCAAAATTCCAGAGCTCCCAGATTAAGGAGATAATAGTGAAAACAGCCATAAGGAATTGATTCAAATACCATGGAGCCATAGTCAGGCTATTGAGATTTAGATTTAGCAGTTTCTACATTAAAGGAACAGAGGGCTTGGAATATGATATTCTGGAGGGCAAAGGTGCTAAGATTTCAACCAAGAATCAGCTACCCAGCAATACTAAGTATAATCCTTCAGAGAAAAATGCACATTTAATTAAATTGAAGAGTTTTAAGCATTCCTCATAAAAAGACTAAAGCTGAATAGGAAATTTGGCTTTCAAATACAAGGCTCAAGGAAAGCAACATAAGGCAAACAGGAAAGAAAAATCATAAGGGGGTCAATAATTCTGAATAGCTTACATTCCTATATGGGAGGGTGATACTTGCAATTCCTATTATTCTATCATTATGAGGACAGTTAGAAGTCATACAGTCAGAGGGACAGGTATGAGCTGACTATGATGTGATGACATACAAAAAATAAAATTAAATGATGAGAAAGAGGGATGCACTGGGAGAAGGGGAAAGGGAGAAGTAGAATGGGGTAAATTATCCCACAAAAGATGCAAAGAGGCACAAGAGAGCTTTTACAGTGGAGGGGAAGATGGAGGTTGATGTAAGGCAATACTTGAACTTTACTGTCTTTGGAGTTGGCTCAACAAGGGAATAACATGCACACTCAGTTGGGTATAGAATCTATCTTACTGTAAAGGAAAGTAGGAGTAGAGGGAAATAAGAGAAAAGGGTGGAGAGTAAGAAAAGGGAAGGCAGTAAGTAAGTAAGTATGGTGCTACCATAAGCAAATTAGAGAAGCATGAAATAGCTTACCTATAAGATCTGTGGATAACAGAAAAAAAATTATGACCAAACAAGAGATAGAGAGCATTATAGAATATAAAATGAATAATTTTGATTACATGAAATTAAAAAGGTTTTGCATAAACAAAATCAATGTAACCAAGTTTAGAAGGGAAAAAGAAAAAATTGGGGGGGGGATGATTTATAGCAAGTTTCTCTAAAAAAGATCTTATTTGTCAAATATATAGAGAACTGCATCAAATTTATAAGAATACAAGTCCTTCTACTGATAAATGGTCAAAGGATATCAACAGGTGAGACAAAGAAATCAAAGCTATCTATAGTCACATGAAAAATAATTTTCTAAATTGCTATTGATTAGAAAAAAGCACATTAAAACAGCTCTGGTGTACCACCTCATACTTATATGCTTGGTTAATATGAAAGAAAAAAGAAAATGACAAATGTTTGAAGGGATGTGGGAAAATTGGGAAAGTAATGCAGTTAATGGAGTTGTGAATTTGCCTGACCATTCTCGAGAGCCATTTGAAACTATGCAAAGAGCTATAAAACTGTGTATATCCTTTGACCCAGAAATACCACTACTTGGTCTATTACTGAAAGAGATAAAATAAAACAGGAAAAAGGAAAAGGACTTATATGTAAAAATTATTTATAGCAATTCCTTTTGTGACAAAATACTGGAAAATGATGGGATGCCCATCAATTGGCGAATGGATTAACAAGTTGTGGAATATGATTGTGATGGACTACTATTGTGCCATAAGAAATGATGAGAAGTATATTTCCAGAAAAACCTGAAAAACTGTACATGAACTGATGCGAAGTGAATTGAGCAGAACTTTGAGAACATTGTATACTGTGTGAACAAAATTGTATTATGATCAACTATGAATGACTTAGTTATTCTCAACAGTGCAATGATGTAAGACAATACTGAAGGGATTATAATGAAAATTGGTAGCCATCTCCAAAGAAAGAACTGATGGAATCTCAATGAAGATTTAAGCATACATTTTTCACTTTATTTTTCTCATTTTCAGGGGGGGGGGTCTCATCAGTCAACATGACTAATATGCAGATATATTTTGCATGTCTCCTCATGTATAACCTCTATTAAATTGCTTGCCTTCTCAAGGAAGGGAAGATAGAGAATGTGAAACTAAAAAAAATTAAAAACTGAGTCTAAAAATTGTAATTCAAAAAAAGTAAAATATGAATGACTAATTTTTTTTTTAAAGGAAAAAGAAAAAAAGAGAAAACCATGTTGATATTAAATCATTAACAACTCCTTGTTGGGTTGGTGGGTAGCCATCCATTCACTTTCAAATTCATCAGATTGTATTATTGTATACACATGCACACATATACAAATATGTACATATATACATATATATGTGTGTTTGTATATATATATGTTTATGTATATATATGTGTACTCGTTTCACAGAAACAGTATGAGATATTTTATCAAAATTTTACTAAAATCTGCATAAACAATATCCACAGCAAGTAAAAGAGGTTAGTACTTCACATCCTGTTTTTTGATGATGTCATGTTGGCTCTTTGTAATTATTACTTCTTTTTTTTTTTTTTCAGTATCTGCCAATCCCTTCTTTAATGATATATTCTATATTCTAAATTTTTCCCATGAGTCAAAGTTAAGCTTTACTGGCCTACAAGTTTGCAGTCTTGTAAGACTCACATCTCTTGTAAGTTTGCGGACTCTATAACTTTATTCTATTTTTTTTTTATTCTGGACATTTGTCCTTCTCCAGCCTTGTGTCATATCTCCCATTTTCCAGGATTATCAAATTCTGGTGACAGTGACTCAGTCATTACATTTGCCACTCTCTTCAAGACTTAAGAAGGCAATTCATCTGTGATGAGTGACTTGAATTCTTTAATGGCAACTAAGTTTGGTGCTCTCCTCTCATCTCCTTACTTCTTTACTCCTTATTAGTTACTTTTGTTCTTTCATTTCTGATGACAATCCCTTTGCAAAAAGCAAAAAAAAAAAAACCCAAAAAATAAAATCAATATAAAAATTGAGCTTGTCTGCCAACTCTCTATTGTCAGACAAATATGCCCATCCACTTAAAGCAAAAGGCCTATCCCTACTATAGTTCTCCTTTTTCTTCTGACTTTACTAAAACAACAGCAACAGTAGTAGCCATAAGAACAACAAAACCTTTCTATCCTTGACTTCTTTTGCTGGGCTCAGATCTTTCACAGTTTTATCTTTTCTAACACTATTTTAACATAGCTGTTCTTTACTATTGTTTTTAACATCTATTTCCTGGTCTTGCTTCTACTTTTTGAAATTTTTTCTTTTTTAAATTTATGTTGACTGGTGAGTTGTCTGTATATACAACTTAGTTTCTTCAGAAATATTCAATTTTTCCTCTTCATTGGAATTATTTTCTTCATTTCTTTAGAATTTCATTCTTGATCTTTTCCCAACCTAATGGGGCTGACTTATGCTAAAGCATTTTAGTCTACAGTGTCTTAACTATCTTTTACCTGGAGAGTTTGAAATTAATTTTCCCAAAATATAAGGTATGTGTCAAATTTCCTTTAACAGACTTTTCCTAGATTTCCTCTTCTCTATCATAAATTCTAGGGTGGACTGGTTATTTTCCTCAAAGCTGTCATCATTTCTACTCCAGCTACCCATTTCTTCCTCCATATTCCTGCACATAAAATCATTTAATAAATTCTTTTTGACTTGACTTATTAGTCAAAATAGGATCCAGAAAATGATTTCTCTCTGTTTTTTTGGTTCTTCCATACTTTGAAGGATAAGATGATCCTATATACCTGCATATAAGGTGAATTCACAGACATGAATATTGAATTTTTAAAAAAGCATTTGACATAGTCTTCTCCTTGTAGGCAAAGTGGGGAACTATTGGCCAAATAATAGAAAAATTAAATAAATTAGTAACCATCAAAAATTGTTTAATGGATTATGTAAAATTAGAGGGAGATCTTTAGTAATGTGTCACCACTTTGCACCTTGATTCTGCCCCAGTCAATGACTTAAATTCATTTTTATCAATGTCTTGAATGAAAGAGAAGGTAGCATCTATATGATGTTAATATGTGGCATAAACCTGGTCTAGATGGTTATTGTGTTAGACGGCAGATTCAGAATAAAATCCATCTAGATGACAAAAGTAGATGATCTGAAATGAGGACCTCAGGCTAATGAGATGAAACATAGCAGGCATTGACATAAATTCTTTTGGCTTAGGTAAAGAAAATCACTTGTTCAAATGCAGTGGGTATACAAATTAATTTGTCAGATGCTTGTTTAAGTAAACTTGGGGGCTTTAGTGGGCAGCAAGCTCATTTTGGGCCAATTATGTAATATAGAGTCAGATAGATAGATATATATATACATATGCATAGATAGCTATAAAATATCTATACGTATCTTTCTCTGTATATATTCAAATAATATGTATGGTAATATGTGTGAATTATACTATATGTAGAACTATATATACATATAATATACATTACATGCATGTACATATGTGTTTGTGTATAAGAATCTTCAGATGAAGAAACTGTATCTAACAACAGAAGGTGCAACTTTCTCTTCAACTGAGAGTCATAGAGTGTTGCATGGAAGGCTAACAGTTAAGTGATTTGTTCAGTCAGACAGGCAGGATGTGTTAGAGGCAAGGCTTGGACTCAGGTCATCCTGGCTTTGAAGATAGTCTTTTATCAACCACTTTTCTCTGTCTTTCTGTCTCATCTTTCCTCTCACCTTTATTGTGGAAGAATAAATAGGTATAATTTAGGTTGCTAAGAAAGGGTCTGCTAGGATCAATGGTTAGGAGTTATATGATGGCAGATTTCATCCAAGCATAATAATGGCTCTAACAATGAGAATTCAACAATTGAAAGGAGTATTTCAGTGTTTGATGAATTCTTGGTCACTGTGGATTAAAATTGGAAGGAACATTGGAAATCATGTGTTTAAATTTAATTATTTTACAAAACTGAGGCCCAAAGAGGCTAAATGACTTATACAAAGTGGTACATTTGATCTTTAGTGACTTAAAACTCTACTAGAACATTTGTAACACCCTTTACATGTGTGTAAATGTGTGTATATGTGTATGTGTGCATACACAATCACATACACACGCGCGCACACACATTCCTGACCTCTAAGAGCTTATATTCTAATAGGGGAAACAACATATAGAGAAGAGTAGAGGTTAGAAAAAAATGTTTTGTCTTCAATAGGCAGTAATGGTGAATGGAGCTATATACAATAGTGAGTTGATAATCTCATTACATGAAACAACAGAAATTTGATTTGAAATTATTTGTAGAATGAGAGGTGGAAAATGAATGGGAGGGAAAGTTAAACACATAGTAGAATGGAAGGAAGACAGTTGGAGTGAAGCTTGGTGGGTAGTCATAAGCTGGCTAGACATACCTGGATATCACCAAGTAAGACTATATTACTTAAGGGCAGGAGTCAATCTCCAGGACATGATTGACTTCAATAATACCATCAGCAAAAGTAAGCTTTGCATGAATATCTCTTTTGGAATTAGAATTAACATTAAAACTCATCCTTCAGGTACTACATTCTGCCACACTAGATCTTCTACTTGTTTCTTTTTCATTCTTCTCTATCTTGCCAGTGTGAAGGAACTGTTTCTGTTTTTTTCTAACATTTCTTTTTAAATGAAACATATTTGAGACCTAGACTGAATGAGATTTCTTATGGCAGAGATGGAAGACTCTGGCCTTAGCAATTGTACCACAACATCACAACAGAGAGTAGCATTATCCTAAGAGATTTATAGGTTTCAACATGTGCATCTACTGGATTGTGGTTTGGAAGGAGGCTGTGTGTGTGTACCAGTTTTGCTGTCTGTAGCACTGTTGCCATATCACCTGGTTTTCTTACTCTTCTGAGCCAACTGAAAGTGGGAGAAGACATAACAACAGTTGTCCACACTCAACAGCACCTGTTCTCAGTGTTGCAGGTGTGTCCCACCTTCAGACTTCTGCTTCTGTTGGCTCAAATGTGAAATTAGTAATGTGTTGATTGTAGTATCCAGAACATATAAGTGAAACACCTGTGTGGTATACATGTTGCATATGTGGAATGCCTGGCTTGGACCTACCACACTCTGTCCTTATTTCCTTTGTCCTCAGAAGACAGTGACAATGAATGGAGTGATAAAAGAGTGAATTGATATACTTTTTTTTTTTTACAAGAAACAAGGGGAATATTGATTTGAGTATTATTCTTAGAACAGCAGGTAGAAAGGAAGGGTAAGCACATGGTAGGATAGAAGGAAGATGGTTGAGTGAAGCATGGTTGGTCATAGGCTCGCTAAGCATAGTGGGATATCACCAACTAAGACTGTATTGCCTTGGGGCAGGAATTACATCCAGGACATTATTAATTCCTTACATGAGGCATGGCTCACCCACTCACCTTCTTCTCTGCCTCACTCACCTCAACCTTCTCTCCTACTAGCAGGCCTGAATTTCCAGAGAAGGATCACTCCCATAACATTACATTCAAATTCTCCAAAGATCCTAAGCATAACCTTATTGTGGAAAAATAGACTTTTAGCATTCAGCACTGTAGCTCTTAAGCTCTCTACAGTGCCCTTCCCCTTATATAAAACTAGCCACTCACAAAGAAATAAAAAAATCATTATATGCTAAATGGAACCAATTATTTAATAATAAGATAATAACATTCTACATGTCACATGTACTCATTATAAAAAAAACAATAATCAATACGTTACAGTCCACATGTAAGCTTCAATCACTTTCTCTTACCATTAGTATCTTTGGGCATGAATATAGAAGTACATAAACCTGGTTCATGGGCTCAGGGTCAGTTCAGTAATCCTTATTTAATCATCTCATATTTTTGAAACAGTTGTTTGATTTTTTTCAAGTTGTTTGAAACTTTTAAACACAAAGAAGTAATTTTCAAGTAAATGACCTGAACAACAATGCCCTATAGCCTTAGCAAACTCTAAGTACTAAACCTGGTCTTCTAAACGTTCTGTATCCCTGAGAATTGTTTCTTCACACTTTGCTTTTATAAGTCTTTATAAATATAAATTCTTTCTTTCCCTTTCAGTCGTAAAACTGTTAACCCAAGAAAGAGGGAACACTCTTTATAAAGTCATTTAAGTGTTTCAATTTCTGTACAAGTCCACTATCTGCTCCTTTTTATAATTAACCTGTTCACATGGCACCCGAAAACTTTATTTCTTTAAATGTGGGTTTTAGTAGTTTTAGTTGAAAAAAAGTTTTCTACCTCCTTTAGACATTAAACTGTCTATAAAAGGGCTATTATCTTATATTCCTCTCCTATTGATTTATATTTTTTACACAAAATTGCTTCTTCTTAACTTTTATTCAGCAAAGTTACTTAAACATCATTATCCCTTTTTGTGGATTTGTCGTATTAGCTGTCTTCCATGCCTGTAATGCTTTTCTCATTTCCATCGCTTAGAATATTTGATATCCTTCAGGATTTAGCTCCACTGCCACCTTTTATGGCAGGCTTTTCCTGGTCCTCCTACCTGCTAAAGCTTTACATATAGGTAGACACATAGGAATATCTATAGGTGTGAGCATGCACACACATATACACACGTATATTATATGAGTATATGTGCACACACGTACACACACATGTGTCTATGCACATATAAACACATTGTATGTCTGTGTATACATGTGTTTATGGATGTATATACATATATGTACACATGTCTAGATAGATAGATACATAGGTAGGTAATCCTCCAGAATCATGGTTGTATGTCAAAGTCCTTAAGTCTTTCAAAGTTGATAATTTTTATAATGTTGGTACTGTATAAATAGTCTCCTTGTTCTGCATAATTTACCTAGCATCATTTAATAATATTTTTCCAAGTTTTCTCTAACAGAATTTTTCATTAATTCTCAATACAAAATAGCATTCCATTACCTTTATATAGCACACTTTTCTAGTCATTTCCAAAATTGATTGGCACTTCACTAGATTGCTGTTCTTTGCTTCTGCAAAGGTACTGTAATGATTTTTTGATACATAACGGTCCTCTTATTCTGTCTTTTATATCTTTGGTGTATCAAGTGACTAGAGTGGCATACTAGGTCAAGAGATGTGCAGTTTAATAACTGAGAGGGAATCATTTCAAAATTCATTCCAGAAAACTTGGATCAATTTACAGCTACATCAATAGTGAATTAGGGTGCCTATTTTCCCAGTCTTAACAACACTTTTTGTTTTCCTTTTTTTAAATAAATTTTTGGCAATCTGATTGGTATGGGGTGGAAATTTAGAACTGCTTTCTTTGCATTTAGCTAACCATTGGTAAATTGGAGCATTTTTCATATAGCTATTGATAGCTTGGATTTCTTCCCTCTAGGATTGCCTGTTCATATCCTTTGTCTGTCAATTGGGGAATGGCTCCTGTTCTTCTAATTTTGAATCAGATCATTATAAATCCTGAAAATGAAACCTTTATTAGAGAAACTTGCTAACAAAGATCCTCCTTACTCCCAACACCCCATGTTAACCATGAAACTTCTAATCTTAGCTGCATTGGTTTTGTTTCTGCAAAAACTTTTCTTTCAATTCTGTGCAATCCAAATTTTCCATTTCCATAAGCAAGATTTTCTATTCTTTGATAATGAGCTCTTATTTCTATCCATATATCTGAAGGCTAATTTCTTCCTTGTTCCTTGAATTTGTTTGTCATGGTCCCCTTTATACCAAGGTCACACATCTATTTTGTACTTATCTTGGACAATGGTGTAAAGTATTGACCTAAACCTAATTTATGCTAGAATGATGTCTAGTTTTCCCAGCAGGATCTGTCATAGAGTGAATACTTATGCCAGTAACTGGTATCTTTGAGCTTACTGATCATTAGGCTTTTATGTACATTTGCTCCAGTATGTCTTGTATCCAATTTGCTCTACTCATCATCTTTATTGTATGATAGATTCCAGATCAGCAGCATGATTACTATTTTGTGCTAGAGACTGTGGTCAAATACTACTAAAAACCCACCTTCCCACTTTTCTCAACATTTCCTTGAGATTCTTGATTTTTTTTTTCCTCCAGATGAATTTTATTTTTTTGATCTATTTAAAGTAGTATTTTTGGTACCTAGGTTGACATGTCACTGAACACATAAATTAACTTAGGTAGTAGCATTCTTGGCTTGCCATCAATAATGAATATTTACCTAATTATTTAGATTTGTCTTTATTACTGTGAAGAGTTTTTTATATTGTATGCATGTAATTATGCATACTTTGGTAAGTAGACTCTTAAGGATTTTATTCATTCTGAAAATATTTTATATGAAATTTCTATTTATATCTTCTCCTACTATGTTTTGTTGATAATTTATTTAAATGTTAATGGTCTTACTGTTTTACCTTATGTCCTATAACTTTGCTGAAGATATTTTAAAATTAATTTTTAGTGGACTATAGGTTTTTTCTAGAAATACCATCAAACATCTGCAAGTAGTGATAAGTCTGTTTCTTCTTCATGTATTTTTTCCCTCATTTTACATTCTTTGACTTATTGCTATGCATAACATTTATAGAAGTATATCTCAGGGTAATACCAATGAATATGTTTGCTTCTCTCTTAATCTCACTGGAAAAAAATCTGTAATTTATAAAAGACCATGTGATGATGAATGTTCTTAGTTTTATACTGAGATTACTTATCATAAGAAAGCCCATTTATTTTCATATTTCTAAGTGCTTTAAAAAAAGATGAATTTTGTCCAAAGCATTTTTATTCATCTCTTAATATAATTATCATATTATTTTTGCTGTTCTTGCTAGCAATATTATCAGTTTTCTTTATAGTTTTTCTGATAGTCAATTAACCCTGCCTTTTTTGGGATAAACCACTTGTCACATTATGTAAGCTTTTTAATGGATTGTTGTGGCCTTGTTTTTAATATTTTACTTAAGATATTTCTTACAATGTTCAATAGGAATTGGTTAATCATTTTATTTTTTTTTGTTTTGACCCCCTCATTTAGATTTAAATATTGTATCTCTGGTACGGACGAATTGATGCTATCACTTCTTTCCCCATTTTTGCAGAAAAAAAAATAATATTATAATTAATTTTTGTTTGAATGCTTAAGAAAATCCATCTGTCTTTTTATTTTACTTGAGTTCATTTATGTTTCCTTTTTTTCTGAATTAGATTGTTTAAATTTTTTAATTCTGTTTAATCTGGTCATTTTATTTATTTGTTCTTTTTTGTAAATTTATGCAAAATCTTTTCCAAATACTTATTTTATTTTTTGTCATTTAACATTTATCTTTTTTATTATCTATGCTTGTAATTTTGTTTTCCTCTTTTCAAAATCAAAATAGCTGAAGTTATATCTATTTTTTTCAGAAGAAAAGTTCTACCTTCTTTAATTTGTCAGAATTGCTTTTTTCATGTTTAATTGTATGTTTTTATATGTGTGTATATGTTTAATTTGTTGGTTTTCTAGTTTTGTTTTAGCTCTATATCTAAAATATTAATAGACTTTTATTTTTCTTGAAAGTGTTTGGAAATATAAATGTGTCTCTGATACATTTGTTCTTAAACACGTTTCTTGTAGCCTAGGATACTCTTCTCAAAATTTTTTTATATTTTATGTGCATTAAGTAAAATACATAGGCTTATCAAGAAAAGAAATTATATATTTAAACACTAAGCAAAATTAAGCTAATAAATTGGGACACAAATGGAATATTTTCTCATTATCTTGATCTTTAAGGAAATCATGCATTTCGCTATAATATAGATCTCTACAATATAGAATTCTTTAGGAATAGGTTAGGGCAGCTAGGTGCACTGCATAGAGCACCAGTGCAGGAATCAGGAGGACCCAAGTTCAAATCTCACTTCAGACACTTGACACTCACTAGCTGTGTGACCTTGGACAAGTCACAACCCCAATTGCCTGGGTCATCTCCAGTCATCCTGATGAATATCTGGTCACTGGATTCAGATGGTTCTGGAGGAGAAGTGAGGCTGGTGACCTGCACAGCCCTCACTCACTCAAGTGCAAGTCATGTCATTATTTCTCTGATGGCATGGTCTTCTTCGGCAATGAACAACGAACACACATACGTATTTAGTCTCCAGTTATTTTTGTTCCTTTTCAGTGATCCTTTTTTGATATGTAATTTTTATTTAATTATGACCAGTAAAAGGATTTTCTGCTTTTCTCTTTGTATAGTTATACTCCTTAATATATTATCATTTTTGGTAATAGTACCATGAATAAATTAGAAATAGCTATATTCTTTTCTATTCCCATTTAATACTCACCAGAGATAGGGGGTGGAGCCAAGACGGCAGAATAGAAAGATGCACATACGCTACCTCCGAACCCACAGCCCATAAAATATCTGTAAAAAAAGATTCTGGAGCAACAAATTCTGGAGCAGCAGAAGCCACAGAACAATGGAGCAGATGAGATTTCTGTTCCAGAGAGACCTGACGTGAAAGGTCCATCACGCCCCAGACCAGGAGCCCAGCCCAGCCCAGGCCTGCTGTGACTGTGCCGCACCAAGAGGAGCAGATCCGAGCAGGCTTCAGGGAAGGAATTTCCAGTGGCCACTCGGGTCCCTCCACCCACAGTTGACAAGGGTCAGTGAGAGAGTCTTTTTTGGTGGCCGACAGGGGAGTTAGGGTGTCCCCATGGCTCGGGCCCCCTAAGGAGGCAGCAGCAGAGGTGGGAGCAGACAGGGGCTCCCAAAGCAGGCAGGAGCCAGGATCCATTGTTAAAGGTTTCTGCATAAACCCCCTGAGGGAACTGAGCCCATGAGGTGGCCCTGCCCCAACCTGAGCACCTGAACTTGATCTCACACTGAATAGCAGCCCTGCCCCCACCCAAAGCCCTCAGGCTGGGAAGCAGCATTTGAATCTCAGCCCCTAAGGGCTGGCTGGGTGGATCTGGAGGCCAAGTGGGTGTGAAGAGGACGTTCAGAAGTCAAGTCACTGGCTGAGAAAATGCCCAGAAAAGGGAAAAAAAATAAGACTATAGAAGGTTGTTTTCTTGGTGAACAGGTATTTCCTCCCTTCCTTTCTGATGAGGAAGAACAATGCTTACCATCAGGGAAAGACACAGAAGTCAAGGCTTCTGTATCCCAGTCCACTCAATGGGCTCAGGCCATAGAAGAGCTCAAAAAGGATTTCGAAAATCAAGTTAGAGAGGTGGAGGAAAAACTGGGAAGAGAAATGAGAGACATGCAGGTAAAGCATGAACAGCAGGTCAGCACCCTGCTAAAGGAGACCCCAAAAAATGCTGAAGAAAATAACATCTTGAAAAATAGGCTAACTCAATTGGCAAAAGAGGTTCAAAAAGCCAACGAGCAGAAGAATGCTTTCAAAAGCAGAATTAGCCAAATGGAAAAGGAGGTTCAAAAGCTCACTGAAGAAAATAGTTCTTTCAAAATTAGAATGGAACAGATGGAGGCCAATGACTCTATGAGAAACCAAGAAATCACAAAACAAAACCAAAAGAATGAAAAAATGGAAGATAATGTGAAATATCTCATGGGAAAAACAACTGACCTGGAAAATAGATCCAGGAGAGACAATTTAAAAATGATGGGCCTACCTCAAAGCCATGATCAAAAAAAGAGCCTAGACATCATCTTTCATGAAATTATCAAAGAAAACTGCCCTGAGATTCTAGAACCAGAGGGCAAAATAAGTATTCAAGGAATCCACAGAACACCGCCTGAAAGATATCCAAAAAGAGAAACTCCTAGGAACATTGTGCCAAATTCCAGAGTTCCCAGGTCAAGGAGAAAATATTGCAAGCAGCTAGAAAGAGACAATTCAAGTATTGTGGAAATACAATCAGGATAACACAAGATCTAGCAACTTCTACATTAAGGGATTGAAGGGTGTGGAATATGATATTCCAGAAGTCAAAGGAACTAGGACTAAAACCAAGAATCACCTACCCAGCAAAACTGAGTACAATACTTCAGGGGAAAAAATGGTCTTTCAATGAAATAGAGGACTTTCAAGCATTCTTGATGAAAAGACCAGAGCTGAGAAGAAAATTTGACTTTCAAACACAGGAATGAAGAGAAGGATGAAAAGGTAAACAGCAAACAGAAGTCTTAAGGGACTTGCTGAAGTTGAACTGTTTACATTCCTACATGGAAAGACAATATTTGTAACTCTTGAAACTATTCAGTATCTGGGTACTAGGTGGGATTACACACATGCACATGCACATGCACATGTACACACACATAGAGACAGAGTGCACAGAGTGAATTGAAGAGGATGGGATCATATCTTAAAAAAAATGAAATCAAGCAGTGAGAGAGAAATATATTGGGAGGAGAAAGGGAGAAATGGAATGGGGCAAATTATCTCTCATAAAAGAGGCAAGCAAAAGACTTATTAGTGGAGGGAAAAAGAGGGGAGGTGAGAGAAAAACATGAAGTTTACTCTCATCACATTCGACTAAAGGAAGGAATAAAATTCACCCTCATTTTGGTAGGAAAACCTATCTCACAATAAAGGAAAGTGGGGGATAAGGGGATAAGCAGGGTGGGGAGGATAATGGAAGGGAGGGCATGGGGAGGAGGGAGCAATTTGAGGTCAACACTCATGGGGAGGGTCAGGATCAAAAGAGAGAATAGAAGTAATGGGGGACAGGATAGGAGGAGGGAAATATAGTTAATCTTATACAACATGACTATTATGGAAGTCATTTGCAAAACTTCACAGATTTGGCCTATAATGAATTGCTTGCCTTCCAAAGGGAAGGGGTGGGGAGGGAGGAATGAAGAGAAGTTGGAACTCAAAGTTTTAGGAACAACTGTCGAGTACTGCTCTTGCCACTAGGAAATAAGAAATACAGGTAAAGGGGTATGGTAAGTTATTTGGCCTTATAGGACAAAAGAGAAGATGGAGACAAGGGCAGAGAGGGATTATAGAAGAGAGAGCAGATTGGTGATAAGAGTAATTAGAATGCTCGGTGTTTTGGGGTGGGGGAGGGGACAAAAAGGGAGAAAATTTGTAACCCAAAATTTTGTGAAAATGAATGTTAAAAGTTAAATAAATAAATTAAAAAAAAAGAAATTAGATTACCTAAAAAAAAAAATACTCACCAGAGATATATCATATCTAACTTTTCTAATTTTCTACTGTGTAACTTCTTTTGTGTTTGTTTTTGCTTAATTTTTGTCTAGCTCAGAAAGGGGTACATTAAAATCTCCTCTATTATAGTTTTACTGTATTGTTATCTTTTTAATTCATTTAGAATTCCTTTTATTAATTAGATAGGTGCTATGTCATTAAGTTTATGTTTAGTACTGATACTAAATTATATTTTCTATATACTAATATGTAATAATATTCAGAATACGATAATATGCACCATAGTTTCCCTGTTTATCAAGTTTCATCATATATTTTTGCTGTTATCTTGTCTTAAATCATAATCATGACCATTGCTGTTTTTCCTTCATATGAAGTATAATACATTTTGCTCTTGCATCTTAGTTTAATTCTCTGTGAGTCTTTATATGTAAATTGTATTCCTAGTAAATAGTTCCTGGTTAGAATCTACTAAAGCATCTTTTCTGCTCTCCTCTTCTGTTTTTGGGTGATTACATTCAATTCACCCATTCATTTATATTTATTATCTTTAATTGCATATTTCTCTCCAAACTTTCCATTCATATATATATATATGTATATATATATGCATATATATACACACACATATATATATATACACACACATATATATACACACATATATGTAGTATATATACAGGCATGTATGTGTATATATATGTATTATATATATATATAAATATTTTCTCTCTCTCTTTCTCTGTCTCTCTTTCCTGTCCCTACATTACAAAGAAGAGGATCGTACAAAAGGTGTGTGCTCAACCACCAGTGCTCTATGCTTGAGAGTAATAAGATTGCATTTTTCCCTCTATCTAGCAATAGGCTTTTAATTATTATCATTTCTATTTATTTTGTTTTTTTATTTCTTCATTATTTCATTCTTATAGCTTAGAGATTATTTTGCTTATGACTGATTCCTCCATTTATCTTCCCTTTTTTTTTTTATTTTCCTCATCTTCCCTTTTCCCTTTCCATTTCCCTGTTGACATAAAAACTGGCAGCTAGCATTTATATGGTACTCACTATGTGCTAGGCACTATGCTAAATGTTTTATAAATATTATATCATTTAACCTTGCAGCAATCCTGCAAGGTAGGTATAACTATTATTTTCATTTTATAATAGAGGAAACTGAGCAGTGTTTGTGTGTGTGAGTGTGTATGTGTGAGTGTATGTGTGTAAATGGAGAAATTGGTATTGTATTTTAGAGAAAATTTGGAATGACTCTTGCCTTTGGGGAACAGAAAACGTGTTCCCCTTTGCAATCAAACAGGGTGATGAACTTAGTCCTCAAATATGCTGTATATGTATTATTGAAAGTTATTAATGGGAAAGACCTTTTAAAAATGAGTCCAAATGCTCTCTCACTTTATAGATAAGGAAACATGCTCATGCATCCCGATGTTCATTAGAATTAGCTCATCAAAGGTAACATAGTGAACCAATGGCAGAGCTAAAACTAGAACCCAGGTTTCCTGGCCCCTTTCTTGTTCATTTTCTATCACCTCAGTAGAATGAAGAGAAACATGTTCTAGTGAACACTCCTTTTTTTTTCTTTTACAGATTAGGAAACTGAGGCACAGAGATGTTAAAGAATTTGTCCAGTGAAAGGGGCAGTGGATTTGAAGTTTAAGGATCTGGTACTTGATACTTGTGTGATCTTGGAGAGGTATTGTTGACTTCTCGAGAACTCAGTTTTCTTATATATGAAATGAAGGAACCTAAATTTACAAATTAGTTGCAAATGAGAATTTACAATTTTTAATGTAGTTCACTCCACATGTAGTAATACTTGTTAGTGATTGAAAAAAGGAGGATACAGATCAGCCTCCTCAAAGGAGTAGGAAATGAAAGGGGGTGTGTGGGTCTCTGCTCCTCAGATCTCTCCCCCAGAGGAAAGAGGAGAATGTGTTCCAGGTGCAAGTTGAACCAGCTGGTAAAATTTTGATATAGGCAAATTTTACAAAAGATGATGTGAAATGTTATCCCTTCCATCATTTTCTTTTAAGCTCTCTTTAACCCTTAACTCTTTGTCCCGTGAGCTTTGGATAGATTCTCAAAATTTAAATACACAAAGTAAAATTACAAACTACTCTTTTGTCTGCATCAATAATACTGGTGAGTAGGTGTCAGGGTGGAGAGGGGGTAGGTTGGTGGTGATGAAATACAGAGGTGTGTATATATATATATATATATATATATACGTGTATGTGAATATATGTGTACATGAATGTGTATATATGTGTATATTGTGTAATGTGTCTATTTTATATATTGTCTATTTGATACAATATCAGGATATAATGTGTCTCTGAACTATTGATGGAACATATGTATATCTATCATATAGTATATTCTGTGCATATATATATACATACATATACACATGTGTGTGTTCATCCTTCATTGCTGAAGAAGACTATGCAATCAGAAAAATAATGACATGACCTACACTTGACTTTGTTTTGAGTGAGGGCTATGCAGGTCACCAGCCTCACTTCTCCTCCAGAGCCACCTGAATCCAGTGACCAGATATTCATCAGAATGACTGGAGATGACCCAGGATGAGGCAATTGGGGTTAAGTGACTTGCCCAAGGTCACACAGCTAGTGAGTGTCAAGTGTCTGAGGTGAGATTTAAACTCAGGTCCTTCTGACTCCTGCACTGGTGCTCTATCCACTTCACCACCGAGCTACTGAATGGAATGTACTAGAAGTAAGAGAAAGGAAGAGGTAGAATGTAACAAATCATCCCACATAAAAGAGAGAAGAAAGCTTTTACAATGGAGGGGAGGAGGGGAGAGATGAAAGAAAATAATTGAGCCTTACTCTCATGGGATTTGACTTAAGGAGGAATAGCACACACTCCGTTGGATATGGAAATCTATTTTATCCTGTAAGAAGGGAAAGGGGAAGGGAATAGGAGAGGGAAGATTATAGAAGGGACAGCAAATTGGAGAAAGGGATAATCAGAAGCAAACACTATTGTGAGGACAGGTCAAGGGAGAGAATGGAATAAATGGAGGGTAGGATAGGACAGAGGGAAATGTAGTTAGTCTTTTACAGCATAACTATTATGGAAGTGATTTGCATGGTTACACATGTTTGACCTATATTCACACATTCTATACACATACAGATGCACATAAAACCAACTGAAAATGTACAATGATTCTTGTGAGATCAACCAGAATCATAACTAGCATATGGTCATTAGGGCAAGGTGTTGTGGATTAAATACCACTTATGGGAGAGGTATAGTGTGAGAAACCTGGATAGGCCCCAGGTAGAGCTGCTTTTCTTACTTGTCTGTTTTCATTGGTTGAAATAAAAAAAGGGTATCAATAAAATGAAGTAAGATGGAATAATAGCATTTGCCTCACCTCTTCAAAGAACAAAAGGTAGGTAAGAAGTTATCATCCACTGTTAGCAGATATGTAAAGGATCTCAAAGACCTACTAGTCTACCCTGTACCTGCAGTGGATACCTTTTGCTAGATATATCTGACAAGTAGTCATCTACTCTTGTGTTTTTTCCACGTGATGTAATCTAAACAATTCTAAACCGACCTTACCTACCTCACTTTTACTTGAGTGACCACTGCTTACCCTTCTTTCTCTTCATTGGGTACTCCTTGGCCCTTTGGATTTGTTGATACTGGTGAATTCTCTGGCTTTACTTTCCCCTCCTCCAAATTATTAATTTATTTGTTTTTAGTTCTCAACAATAGCTTCCATAAATTCCAAATTTTTCCCCCTCCTTTCTCTTTCCCTCTCCAAGGTGACATGCAATCTTATTCCTATTAAACACATTTTCACATTAGTCATGTTGCATGGAAGAACTGGAAGAAACCATGAGAAAAACAAAATGAAGCATAACAAAAGACAAAATAATTTGCTTCATTCTGTGTTCTGTCTCCATAGTTCTTTCTCTAGATGTGGATGGCATTTTGCATCATGAGTGCTTTGGAAATGTCTTAGGTTCTTGCATTGCTGTGAAGGGTTAAGTTTATCAAAAACAGAGTCCTCATACACTGTGGCTCTTACTGTGCATAATGTTCTCCTGGTTCTGTTCACTTCACTCAACATCAGTTCATATAAGTCTCCAGATTTTTCTGAAGTCCACCTGTTCATCACTGCTTATAGCACAATAGTATTCCATTACATTCATATACCACAACTTGTTCAACCATTCCCCAGTTCATGGGCATCATCTCAATTTTCCGTTTTTGGTCATCACACAAAGAGCTGCTATAAATATTTCTGTACATGTGGGTCCTTTTCTCATTTTTATGATCCCTTTGGGATACAGCCCTAGAAGCAGCATTACTGGTTAAAAGGGTATGCACATTTGTATAGCCCTTTGGGCATAGTTCCAAAATTACTCTTCAGAATGGTTGGATCAGCTCCCAGGTCTACCAACAATAAAATAGTGTTCCCACTTTCCCACATCTCCAACATTTATGATTTTCCTGTTTTGTCATGTTAGCCAATTTGATAGTGTGATGTAGTACCTCCGAGTTGTTTTGTTTTGCATCTCTATAATCAATAATGATTTGGAGCATTTTTATATGACTATAGATAGCTTTAATTTCTTCCTCTGAAAACTGCCTGCTCATATCCTTTCACCATTTATCAATTGGGGAATGACTTGTATTCTTGTAAATTTGACTCAGTTCTCTATATATTATAGAAATGAGGACTTTATCACAAACATTGCTTGTAAAAATTCTTTCCCATTTTTCTGCTTCCCTCTTAATTTTGGTTGCATTGGCTTTGTTTGTGCAAAAACTTCTCAATTTAATGTAATCAAAGTTATTCATTTCACATTTCATAATGTTCCCTGTCTTTTGTTTGGTCATATATTTGTGGCTTTACTTTTGCAAATTCTTCAGGTACTACTATACAAAAATTAGCAGATAATCCCATAATTGGAAGTAACTTCAAATAAATCATTTAAGAAGAAAAACAAAAGTAAAAATCTTTAGAGATTAAAGGAAGTTCATTCATTCATCTCTCAGAAACATTTATCATGAGTCTAGTGTTTATAGCATTTTTTTAATGCTAGTTGTAGAGAAAGTCAGTATTGAGGGATTTATGGAGTTCCAGTACGCTTGGTCCCTTCTTTCAGGGAGCTTATAATTTAGTAGTGCCACAAAACAAACATTTACCTCAAAATGAGTATCAAGTAGTTAGCAATCTAGAGGAGGAAGGGAAGGGATTAAATAGGTAAGTAAACATTTGTAGAGCACCTACTACGTGCTAGACACTGTGCTAAGTGCTTTACAAATATTATTTCAGTTGGCCCTCACAATAATTTTGTGAAGTAGGGTGGTTATTATCCCTACTTTACAGTTGAGAAAACTAAGGAAGAGGGTAAGTAACCTACCCAGGACCACATAACTAGTAAATATTTGAATTCTGGGCTTCCTGACTTTAGACCCTGTGCTCTACCCCCACCTAGCTGCTTCAGTGAAAGGGAAGGAGACCTGAACAATTCAATCTATGTGATCATAGTTATGAGGTAGCTTAGAGGGTAAGACCTATATTTCACTCTATTTTTTTGTTGCCATAGTAATCATAAACCTACACGTGGAATCAAGTATATGGAACTTGAAGAGATCTGAATGTTTACTCCAAAGTTTTGCAGACTTACTTGGCTTACTTCCACCTTTAAAAAAATGTTCAGTGTCCCCTTGGAAATCTACTTTAAAAAAATTCTTTAATTAAAAAAAATACATATTCATCATTTAAAAATGACACATCCTATATTTAATAATTTGTTGTAAATTTGTGTTTTTCTCTTTCACTGAAATTTTTATGATGCAATATTGTGTCATATAACCATATAGTATCATGTT
The DNA here is from genome assembly GCF_028372415.1 of Notamacropus eugenii. Lineage (NCBI taxonomy): Eukaryota > Metazoa > Chordata > Mammalia > Diprotodontia > Macropodidae > Notamacropus > Notamacropus eugenii. The sequence goes on from NC_092872.1 coordinate 552,418,649, forward strand.
GTAAATAAGTCATCACATGCACATATTCCTGCTGATGCATGCTGGACTTCCCAACAATGTGGGACATTCTTTCAATGCCAACCCTTGCTTGTTAAGACCTGTCAGCAGACTTGATCACTGATTGATTATAACTTTCATTTTGAGTGTTTATTTGGAAAATAATGTAGTAACTATGACTTTAACTCTGTTGCACAGCAGATGAAATGTACAAATGTTTTTTTCAAAATTTTCTTCTCTTCTTTCCTTATGCTTCCACTGCCTCCTTATTTTTATTTAACAACCCCCCAGTTGTACCCTAGGCTACTACTGTGCCCGCCCCTTATTTTTCTAGTGCCCCCTTGGGGCTGGTATATCCCACTTTAGGAATCTATAGCCCAGTTCATCCACATTTACAATTCAGGAGGCTGATGACCAGAGGTACCAAGGGGATTTGCTCAAGTTCATGTAGGTTTTTTTGCTCATTGTCTTAATAAAAGTTCACATCTTCCCCACCATTAAAAACAAATAAATATGAAAACATCTTTACTTAGTCCTACCATCTCCATAAACTATTCTCTTCTATTCCTCTGTCTTGTTATAGTCAGACTCTTAAGGGAAAAAAAAAAGTTAATGCATTCATTACCTATATCCTTTTACCTCCTCCTTATTTTTCTGCTGCTTACAATTTTGTCTCCACCATCACCATTGGCCTGATACTGCTTTCTCCAAAATCATCAATGATCTTTATATTATTAAGGTCAGGTTTGCCTTTATTCTATTGTATCCTCTTTGAGCATTCTAACCTCACTCAAAACAAAGTCAAATGCAAGTCATGTCATTATTTCTCTGATGGCATTGTCTTCTTCGGCAACAAAGGAAGAACACACATACAATATTGATATTGTTAGTTAGTTACTATGTCCTTCCCAATGTCATCTCCCTGAGTTGTTGTGACACTGATGTGTTATAGTCCTCTTTGTATCAATCAAACTAACACTCCTTATTCTTCTTTGAAGATTGCCATATATGTCTCATATCCTATGTGTAGGTATACTCAAAAGTTCTGTCTTAGAACTTCGTATTTTTGCTCTCTTTTGGGATAAATCCTTGGATTCAACCAAAATATCTATGCAGTTGACCCCAAAATCTATAAATCCAGCACTCAACTCTCTCCTGAGGCACACAGCAGGTGATTAATAAGTAGTTTTGATTGATTAATTAGCACATTCAGGATTCAAATTGAGGTCTTATGTTTCTGAATCTAGTACTTTCTCCATGACATGTACAATATGTATTTTAATGAATAAACTAAATCAAAGTATTTACATTTTTTTTTTGTCTTTTAAAAATGTATTGGTCTTCTGTATTCATATTACCTTCATTTCTAAATCAATTACTTCTCTTCTATTACCCAGATGACCATCACTTGTGGCAAAGAATAAAAACCAAAATAAAAGAGTGAAAAAAGCAAAACCAACATGTCAACCAAGTCTGACAAATTAAAGGCTCTAAAAGCATAATATCACACTGAAAAAAAAAGATAAGATGGCTTCTTTTCTCCTCTCTTCCTTAGGGTCAGGCTTAGTCATTAATATTACAGAGTATTACTGATGTTCATAGAGCATAAATCAGATTTTCTGGAACCAGTCTCATTAACCATTGTTGTGAGTAAAAGCAAAATGACCAAGGGGAATTCTTCCTTAGGATTTTTCCTTTGATGTGACTTATCATTTTGCATCATTGAAAATGTTTGAAGCCCTAGAAGTTATATAAAAGCCATTACACAATTGGAAATAAGGCACAAAAAATATAGCAGTTTAGGCAATGTTGAATGAAATATTAACGAGATATAGATAGAGAAATAGGCAGTTCTACATCTATATCTACATCTATGGATACATGTATCCATCCATCTATCTATCTATCTATCTATCTATCTATCTATCTATCTATCTATCTATCTATCTATATGTATCTATGTATTGCTTTAAATAGAGAGCATTAATTTAGGTCTGAATAAAGGGAGAAACAGAAACAGTATTTTACTTGAAGTACATTAAAGACGACCTGGACTAAAGGACGACTTAAACTAGGAGCTGATGAAACATCACAAACGTGGCAGGTAAATGGCACAGCAGAAAGGGTGGCAGACCTGGAGTCTGGAAGAATAATCTTTGAGTTCGAATCTGGTCTCAGATACTTATATGAGGGTTTGCCTCATTTCCTCATCAGTAAAATGAGCTGGAGAAGGAAAGGGCAAACTACTCCAGTATCTTTATAAAGAAAACTCCAAAGAGGGGTCACAAAGAATCTGACACAACTGAAATGACTAAACAGCAGCATGATGTTATAGCGATAGAGGATTCTATTTATCAAAATATTAGCTGGATGGGCCTTCCTGCTCAGTGGAGAACAAAATGATTCTTGTCTTGATAGCAATTTAATTCTTCACAAAGCAAAGAAATTAGCAAGGACAGCAGATCTCTGGGACTTAGATCTTACCAGTAAGGAAATGTTGGTTAATGCCAGAATGGCACGAATTTTGAAGAAAGATGAGGTGATGTAAACCAGGAATCAAACTTTCATATACACTGTAGGTTTGGGAAAGCACAAATATCACAGGTTTTAGATAAGGAATAAGCAGGATAAAATGACAATATTTCATATGGGAAGTCAGCGCAAGCATGATGGAAAAATCTCAGCAATAAAATTCTGAATATAAAAGCAGAAATAATTCAAACGAGGAGGAAAAGGGGATTGGGAGTAATATCAGAAGGGATCAATCCATTCAGAATATTTTTTTTAAAGTAACAGGACCTTGACCACGCTATTATACCTCTCATAATTCCTGAGCTCAGGGAGAAATTCTTTGTTCAATAAATTCAGCACTACATTTTTTCTTCCTTCAGGAGATAGTGTTACTAGCCTGCTTGCTCAGTCATCCTTGGAAATATACTAGTTATTAACTGATCCCAAATTACTTTTTACATATTTAGAATGAATTGGGAAAAAAAAAAAAAAGAGGAATTAACACCTCCCTCATTCAACTCCACTTAAGATATTAGAACCCAGGAAACAATGGGTGTGGCTTTCTGTTAATTAATATTTCATATCAGGAATTTAGGAATTAATATTCCATATTTAGGAAACCTTTGACTCAAAACTCTCATATTCAGTGAAACATGATTACTAGATCGGGGAAGCAATTTTTCATTTGTTAAAAGAGTAAGACACCCTTAATTCACAATTTTGTCATTTCTTCTAAAAGGAAAACTCCCTTTACTGACCTTCAGAGCTGATAGGACTTGCAATAAAGAAGATAAGACAATTCTTAACCTTCAATAAAGGAAGCAGTGCAATGGTTCTTAAGCTTTTTGCTTCAGGGAAGCCCTTAGTAGTATGATGAAGCTTATGGATCCCTTTTAAGAATAATGTTTTAAATGTATAAAAAAAACTAAATAGGATGATATTGATATGGATGTATATTTATGCTTATATGTATATATATACACATGTGTATGTGTGCACATATGATTATTACATGTGTATGTAACTTAAAACTGCCCTAATTTCTTAGGACACCCTTTGAGTTAAACAGGAGAAAAGAGTAAATACTTCCATGCTCTTTCTCTCTCCTCTGCCTTGTGGTCATGCAAAAAAGAAGATGGCTTATGTGAAACAGTATGAGTGCTTGATGTAGACTAGAAATAGCTAGCTTTTATCATTGAGAACAGGACAGCCCCAGGGGTCAATTTATAGCAGCAATAGTCTCAAGTCTACTCTTTGATATTTGTTACCAATATGTGATGTTTCAGCTTCTTTTTTTGTGTTGTTATCCCCCATTATATTGCAATCTCCTTGAAGATATGGCTGTCTTTCTCCCTCCCCCCAACATTTATAGCACCAGATCTTAGCCCAGTGCCTGGGTAGGTGGTTAATGATTGAATGATTTATGTTTGAGCTAATTATTGAGCTAATAAATTTCACATTGCCTGGCACTTTCTCTTTACGAAGAAAAAAATATGACTTTAGTTAAAGACATCTAACTTCCAGATGCTATACTGGTCATTCTATAAATAATCTAAGAGTATTGACCCTCAAAAGATTTGAGATATACCAGATTCCATATGCTACGAAGCATACAAGGTTGGAAGTTCTTAAATTGCTTTCCTTTTCCGTTTTTGATAATTTTTACTGGCAAATGTGGGTGCTGTCTTTCCAAAAGACCACCTCTTCTAGGCTGAATAACTGTGAGCATGGACGGAAGGGATTGTATCTGAATATTGAATTTGACTGTAAAGTGAGGGACTTAAAAGAAATAATAGCTTTGTATGGGGGAAGCATTCATGGTATTGATGCAGAACAGGATTAGACAAATAGATGCCATCAAGGTCTACAGTTAGTTACTGAAAATAAAGAAATATATTTGCCAGATGTTGTCTGGCTTTGACTTGGGGCAACTGGCTGCTGGTGGTCTAAGTAAAGATGTGAATTTTACAGTTGGGTAAAAGACAAGATGAAATACACATACTCATACACTTATATGCATGTGTGTATGTATATATGTATGTATTTATATGAGAAGGAAATACAAGCAAAAATAAGATTTATTAAGCACCTATTATGCTCCAAAGAATGTACTAAGCCCTGAAGATAAAAAGAAAATAAAATATAGCTTCTGTCCTCAAGGAGGTCCCATGAGTAACTTAATTTGAAGACAAAAGAGGAGTACAGTCCTACAAGCAATGTGTCAGGAGTGCTAAAACCTAGATTGAAATGAAGCAGATAGTGGATGTTAAAAGGGCAAGAAAAAAAAAAGAATACTATGTACCTTTTTATAGATTGGAAAAGATTATTATCAAATAAGGTATATGACTACAAATCAGGGGTAGATGTGAAGACATAATGAATATGTGTAAAAAGTTGAATTTTATATTTCCATCTTCTTGTCTAAAGATAATGTTTTTAGACTGGGAAGGATAAAACAAAAATAGTTAACACGGAATGGATTCATGAGATAAGGAAGAAAACTATGACATCTAGTTTTCTTCGTGATTTCAAGTCACTGGATGAGTTATATCCTTGGAGACTGAAGAAATGAAAATTTTCATTGTTGAATGTCAATGGTCTTTGAAAGTTTTTGATAATGGGAAGAGTGCTGCTAAACTGGAAAAATTTAAATTTTCCATTTTTTAATGGGAAAAGAAGGGACTCTATATGATAGAAAACTGAAATTGACTTCGAGCCCTTGCAAAATCTAGGGAAAAAATATTAAAGGATTTTATTTTGAACATTTAGAAAGTAAAGTCATCAAATAGCAGGGCTTCTTCAAGAATAGCTCACACTAAGCTAGCTTCATTAATTTTTAAGACATATTCTTAAATTTTTCTCCATGAAATTGTATTTCATCACATTGGATATTAAGCTTATCTTTGGTGATCAACCCCAAATGTGGTGCTGATTAGAGCCCACTGATTTTCTTTTCCTTTTTAAAAAACATATATCCTTCCCATCACTTCATGCTAACCTTCCCACTCCCATAAAGTAACAAAAATGACAAAAAAAAGGCAAAAAAACCCCTCTCCTCAACATAGCTATGTATAGTCCAACAAAACAAATTCTCATACTGGCCTTTTCCAGAAAAAAAAAAGATGGATGTCTCTTTGCTGACACAGTTGATGGAGCACCTGGCCTGAAGTTAGAAAGAGAAACTCATATCCAGCTTCAGATATTTAACATCTGTGTGACCCTGGGCAAGTCATTAAATTTCTGTTTGCCTCAGTTTCTTCAATTGTAAAATGTGGATAAAAATAGTACTTACCTTTCAGGGTTGTTGTGAAGATCAAATTAGATATTTGCTTTTAAAAAAAAGGCTTCCTTTCCCTAAGTCCTTTCTTCCCTCTCAGGATGAAAGTAATGTGATTCGTCTTCAGTACGTTGGACTCATTTATTTATTATATTTATCAGAATTCAAAAGCCTTTCAATTTTTTCCCTACAATTATGTTGTCATTGTATGAATTGTCCTAGTTCTATTCAATTTAGTATCCATCATATTGTAAGGTACTTCCTAGTTTCCTCTTAAACTTCCATTTTGTTTTCATAGTACAATAATATTCCTTTACATTAATAAACCATAATTTATTTAGCTATTCCCAAATCAGTGGTCATCCCTTTAGTTTGCAGTATTGGTCTATTATTAAAAGAGCTGCTACTAGAATTTCTGTACATGTGAGCCTTCCTCCTCCTTTTATCTCTTTGGGCTATAGGCCCAGTACTGGTGTTGTTGGGTCAAATGGCACACATAAATTGACAATGTTTTGGTGATAGTTCCAAATTGCTTTCAAGAATTTGCCTCCTCCTCATCCTCCTCATCATAATTATCTAATACTGGATTTGCATATGTAGCCTAGGCTAAATGTGCAGATACCACTCTGATCCGTAAAAGATTTTTAACTTGCTCTATTTCCAACTTGGGCTGGTTCGCCTGACCTTAGGCAACCTGGAAGCCTTCTGCATCTCAGGGTTCATGGCATTAAATGATTAACTTAATATGGATGGACATGTAATTGTCTTACTTTACTCCTCATCTCAAGGGATTGCCCAGCCTTAGCTCATGTGGCTACCGTGATTATAGACATACACCAATGTGCCTAGTCTTATTATACTTTGATGCATCAACCAGATGTGGTAGATCAGATCAATGCTATAGGCAGTTTACTTAGATTTCCACAAAACATTTTGTAAAATTTCTCATGAACCTGTGCTGAAGGATAGAGAAATATGGGCTTGGTGTTACAGTGGTCAAATCAAATAAAAGTTTTCTGAGTAATTATTATTAAACTGAAGTCAATTTGTAGGGCAATTTGATGTCATGAAATGTTTCTTAACAATTAAACTGCCTTAGCATGGAATAAGATATCATAGAAAGTCATAAATTTGCTCCCACATAAAGTTATAAAGCAAGGAATAGAAGCGCTGTTAAGATTGTTGTGATTTTACGTCAGATCCTTTCTTGAGATGGGATTTGGATAAGGTTTTTGGCAAAGCAGTATGACCATGCTAAGCATGAGGCAGGAAGGAAGTTATATGAAACCTTAGGGTGAAGAGTCAAAGAAAAGGGCTTGGGTGATTACATCCAATTTACAATTTTATCTAAAACCAGTTTCATCCAGAGAGGACATCTAAGCCATTGCTCCTGTCTTACATAGGAGTTTACCTAAAACATCTCAGACCCCAATGACAGTATAACTTAATTATCATATTTTATAGAGTTTTTGACAAATGTTTTATGACAGGATTTGCTTATCTGATATGAGGTCTACTTTGATACCTCATTATATGATGAATAAGGCCAGACATTCACAAAGGTTATTTACATGAGAATCCAAGGTTCTAAAGGTCTTACCATCCTGCAAAGTTTTCAAATGTGGGTCTAGAAACAAACTGTACATCTGCTATCTAGGGATTAGCCTAGTCCAGCATAGAGAGGCTTGTCATCTGCTGTTTGCATGGTCTTTAATTTTTTGGCTCTTGTATAGCAGAGATCATTTCCTCAGATGGAGAGGCTCTTGCAACCACCACCAATGTGAAGATTACCTCCAATTAGAAAATCAGAGATTTTCAGTCTCTAATTAATATTTGCTTCAAGTTCCCATTGGTCTTTTATTTTAAAAAAAGACTGTGATTATCATGGAAATAAACCTGTATTTGGTTTTAAAGGACTATAGTTCAAATCACGATTCTATTTATCTATTTATTATTGGTTTTATATTAAATAATTGTTTTACCTTTCTGGACCTCTTTTTCTTTATGTCAAGCGAGAAATTGTACTAGATTATCTACAATGTGTGTAGCAGCTCAGAAACCTGATCTCTTTTTTTCTCACCAGTAAGAATACCCAATCTGGAAATGATCCAACCAGTGGCAAAGGAGCAAACATTTTAGGCTCATGATGTTCCATTCACTATTTGGGCAATGATACCAAGAGATGTGCCCCTTAGGTTGATGGATAATTGACTGACTCCTTGGCCTCCTGACAGAAATCAGCTCTCCCACCAGGAGAAACCAGTCTATGTCATGGGCATATGCAGTAGAGGCTGGCAAGAAGACTAGAATACTGGCCAAGGTCTGCTTGCTCAGGTGTCACAAAATTTTAAGGACATTTGCATTTAGAAAGGAGATGGCCTATAATGCAGATGTCTCATTGCATGGGTATACACCCCAGAGACTCAAACACAGGCAGAAAGACCCAAACTCTGTGTAACTATCCTCATTTAATCATGTTCAAATCTAGTCACCCGTTCCTTGGTCTTTGCCAGTTACCCATGGTGTCAAGGACCCTCCAATGACTAGGAGAAAGCTGCCCTTCTGGCTTCCCAGATGGGATCGAGGAAGTTATATGTTGTCATGGAAATGATTAGTATTGGAAGGAGAAGAGCAGAAGAGATTTTAAAATGATAATCTAGAATGGCAGGAAGTATGGAAGTAACAACAGATTTTGACCAGAGTGTGAGGTAAATGCTTATGGCACGGACTAGATTTTAAGAAGCAAAATAAATATATTATTTATTAAGGAAAATAAAGCGGTCCACTCATTTTTCTCGTATTGATTATGAACTCATATTACATTAATAGAAACATATTCTCTAGAATTAGAGACGTAGCTCCATTATCTTCTGTCCTGACCAGATTGCATCTAAAGTATTGTGTTCATTTCTGGGCACCACATCTTCAAGAAAGACATTGACTTTCTTGGAATGTTTGCAGAATAGGATGAACAGAATAGTTAGGATTTAAGGCACTATTCTGTGGAAAATGGGAATATTTAGCATTAAAAATGAAGACTTTCAAAAGATTTGCTCGCTATCTAAAAGTCTTTGAAGGACTGTCATGAGGAAGAAAGTTTGAACTTTTGATGAAGATTTTATTTCTCTTGTGGTTTGCATTGGACAAGATGATGATGATGATGATGTGATATTCCTTCCAGTCCCTCAATGCTGAAATTCTTTAGCAAATGTATTTTAATCTTTATTAATAAATTCATGAAATGAAGTAATTGTTCACGTAAATAATATATATTCATTGTACACCTTACTGAAGCTGAAGCTCACTGTTCTGACTCATGCAGGTTCATTCACTACATATCTTCTATGAAGACAATCCTCATTTATTTGACCTTGATGTTTGGAATGTGGCGATAGAGGGTATTTACATTTTGCCTTTGTGAAAAAGAAACAGTCCGTTAATTCCTCACAATATTCCAAGAAGACTAAAGCAAAAGAAGAACAAAAATAACTCTACTACAATTGGCAGGTTATGTTGTAATTTACATATCCAGTAGCAGGCTATTATTGATAGACTAAAGAGAATATTCAGACTATGATAACTTGAGGATACTTTGTCTGAGCCTACATTTACCATTTGCCCTCCCTCTATCACCATGAACTCTTGAAGTTTAAGGTAGTAGATTATTTTTTGAAAAAGGGAATGGGTCATGCTGTATGTCTGAGAGTTAAAAACTGACTACCATTTTCAGATGAGCCAAATATATTACCAGAACAAATATCCAAGAAATCTGATAAGTGCATTAAGCAGCAACATCAGGCAACTACATCTATGAGTAGATGTCCAACCTGACTAACTATAAAAAAAGGATCATTACAGTAAGTTAATCAGTTGATGGCTAATTCTTTGATTATAACAACCAATGAAACAATTTCAGAAGCAAATAAAATCTTCATCTTATATAGTCACCTTCTGCTTCCATAGTAATGATATGAGTAGAAAAAAAAAGTACAGGGGGTGCTGAAAAATCATTCTGGAATGTCAGAAGCATTAATTGAAATGCTGATATTATATATGTGAAATCTGTCTGACCAAAGAGTTAATATAATACTGGAATAACTGAGTCATAACTCTTATTGACATTCTCACTATAAATGAAACCAGAAGAAAATAATTGAAGCAAATATAAAGTAGACTTGCAGGCTTTCCTCAGTTAGTAAAATTAAAAAGCTTGTGCAGTGAGTTTCACTGTATGCTGAAGGCAAAATGAGATATAATTTTTCATGGGACAGCTAGTCATATCATTCTTCAGGGTTCACAATTAGTGTAGGTAAAGGAACTATCACATGCAGAAACACAAGTTATTTATGAACATTTGTTGTAAAGGATGAAGAATCATAAAATAAAAACTATGAAGCCCTTGATTTAAATCTTATAAACTGCTACTAGGAGTGCATCACAAAGAGACTAAAAAAAAGAAAGAAAAAGGTTCTATGTGTACAAAAATATGCATAGTAGCTATTTTTGTGGTGGAAAAGAATTAGCAATTGAGGGGATACTCATCAATTGGAAATAGTTAAGTCATGATATATAATTGCGATAGAGGGCTTTCAGAAAAACCTGTAAAGATTTACATGAACTGATGCAAATTGAAATGAGCAGAAACAGAATATTATATGATGCTGAATTGTGAATGACTTAGCTATTTTCAGAAATACAATGTTCTGATATAATTCCAAAGGATTTATGGTGAAAAAATGCTATTTCTTGCAACCTATCTCAACCAGAATGTTGGCATTGTTTGTGGAAAAGAGATATGACAAACAAAGACAACACTAATTTAGAATATAAGTTCATTTTAAAGATATTATATAGAATAATGAAGAAGAAAATGACTACTATTGCCTCAGAAAAGAGAACAAAGTAGTGAAAGGAAAAAAATGGTTCTTGAAAAAACTTAGTAGCAGACTCAACTAAGTCAGAGTAAATAAGAGTATATAAATTGATAGATGATAGATAGATAGATAGATAGATAGATAGATAGATAGATAGATAGAGGATAGATGGATAGATAGATAGATAGATGATAGATAGATGGATAGATAGATAGATAGATAGATAGATAGACAGATGGATAGATATGCAGGTAAAAGAACAACACATCACATTTGTTATCATTTCTGAAGGAATTGGTTCTCATTATTGAGAAGAGTGGACCCATTGTATTTGGCCTGCAGCATCTGTAGTCCCTAACCCTAGAATCAAAGATATTTTAATATACAGAAGATTTCCTGAGGTCATGCAAAGTCTTCATGTCAGATTCCTCAATTGGAGAGCTCAGTTTTTTTTTTTTTTGGGGGGGGGGGGGACCAGTGGCCTGAGGCACAAGGGGAAGCATGAGAGCAAGACATAAGTGCATGAATATGTGGACCTGAGAGCAAGAGAAGATGGGAGGGAAGTAAGAGAGCAGACTGGAGTTGAGGTCAATTTAAAGCAGTAGTTTGGAAAGTTTGCTTGCGTCCAGTTTAGTTAATAGATTCTTTATTCTCCACTGCTATTTCAAAGCTCTGGAGAAATTTGTTCCTAATGCTTACATTTCAATCATTCTCATAAGCAAACTTTTTAGAACATCTTGAATAGGGGACAGGAGAAGAATAAGAGAGAATCCTGGATATGATCTCCATTAAAGTTTTCTACCCTTTTAAAATATTTTCTGCATATAATGTTACTTGATAACTACTAATAAATGGCATGGCCATTAGCAATGATTTTATCTGAGTGTATACAGTTGGACTTTGAGGTTGAGGGAGAACACAGCCCATGGAAGAGATTTACTAGTTTATTCTGAAATAGGGTGTAAGATGATTAAAGGGAGATTTTCTGTAATTTTGATAGTATCTAATTGTTGGGATTGGAAGCTCAATTCCGTGTGGACGGTCTCGGGCAGGTAAAAGTGGGACTTCTAAATCTTAGAGTCTTACGAGGCCCTCCATGAACAGTGGGGGTTCGAGAAGGTCAGACTGAGCTAGCTCGGCTAGCTCGGGTATTTCCGCCTCTCCCCGGGAGATACGTGATGGGTGGAGTCTCCCTGCCCTCGAGGTCGTCCCGGATCTGGGCACACTATTGTTATCTAACAGCACGGTATTTAGATGCAAACTATGCTGCTGGAGAGTTAAGTAGGATTGAGGAAGCCTAAAAGCGCTCTTAGCACGTGTGGAGCCAAAGAGGACAGTAGGCTCCGCTTCTTTTCTTTCCTCTCTCTCCTCCCCCTCTCTCCCCGCTTGTACTTCTACTTCCAATCCCTTAAGCTTAGCCTCCTTAGGAAATCTCCCCCTCTTCCTCCTAAGGAAGACCTCCCTGCACTTGTAACTAGACCCTGTAATAAAGCTCAACCCCTGTTCGACTCTGGAACGACCTTTCTCTCATACGTTTATCCGGTTTGGCCAACCGAAGACCTGGGACAGGTAAGAAAGACTCGGGTAGCCCAATACAGGCCTCTAGGCCTGGCATCTAATTGTATTCCAAAGTGTAACTGACTGCTTATGAACATGAAAACAACATCAATAAGGAGGTGAGACAGCAGAAAACAGAGGGTTTCATGTGAGTGCAACTGAGTACAACTGAAGTAACAGTCGTCACATCTTACATTCCAGCACAACCAATTCATGCTATCTGAAAAAAAGTAGAAAAATCATTGAAGAAGATTAAATCAGAAAGAATAGTGACTAAATAAACACAGAAGGTATCAATGATAGAATTGACATCATTTTTAAGGGTACTCAGGAATACTAGGTTATCTATAATACTTGTCAGGTAAAAGAGTATGAAAGGAAAGAAGAAATATTTCTCATCTTTTGTTGTAGTTACAAGAAGTAAAGTAAGTCCAGTCAAATTAGCAAGCAACAAAGCAGGTAAGTGCTTACTAAATGTCACATTGTCATACAGTGTTTTGGGGATAAAGATGGAAACGAATAGTCAATCCTTGCCCTCAAAGAACTTGCATTTTAATGGGATAAAATAACACATAAAAGAGAATTGAAATGAACCTGTGTCTACGTCTGTGTCTGTGTGTGTGTTGGCTGTGTGTTTATGTGCGGGGAAAACTGCATAATGGCAAAATCCAGAGAATGAAGGATGGCTGGTTTGGGAGTTTCCTCATATTGGAGTTTCTGGGAAGAACTCAGCAATGAGAGAAAGGGACCTCAGGGATTTCCTCTAGCAACTGTAAGGGTCTTGCTGAAGTTATATACTGTAAATATGCAATGGATCAAATCTACTTGATTTTGTGAATTTTGACATCAACAGTTCTGAAATAGCAGTCATGAACCCAATTTTGTGGGTCACACAAGGTGAATGATTCTGATATCTGGAACAGCAGTAGGACTGGGAGACTAGAGGCTATCACTAGAGTGATAATGAGGAATCAAAGTGGAAAAGCATAGAGTCAGATCTAGAAGTGGGAGCCAACAAAGTCAGAACTGGAAACATGAATTGGGGCAATAAGGATCTGTCAAAGGACAAAGAAAAATTATAAAGGAGAAAGGTAGAGTGAGTGAGCATGTAGGTGGTATAAGATTAAAATATTACAAAGACTAAAATGTCAAGCTTCCCTATCTTAGAAGTGGGTTGATTACCAGGAGGAAGGCATAGAAAGAGAAATTCCACTTAAAATAACTGAAGATAACATAAAATATTTGGGATTCACCTGTTAAGATGAACCTAGGCACTACATGAACAAAATTACAAAACACTTTTCACACAAATAAAGTTATATATAAATACTTAGAAATATGTCAATTGCTCACAGGTAGGCCGAACTAATATAATAAAAACAAAAATTCCATTTAAATTAATTTCCTTATTCATTGCCATACCACTCAAACTATTAAAATATTTTATAGAGCTAGAAAAATCATCATAAAAGTCATATAGAAAAACAAAGAACAAGAATATCAATGGAATTAATGAAAAAATGTGAAGATCTAAATAGTACTATATTTTGTAAAATATATTATAACGAGGTAATCATCAAAACCAGTACTGAATAAGAAATAAAGTGGTGAATCAGTGGAACAGATTACATACACAAAACAGAATAGTCAATGACCATAGTAATCTATTGTTTGATAAACCCAAAAATTCCAGATTCTGGGATAAGAACTCCCTATTTGACAAAAACTGCCAGGAAAACTGGAAAATGTTATGGCAGAAACTAGAAATAGACTGATATTTCACACTCTATACCAAGAAAACGTCAAAATGGGTATATGATTTAGGCATAAGCAGTGATACCATGAGTAAATTAAAAGAGTAAGGAATACCTGTCAGAACTATGGAGAAGGGAAGAATTTATGACCAAACAAGAGATAGATAACATTATGAAATGCAAAATAGAAACTTTTGATTATATTAAATTAAAAAGTTTTTGCACAAACAAAACCAATGCAACCAAGATTAGAAGGAAAACAAAAAGATGAGAAATAGCCATTGTTTCTGATACAGGCCTCATTTCTAAAATATATTGAGAACTAAGTCAAATTTATAATAACAAAAATCATTGCTCAATTGATAAATGGTGAGAAGATATAAACAGGTAGTTTTCAGATGAAGACTATGATGGAAAAGGAAAATGACAAATATTGGAAGGTATGTGGGAAAACTGAGAAGCTAAGCAATGATGGTGAAGTTGTGAATTGATCCAAGCATTCTGGAGAGCAATTTGGGACTATGTCCAAAGGGCTACAAAACTGTATATGCCCTTTGATCCTGCAACACCACTACCAGGTCTGTGTCATAAAAAGATCACGAAAAAGGGAAAAGGACCCACATGTACAAAATACTCATAGCAGTTCTTTTTATGGTGGCAAAGAATTGGAAACTAAATGGATGCCCATCAATTGGGGAATGCCTGAACAAGTTGTGGTATATGAATGTGATGAAATACTATTGTGTTATAAGAAATGATGAGCAGACAGATTTCAGAAAAACCTGGAAAGACTTATGTGAACTGATTCTAAGCAGAACCAGGAGAACGTTGTTCCCAGCAGCAGCAACAATGTGGCATAATTAACTATGATAGACTTAGCCCTTCTCAGTAAATACAGTGATTCAAGAAGATTCCAAAAGACTCATGATGGAAAATGCTACTCACATCCAGAAAAAGATCTCTGAAGACTGAATGTAGAATGAAACATACTATTTTCACTTTCTTTTTGTTTTTTTATTTCTTGTGTTTTTTTCCATTTTATTCTGATTCATCTTTTTACAGCATTACTAACGTGGAATTATGTTTAACATGATTGTTCATGCATAATCGATATCAGATTGCTTGCTGTCTTGGGGTGGAGGGAGGGGAGAGAGGGAAGGAGAAAAATTTGGAACTCAAAATTTTACAAAAATGAATGTTGAAAACTGTAATTGAATGTAAATGTAATTCAAATGTAACTGAAAAAATAAAATACTATTAAGTGAAGAGGAAGAAGAAGAAGAAGAAGAAGAAGAAGAAGAAGAAGAAGAAGAAGAAGAAGGAGAAGAGGAGGAGAAGTGGATCACTTCCTAGAAATGATTAGGTACAAGCAGTGGTCCATATCAGTATATGACTCAAGTGGAGAGAAACTGAATATGTTTAGTAATTAAAAGACCATTGTTAGATAATTTGTGAACACAAAGTCTCCATGGATGAAGAGAGAGGATAGAGAGAAAAACTGAGAACTATGTACTAACTCACTGAAAAAATAGGGAATATAGACTAGAAAACAATGTTTGACATAATAACTATGGGAAGAGGGAAATAGATTGAAGGGAGCTCAAAAGAGGATAGGATACTGAGAGGTGGTGGGCAAAGAATGATATGAAAGTGACAGTGAGGGATAAGGCATGTACCTATCCCTTCTTTTGATTCTGTCAATTGAAAGGAGAAGTAAAAAATGATTGTAAAACAGTGGAAAAAGTTGTAAGGTATATAGTGTCTTCAGGGGAGAATTGGGTGAAAAGGTACTTTTTGAAGATATATTTTCTAACAACATAACAAAAGTCTCAAAAGCCATGGTAGACTGTGTTAGGTGTTGAAAAACTAATTGTGTGTGTGTGTGTGTGTGTGTGTGTTTGTCCTTTGATGCTGAAAAAGACCATACCATCAGAGAAATAATGACATGACTTGCACTTGACTTTGTTTTGAGTGAGGAAGGACTGTGCAGGTCACCAACCTCACTTCTCCTCTAGAGCCATCTGTCCTCTAGAGCCATCTGCATCCAGTGACCAGATATCCATCAGGATGATTGGAGATGACCCAGGATGAGGCAATTGGGGTTAAGTGACTTGCCCAAGGTCACACAGCTAGTGAGTGTCAAGTGTCTGAAGTGAGTTTTGAACTCAGATCCTCCCGACTCCTGCACTGGTGCTCTATCCACTGCACCACCTAGCTGCCCAGGAAAAAACAGTTATGGTTGGAACGAAGGATAAGCAACATTTATTATTTATATGAATTCTCAATGAGGTCATATTTACAACAAAAATTGGAAAACAAAAAACTAGTTATGGTGAGCCAGGTTATCAGCAGATACATTGCTATAGTATGGTCTTTCTTGATTTAAAAAAAATGCTTAGAGAATTTGCAGAGTTAATACATTTGGTGTCTGAAGTAGAATTTAGAATGGAATTGAGGCATCAGAAGAGGCTTCTGTGGATAGAGGACTGGGGATAAGAATAGAGAAGGATAATGAGTGGGAACAGGAAGATAGATAACCAAAGACAATCTCTTCTGCATCACAGTTTTGTCTAAGATTATCTTCTTTAAAATGGCATCCACTTGTTTGCCATATATTCTCTTTCATCATTTAAATAGCACCTACCATCCCATTTTCCCATAAATTCTTCCCGGATTAAATCTACATCAAAGAAGGCACTGTGCTTTATGAGCAAAGCAGAATTGAAGTAGCTCAAACAAAATGTGAGATGTGAAAATTTAGATCCATCTCTACTCCAAATGTTCATATGGACTATTTGTGTCTGACTTGTGGTAGAGCATTCTGAGTTTACATTGGTCTGATCAGCCACAGTTGAACACACTGGTACATTAACCCCAACATTGTGATGTAATTTTGGTCCTCATCAAGAATGAAGGACAATATCCACCTCCTGGATTAAATAGAGAAGAGCTGATTATCTCTTCTCACCAAAACTTGTATAAACTTGAGTTTTGTTTGCCCTCCAAGAGGAATTATGCTATAAGAAGTAGAAAGAATATTAGACTTAGATACAGAAGAACTGGCACTGACAATGTGCGGGGTGACTTTGGATGATTTCTTCCACTTTTCTTGGCCTGTGTCTTCATCTGTAATATGAATGGATTGGATTATCCATTTGAATGCATACAATATGGGGAATTTTCAGCCAGAGTGAAATATTTGAACAATCTTAAAATATCAGAAGTTCACGGGATTTATGTAGAAGAAAGTCTCTGCTTCTCTTCTGTCCTACAACCCACATCGTAACTCTCCCCACCCCCATATCATAAAGGGAATCTGAAGGCAGAGAAAAATAATGAGTTCAGTAGAAGTACAAAAATTTAGAAAAAAACAATAACTCTATGTGAAATTTAAAGGGGATTATAGCTATCTGTATTTATTAAATATTCCTCCTGACCTCATGCTCAATAATCATGGTCAGAATGATCTCCAGGAGCTGGAAGTGAGTGAAATACATAGAAATAGCAAATAAATTCTTGGATTATTTGTGACAGTATATGAGAATGGAATATTATTGTGAAAACAAATGATAGAATCATAGATGAGGAATTGGAAGGAGGTTTGAAGGTATATGTGAGTCCTTTTTTTTAATTGTGTCTCAGAAAGGTTGTGTCTTGACCAAAGTCACACAGGTAGCAATCAGAGGAGGAAAAAAAAAAAATGAACAGTTCCTCTAACTGTAAGCCCTGTGTTGTTCCCCATGGAAATTAAGACAGTTTGATTCAGTATGTGAGGTGGGTGAATGAGGTGGCAATATTCATTTGGCCATCTAGGAAGATGCTTAGGACGTATATCTGTTGAAACTGTTTAACATTCATAGAGCATACTAAGAAAGGGTCAAAATGAGTATGTGATTTAGACATGAAGGATGATGTAATAAGCAAATTAAGAGAGCATGGAATAATTTATCTGTCAAAGTTATGGATAAAGGCAGAATTTAGGACCAAAGAAAAGCATTATAAAATAGAAAATAAATAATTCTGATTACATAAAATTTATAAGTTTTTGCACCAAAGGAACCAAAGGAAAGTAGAAAATTGGGGTGGGGTGTTTGCAACAAGTATCTCTGATAAGGTCTTTCTCAAATATAGAGAGAACTGAGTCAAATTTATAAAAGTAAAAGATATTTCCAATTTATAAATGGTCAAAGGATATGAACAGGCAGTTTTCAGATGAAGAAATGAAGCTATCTATAGTCATATGAAAAAGTGCTCTAAATCACTTTGATCACAAAAATGCAAATTAAAACAAATCCAAGGTACCATTTCATACCTATCAGACTGACTAATATGACAAAAAAAAGGAAAATGTTGAATATTGGAGGGAATGTGGGAAAAATGGGACACTAATACACTATTGGTGGAGTGGCAAACTGATCCAACCATTCTGAAAGCAATTTGAAGCTGTGCTCAAAGGCCTATAAAATTGTACATATCCATTGATACAGCAATTCCACTACTGGGTCTATATCTCAAAGACACCTCCCCCCCAAAAGGGAAAAGGACCTATTTGTATAAAAATATTTATAGAAACTCATTTTTTGTGCAAGCTAAGAATTGGAAATCAAATTGAGGCCCATCCATTGGGGAATGGCTAAATAATCTGTGGTATATGATTGTAATGGAATATTTTTGTGCTAAAAGAATAACAAGTCATATGATTTCAGAAAAAAACCTGGAAAGACTTACATGAACTGATATATAGTGAAATACACAGAACCAGGAGAACATTGTATATAATAACAGCAATATTGTTCAATAAAGAATTGTGAATGATTTAGCTGTTCTAAGCAATACAGTGATCCAAGACAATCTCAAAGGACTAATGATGAAGCATACTATCTGCCTCCAGAGAAAGAACTGCTATTTTTTAAAATACAGATGGACATAGGCTACTTTTCACTTTTTTTATTTTTTCCTTTATTTAAGTCTTCTTGTACAAAATGACTAATGTTTTACATGATTTAGATATAAAGGGTGATATCATAAGTAAATTAGGGGAGAATAGAAAAAAATTACATTTTAGATCTATGAATAAGGAAATACTTTATGACCAAAAAAGAGAGAGGGATGCAAGAAGTAGAACAGATAATTTTGATTACATGAAATCAAAAAAAAGTTTTGCACAAACAAAACCAATGCAGTCAAAATTAGAAGAAAAGCAGGAAACTAGGCAGCAGAGGTGGGGGGGATTTACAGGGAGTTTATCTGATGAAGGCTTCATTTCTAAAATATATAGGGAACTGGGCCAAATTTATATAAAGATATCAATTCCACAGTATTTGCCAAAGGACATGAGCAGTCAGTTTTCAGAAGAAGAAATCAAAGCTATCACTAATCGCATGAAAAAAATGCTCTAAATCACTATTGGTTAGAGAAATGCAAATTAAAACAGCTCTGAGGTACCACTTTATAGCTATCAGATTGGCTAACAGGACAGAAAAGTAAAATTATAGATACTGGAGGGGATGTGGAAAAATAGGTGGAAAAATAATTCATGCTTGGTAGAGTTGTGAATTTATCTAAACATTCTGGAGAAGAGTTTGAAACAATACTCAAAAAGCCATAAACCTATGTGTACTCTTTGACCAGCAAAACCACTACTAGGTCTGTATCCCAAAGATACCAAAGAAAAAGGAAAAAGACCTACCTATATGTTGAAAAAATATTTATACCACCTCCTTCTTGTTCTTGTTTGTTTGTTTTTGGTTTAGGCTTTGTTTTTCTTTTTGGTTGTTGTTTTTTTGTTTTGTTTGTCTTGTTGGTGGTAGTGGTGGTGATGGTGGTGGCAAGGAAATTGACTTTGAAAAAATACCTATCAATTGTGGAATGGCTGAAAAAGTTGTCATATATGGCTGTGATGGAATACTATTGTGCTATAAGAAATGTTGAGCAGGACTGTTTCAGAAAACCTGGAAGACTTATATGAACTGATGCAAAGTGTAGTGAGCAGAACCAGGAGAACTTTTTACCTACTAACAGAAATATTGCAATGTAAATCATCTGTGAATGATACAGCTACTATAATCAACACAATGATTCAAGGCTATTTCAAACTCCCATGATGAAAAATGTTATCTACCTCCAGAGAGAGACCTAATGAATCTAGAGTGCTGATGGAATCATACTTTTTTCACTTTATTTTACTTTATGTTCTTTATTATTTTTTTCCAACATGACTAAAATGGTAATATATTTTGTACAATTTCACATGAAAAAATTAATATATTGCTTGCTTTCTAAATGTGTATGTTAGGGACTGAAGTGAGGGACAGAATTTAGAAATCAATTTTTTTAAGGAATTAATGAATGAATAAAAATGAATGAGGAAATAAGCAAACACATAAATGGGAAGGTGGTCACTGTTTAACAGTAATTCCAGGTGCTATATGCCAAGATTCCCAGTTGAATGAGTTTTGATTTGTGTGACTAAGTTTATAAATGAATTCAGAAATCTCTTTGAATTTAGTGATTCTATGATTCTTCTTACTGACATTTATTTTATGTTCATTATAGTCTAGTTTAATTTCCATCTTCACTTAAGGGTTCTGGTACACTCTCTCTGTATGATATGTATGTATGTTTCTACTATTACCCTCTGCATTAGATTGTAAAATCCCTGAATGCAGGGATACTTACATCAATCTGAACCCTGCTCAGCATAAACACTAAGCACCATGAAACTTGTTGATCATGGTGCTTTTAAACCATAGTGCCCTATTATCCTTCATGTGCAATGTTTTGCATAGAAAATGCTTTGTTGGGCCAAGACTCCCAGAGAAAATATCTTGTGTTTCTATTAGTACCATGGAGACCCAAAGGGTTAATATACCACCAAAGAAAGGTGGGTTTTTTTTCCCTATTCCCAGCCTGACTGAAGTCATAAGCACCATTCATCCCACGGGAAAGTTTGTTGTTGGGCTTTTCCAGTTCATTCTAGCTGTGTCACAGGTTTTTAAGTAGGTGAGATAAGTTTTGGGAAAGAAGCCAACTTTTTTGTTCATCTCTTGAACTTTTCAAATTTACCCATCACTGGCTGACAGATCACAACCCTAACCGTTGAGTTTTTATTTTTTTGCAGCCCTGGAGGGAAGTTGCCTTTCATAATTTGATCTTGAGAAGATATACTTCCCTCATTTCAAATCTTAAATTAAAAGTCAGTTTTTCTTCCTCATAAATACCAATTTTTGCAGATTCTTGCCTAATTAAAATGATTAAACTGAGAAGAAAAGAAGCCCCCCTAATATTTTTGTTATTGAAATCTGTGCCCTAAATAACCCCCATTGTTTCCAGTCTGGCTTGTCTTCAAATATGTACCTGCTAGTCAGCACACAGGGCTAATCAATCTGTTGGGAGAGCTGTCAACCAGTTTGCTGGCATGAGCTTTCATTCCTTCCCCCTGACTTCTAATTTCATTCCCTTAAAATGGGACAAATGAGGGAGGATCTGAGACCCAATGGACCATCCCCATGTAGAAATTTGCATCTACTTCGATTATTAATTCATCTCTGAGATAACACTAGTTAACACTAGTGACTAGCCCATCCCCTTCTTTTAAACTTGTACTTATCAGGATTAGCCTGCTCCTATGAGGAAAGATGTCTTTAAAAGTGAATGGAGGTTTGAGGGTCGTATTGTCTCCAGTGGTCATCCCATCAATGGGTGTCAGCCTTGGTGCAATTTTTTTAAATAAACTCATTTTAATTTTATCTACTTGAGTTTTGCGTCTTTAATCAGAGCAAAGGTTTACCAAAGATTTTCTTTCAACAGAATGACCTCTGACAAGTCATTTATACTCTTTGAGTCAGTTTCCTTGTCTGTGAAATGAGGAAGGTCAGACCAGGTAACATTTTCTCATTCTAGGAGGGAAATAAAGAAAAGGAAGGGTAAGAAAATAGAAAGCAAAAGAAAAACTAAAAATGAAATGGAAGGGAAAATGATAAAAAAAGAAGAAAAAAGGAAGGAAGAAGGAAGGAAAGAGAAAGAGAAAGAAAAAAAATAAATGGCAAGGGAAAGGAAGAAGAGACAAAAGGAAGTGATCTGTAGCAGGTGGGGGGATAAAAGCAGAGATGACAGGAAGATTTATTTGGTGAATGGGAGAAACAAAACTAAACAAGGAAACAAACAAAAGCAAAGCAAGACAAAATAAGTAAAGAGAAGAGAAGGGAAAGGAAAGATAAAGGATAGAATAGCTATTCCTTAATGAATTAAATACTAGTCCTCGTCTATCACCCTTCAAGGTCTAATTTGAGTGCTATTTTCTTCATGAAGTCCTCACTGCTAACATAATTCTATAGCAGGGGTTGTGTGTGTGTGTGTGTGTGTGTGTGTGTGTGTGTGTGTGATGGACTCCTTTGTCAGACTGGTAAAATCTATGAATCCCTATTCAGAAAAATGTTTATAAGGACATAAAATAAAGTACATGGTATTAGAAAAGAAAGCAAATGGACTGAAATTTATTTATTAAAATATTAAATTCAAGGACCAGATGTTAAGAAGCCACTTACAAAGTAATCTTTTAATCTTTCCATCCACTGAATTCTTTAGCTCTTTCTATTAATAGAAAATTAATAGAAAATAAATTTTACAAATCTGTTTACATATTTTATTTCACTGTAAATGTGATGGCCAAATGAGGCAAGTAGTATAAGTTTTGTTATATAAAACTTAACTTTGTTAAGATAAAGAAACTGAGTCAGAGTAAGTTGCAAAACTGGCATTTGAACTGAGCTCTTATGGCTTTAAATAGACAATTCCTTCTACTTTACCAGTGTCACTCTACAAAATCCATTTGGCCCTTAAACATACACAATATTATATACTTATTCAGCTTTGGATATATGAAAATTGTATTGCCATAACTTGAATTTTAGTATCTGTCTAGTTCTTTCTTTTGCTTCCCACGATATCTATCATGGAACCTTGTACTTAGACATTCAGTAAATTTTTGTTGAATAGTGAATGAATTCAGCATTGGAGTCAGTCGGGGAATTGTCTGGACCACGCACCCATCAGTTTCTATGATATTCCTGGGGCCATAGAATCTCTAAACACTTTGAAATATACTTACAAAGATTCCCTCTAGGATAAAGGAGTACTGTCATGTAACAGCTGGGTGTCCCATAGAGAGAATACCCTTGACTCCATTCTTGACATCGAGGCATGAGAATGATGGTATACTCATTCCTGCCCTTTAAGAGCTTTAGAATATTTATATCTATGGAGAAAAAGAGATAAATAGCAGGTAAAATCTTTCTGGAAAGGGAAAGTGGGTTGGAGTGAAAAATCTAATTTACTTCAATTCATTAAGTGCTCCTTAATATTTACTACAGGAAAGTTAAATAGTTACCATCAGGATGAGGCTTCAAACCAGGAAGGGAACAGTTGGATCTTACCCCATTATGAATCACTGGCATCAGTCTTCCAAAGTCTTTGCTAGTATTTGGTATAATTGTTGCCTTATCCTTTGGAAATCATAGAGGATTGGAACTCAAAACCATTAAGGAAAATATGAAGTATTCTTAATAAGGAAAACTACATTCACATTTTAGCAGATCCATATAGAAAAGAGAAGAAATACTTCAAAATCACTTGTTTCTTTTTTGTATGTATGAAGGCAACTATTTCTATACATACACGCATGCACACACACACATACACACACATATTATGCTATACCACACACACAGAATGTTGTTCCCTTTAGTAGTCAATGGATGGGTCATTGTTGGTCTTCAATTAAATTCAAAGTTTCACATTTCCCTTTACTGGTTGTTATGCTTGTGTTGAATCTTTTCAGCTGGCCACCCTGTACTAGGCCCTTATTCTCAGCCCTTAGGAATATTTCAGGGTAAGGACATGACTGAGCTGTAGGACTGTGTTAATCACCCCTTCCTTTTAAACTGCGTGCTCCCTAAGAAAATGAACAATTAAGGGAGTCATTTAAATTGCCTTCTATAAAATGCCTGGTGAAAGTTACCTCTCCTTGACTCCCTCCCCCTTCCATTTTCCTCTATCCTTGAGTTCAAATTTTCTCCTGTAAATTTAAAAAGAAAGGCATTTTTGATTACTAAATGGTTTTCCACATGCAGTGAAATAATTTGACTTAATGAATACAAAACGACTGTGCTGAAATTCATTTATCTGGATTTAGTGTGTTTAAATACCACGAAGGATCAAGGAATTCATATTGGTTACTTATGAGCTAATGAGATAATCAGGGTTTAATGAAAATCAACAGTTATTAGCTAATCAGTTCAGCTTGGTGACTATTGGTCTGCTATAGCAGGACAAGAATAATTAAGCAGCACTTAAGGTATGGGAAGAACGTTAGTCAGAAATTGATGTGCCTATGGAAGCCTCCAAATGGCGGCCGTTTAATGGTCCTTTATACGTCTCCATGGCAACCCACTTTGGTAATTCACAGAGCCTCCATATAGGAAAACAAGGGGCAGAGTGTTCTTAGGAAGGTGCAATCCCCTTTAAGCAGATCTATAAGCATCGCAGATGAACAGAACTCTAAACATTCCTCCATGAATATTCATGAAGTAAGTTGTTTTTTGTAGCCTGCCTAGTCAGCAGTCACAAAACACATGGTGTGTGTTGGCAGCATCTTGCCTAGGTAGAGGGCTATGGACTGAGGCAATGGCAGGAACTAGGACCTGCGAGGCTGACTGACATTTCCATCTGTAGCTAAGGCTGGTA
Organism: Notamacropus eugenii; assembly: GCF_028372415.1. Lineage (NCBI taxonomy): Eukaryota > Metazoa > Chordata > Mammalia > Diprotodontia > Macropodidae > Notamacropus > Notamacropus eugenii. Next base: position 552,443,362 of record NC_092872.1, read on the forward strand.
ATTAACAGGAAGGAGTGTGCCTGAAGCATTACACCATCTGCTAGGGAAACGGCTCAGTAAGAAAGGAGCTGGGTAGCATCTCAGTGGTGGCTCGATCTGGTTCCGACATGAGGCCGGGCATCTGTTAGCTGAGGAGATAGGCTATTAGGAAATTCAACTGGGAATGAACAGCAGAGAAAGAGCACTCTGACCTAGCCCATAAAAGCCACTCTTCAGAAATGGTGTCTTTTTATCTTACTTACACAAGTCTTCTGAAAATGGTTTGCTGAGGGACCATTATGGATCTGTTTGAAGTAACACAATGGTTTCCAAAACACTGTTTTATTCCAACATGAAATTCTTGAAATCAGGATACAGCTGTCATCTTTTGACAATAGAGCTAATTTCAGAGCAAGGATATGAGGTTAAATTCCTTCTTTTGTTGTTTGGATTGGGGAGAAGGGGGAAAAAACAAAATTAACATTTAAATATCATACAATTCAACTCCAAGAACACAGAAAAATCCTGGGAGTACCCTTATGGAAAGTAAATAGGGCAGAAATCACCTCAAAATTTTACAGGCTCAAAATGCTTACATGCCATGTCTTTGGTTTGGGGATACCACTGTAATTTTCCAACATAAACCTCTCTTTTTCTGTTGTACCATTATTACAATCATTAGCCTCCAATCAAGCCAAGCTTCTGGACTTGGGCTTCAGCACAGTTTAATAATTGCTTGGCTTAATGAATGAATTCTTTCCAAAGAAAGAATTTCTTTCTAAAGAAAGATTCATTCTTTCTAACTAAAGTACATTTGAGCATTTAAGTGCTGTGTGGATTTGTCCAACCATGGAGTTTGCAGAGAGGTTCAAGATCTATGAAGTGACATGAAAGAAAAGAAAACAACAACAACTTTTCTCTGTTAATATATCATCTTCTTGGAGAGTTGCTCCATCCATTAGTCCACTTAGTGGCAGGGTTTTTTGAAAAAAAATTAATAAACATGTTATCAGTCCACTGCAATTTGCAAGTGATTTTCTGAACTAAAGAATCTAATAATGGTTGGGCTTATAAGAATGAAGCCACTGCATTGTTGGGGAACAAGATAAATTGGGTATGTTTATAATTATCGCTGTATCAAATTAATTATTTGACATTACAAAAATTTCACTGTGGGTATTATTCTTTATAGAACTGTTGGTTGATGTAGTGAAATTCAATCTTTATATTTGTATAATAAGGGATGTTACATATACTACCTATTGGTGGGTCTATTGTAAATAAAAGTTGGTTTGTAAATCTTAAAACACCATAGCAATGATTTATTATTACTACGCAAATACATGAAATTCTCCTATGATGCCTCATCGATAAGCAGGGGGATCTCAGGTTTTTGCAGTGCATGCCAATGGAGTGCAAGCTCTGGCAGGTCGCGCCAAATGATGACAATTTTGAATAAAAGTTGAGTGATGGCCACATATCTGTCATCACAAGGCCAGCTCTGAAAGTTCAGAGAGGCTCCTCACCAGAATTTTTTTCTGTGGGGTGATAGAATTTCTGGGCACACCCTGCAGCATGTCTGCATCGATGCAGGGTGTGCCCACACTGACGGAATCATGAATCACTGAAATATTGAAACAATATGGAACTGAAAAACAGGCAAACTTTTTGATCCCCTGAGAAGATGTGGTAGACACGATTTAAATAAATTGGAGATGTTTTGTCTTTTTTGCTTTCTCCTGCTGATTTTCCTAATCCATTATCACAATATCATAGAATCACATATGAACAGCTGAGACAGATCTCAAAGGCTGTCTGCATCAATCTCATTTTACAGAGGAGGAAACTGAGGCTGATGGAGCTTAAATGACTTGCCCAAGTCACAGAAATAAATATCAGGGATCTAGAACAAGAACACTTGTTCTGACTACAGTTTAAGTGATCTCACTCCCCGTGCCCCACCAGATCATACTGCTTCCCCAACACTCTCTTTTTTATGTACTAAAATGTATTAAGCACTTACTACATCATCATTGTAAAATGGGGAAGTTGAGCTCAATGGCCTCTGAGGCAGCTTCTAGCTCCAAAAGGATGATGATAAGATCCTATGAAGAATGGCACGATGGAACCAGAACTGGTCTCCAAGTCAATAAGATATGGATGGGTTCAATATCCTGCCGCTGACACACGTTGATAACACAACCACAGGACAGTTGCTTAACCTCTTAATCCTCAGTTAACTCTAATACTGGAAGCTGCAGAAAAGTTGGAAATTTGTAACTATAGAAAGAAGTTTCTCATTGAGGAATACTCCTTTCTACCCTCTCTGCTTCTTTCTCTCTATTTTTTTTGTGTGTTTTCTCTTCCTCTTTCTCTGTCTCCCCCCTCCATCTCTCTTTCTGTATCTCTATCCCTGTCTGACTGATTCTTTCTCTTGCCTTTATGTCTTTATGTGTTTCTATTTCTGTCTCCCTCCTCCATCTCTGTTTCTCTCTGTATCTCTTTCTCTATCCCTGTCTGACTGACTCTTTGTCCCTTTTATCTTTGTCTCTACGTCTTTCTGTTTCTCTCTGTCTCTATTGCTTTCTCTCTTCTCTATGTGTGCACACATACATGAATAACATCTATGTGGAAGCTATGAACCAGAGTGGATGAAAAGACCACTGAGTCTGTAATAGCTCTTCCAATACAGTGTGTACACCTGAAAATTGTCCTTGCTATGTAGTCCCCCTTTGCAGGGCTGGTCATTATCATCTCCAGCTCTGACCTCTTGCCCCTGTACTCTGCTGAGCCCCTTTTTTTCTGAATATTGTCTCTTGCTGATACTTTGATGTCTCCAAGCTCTAGAGTTCTACATCAAGTTTACTGTTGAACTTCAATATGTTCTCATAGCATGTTTTCCAGTTTCTTCACAGTTATGCTCATCAGAGAGTGGGTGCTTAGAAAGGCTTCTCTCTTCCGCCCTTTGTTGTGTCCAGTCTACTCATCCTGGGCTGCATTCAACATGACTTCAGGTCTCACTGATGCTCTGATCAAGTGAATATAGATGCTAATAGGGTATAGCCACAAAGGATTTTCCAAGCAATCATTCTATTTTAAAAGCATCCTGGATAGTATTGTAATTTGATCATCATCACACTCACTCTCTGTCAGGAACTAGCCCCCTGTGGTACTCTCCTGTAAGGAGAAGAGATTCAGGGAAGAGACAGACATTGCACATTGCTTTCCTGGCTGCATTCCTACCAATCAGTACACACAGAGAGACAGTTTACCCTCCTATCAGGAAAACTTATTGGGAAACTCAGATGATATTTCTCCATATTTTCTAAGCTGCTGAAGCTTAGAAAGTTCTGATCCTCACTCTATATCTTACCAATCCTGGGGAAGGCATTGAGGTCAGTCAATAAATAAATAAACATTTATTAAGTGTTTACTATGTGCCACATTCTGCACTAAGTGCTAGGGATAGAAATACAAACAAAAAGACAGATCCTGCCCTCAAGGAGAATACAGTCTAATGGGAGAAATAAACTCTCAAAAGAAGGTGAAACACCAGGGTTGGGGAAAGGTGTTGAGTGTGGCCCTTTATTCTCAAAGAGGACCAAAATGACATCACTGTGTTAGAGTCAGGTTACAATGCATTCGTCTATGGTTGATCAGATCAATACGAACTTGGAATGATCTACCACTTGTCAAGCACAAACAGTTGATGTGAACATTTTTAGTGGATTCTCTAAATTTGCACATCTCCCATTTCTTTTGAGCTATTTCCATTCTGCTTTGCTCATAGAGCATAGAATCTTCTCTGATGAGGTCACCCTGTGCTATCCTGTGCCAGTGTCTCCCATGTCACACAATCAATTCCAAAGTTTTTAAGAGAGACCTTGAGAGTGTCCTTTCAACACTTCTTCTGACCACCATGTGAGTGCTTCACCTGTGTGAGTTCTCTGTAAAATAGTCTTTTAAGCAAGTGTACATGTGGCATTTGAACAACGTGGCCAGTTCATCATAGCTGCACTCTCTGCAGCAGAGTTCAAAAGGTTGGCAGTTTAGTTTGAGAAAGGACCTCATGTCTGGTATCTTATCCTGCCAGGTGATCTTCAGAATCTTCCTAAGACAATTCAGATGGAAGTGATTCAGTTTCCTGGCATGGCTCTGGCATACTGTCCAGGTTTCACAAGCATACAACAATGAGGTCAGTGCAGTAACTGGAAATTCAAAAGCAGTGTAGCTAATGGTAAATGGTGAGAATACCATGCTGAGACCTCCCCTTAAATAGAGACCCTGAAGTCCATGACTTTGACCTCAGGCAGAGGTCCAGTCAGAGGGGTATATGTGATATGTAAATACCTAGGCAGATTCAATATTCCAAGATTAAAGATTTTTCCCAATGACAAGTTTCCTGAGAAAGAAAGACATGATGAATAGGGTCAAAGAAGTGTAAAAACAATGCAGCTGTTGGGAAATGGAGAAAAGACCATTCTGATCTCTCTACTTAATGTTGGAATTCTCCTTAATGTAAGGTCACAACCAATCTATTTGTACATTAACAAATGACATCTATTTTTCTTGCTTATACAACCACAACCACATCTGTATGCCACCAAAACAGCAGCCAAAATAAAATAGACAAGGATGAGACTTTAAATAACTAGGTTAGAATCTATCCTCAGATACTATTGCTGTGTGCCACTAGGCAGGTAGCTTATTCCTTCTCAGACTTACCTTCCTCATGTGTAAAATGGAGATGAAAATAGCAGCTGTCTCACCGATTTGGTGCTAGGATTAAAGGAGATAATGACAGATGCACCCATATAAACATATATCTGTGTAATTTGTATGTATATATTTATATACATGCCTTTTTTTCTCAGTAGAATGTAAACTCCTTGGAGGCAGGGATTGTTTTGATTTTTCTTTTCTGTCTTTAAAACCCAGCAGAACATTTCACGTATAGAAGGCACTTAATAAATAATTTTTGTTTAATCAATTGAACAACTTCTTTGAGATTTCAAATTCTTCACATGTAAAACAATGATGGTACTGTACATATTTCATGGGGCTAGTATGAATAAAATGCTTTATAAGTATGAACTATAACTTTGATAGAGGTGGTCAAGATATAGTGGTTAAGCTACTCTTGGAGACAGTAATATAAAGTTTGAAATTCCATCTTTAACATGTACTGGCTGAGATATCCTGGGCAAGTCACTTAGGACATCTTTCAGTTTCTAAATAACTATCAAGAGGGTAAATTGTTGAGGAGGTGCTGAATTGCATTAGTTGATGAGGTTTCCTCATCTGGAAATCCCTTATACCAATGAAATAACAGGTCCATCATAATCCCTATCCCAGGAAAATTCAGATCTCATGTATTTGAATTACTGTCTAATGGAAAGATTCAAAGATGCTATAAGAGGAATTCCAAAATGAACTGGAAGGATATATTGGATAATCTCTGAGATTTATTCTGATTTTGACTATCCCAGGACTTTTTAGAAGTAAAGTAAAGAAGTAAAACAAGACCTGTGAAAGGACTTGAGTGTCATTTTCCAATTACACTAGGATCTTGAGCATTCCTCCAGTTCTTTTGTGCAGGTCTTCACAGTTGTCTCACAGAAGAAAATCTTGGCATCATGTGAAAGTGGGCCAGAGATTTTGTAAGAATAGTATCTTGTTTTAAATGGAAGAATTGTTTTCCCATCTCTGGTATCAGGGTGATCGGTTATCAATTAATGAGGTTTTGTGGGAGATGGACATTGCTAATAAAGAACTTCCAGATATTGAGTTTTAGGAGAAGGGGCAGGACAATGGTACCAAGGAAAAAAAGGTGGTGTTTTGAATTTCTATGATTCCCACCTTATAATATACAGTATTGGGTATGATCAGTTTCTCCTTTATCAAGAATTCAAAAGAAAAATGTTTCATGACTTCACTTATAATTATCTAATTCCTATATGTTCTTTCAAATAATCAAAAATCTAACCAAAAGCTTATGTTAAGTCATAGAACCATGTCTTTTTAAACATCTTTCCACTTAGGCTATGGACATTACCTAGTATTTAAGGATATTATTTTGATTGGCTAAATTGTGCTTTCCCTTTTTTGACCTCATGCATACCTTTATATTCAGTTCATGAAAGAGGACATCTTCCAGATTCCATATTTAATACTGTTGGCCAAAGCAAAAATATCCAAGGACTTGAACTACATTCGAGGAAAATATAAAATGTTCTTGCCATAGTCAATGAAACCTCTCACTCAATTTATTTACTTAGGCAATCCAGTGAAGCAATGAAAAGATATTTGGTCTGAAGAAGAGATTGGGCGGGGGGGAGGAGGGAAGGATGTGGAGGACAGAGGCTGAGTATGGACTTAATAGACATTTTCTAATATCTAGAATTCTGTCATGTGAAAGTGGGATTAGACTTTGCCCTAGAAGGCCAAACTAAGAGTAAAGAGTAGAAGTGAGTGGTAGGTATCCCTCTGTGCAATATAAGGAGGTCATTCTAAGGTATAAGCAAATGACCTAGAGTTCCTAACAGTGGACTGACTGTATCTTGGCATAGTCTTTACCACTCAAAATGTTCAATAATAGGACAGTCTTAGATTTGGTTGATATGATATAGAAAGGGTTTCCTGTCTCAGGTGGGAAGTTAGACAATATAGTTTTTAAGGATCCTTCCAATCTAAGATTCTTCCTAAGTGAAATCCAAATCAAACAACTAACTAGTGGGTTGATGGGTATATACTCCTTAATGAACACTGTGGTAGATGTTCTGAGAGATAGAAGGAATTATAAATCACGGTTTCTGCCCTCAAGAAGCTTGAAAAAAATTGAATCAAGAATGATTGATTATTGATTGCATTTTGTAATAATTATAAATTCTGTGAACACAGCACTTAATGGCTCAAGAATATTAAAAATGCTGCATATCTTTGCTCTCACCATAATACTGTGTGGTAAACAGTACAAGTTTTATTTAATCCTAATTTTTGATGTGGTAAAGGTGGAACTCAAACTCAAGTCTTCAGATTCTAAAATCCAGTAATATTTTTTAAAATAAAAAGTTATATCTTTTTAAAAGGACAAAATGATGATTGTTCATATTTCTATGGCATTTTAATCTTTACAAAGCACTTAATTCCCTCTACAACACAATCTTAGGATGGAAGAAAGATGAGTTTTATTTTGTGTCATTTTACAAACAAGGAAATAGAATTTCAGGGGAGTTAAATGACTTGGCCAAGCTAATAATTAGAAAAGTTGGGACTTGAACCCAGCTTTCTGAAAATGTTTGATGTTTTCAAAAGTAACACATTGTCTATCAGAAGGAGAAGCAGAAGAAATAATGGATCATTTTAATGCAAGAGGTTTTACTTTCAGTGAGAAGAATATTGAGTCTGGAACCAATGGACTGGCCTTTGAGTCCTGGCCTAACACAACCTATGAGATCTCAGACAACTCATTTTTAATTTTGGGTCCCTCCCTTTCACAAATATCAGTCTTACCATCTGTAAAACAAAGGGACAAAACAGATGGTCTTCAAAGTTATTTCAAGCTCAAAATGTTGTAATTCAAAGAAATATGGGGGGAAAAAGAGTTAGATAAGACTATATATTCTTTAGCATTATCCTGAGTCAGCTTACATATGTAATGAAATAATAGTACCTCTCAAAATCGATCGAGAAAAAGAAAACAAAAACAAGATTGGGGAAGAAGGTGGGTGGAAACAGACATTTCCTTAATTGAAAAGCACTGAAGTTTGACTCAGACTGATAAACACCAATGACAACAACACTGAACTCCGCCTTCCTGCTCAGCCTCTTTAAGAACTTTAGGCAAAAAGAAAGCCAGGATAGCTTGGCCATGCTCTTGAAATCAATTATGCAAACATTTGTTTTGGAAAGGTGTAGACAATGCACATACTTCTCCCCTTATATCAGCATCTGATTGACCAGGGGCATAGTATGGCCAGATTCCTCCATAACCACAAAATTTCATTTCTAGGAGACCATGCCTAATCCCATTCAAAAGAGTCTTGGCTGAGGACTGGACAAGCCTCCCTGTACAGCTGGTAAAATGGCCTAGCCTATTCTCCCCCTGCCTATTTTACTTCCTTTCTCACTCAGATATCAGTTTCCAGACCAGCAGGTTTCCTTCAGCATTCAATCAAAGGCAATATGTCCTCAATCAACATTTTTCTTTTATTTTTTTTAATGCAACACTGTCCTTTAAAGCTTTCTGCAGCTGGTTGACAACTGAATTGCTGCCAATAGCCTCAGAGAGCCCTACCCTATTGTGTGCACGTCAGTAGCCTTCCCGAAGCTCACCAGATGCATGGGAGGAAACCTGACATGACTGTGAACTATATACAGGTGCCAGAGCAAAGTAGCTCTCCTATCTCACAAGTGGAGAAAGGTCGGATAGGGTTGGAGGACAGGACAGGTTTAGATGCGTAAGAGTTGATTTTCATAGAAAGGTATGAGGAAATCTATGAATTCAATGTGTAGGGAGGAAGAACCTAACTAGATACAGCAATCAGATCACCTGATGTATCTGAAGTGTTCAACTAAGTGTAATGAAAGCCTGCTTCTAAATCCAGCTCAGTCATTAAGAAGCAGCCTTAGGTAAGTGACTCCCCATCCCCAGACTTCTGTTCTTTCATTTATAAAATGAGGACAGTTGGGCTACTTGATCTCTAAGATCCTTTTTAGATCAGTCGTTTATCAATTTTATGGTTCCTTTAACACTGACTTTGGACTTTGAGGAGTTTCTATATATTCAATGGTATGGGGATTCTTGAAGGTGCAACTCCTTGAATCTGTAAACATGTCATTTTCATCAAACATAGATCTAAATAATGGGTTGTTTAATACTATTGCTACAGAAATTCATGTCCATACAACGTCCATGAAAAATCTGGGCAAGAGTGTGCTTGATTAGTCAGTGTAAATTTCCTTAGCAAAGCACCTAAGCTTTTGAATGTTACAGCTATTATCATTATTATTATTAATGGATCATTATGAATGGACAGTTTAAGAATAGACAGTCTCTAAGGTCCCTTCTAGTTATCTCCTTCTATATTCTATGGCTCCTTCCATTTCTTTTAAACTATGCTTTAAAGTGACTTCTGGTCTTGTCATTTTATATTCTATGTTCTTGCTCTAATATTTTATGTTCTATGTTTTAAGGTCCTTTTCCATCTTTGCTTTCCTATGATGTTAAGGCATCATTCTAGTAGTCAAGTGACATTGCCACTGAATATGTTTTCTGTGCACAGGGAGTTGAATGTATTGATAAAAAACATTTTTATATATTGAGTGACTGACTGAAAACTTACCATTGTACATCACCACTAAGTTCTGTGCCTCCTTGTAAGTTTGGTCCAAGCTTGTATTTATACTAGAATAAGGTGAGAGAGACAGAGAGAGAGATAGAGACAGAGAGAGACAGAGAGACAGAGACAGAGAGAGACAGAGACAGAGAGAGACAGAGAGACAGACAGAGAGAGATAGAGACAGAGACAGAGAGAGAGAGACAAAGAGAGACAGAGACAGAGAGAGACAGGGAGACAAAGAGAGACAAAGACAGAGAGAGACAGAGAGAGACAGAGAGACAGAGAAAGACAGACAGACAGAGAGAGAGACAGAGAGAGTCATAACTGAAGAAACCAATAACTTATTACTGAAGACAGCTGCTTCACTTATTGGGGTGGGACCTTCAGATGCTTTGTCTCTTTCCCAGAATTCTTCAGCAGCAGCCCATGGCTTGAAGTCGCTCCCCAGCATTTCCTGACTGTATGTTTTTCTTGCCAGGCCTTCATGTAACAGCTGCTGAAGCATCCGATTACCGCATGTGTATGCACAGATGGGGCTGTGCTGCAGTGACCCTGCTTCTCTGTTAAGCCTGACTGTGCTTGGCCATCTTCCTTGGCATTCAATGTGGCTCAGAGAAGATGTTGATGAAATTGGGCAAGAAGTCTAGTGCAATAAATTTGGAAGGTTCGAGATACAATTTGTATATTAAGAAAGATAGAGAAAAACCAGTGTTCTATAAACTTGCATCTTGATTTGGAATTTGAAGCCCGGCTGAGAAGTGTTAGTTAAGTTTTGCTTTCATTGGAATGGGTCTGCCCACCCCTAGTGCAAAGCACAGACCTTTCAGGGCTCTCTGTATTGAGTAATTCTTGTACGTGCCTTTCCTTATATCCCTCATGGATGACAGTCTCATTGTGTACCCTTCCCATGCTTTTTTTGCTATCTTAGAGTTAAAAACATACTATTTGGATTGTCCGTGATTTGTTCTTCGTCCTTGACAAACCTAACCCACATACTTTTCTGTCATACTCTCCTGAGAATGTGTGCAATTCCTCAATGAAAGTATTATCTTCTAACAAGCAATCTGCTTATGATCACCATGTGTTAGGGTCATAAATCTAGAGTTGAAAGGGCCCATAAAGGCATCCCCTTTCCTAGGTCTGTACTTTAGCAAGGACCCCAGACATGTCTCTTCTCACTTATGCTTCTCTTTCCAGAATCCTCCTGTTTCCTGCTACCCTGAGAAATCTCTGCTCTGGGGTCTTCTTCTGGTTGGTGACTTTCTCCTCATGGGTCAACATTTTTTGAAATATCCTCGTCATCCTTAATCACACTTACACCTGGAATCTCTCTCTCCTTTCTCCTTCACATTTGTATTGAACGTGTTGCGTGTTGCATCCCTTTATGTGCTATCTCCTGTCATTAAATAAAGACTCCTTGATGATATGTCTGTCTGTCTGTCTGTCTATCTATCAATCTATCTATCTAGCACCCTTTATAGTCCAACTCACTTTACAGATGAGGAAACTGAGGTCCAAGGAAATTAAATGACTTGATGAAGAATACAGTCATATTTGATGCTATATTAATTTCTGCTACTTTGTATGTATTTGATATTTACTTGCCTATGTGTATGTCATGCTCCACTAATAGAATGTTAGTTCTTTATGGTTAGGTGGGTTTTTTTCATTTTTTAATTTTTAGCTTAGTGCCTGGCACATAGTAGCTGCTTTATAAATTCTTTTTGAATGTAATTGAATATAATTATAACTCACCAAATCACCTTGTATTGTTTGCATAGCAAGGGCAGCATGCTTTCTAGACTGTAGGATTTGGTAAAATCCTCTACTTCAAAAGGAACAATTAAACCCTTTGAAATGATAGGGGACTTCCCCAATACATGGAGAGGTAAGTAGCATTATCTTTCTTCAAGTTCATATTAGGTCCTTGGCACAGTGATAACACTGCAAAATGAAGCTAATATTAATTATCATGTTAAGTCATTGGTACCACTGTTTTGGGCATGAGTAGACTGAAGAGCATCCAAATAAGGGCACCCAGACAGTTAAGAGTGTTGAATTCATACTATGAGAACTGATGCAACGATCTGGGGAAGGCTTAGGGAGAGCATGATTGCAGGCCTTAAGAAATGGAAGAATATTGTGCACTTATACTTGGACCCACAGAAGTAGCAAAAACAAGCAGAAGGTACAAGAGACAGATTTAATCTCAGTTAGAGGAAAAACTTCCTAACATTTAGAACTATCCAAAAAATGCTATTGGCTACTTTCAAAAGTAGTGATTTCCTCTCTCGGAAGGGCCTAAAGTTAAAGCTGACTTAGTACTTGCTAAGGACCCTGGGAGTATTCCTTCAAGTGGCTGGATTAGATACAACAAACTATGAGTTTCTTTGCAACTCCAAAATTCTCAATCTACAATGTTGTTTAAGCAGATGATATAAATTAGGCAATCCTCTTGAAGGTCACTCCTAAACATTTTCACTCCTAAAATAAAAATAACCTGATAATAATAGACTGCAAAGCAGTCACATATATGTGTGTGTGTATATGTGTATGTATTATATTTATACATATACATGTATACTTATACACCCATATATTCATGTGTGTGAATATATATACATATTTAACATACATAAATGCATTTATAGATAGATGATAGAAAGATAAATAGATTTGAGATAGGTATGGGTAGAAAGGAAGGAAGAAAGAAAGGAGGAAAGAAAGAAAGAAAGAAAGAAAGAAAGAAAGAAAGAAAGAAAGAAAGAAAGAAAGAAAGAAAGAAAGAAAGAAAGAAAGGAAGGAAGGAAGGAAGGAAGAAAGGAAGGAAGAAAAAGGAAGGAAGGAAGGAAGGAAGGAAGGAAGGAAGGAAGGAAGGAAGGAAGGAAGGAAGGAAGGAAGGAAGGAAGAAAGGTTAGAGGCTGTTTCCTATTTTATGCCCACTGCCTGGCACAGTGCGTGGCACAAGATACAGTAAATATTTTTTTACTGGTTGATATTAAGGTGATTGCTTAAAAGTGCGGCAAATAGCCTATCCAGATTTAAGCCATTGCTTGTGTTCTAAAACATTAAGGGTCTAGCAACTTCTAAACATATTTTGATATTTTGCTAAGCAGATGTCAAGTCAGAACACAATCACAAAGTTTCCATTCTCTAATTCATCTCATCAACAAACATTTGAGACCGTTTTGTGCAAGACACTAGGGAGATAAAGACACTGAATACGATATGGTCTATGCCTTCATGTAACTTATAGCCTAGTTGGAAAGTCCTCCCTCACTCAAAACAAAGTCAACTGCAAGTTATGTCATTATTTCTCATGGTATGGTCTTCTTCGGCAACGAAGGATGAACACACACACAAAGTCTAGTTAGGAGATAATAAAAATATAATAAAAAAATGAAATACCCTTAAGTGAAAAGTATATAATAAAAGTATGAATAAAATGCAGTGGGAATTTGGAGGAGAGCTGTATGCGAGAAAAGAGTATAGTTACATGTGGAACTGGTTGAATATCTGGACGAATGAGGAGTCAATTAATGGTTTGTTGTCAACTTGGAAGGAACCTCCCCTGGGTTATGCCCAGTAATCCATGCTTACTTCAGCTATGTAATATTTTTATTAATTATATTGATAAAAATATATAAGGCATGTTTTTCAAATGTGCAGAAAACAGCAAGCTGTCTTGCCTCAACTTTTAAAGTCTTCTGCATCTAGGCTACCACCTATCTTTGCAGTCTTATTTCATATCACTTTCTTTTATCCACCTACTATCCCCAAAACACAGGCTTGCTAGTTGCTTATCCCTCGTACATGACATTCTAACTTTTGTAGCTGTGCCTTTGTGAGATCCAAGGTGTTCTCTCATGTCCAGGAAGCAATCCCCCCTCACCTCTGACCCTTATAATATCTAGCTTATTTCAAAGCACAACTCACATGCCTTTTGTTAGCCTTCCAGCTGTAAAGATTCTTACCCTCTGGAAACTACATTGTGTGATTCTGTATATACTTCACTTGTTTTTAGGTGAATATTTTGATTCTCCTTAATAGAATTTAAATTCCTTGAAGCAGATGCTTGCTTTTCATATCTTCATTATTTAGAATGACGCTTTGCACATAATAGGCCTTTAATATTTCTTGAGTCAAATTGGGAGAACGAATCCCAACGGGATGGCAGAATCAGAATTCAGAGAGGTCTTTACAGGAGATCAGCAAAAATATTGGAGAGAAGGGAAGCAGTTTGGCCAAGCTCTCTCTCATGCTACTATTCTAGCAAAGATGAAAGTCTGAGCGATGATTAGGTGTTTGGGACATCCAAAGAGAAAGTGTAATGGATGCACTTTTCTCAGCTTATGCAGAAAACCAGAGATCTGTGGATAATGGGCAAGTTGTCTGGTCAGAAATATAAGCATGGATACCTTTAAGCATGATGATAGGGCTAGGGAGAACAGACCAGAGGCAAGACTGTAGTTGTGTCCCTCAGATCCCTGGTCAAATGGAGAACATTCCATCACCTGAAGCCAAAGACTGCCCCTGTGTACTAGAACAGTAAAAAATAGTAGCAGGTGAGCCTATAGTGGTGTCAGTCTGACTAGTGTTCCAGAACCTTCTAAAGAAGAGTCCTGGTCTAGAGTCTTAAGCTGAATGCTTGAATGAATGAAGGGAATGCTTCCCAGTGACAAGACTGCAGCTCTGTAACTCTGAATCCACAGAGCCTTCAGGCTTGCTGACAGGGCCTGGGGCATGCATCAATCTTCTGGAAATTCAACAGGGGGAGAGTGTGCAGCTGCATTGTCCAAACTCCCAAACAAAATTTGGAAGCCTGAAAAACTCAGAATGAAGGCAGTATTCATACCCTGGCCTACAGCAGATTGCTTACAGGACTGGAAGTCTGAAACTAGTTGATACAAGCTGAGATCTTTAAAGGTTACAATTTTCCATAACTAGAGAAAAAAGCCTAAGTGCACTAAGCATATATGTATATATATGTATATATATACACACACACATATGTATATAATACACATGTATGTATATGTCTATATATATACATATACTGTATATGTATTATATACACATTGTATATGTACAAATATATATTTGTATATGTACATATGCACATACATATATATGTTATATATATGAGAATGATCCTTTCAGTGTTTAGAAATTATGAACAAAATGGCTTGGTATACTAGAAAAAGAGGGTAGAGTAAAAATAAAAATGATTACTGGTTGTCTGCTGAAGGATACTTCAAAATGACAAAACAATCCAGGGAATACCATAACAAAATTAATGATCTTCCAGTTTGAAATATCTATCTATCTATCTATCTATCTATCTATCTATCTATCTATCTATCGATCTATTTATCTATCTATCATCTATCTATCTATCTAGTAGGCAGCCAGAAAGAAAGAATCCAAGTACTGAAGCACTACAGTCACAGTATCACAAGACTTGGTAGCTAAAACACAAAAGTGGAGCAGAGTTTGGAACACTCTAATCTGAAAAGCAAAACAAAGCCTCATAACCGATAATAGCTTACTCAACAAAATCATCTCTAAACTTCTGGTGTAGAGCTGGTGGAGAGAATGAGCATTTAATGAAGTGGAATACTTGTGAATATTCTTAGCGAAAAGCCCAGAGCCAAAGGCAAAATCTGAAATGCAAACAAGGGAGTCATGGGGAAAAACATACATTTGTGTAGATAGAAGAGATTCTACATAGATAGAACATTTATAATTTAATACAGGAAGATAAAACAAGTAGTTCTTAAGACCTCTAACACACTATAAAGGGTTTAAATAAGCTGAAAAACCAGGAAGTGGTTACACTATGTTTTGATGATCTTCAGAGAAGGAAGACGGAAGGAAAGCAACGATGGAATTTACTTTTTTCTTCCTGTGTAAGCTAGGTTCACAAGAAGAGTATACAAACAGAAAGAAAGAGTTGGGGAATAAGTAACATTACATCCTCACTTTCATCTGAAACAGAAAAAGGAGAATAGAATATATTCACTTGTCTAAAAACACATTAACAAAGAGTTTGAAAAACAAATAAAGGTCATCTCAAAAGTTTCTATGCAATTTTAAGCTATATGCCCTTTTCATTCAAATTAGTTTGTGCCTTTTAAACAAACTTTTCATTCAAATTAGTTAAGGATAGGGAAAACAGAAATAGGGAATGAGAGAGACTGGTTTCTTGGAGAGATCAGTCACAATCAAAGAATGCTCCATCATTGGAAGAATCTGTTTTCCAAGGATTGAACAAGATTGGAGGATAAGAAGGATGATGACCATAGTTCAGGCAGCATGATTTGAAAAGAGTCAGGAATATTTAAGAGTTTCCCTACCAAGACACAAACAGAAATCACATGAATATAACTACATAATATTTTTTACAAAAATAAAGAAATAATTGGAAAAATATTCAATGCTTATGAATGGATTGAACCAATATTAATAAAATGTCAGAATTCATTTTTAGGAATAAAAGGTCAAGAATCTCAATGAAAATAATGAAAAAAATGTGAAAATCACAAATTGTATTACAAAGCAACAATCATCTAAACTATTTGATAGTGCTTAAACAGTAGAATGTCTAATCAGTAGAATTGATTATGTACACAACATATGGAAGCAACTTAACATAGTACATACATGCTATTTGTTGTTTAATCATTTTTTGTTTGCATTCTACTCTTTGTGACCCCATTTTGGGTTTTCTTGGCAAAAACCCTAGAGTGTTTGACCATTTCTTTGCCAGCTCATCTTACAGATGAAGTAACTGAGGCAAATACAGTCATGTTACTTGTCCAGGGTCACACAACTGGTGTCTGAGGCCAGATTTGAACTCAGGAAGATTTTTGAGGGAAATAATAATAGCTGTCATTTATATAGTGTATTAAGATTTGTAAAGAAATTTTCACATATTATCTCATTTAGCTCTAATTGCAGGGACTCGATATTCAAAAACAAAACAAAACATACTAGGAAAACTGGAAAACAATAAGGCAAAAATTAGGATTAGAGGAACATCTAAAACCATATGTCAAGATAAAGCACAAACAATTTAAATAGAAAAGATTACGTATTAATAAATTAAAGCAGAGGTTCTCAACTTGGACCCAATTCCTTTTTTTAAAAAATGTTTTGGTAGTTATTTTTGTTGTTATTGTTGAATTATGTTCAACTCTTCATGACCCCTTTTGGAGAGTTCTTGGCAAAGATATTGAGATGGTTTGCTGTTTTTTCCTTTGTTCATTTTAAAATGAGAAACTGAGGTAAACAGGTTAAAGTGACTTGCCCAAGGTCACACAGTAACTCTCTGAGGCTAGATTTTAATTAAGGAGGATGAATCCCAGCACTGTCTACACTGCCAACCTACTTGCCCATTTTAATAATTGTATGACAGTATTATTTTTAATTTATTCATCCATTTGCTTACTTATTTTTTTACATTTAAAACTGTCATTCTGAGAAGTCCATTATCTTCACCAGGCATACACACACACACACACACACACATGCACACGCATGCACATGCACACACACACACACAGAACTGAATTAGAGGTACACATTAGGAAACTTTTTTTTTCCCACAACTATGGATGAGTAAAGAGTTTATTACCAAAAATAAGACAGAAAAATAGACAATTTTAAAAGTTTTTGCCAAATAAAATCTAGTTGTAATTACTTATCAGCAGCTAAGTGGTAAAGTAGAAAGCTAGGAACCTGGAATTAGGAAGATCTGAGTTCAAATTCAGCCTCAGACTAATTACTATGTATCTTGTGGGCAAGTCATTTAACTTCTGTCTGTTTCCTTAGCACTAAAATGATGAAATTAATAGTACCTCTATCTCAGGGCTTTTGTGAGGATCAAATGAAATAATAATCATGAAGTATTTTTCAAGCCTTAAAGTGATAATATTTTATTGGTTATGCTGTGAAATAAACAGGGAAAGTCTTTGTAGCAAATATCTCTGTTAAAAGTCTAATATATACATACACGTGTGTGTGTATGTATGTCTACAAGAACTTTTCCCCAATAGTCAAATGATTGAAGGCTACTTATAGGCTAATCTCAAAGGAAGAAACATAAACTACCAAAATACGTGAGGAGGGGGGGGAAATGGTCCAATCGGTTATAATTATAGTAATGAAACAACTCTAAAGTTTCACTTCATACATATCTGATTGGTAAAAATAATAGAATGTAACTGACTTTTTAGAGCAGCTGTGAGATGCTAAGCACAATAATATACTCCTTTTGGAACTGTGGATTGTTCTAGAGATTCTAGACATTCTAGAAAATAATTTTTAGCTATTGCCCAGAAGTTGATAATTGTACATAACTTTTGACGTACTTAACTAGACTTATACCACTATTAGGGCTAAACCAGAAAGAAATCAAAGAAAGAAGAAAAAGTTTCAGTACAAATAATCTATTTATGGTAGCTCTTGTATTAAAGTAAAGGAGTAGAATCTAAGGGAAGGCCCATCAACTAAGGAAATTATGACATATAAATATATAAAAAATAATAATGGGACATAAAAACGAAGAAAAAAACTTTTTCAGAGAAATCTGAGAAGACTTGTACAAATTGATGCCAGGTGATGTGGCCAAGAACCCAAGGCTTTTTGTTTATTTGTTTTTGCAATAATTACCTTGTAAGGAAAAGCAAGGAAGAAAATTTAAGAACTCTGACCAATTATGACTTCAGAAGACCTGAAATGAGCAACACTCCTCATTTTCCATGCAGAGAGCTGAAGAACACAAGCCACATTCCTGCTTTCCCCATCCTTTCTCTTTTTTCATTTAGGTAACTCTACTACTACTCCCACTCCTCCTTCCAACTATTCCTCATAAAAGAAAAACAAAAACTTCTTATGAAATATGTCTATTTAAGCAAATTAACCAATAATATCTGTCACATCAAAAATGCCTCATTCTGCACCTTGACTATACATAAATCTATATAAAACATACACAAATCAAAAACAAGATAATTTAGGTATGGGTAGTAATTATAGGGAGGGGGCACCATGCCTAGTTATGGCACCTTACAAAAGGAAATACAAAAGAAAATGCTGAATAAATGACTAATTTGAACACTTCAAGTCCTGTGTCCTAGCTGACTATCTTTTCTATACAATTTTATTGAGTAATAACAATAATTCAATGGATGAGTGGATGAATGAATATGGATATTTGCAGCTGGGTTCGTAGCTCCTAGGGGACGACAATAATGTTATTTTTAAAAAATCATAGGGTTTATTTATTTTGTTTTTCATTTTCATGCCACCTAAGGCTTAACTGGTCAGTTTCTTTAGATAATACTCATAAGCCTTTGGATGCACAGATTATATTGGTTACTTCATTAAGGTAATGTTAGTAAACATTGTGGTGTCTCCAATCATTCAGATTTCCTATAGAGCCCACTGTAGAATAATGGCACTATTAAAGATATTATGAAAAATCTAGGTAAAAAAGAGAGAAATGTCTAACCAAATTGATCATGAAAAACCTAGGTAAAAAAAAGAGAAATATTTAACACCTGTAATGACCCTTAGAGATAATCTAATGTCATGAATCTGCAGAAGGACTTCCTAGTGTCTGTAAATTTGAATGGAAAGAAAATGCATTTTAATTTTCTTTAAATTTTTCTTAAATCTTCTTCAAATATTAATTGAAAAGAACATTCTGAGAAAATTTCTAGTCTTCACTAGACTGCCAGTGGTGTGCAAGACATACAAAAACATTAAGAATCTGTGATCTAATTAAACCAACTGATTTTGTTTTTACTTTATGTTTTTATTACTAATTTTATGATAGACATTTCCATATACAGAAAATAAAAGAAGAATTGTATGTGTGAAACCAGTAACTGCTGTTGTGTGTGATTAATTTTTTTTAACTGTGCACGAAATTGAACAATATAGTCCATTTTTACAAAGCATTTATTAAGCACCTGTGCTAAAAACTGAGGATATACAGAAAGGTAAAAATAGTCAATTCTCCCCAGAAGCTAATATTCTAATTGGGGAAATAACATACAAATAAGGATGTAGGTACAAGATAGACAGCATATAGAGTAAATGGGAGGTAACCTTTGAGGGAAGAGCCTAGCAAGAGGAAGCACCAGGAAAGATGGGAGATTTGAGGTAGCATTTTGGACTCAATGGTCTCCAAGTCTCTCTCAGTTTAAATCTATAAGAGTCATCCTCCACATCATTTTTAGTTACTTTTTTTGGGTATGTCTCTTTGTTTTATGTTTTATATACTTTATTGAAGTATTACTTATACTTTAATATTGAGAGAGGATTGTTGAACAAAGTTATCTCTGAGATTACATCTATTAGGTAATCTATTGTGATTTTATATTCAATCAGGAAGACCTTAATCCAGTCAAAACACATTTATTTGTTGCACCTTCTAAATTTGTTTTTGTTTCCATGTATTTAATTGTAATGTCCTATTTCTGTCCTCTTCCTTTTGCATTTGTATCATTATCACCAACTATTAACTCATATCTCCAAATAAATCTGAACTAGTTTTTGTAATATATGTGTAACTCAATTTGTTACAAGGAAAGTGATACCAGCACTTTCCATCAGCAGCTCTACTTCCCTTTTGACTCCACAGAATATCATTCCCAAAGGGATAAGCTGAAATCTTGTCATGCTGATTGGCTCAGTTTTTGATACTCCTTCTCAACTCTTCTGTGGCCTCTCCCTTATGATGGAGGGTGGAGGATGGAGCACCCAAAGCTTTCCTTTATAGGGGTCTGGGAGCTGAAGTAACTCTACTTCCCTTCAACAGCTCTGCTTGGCTTGGACTCCATATCTCTTTCTCTCTCGATGTTCCTTTTGTGTGTTATCTTCTTTCATTCTATTGTAAGCTTCCTGAGGGCAGGGACTGTCTTTCCTTGTTCTTGTTCCCATTCACACAATAAACGTTTATTAAATTGGATTGAAACATAGTCAAGAAAAAATACACCAACCCATTTGCCCTGTTTGAAAGTTTCTCATTTTTTACTTTAAGCCCATCACCTCTGCCAAGAAGCAAAAACCATCATTAATCCTCTGTCTTCTTGACTTCAGAGTCCTGAAGTCTTTCAAAGTTGTTTTTTGTTATATTATTGCACTCTCTGTGTAAACTGTTCTCCTAAATGCAGTTTTGTTCTTCAGGACAGGACACTGAGGTCTAGAGTGGAAGTGGCTTGCTCAAACGCATAGAGCCAGCAAGTATCCAAGTGGGCCCTTCATCCTAAGTCTTTTGGTTCCAAAGGCAGGGTACTCTGTCTTCCACACCATTCTGCCTCACATGTCCTACTACATCAAGAATAGACACCACCTTTAAGAAATAGAGGGAAATCAGCACATGCCATATTGAAAGAAAACACAAGTTTGACATTTATCTATTTTTTAAAATGCTAAAAAGCAATTGTCTGAATGGTTTCCAGAAAGTTGCCTTGGTGAATGTCACACTTCACCCCTCGTTCTATATGTATCCTTATAAGACTGCCATTTTATGCCACATTTGCCAATGGACGGCATCCAGCATTCCTGCCACCGAATTTCACACCTCTAACCTTTGAGCTAAATACAGCCCTGCACTTATTCAAGCTGTTGCCTCTGTTTAAAGAAGCAATCTGTTGAGAAATGATATAGCTTTCACTATCCACACAGCTCCAGGATGGGGTCCTATCCAATGTAGAATCTATGCAGGCCTTATCAAAGATGTATAGCAGTGTCTTGCAAGGAACAGGAATCCATTTCTTGTTGGTTCAATGGAAGGCATTTCATTTTTGTGTATATTGCCACTAGGTACATGCTACTTAAGTAATGTTCTAAAGATGTGATTTTTATCAATTAAAAGTAGATTTTCTTGAAAATAATCTCAAGGAACTGAGATAGGCAGGGAAGGCATTTGGAATGACTTAATTTATTTTTGTCTGACTCTTCCTGACTCTGTGGACCACACTGTCCATCTGGTTTTCTTGGCAAAGATACTAGAGTTGTTTGCCATTTCTTTCTCCAGTGGATTAAGGCAAACAGAGGTTAAGTGACTTGCTCAGGGTCACACAGCTAGTAAATGTCTGAGGTTGGATTTAAACTTGAGTCTTCCTGACTCCAGGCCCAGTGCTCTATTCACTGGGCCACCTTGTTTCCCCCAATTTGATCCAACACTAGCTACTTAATTTTATTTAATGAAAATTTGTTTAAGGGCCTGGCAATACAGAATGAAATTTACTTTCAAACAGGATATCGCTATGATGAAAAGAGAAAAGCAGGATTCACTGCAATCCTTCCCCCATTTCTTTCTATTTTCTACATTTAAAAAAGTCATGAGTGGTATAGAACTGCTATTCAAATGCCGGGTTGACTTTTTCTGTTAGTCTCCAAGTTTCTCCATTCTTGCCATTACCTTTCTCTATTTCTTTCCCTTTTCTATCACCCCCACCCCCACACTTAACAGTGATTATAAGCACCTGACTTATGAAATTTAAATTTGAGAAAGTCAGAGCTGGTGCTTCATCAACCTGTAAAGTGTACCATTTTAGGAAACAGGAAAATGTACTGTTTACATGACACATTTTTTACCCAAAAACAGTGAGGTAAGGAAAAAAAAGGGAAGAGACTAGTTAGCAGGAAAGGGTTTATTTTTGGATTTATTTTTAAGATCTTTTACTCTTAAATTAAAACCTCTTAGTTCCATGAAATTGGCAACCATTTATGGCTGCTAAGAATGAAATGAAATAAAATGAAATCTTAGAATTCTTAGAGTTGGAAGGGACCTAAGAGATAGTCTCAGGGAGTCCAACTCACTCATTTGACAAATTAGGAAAAAAAAAAGGCTCACAGAGGTGATCACTCATTCAGAGTTACATATGAGCTCAGTAGCAAAGTAGTTCAGATATAGGCGAAAGCAAGATTGATTTGAAGGTTCTAATTCTCTTTTACCTCTCTGATCTTCATATTTCCCATCTGTAAAATGGGGATAATAATTCTTATACTATCTCCCAACATGCCTATTGTAAATGAAATGTTTTGTGAAATTAAAGAAAAGCACCCTATGTAATTGTGAGCAATTAAGTCACTGCTAGTCACAGAATGGATAGAGTACCAGGTCTGGAGTCAAGAAGACCTGAGTTCAAATCTCACCTCAAACATTTACTAGTTGTGGGACCCTGAGCAAGTGACTTAACTCTTTTTGTCTCAGTTTACTGAAATGTAAAATGAACTAAAAAAAGGAAATTCAAACCACTCTAGTATCTTTGCCAAGAAATCCCCAAATGGGGTCATGTATCAGTAAGCACCTCAATATACAAAGGGGAACCTGTTATCACAAGTTCTTAGATCTGCATTCATAAAAGGAAAGGCGATTTTGAGAGGTTAACAATCACTTTAATCAAGCGCATATATCATGTACCTACTTCAGGGGAATCAGCACCCCAAACTTCAAAGAAAATACAGAGAAATTAAAAGTCAACAGACATGCTTTCAAAATGTCTGACCATTAACATACATACATCTTTACCAGAGATGGAACTTCTGCATTTCTCAAAGCCACGGAGCTCCTAAGCAGCTTCCCAGAGTACTCTTGTAGCAAACAAATACTTCTAGTCAGCAAGCCCCAAAGCAAAACCTCACTCTCCGAGTATTTATACACTTTTTAGAGCCAGAGGGCGTAACTCTACGACCCAGTGCCTCAGCAGAAAAAGCAAAAGGTCTTTGGGAGGCTCCTACAAAACAAGTCCCTTAATCAAGCTTCTCACAATGGGCAGGCCCATCAATGGGTGGGAAAGATCCTCCTCAGCCACCTTCAGACAGAGGCACCATACTTCATGACTGTACTAAAACAAAAACAGCAAAAGATTCAACTTTACTTGTCCTTATAGGTCATGAAAAGTTAGAAGCCAGATTTTTCAATAATATTTTATACTACTGTATCTCCCAATAATAATGATGATGATAATGATACAGAATTAGCTCACATAAGGGGCAGAATAGTGCCCTTACACCATACTATCCATAGATAGTGTCAGATTTTGAGTCAGTCAGGGAGTTCAGGATTCAAATACTGTCACTGATACTTTTTAGCTATGTGATCTCGGACAAGTAATTCAACTTTTCTAAGCCTCAATTTCCTTAGCTGTGAAATGGGCATAAACATACCTCACTCGGTAGTCTTAAGTCTTAAATGAAATATTTCATACCAAGTGCTTTGAAAAATCTGAAGTAGCATAAAAATATCTATTGTTACTCTTTTAATTAATATTAATATTCAATTAATATTGAATTAATTAATATTAATTTTCAAAACAGTTTGACATGAGAGACATCAAAAAGTATGGAATGTCAGATTTGCAAGGGATCTCAGTGGTCATACAGTCCAATTCCTTCTACACCATACTTATACATGATCATGTCTCTGCTGATTAAATAGCAATAGAAATGTGTAACTGACTACTTTATAATATACATGATTCCACTTGGGGCAACAATTATTTCTAGAAAGTACTGCTATTAAGACGAAAACTTCTCCACTTCCACACAGATATGGCATCAAAAATATCATCCTTCCCCCTGAACCTTTCTCAACCTTATCTTCCCTATCATTGTAATGGGTTACACCATCCTCCTAATTCTTCAGACTCACAATCTAGGAGTTATCCTAGATTCCTCACTATCTTTCACTCCCCCAAAACCCAACCTATTTCCAAGGCTTGTTGATTTTACCTCTGCAATGGCTCTCAAATATGCCCCTTTCTCTTTTCTGATATCTCTACCTCTTTGGTGCAGGCCCTCATGACCTCATACCTTGAAAAATTACAATATCCTGCTTGTGGGTCTGCCTGCCTCAAGTCTCTCCTCACCATCTTCTGTATTCCATTCAGTCACTAAAATAAATTTCCTAAAATTCAGATCTTATCATGTCAGTCCCTCCCCTCTCCCCCCACACACTCTCAATAAACTCCAAGAGACTTTCTATTCCCTCCATGTGCAAATATAAAATGCTCTGTTTTGCATTCAGATTCCTTCATAACCTAGTTCCCTCTCACCTTTCCAGACTTTTTATACCTTTCTCCCCAGTACTTAAGCTTCAGTCAAGTGACATCAATCTCCTGACTATCTCATGAACAAGACATTCCATCTCAGCTTAGGGCATTCTCTCTGGCTGCGCCCCCTCCCCCTCCTCCACTCCCTAGCTTCCTTTAAGTTCCAACTAAAATCCCATCTCCTACAGGAAGCCTTTCCCAACCCCTGCTTAATTCCAGTATTTCCTATTTATCTTATCTATGGCTTGTTTTGTACATATAGGTGAACCTTTTGCCTCTTTTTGTATCCCCAGTGCTTAGCATAATCCTGACACATAATGGATGCATCAAGCCTTACTGAATTTAATTGAAAAAACACAAAGTAGCTAAAAAAGATCTCATTATTTTCCAGCATTTCTCTGAGGTTTAAATCCCTTTAACTTTCTGCCCTTAAATAAGTATGATAGATTTTCCTCCCAACGTTCTTTCCTAATACCTGTTCACTTCTCTATGCTCTCTGAAGATTCAAGGATTTTCACCATTTGAATCCAATTTATTTTTCCAGTTTTGTTTCATATTACTCATCTTCACATATTTTGAGGTCTAGTGAAACTGCACTTTTCTTTAGTTCCCCATTTCATTTACCCCCATCTCATTTCCCTTGTCTTTCTCCCTCTGTACTCCATACCTAGAATGGATTATCCTTCCACCTTGATCTGAAGAAGGTCCTCCTCTCCTTTCAGGCTGAGCACAGGTAGCACCCCCTGCATGAAGCCATCCAGGACAACCCAGCACAGACAAAAATAATCTCTCCCACCTCGGATTTATCATACTGGATTTCTGCTATATTTATCACACTTAGCACCGAATGATAGTTATTTTGCCCTTGTATTTCTTTCTTTATTAAAGTATAGACTCCTAGACACCGGGGCCACTGTCACTTCAATCTTAATATATCTACAGACTGAGTACAGCGCTCCATACATAGTAGATGCTTAATAAATGTTTGTTCAATAAATGAATTAAACATAATTTTATACTGCTATGATTCTAATTATTTTATTTATGAGAGATTTTCTCTCCAAAGATATTTAAAACTCCTTCAGGAAAGATCTCTATTTCATATTCCTATCCCTAAGAGCCCCTAACACAGTTCCAGTGACATGGTAGGCATTTAGCGAATGCTTGCTGAATGAATTTTCCCCAATGTATTTAGATAGACGAGCATCAGATCTAAACTTGTTGGAGCCTCCCCCTCTTCAGCTGCTGGCCCTTAGGAAGAAGTGGAAAAGATAAACCAGGTACTCAGGCAGAATCAAAGAAAAAGGAGAAAATAAAGGCTGAGAATAGCTCAGGTCTCATCTCTTTCAAGATAGCAATCTGTTGTGCCAAGAATGCCCTATTTAATTTTTATCTTAAAATGTAACCCAGCAGTTCTCAAACTTTTTTCTTGATCTCAGGCCACTTTTATTCTCTTCAACATAATTGAGGCCACCTTCCCTAAATTGTGTTATTACAATATTTCTATAAAAATAGTTTCAACCTCAGAGACCCTCAACAATTCCTGGTCAAAACTTCAGTCTCTTCAACAATTCCTCTTCAAAATGGAGATAACAACAGTTCCTACATCACAGGGTTGTTGTGACAATCAAATGACAGAACATTTGTAAAGGGCTTAGCAGAGTACTTGGTATATGATAGGTATTACAAAAATGTACCAGATTCTGTTTTAAAGACCACTGCTCTCTCAATGAGTAGGGGAGAGAATGAAGAAAGAGAAAGAATTTGGAAATTAAAATTGAAAACAGAATGCTAATTTAAAAAAAAAAATGAATGAAAATTCAAAACAAAACAAAAAAAACACTGCTCTAAACCAAGTCAGAAAAATGAAGAAGAAAGAGCTGAAAGGAGAAAGATAGTCATTGAGAGATAATAAAATTCAAAGCAATCTGGAGGTGCTGGATCCAGACTGTGATTGTATTTTATTAATTCTACAGATCTGGGGACAGTGAAGAAAGTTTTAAAAGAAAGACAAAATTCTTGTGGAGGCAAGAGATAATGATTATATTAGTTAAGAAGTCATCACTCTTTAGTAATAATAATAACAATAATGTTGCTGCTATTGCTGAAGCTACTGCTGATGATAACGCTGGGGAGTGGGATGTAAAGCACTTACACACACACAGGGCAGTGATTTATGTGGTATAAAATAGACCGACTGGAGTATTCATTTGATCTAGGGGCCAAACAGTAGAGCTGGGAACCCTAGAATTCATAAGACAACTTGTAGAACTAGAAGATTTCCAAATCTTCTAGGACAGAATAGCAGTGGAGGGATGGCCAGAGTCTTTAAATGTCTGCCTAGCCAGGCATCCCACTATTAGATCCACAGTGGGCACTAAAACTAATTAGTAAATCCTCCTGTGTTGTACATGCTTCACCTATGAACCCCACAGTAGGAGAGGGAAAGGAAAAAGAATCTGAAATAATGCCATTGATCTCTGTGTACATTTTAAAGACTGACATAGGTTGGTAGACAGCTAGGAAGGAAGCATAGGATCACAAGATTATACAATAATAGATTTCAAGGTAGAAGAGACTTTTGAGGTGTGAGAATCCAAATCCCTCATGTTTTTAATGAGGAGACTGAGGCCCAGGGAAGCAAAATCTCTTGTCCAAGGTTACCCAGCTAGTAATTACCAGTATGAGGATTTGCATTCATGTAATTTGACTTTTGAACCGTTATTTTTTCCCCCCATTATACCATAGATAAACATTTAGACAGACAAAAAGATATTCAGATAAATAGAGAGAAGGCACTTGATTGTCAGGAAATCTAATTTCTGTGCTGCTGGGTTTTTTTGTTTGGTTCATTCATCTAGCTGTCTGTCTATCTGTCTGTCTGTCTATCTGTCTGTCTGTCTATCATCTATCTATCTATCTATCTATCTATCTATCTATCTATCTATCTATCTATCTATCTATCTATTTATCTATCTATCTATCTACCTTTAAATCTGGTTTGTCTATGGACCAGGTATGTGAGAGTTGAACCAAAGGATCCTTAAGGCTCATCCTTCTAACTCTAAATAACAGATTTCTGTTGGATTTTCTGAAATGCAATAATGACGAACAGAAAGATATTGAACAAAACCAGAAAAGAAAT
The DNA here is from genome assembly GCF_028372415.1 of Notamacropus eugenii. NCBI lineage: Eukaryota > Metazoa > Chordata > Mammalia > Diprotodontia > Macropodidae > Notamacropus > Notamacropus eugenii. The sequence continues at coordinate 552,470,898 of NC_092872.1, forward strand.
GGTCAGTGACAGATGAGTGGTATAGGCAGCACATGTTGAAGATGTTTGGGAAAAGAAGAAATAATTTTAGAATACAATGGTATGGGAAGTTTGTTATGGGGTGGGTGAGATTTGGCCTAACTGTTCATAGAATGATAATAACATAACAATAATAACAATTACAGAATTAAATCTCTGCTCTATATTGGAGAATTTACCTATAAGTAATATATTATGAAATGCTAATATTAAATTGTAAAAGTTTAATCACTGTAATAGCACTTTACAGTCTACAAAGGTCTTATCTTGAAACAATACCAATTTTATGGCTAGATAAGAAAGATACCAAGAAAAGGATAAGCAATAAAGTCAAGGAAAAATGCATATTTCATATTCTATGCCCACATACTATTATTATCATAAATTATGGTTACAGTATTTTATTTGAGTACAGACTTCCTTGTATAACATAGGTTGGTTACTTAGTGCAATGCTAATTTTATGAATTCACATACACATACCTGACCAGTAATAAACTCATTTCTTAATGTCTGATTTCACACATTATAGTAATGTTCAGTGTCCCTGATGGAGAGTATGCCTTCTCTGAAGAGAAACATTAGAACAGGGAGGAAGTACCCTTGAATTCATATAGGATGAGTGTGTGTGTGTGTGTGTGTGTGTATGTGTATGTATGTGTGTGTGTATATGTGTGTGTGTGTGTGTGTGTGTGTGTGTGTGTGAAAACTGAGAGTCTGAGATAGGAAGGGACTTGCCTAACGTGATATGGTTGGTTTATAGTGAAATTGGGATTAGAACGAAAGCTTCCTGACAGGAAGATTGGGTATCAATCAGTTGATATTCAATTTCTTAATGTCTAGAAAACCCTAAACTGGCAAGAACTTATCTCAAAGCATTAACTTTTCCCTATTTAAGGAGCTGTTTCATATGTCTGTATACAAAATGAAGTTCTAGTCATCCTTAGCTTCCACAACACTGACACTGGAACTGGAAAGAAAAGAATTTTCTAGGTAAATTATTTATTCATAGCTTGGAATTGAAGTCCCCATATAATTCCAATTCTAATATTTATTGTGAGAATGCCAGTGGATAAAATCATCTTCTGCAAGGTTTATACATAGGACAACAATTCTCAGATCTGGAGCTGTAAGGGATCTTTTGGTTGGCGGCATTGTTGTGATTCAGTTGATTCAGTTTTGTCCAACTTTCTGTGCCCCATTTGGGGTTTTCTTGGCAAAAGTACTGGAGTGGTTCACCATTTCCATCTCCAGCTTATTTTAGAGATGAGGAAACTGAAGCAAACAGAGTTAAGTGACTTGCCTAAAGTCACACAGCTAGTAAGTGTGTGAGGCTAGATCTGAACTCTGGACAATGAGTCTTCCTGAGCCCAGGTAAGAACTCTATCCACTGCACTACCTAGCTGCCCTAAGGGACCTTACAGATCATTTATTTCAGCTCCCATAGTTTACAAATAAACAAACTGAGGATGAGAGAGAACAAGTGGTGGCTTGTGCAATGTCATCTGGGTAGTATCATATCTGGGATTTGAACTAATGTCCTCTGACACACTACCTACTATGATTTGCACAGTATTTTACTGTCTTTCCTAATGATACCTATTCAATCTATCTCACAGCATTGATGTGAGGTTTAAATTAGAATGTCTATGCAACATTTTAAATGCTATATAAATGCCAGCTCTTTTGTCACACTCATCATTTTAGAAAAATCATTCTCTTTTTATTGATGGAAGTCAGATAGGAATGATCCTGGAACAAGATGCTATCTTATAATTATTCTTTCATTGTTAATGTTCTGCAGCTTATCACATAGGAGGACAAAATAACTGTAGTTGAATGAAAGTTGTAAGCTTATTATTATGATTGTTGTTAATTTATTCAATTCAAGGCTTCTACTAAGACCCTGTTATGTTGGTACTTTGCTAAATAGGTATTGGACACATATAGTCAAAAACCTTCACTGACAACAAAACAATGGATTCCAATCTCAAGAAGTTAACATTCTATTGGTAGAAAACAATACATACACATGGAAATAGATTCAAAATATATAAAAGGTTAGTGTAATATTTTTCAGTGGTGAGGTTGCACTCAAGATGAGTGTTGAAGGGAGCAGGATATCTTAAGAGACAGAAGTAAAGCTGGAGAACATTTCTGGTATGGGGAACAGACTTTGCAAAGGCACAGAGACATGAGATGGAATATTGTCAGGTAGATTGGGTTTGGAGTCTAAAGACCAGAATTCATATCGCAGCTGTGTCATTTGTTACCTATGGAAATTGGGCACTTTATTTGATCATGCTGAACCTCAAATTTTTCATCTGTAAGTAGAGGGAATGGAACTAGATGTTCTAGAAAGTAATAGTAATAATAGTAGTAAATAGCATTTACGTAGCGCTTTAAGGTTTACTAAGTGCTGGAAGGATCATTCATAGCAACTGAGAAGATTTTTTTTTAAAGATCAATAAAACTTGTATTTCTACTTCAAACTTCATAACTTTTTTCTACATAGATGATGATGATGGTGATTATGGTAAGTCCATACTATGATGCCTTTCTGGCATTTTTGTATAAAAGTACTTCATTTAAGATAGCACAGTCTGACTATAGATAGTAGGTAATAGGTGTGAACGGTAATATTTCTAACTTGTCCTTTTCATTCTTATCTATTTTGCATATTACATGGTAATAGTTGGAAAGGAGGGAGAAAGTGTCAATGAAGATGACATCTACATGAGTCTAGTAAAGTATATGTCACAAAATCATCCAGTTACATAGGCATTTTAGTATTATTATCCCCATTGTAAAAAGGAGAAATTGAAATCTAGAATGCTTTAGAGCTTGAATATGAGTAGATGTTTCCTTCACTATTTTGTCTACCCCATGCCTTATCAAACTAGATGACTATTTTTTTTTGTCCATTTCTTTCTCTGTAACTTTTCTAAAAATGTGCCCAAGGGAAAAAACAATAGCCTCCCAATCACCTACATTTGTTGAAGCCTTGCCCATTGTCCAACAAGCAACCACCATCTGACTAAACTTGCCTATTCCTCCAACTGGAAGAAATTGGCACTTTAGTTGGATTTATTTTCCCCTTTGTTTATATCTCTCTTACAAACTTATCATACTTTATATTCTATTATACCTATTTGTGACCATGTCTCATCACTTCACCACATTACTTATCATCTTCTCCACATTAGACTTTAAGTTCCTAGTGGGCATGTGAAATGTTTTATCATCCCTTGTCTTTCAGTCCTCAGACAAGGTATTGCACATAATAGAAACATAATCAATGTATTGAAATCAGTTTGATGATTTGCATGATTATAGAGGCAGCGGGATGGAGTTTCCATTTTTTTAAATGCGTTTTCAGGTACATACGCAGTAAGCCAAAATGCATGTTGGAGAACACCGAATTAGCAGGGCAATTCATCTTCTATACAAATTAAATAAAAATGGGTTACATCAAGTTGGGGTCTAGCTCCTGGGACAGGAACCTGCCAACCAGCTACACAAACAGCAATTTCACCAGAGGAGCAGCTGTAAACCTACTAAAAAAGAAATCCCTAGTTTACAAACTATTGAGCAAGCTGGGATCTGAGGCCAGGCATGTTGTCTTTGAAAAAACCTTCAAACTTGCTCTCTGATATTGCTCCCAAATTTAAGCTGCATCTTAGCATGTAAGATCCAACGAGTTTAATTCAAAGAAGGGAACTGTACTTCCTTAAAAACAAGACAATATAACATGTTTTCATGCAGACCCTGTAGACGCTCCCCCCACTCACCACAGCAATTAATTTAGGCAAAGATCATAGAATTTGAGAGCTGGAAGGGACTAGAGACACCACTGAGTTCAGATCCTTTATTTTACAGATGAGGAAACTGGGGCCCAAAGAGAGGAAATGACAGTGTAAGGTGACATAGGTAACACATGGCAAAACCAAGATTTAAAATGAATTGCTTGGCTTAAAATCCTGAGTTCTTACTCTGAAGTCCCAGGAATGTAAAATATCCAGAGAAATCAGCTATTTATGTATAGAAAACAATGAGACTGTCACTGTGGGCATAAATATAGACCAATAAAGCACAAAATGTAATTTCTGGAGTCTGGGAGTATGAATAATCCCAGTATTTAAAGCATCTCCAAGTCAGTGTGATTCCTAATAATTCTTCTTTAGCAGGAAGAAAAGGGATTTTCTTTCTTTTCTTCATCATCATCATCCCCCCCTCCCTTGTTTTTGCTTGCTTCAGTCATACTACTAATTATTTAGTGGTCTTTCAAACCTTTTGTAATCTCTACTGGAGAAAGCCCTGAAAGATATTAATTCTTAGCCATGTGTCGCATAAATGGAGGCCATTCTGCTATACTTAATGACAAGGCTGAGGCAGCAAGATGTCATTTGCTTTTCTCTCGGTTTTTAAATTGCTTTCTAAATGAACTACAGCTGTGAGGGCCAGGTGCTGTGATCCCTTTAGAAAGATCAGGAAATGATGAAATCCAAAATTTCAAAGTGTGATGGATGTCAGCTCCCGATTTGGTGTGTGTGAGGTCACCCCCATGCACCTGGTCCTATCTCCACAGCAGAATCACTTCTCTGTGGAAAAAAAAAAGCGAGAAAGCGAGCGTGAGAGATGCACATGTCTAATGTGAGAGTAACAATAAGAGAAACAGTTTATAATTATCCCTTTGTTTTCCCCTCTGCTGGATGGGGATGGCGAAAATAGGCTGCTCCTTCCTCCTTTTTCCTTATAGGTAGCTTCCCTGAATAAAAATTCAAGTTTTTACAAATAGAAAAGTTGGCTTATTGGCAGTTTGGCCAGCTACTATAAAGGGAATGCTATATGAAGGGGGGAGGGGAAGAGAGTTTATTGAGGTTGTCTTAATTAAAACACATACATAATTACCATGGCTACAAGGTCAAGGATCTTATTTGTTAAGATGGGCAATGCACCAACTCCAATGCTGAGTCAGGCCTGGATTTGGAAGGGGGTAATTCTGTATCACTGAGGGCAAAATCTTTGCTTGTAATAACTCAAATCATGTGGCATTTGATGCATGAGGGAAGGCAGAGATCATTCTATCTACATCCACATTTTACACATGGGAAAACTGGAGCCCAGCCAGTTTTGATTACTTTTACAATTGTAGTGTTTTGATCAATGAGGGAGTTTTTAGTGATAAACAATAAAACTCAGTCTCTACATTTTACCCTTGAAGAAACTGAAGCTAATAATGATCATAATGACCATATTATCAGTAACAATAACAATACCCAGCTTTTATAAAGCACTTTAAGGTTTACAAAGTACTATACAGATTATCTCATTTGAGATGTTTACTATCATGTTACAGCTAAAGAAACTGATGCCGAGAAAAAGTCAAGGGACTCTTCCAGGATCACATACCTAGCAAAGGACTGAGACAGGATTTGAACTCAGGTTTTCCTGACTCCAAGACCAGTGCTGTCATCTACTGTGCCACTTCGTTATTCCGAAGTGAAGGCACATGTCTTGTTCAAGGACATCCAGGCAGTAAAAGTACATTTTTAAACTTTGTCTTTTGGATTCTAAATTCTATACCTATGCGTTTTACCACTTGACCTAATGTCACATAGCTTTTGTGGCAAAGACAGGTCTAGACGTTAGGGTTTCCTAAGTCATATTTCAACATCCTAATCAGCATGCACATTAATTGCTATGAGGAATATGGGACAACTTCTTACTTTTTCAGTCTTTACTAGACATTTCTTTTGCTTATTACTATTCTGTAGGTGATTGATTTGTGCATCTGTAGTTTGCATAACGAATAGGGAGCCAGTCTTGAAGACCATAAGACCCAGGTTTGAGTCATGCCTTTAACATATGCTTCCTGCGTGGCTCCAGGCAAGTTACTTAATGTTCAGTGGGATTGTTGTTCAGTCACTTGTCGATCTTAAATGACTGTTCATGACCCCATTTGAGGTTTTCTTGGCAAAGATTCTGGAGTGGATTGCCATTTTTTCTTCAACTCTTTTTACAGATGAGGAAACTGAGGCAAACAGGTTTAAGTGACTTGCCCAGTATCAAACAGCTAGTAAGTATCTGATCCCAGATTTGAACTTAGGAATGTTAGTCTTTCTGACTCCAGTCTAGAGCTGTATACATTGTATCACCTAGCTGCCCTTTCAGTCTTAAAGGAAACTGTAAAACTTCTAGAGAAGGAGGTAACTTTCATTGGCAGAGGGAGTTCCTCACCTGGAAGTTTATCACATTGATGAAATTATTTTCTAGTTTTTATCTTGACCCCCTCCTATTGATATTGCTACAAATATCTGCTAAGTGATCTGGAGTATAAATTCAGAAATGTGCTGTATTGTCTCAGGGCAGTTACTACTCACCATTTCAAGACATCAGATCCTGTTGTTGTAGGTATTTTACCATCAAAGATAGCAGCTTATTTAGATTTCCTCATCTTCTGTAATTTGCATCATATTTAAAAAAAAGAATTCACGAAGTTTCTATGCAATGTGATGTAACTCTTCTTTTCAATTCTTTTCTTTTTTTGAAATTTGCATGGATACCAATGGAATACTCAAGCTGTTATCAGTCATCCATGCTTCCACTATGTGTTGTGTATACTTTTTTTCCAATCATAAATAGTCTTAGTGATGTCTTTTTCTGGCATTTCTAACATACATCAAGGGCATCATGCTTCAGCCAAACCTACTATGTTATTTTTTTTTTAATTTTTAAAGTTTTGAGTTCCAAATTCCATCCTTCTCTCTTTGCCTGTCCTCACCCCTACCTGAGACGGTAAACACTAAGACATAGATTATAGATGTACAAGTATGTAAAACATTTTCATATCAGTAATTTTTTTTACAAGACTCAAAAGAAAAAATATTTAAAAAAGTGAATTCTTTCTCTGGAGGAGGATAGTGTATTTCATCATTAGTCCTATGGGATTGTCTTGGAACATTGTTTTGCTGAGAATAGCTAAGTCATTCACATTTCATTGACAATATTGCTGTTACTATACAACTTTCTCTTGTTTCTGTTCATTTCACTATACATCAGTTCATATGTTTTTCTAGATTTTTTTGAAATCACTCTGCTTGTCATTTCTTTTCTTTGTGTATTTTTAAATTTCCCTTTATAATTAATTTGTTTATTTTTAGTTTTCAACATTTACTGCCACAAAATTTTCATTTCCAAATTTTTTCTCCATCTCTCCTTTCCACCCACCCCAAGACAATGTGCATTCTGATTACCTTTTCCCCCAATCTATTCTCCCTTCTATCACACTCCCCCTCTTCCCTTTTCCCTTTCCCCTCTATTTTCTTGTAGAACAAGATATATTTCTATACCCCATTGCCTGTACATCTTATTTCCCAGGTGCATGTAAAAACAATTTTTAACATTCATTTTCTAAACTTTGAGTTCAAACTTCTCTCCTTTCCTCTCTCCCCACCCACCCCCATTGAGAACGCAAGCAATTCATGTAGGTTATACATGTGTAGTCATGTAAAACACTTCCATAACAGTCATGTGAAAGACTGACTATATTTCCCTCCATCCTATCCTGCCCCTATTTACTCTACTCTCTTTTGAACTTGTCCCTCATCAAAAGTGTTTACTTCTAATTTGCACTCCCATTACTTCCCATTTGCACTCCCTTCTATCATCCTCCCCACTCACCCCCCACTTATCTCCTTCCCCTCTACTTTCTTGTAGTGTAAGATAGATTTTCATATCAAATTAAGTGTGCATATTATTCCCTCCTTAAGCCAAATTAGATGAGAGTAAGGTTCACTCTTTCCCTCTTAACTCCACCCTTTCCCCCTCCATTGATAAAGCTTTTTTCTTGCCTCTTTCATGTGAAAGATAATTTACCTTATTCTATTTCTCCCTTTCTCCTCCCAATATATTCCTCTCCCACCCCTTAATTTTATTTTATTTTTTAGATATCATCCCTTCATATTCAATTCATACTGGGCCCTCTGTCTATATGTATACAATCCCTCTAACTACCCTAATATTGAGATAAGTATCAAGAGTTACAAACATTATCTTTTCATGTAGGAATTTAAACAGTTCACCTTTGGTAAGCCCCTTATGATTTCTCTTTCCTGTTTACCCTTTCATGTTTTCCTTGATTCTTGTTTTTGAAAGTCAAATTTTCTATTCAGCTCTGGTCTTTTCATCAAGAAGACTTGAAAGTCCTCTATTTCTTTGAATGGCCATTTTTCCCCTAAAGTATTATACTCAGTTTTGTTGGGTAGGTGATTCTTGGTTTTAATTCTACCTCCTTTGACCTTTGGAATATCAAATTCCAAGCCTTCTGCTCTATTAATGTGTTATCCTGATTGTGTTTCCACAATACTCGAATTGTTTCTTTCTGGTTGCTTGCAAGATTTTCCCCTTGACCTGGGAACTCTGGAATTTGGCTACAATATTCCTAGAAATTTTCCTTTTGGGGTCTCTTTCAGGAGGCAATTCGTAGATTCTTTCAATATCTATTGCACTCTCTGGTTCAAGAATATCAGGGCAATTTTCCTCGATAATTACTTGAAAGATGATGTCTAGGCTCTTTTTTGATCATAGCTTTCAGGTAGTCTAATAATTTTTAAATTGTCTCTATTTTCCAGATCAGTTGTTTTTCCAATGGGATATTTCACATTGTCTTCTATTTTTTTCATTCTTTTGCCTCTGTTTTATAATTTCTTAATTTCTTATAAAGTCATTAGCTTCCATTTGCTCCATTCTAATTTTGAAGGAATTCTTTTCTTCAGTGAACTTTTGGAACTCCTTTTCCACTTGGTCAGTTCTTCTTTTAAAGATATTCTTCTCCTCATTGACTTTTTTTTATCTCTTTTGCCATTTGGGTTAGTCTATTTTTTAAGGTTTTATTTCTTCAACACTTTTTTGGCTTCCCTTTAGCAAGCAGGTAACTTATTTTTCATTATTTTCTTGCATCACTCTCATTTCTCTTCCCAATTTTTCCTCTGTTTCTCATATTTGATTTTCAATATCATTTTTGAGCTCTTCCGTGGCCTGAGACCAATTCATATTTTTCTTGGAGGCTTTTGATGTAGGAGCTTTGACTTTGTTCTTTCCTTTTGATTGTATGTTTTGATCTTCCTTGTCACCAAAGTAAGATTCTGAGGTCTCATTTTTTCCCCATTTTTTGCTCACTTACCTAGCCAATTACTTGACTTTGGAGCTCTTTGTCAAGGTAGTTCTTTGCTTCCAGCTGGGGCAGGAAAGTGTACTGTTAGCAACTTGATCCCCCCACAATCTGTGTGTCTAGAGTTGTAGAAGCAGCCACTACCCGTGCCCTTATTACTGCTTCATGCTCCTCTACCCCTTCCACAACTGTAGGGCTGAGGACACATCACATTACTCTCACACACAGATCTGACAGGTTTTTTCCACTGACTTCCGAATTTGTCCTCAGAGTTTGGGGATCGTGAAGACTGGAAACCGCCACATGTGTCAGTGATTCAGTCCACCCCACCCCTATCTCCCACCAGGCTTTCTCAAGTCCCATCCGTGCAGGAGTGTCACACACTGGACTGCACTCTTGTCCCAGCATGGCTTGATAGACTCTTCCCATTGACCCTCTAGGCTGTCTTGGGCTGGAGATTTGCTTTACTCTATAATTCTCTGTGTTCTGCAGCTCCAGAATTTATTTAGAGTCATTTTTTCAGGTATTTGGCTGGGTTTGGGGGGAGAGCTCCAGTAAGTCCTTGCTTTTACTCCACCACCTTGGCTCTACCCACCCTGCTTGTCATTTCTAGTAACACAATAATATTCCATTATAACCATATATCACAACTTGTTTAGTCATTCCCCAATTGATGGGCATCCCTTTGATTTCCAATTCTTACCTATTACAAAAGGAGCTGCTATAAATACTTTTGAACAAATAAGTCCTTTTCCCTTTTTTGTATGTCTGGGATATAGACCTAGCAGTAACGTTGTTGGATCAAAGGGCATGCACAGTTTTATAAACCTTTGGCCATAGTTCCAAATCTCTCTCCAGAATGGTTGAATCAATTCATAGCTCTACCAACAATGCATTAGTTTCCCAGTTTTTCCACATCCTATCCAACATCCAACATTTTCCTTTTTTATCATATTAACCAATTTAATGGATGTGAGGTGGTACCTCAGAATTGTTTTAATTTACATTTCTCTAACCAATAGTGATTTAGAGCACTTTTACATGATTATAGATGACTTTGAGTTCTTTGTCTGAAAATTTTGAGTTCATATCCTTTGACCATTTAGCAATTTGATATCAATATATTCTTACAAACAACTTATTTCTCTATACATTACATTAAATTATCTCTATTTTCTAGGTCAGTTGTTTTTCCAATATGAAATTTCATGTTTTTTTCAAATTTTCTTTACTTTTTTTATTTTGTTTTATTGTATTTTTATGTCTCTCACAGAATCATTAGCTTCCATTTGTTCAATTCTAAGTTTTAAGAAATTATTTTCTTCAGATTTTATACTTCATTTTCCAATTAGCCAATTCTATTTTTTAGGGAGTTATTTTCCTTAGTAAATTGTTATGCCTCTTTTCTATGCTATTAATTCTTTTTTCATGATTCTTTTGCATTACTCTCATTTCTCCCTTTTATTTTTCTTCTACTTCTCTAACAGGTTTTTAAAAATTATTTTGAAGCTCTTATAGGACTTTTTTTGGGAACTGAGACCAAATTACAATTTTTCCTTGAGGTTTCACTTCATTTAGGTACTATCATCCTCTTCTAATTTATGCCTTGATTCTTGTCACCACAGTAACTTTCTATAGTCAGGTTTTTTGTTTGTTTCTATTTTGTTTTTGCTCACTTTTTTCCTACCTTTTTAATAGTGTTTTCATGTGAGAATTGGGCTTTGGTCCTGCACTTTTACAGACTTTTTGTGCTGGGGCTCAGGATGTTACTGCTAGCTTTCACTGGGCTTCAGGGCTTAGCTATTAGCTTCTGCTGGAGTGTAGGTTACCCTTCTGGCTTTTACTGGGTGGTGGGGAATTGGGACTTCCCTGGGTGTGGGGTTAGCTGATGGCCTTCCCAAGGTTTGGGAACCTGCTATTGAGTCGCCATGGAAACAAAGTCTCTTTGAGTAGGCCCCAGGAGCAGAGTCTCACTGTTGTCCAGCCAGTGGCAGGGCTTCATTACTGATCAGCAATGGGGTCAGGGACTTGCTGACCAATTATACTGGTGGTAGGGTCACTAGGGTGGTGCCTTGCACTGCTGCACAGACTGCTCACTTGCCTAGGGGGCTTCTGGTTTGCAGGAGGGCAGGGCCTGGCAGGTAGATTGCCCTAGGCTTGGAACATTGCTGTAGCTCTCTTGCTATGAGGCTAGGTACTGCTGTTCCTGATGCTGCTCTTGGACCTTGCTCCCCTTCCATCCCAGTGAAACAGATTTTTCCTGCCTTGTTGGTAAACTGCTTCACAGATCCCAGATAATTCTGAGGTGACTTTCTAGTTGTTTAGAGGGGAATTTCACAGGGTTTTCAGAGGGTTCTTTCCTTACTCTGTCATCTTGGCACCAGAAATGAGCCATGTTATTTTTCTTTATTTTTTGGGTTTCCTTCAAAGGTGACTTTCCAAAGCTATACTACTCCATAAAGACACATGGCCATTAGCATGCGGGAGATAAACTTTTGCACTAGCAGGCAGATTTGGATCCACAAAACCTTAGATAATTAATTCATACCAAGGATAAATTTTTAACTCATTTGTGATTTTTTTCTTCTTTAATCTCCACAATCAACAGTGATAACTCCATTTTTGAATTGTCTATAATAACGAATGTCAGTAACACTCTTTTATCCCTTACCTTATACTGACTTGCATTCACACACTTTAAAAAAAGCCAAAACTTTAAATGTACAGTCCCTCCAATGTGGGTAAGCTTCATGAGGGCCTACTCTCACTGAGTAAAACTGAGAAAATAAAACAAAACAAGCCTTCCCAAAACCCCCAGAAATTATACAATATATCTCATAAAATTGTTTTAAGGAAAGTACTTAGTAGACTATAAAATGTTTCAAAGTATGACTAGTGATTATAATAATGGTGATTATGATAATGTTGCTTCTGGCAGGAAGTACTTTCTATTTTAAAAATAATTTTATTGATTTTTTGTTTTATATCATTTTACATTTCCCAATATATGAATAATTCCTCATAACAAAAAAATTAAAAATATAGTTTAGCAAAACTAAATGATTTAAAAAATTTTAATTTCATGCAATGTTCCACACCTGCATCCACTCTCCCTACAAGTATCTTTCATCTCTTCTTTGGAGCTAAGCCTGATCATAGTAATTTAGATTACTTCAATTTTTATTATTTTATTGACATTGTTTTCACTTACATTGTGAGTTAGTGTGTTTGCTACTTTCCATGTTTTGCTTAATTCAGTTTATATTAGTTTTCATAGGTCTTGCCATACTTCTCTGTACTCATCATATCCAACATTATATTTTCCATAAACAGGGTAATCTTCCATTAAATTACAGTAGCCGTCAACTATTCAACCACTCACCTTATTCTATAAATTTAAATTCTATAAATTGGTAGGTAGATGGTACAGAAAATACAGTACTGGACCTAGAATAATAAAAACTTGAGTTCAAATCTTTCCTCAGACACTTTCTTGCTGTGTAAACCTAATTAAATTGTTTAATTTCTATCTACCTAAGTAAAATGGAGTTGTCATTGCAACTACCTTAAAGTGCTCTGTAAATGTTAGTTGTTTTTCCCATATGCACATGTGTGTGTATAAAATTCAATTTGATCATCACTAAAGGTGTTCAAGGTAAGGATTAAAGGTATTACTGTCACCATTGAGGAACTGATGCTGAGATATATTAGTTGACTTGTCTGTGGTAATGTTCCTATTAAGGGTTGGAGGCAGTATCTGAATACGCGTCTCTCCTGGCTCCAAGTTCAGCATTTCAATCGCTACACCATGTTATCTCTCATGTAGGATGGTCTATTAAGTATTCTAAGACTTCTGTCCATTTGACTATAAAAATAAATTCTCAGCACCTATGACCTATGGAGTGGTGGATGGACATTCATATTTTCATTATCATTTTTAATTATAAATTATTCAGCAATCGCAGTGTCATATGCGGGACTGTGGATTGTCACCCATCCTTGAGGACTTAGATGGCAAGCAGATAAATATATATTTTCTAAGGTTACAGTCTTTAGTACTTTAAAAATACATGTATTTATATTTGAACTTCCAGTTTTATAGGAAGCAATCCGTTCTGATAAATCTGTCTTTTAATCTAGTTGTAATGTAGCCTCACTGAGTAGACTTTTAAAATTCCCTTTATCATGGTTTTGATAGAATTCTGTTTAATTTTGCTTTGCTTTGATCAAATCTTTTTCTTCAATGAGGAACAGTAATGTATGTAGGAAACAAAACAAATTACCTAAAATAATCAAAATGAGAGTCATGATATGATCTCAGAACCAAATTCTTAGCTATCAGTTAATAAGCAGGAAGATACCTAGAGCTTATCATAGGCTGTTCCCTAATGGTAGACTCTTGATATGCTGCTACATTAATTCTAAGGGCCAAAAATAATAAATAAAATTGGCAGAAACTTCATTATTCCCTTTTCTTAAAAAAACGAAAGTAATATATCCACACTTGGAATATTGTGAAGAGTCCTGAAAATCATATTCATGACCCAGTGAAATAGAAAAAGGCAGGAGAATTCCAAGGGGCCTAGTATTTGGGACTATCAAAGTTAGACACCTCTTGTTTTTGGCCTTGGTCAGAACATATATGAAGAATCCCTTTCACTTCTGGATATAGCATTTTAGGAAGGACATTGAGAAGATATAGAGTATCTCAGGGCAATAAAAGGCCTTAAGATCATAACATGTGAAGATTGAGTGAAGTTTAGTTTGAAGAGCAGAAGACAACAGAAACAGGGCACTTCTAGCTGCCTTTAAGTGTTTTTAGGGCAGTAACAAGGAATAGGAATTGAAAATTGTCTACTCAGTTACAGAGTGAAGAACTAGGAGCAGGGTATAGAAGTTATAAAAAAGTATACTTAGACTCTATGCAAGGGAAAATAAGAACACTAATAAATACAAAACTTCACAGAACAAATTCCTCCCATTGTGCCAAAGCCTATCTCTCCATAAGTTCTATTCCTTTGATCTAAGTTTGTCTTCTGGAAGTAGAGAGTATAAGTTGAGTTCTTTTTCCATCACATTTTTACAGTCAAGAAAAATGTTCCCCATTGAAATCCTTTATTTCCCAGGTTGATCTCCCTCAATTATTCAACTACCACGCATATGCCATGGTAGCTAAAATTGCCCACCCTTCTTGAAGTGTTCTAATTTGTAAATGTCTATTTTTTTTTTCTGAGATGGTGTCAAAGGTCACCACAATTTCCTGTGGTGACTGGACCAGTACATGGTACGAAATATCTAAAGATCATATTATGTGGTCTGATAGAACAAAGGACTGCATCTGAGACAATCTGAACTGGAGTCCCAGATCTGACAAATATTAGCAATATATTTATGAACAAATCACTTCATGTGCCTCAGCTTCCTCTTCTGGAAAATGATGATAATAATCTTTATACTATTTACCTCCCAGAATGATTTTAAAGGAAAGAAAAAAACACTTTTAAAACTTAAAATTCTATAGAACTAGGATTTATCACTTCTTGTAACTTTATTGTTTAAGTTCCAGGAATAATAAGTGAACATTGCAAAGACAAAAACAAAACCAAACCAAATCCACCTCCACAAAATCATTTTAGGCATCCACCAGTGGAATGGTTACCTTGAAAGGTAATTGGATTCTCCTTTGGCTGTTCAAGCAATAACTGCATGACAGTTTGTTGGGTACGATTGTGGGAATTACTTTAATAACTGTTGGATTAGATCATCATGGTGGCCCCTTCCAATTGTGAAATTCAGTGATTCTATTTTAAGCAAGAAGATGCTTTTTCTTTTTGTTTTTCTTAATAAATTACCCATTTTACATTGTTAAGTGACATTGAACTTGGAGTAGATTTAAACCCCCAGATCATTTTCATAGGATTGACTGGTAAGCACCAAGCCATATATTTCTGAATTTTTTAAAGTCAAATGTATATTTTCTCTATTAAATATGTTAATGTTAGTTTATTATTCCAACTTTGTGAAATCTCTGATACTCTTGGTTATCTTATAAGAACATTTGATATCCCTCTAAGCCATAGTTATCTGAGAATTTGATGAATATCCTTTTCTGCATTTATCATGAGCTGTGATTAAAAGTGCTCAAATACACTGAAGAATTAATAGTATTGAAAGGTAGCAAGTTGTAGCAAAAAAAAAAAAAGTTGGTCTTGCAAAAAAGAAAGACTTGGATTACAATTCTGCCTCTAATATATGGATATGAATAAGGCCCCTTATCCTCTCTGTTTCTATTTTCTCAATTACATAATGAAGACAGTAATGTCTATAGTAATCATGTTGTAGGGTTATTTTTTTCTGTGTGAAAATAAAATGAGATTATGCATATACAATACTTTACAAAACTTAAAAGCGCTCCATAAATGTCAGCATATTTTTCCTCTTCGTGACTACTAGTATCTAACATCTGGCGTTTGAGTGAGAGATGATATTCATTCACTTACTCATTAATTTATTCCACAAACATTCATTCAGCATATACTATAAGTAAAATATTGCACTAAACATATCAACAAATCCATCAACAATCATTTATTTATTTAATAGATAAAATTCTCAAGGAATTTACAACCTAATTGGGGATTTGGCACATATACAAGAACAATACAAAGGAATTTGAGATAAATACACAGGAGAGTCCAAATAGCTATGGGATCAGTGACGAAGAGAAATCATATTTAATGGAAAGAGGAGGGTAAAGCAAATTAAGTTTCATTGAAAAAGTGGCACCTGAGTTGATCTTTTTTTTTTTAATAATATTTCACCCCAATTGTATGTAAAAACAACTTTAACATTTGGGTTTATTTTTCAGTTTTTAGCTCCAAATTTTATCCTTGCTTCCCTCGTCTTGCTCTTCCCTGAGAGAGTAAGCAATCTGACATAGGTTACATATGTGTAATCATGTAAAACATACATCCTTATTAGTTATTTTGTGGAAGAAAACTCAACATGCCCCCCAAATAAAAAGATGAAAGAAGGAAAAAAAGTGAAAAATAGTATGCTTCAGCCCCTATTCAGATTCCATCATTCTTTTCTCTGAAGGTTGATAGTATTTTTTATCATGAGACCTTTGCGATTATCTTAGATCATTGTATTGCTGAGAATAGCTAAATAATTCACAATTCATCATCAAGCAATATTGCTGTTACTATGTATAATATTCTCCTAGTTCTGTTCACTTCACTCTGCATCAGTTCATATAAGTCTTTCCAAGTTTTTCTGAAATAATCCTGCTCATCATATAGCATAATAATATTCCATTACAATAATATACCACAACTTCTTAGGTATTTCCCAATTGATGGGTATCCACTCAGTTTCCAATTCTTGGTCACCATAAAAAAGACCTGCTATAAATATTTTTGCAAAAATAGGTCCTTTTTCCTTTTATTTTAGTCCTTTTGGAATGCAGAACTAATAGTAGTATTGCTAGATCAAAAGGTATGCAGTTTTACAGCCTTTTAAGTATAGTTCCAAATTGCTCTGCAGAACAGTTGGATCAGTTCACAACTCCAAAAAGAGGGCATTAGTGCCCCAATTTTCTCATATCCCTTCCAACATTTATCATTTTCTTTTTCTATCATATTTGTATAATGTTAATTATGATAGTTAAAGATCTTCCCCACTCATTAATGGGCCTGCACATTAAGGGAAGCTTGATTAGGGGAGGCTCACACCTTTTGTCAATTTTCTAATGAGACACTGGTTCTTAAGGGTTGGGATGCCCTCTGGATCTAAAAAGTGTATAAATATTCTGAGGTGGGGTTTTACTTTTGAGTTTACTCATTGGAAATGTTTGTTTGGCCAAACAAAACTCTGGTCAATTGCTAAGGACTCTCCCCTACCCCTACCCCACCCTGGCCTTGCAAACTCAGATGTTGGTGCTTCTTTCTGGCAACTATGTTTGTATGGTCAGATAGTTATCTGTCTGTTGATCTGCGATGTATGTATTGCTTATGGTCAGACAGTTGGAAGCCCTGTCTGTTGATTGATCTTCATTTCTGTTTGTATTTTCTCTGAAGTTCAGGGTGCTGACATTTCCCCCTGAACTAAGTGAATGATATATGTGCTTGATTAAAGAAGATTGTTGACCCCTCAAAAGTTGCTTTTCCTTTTAGAAAAAAAAGATTAAAGAACCTGTGATAGTAGGCCATCCTGGATGTGTCAGGGTGCTTGTTTTTACAATTAGCCAATGTAATAGATGGGTGGTGGCACCTTAGAGTTGTTTTAATTTGCCTTTCTCTAACCAACAGTAATTTAGACCATTTTTCTACATGACTATAGATGGCTTTGATTGCTTTATCTGAAAACCATGTTTATATCATTTTAACATTTATCAATTGGGGAATAACTGGTATTCTTATAAATTTGACTCATTTGAGAAATGAGACTTCCAACATAGATACTTGCTGTAAACTTCCCCAGCCCTTAGCTTTCTGTTTTTCCTTTAATTTTGACCGCATCAGTTTTGATTGTGCAAAACCTTTTTCATATAATCAAAAGTAGCCACTTCACATTTTGAAATGTTCTCTATTTCTTGTATCATCCTAAATTCTTCTTTTCTCTCTAGTTCTGACAGGTAAACTATTCCATTCAACTGGATACACACTCTGGGAGCAAGCAGAAAATATCGCATGTGTCCTCTCCATGAAAACTCTATTGGAACATTAATATCTACCTCTTCATTAATCTTCTCTTCTTTCAAGGTTCACATCTCAGAATCAAAATGGCAGTTTTCAGGTCTCTCATCATGCAGCTGCTTTCCTCTTTCTTGTCAATTCTGACCCCAACATGGGATGTTAATTACAAGTATTACATTCCCCTATTCTAGATTTCAGTGACATGCCACCTATGACTCTTCTTTGGATAAGGTAGACTTAAAAATGGATGATTCCCAGTAACCCTTAAGCAAATAAGGTCAGGGTCCTCCTATGTAACAATAAAGTAAATAAAATTTTCCATTATTATAATGTAGACTGGAGATTTGTGATTTTTCAGGGGTAGTAGTTAAGGAAAACTATATGCTTTTAATGCAGATTCTTATTGCTCTCAAAAGCACAGATAGGTGCCTGAAATGCTGATAAGTATGCCAAGTTACTTTAGGCAGGGTTGTATAAATGGTAGAGCTAGATATAATCTAGTTGTGAAGAAGGAACTTTGTAAACCTTAAAGCACTAGATATATGAATTAGGAGGCACAATGCATACAAGGCTAGACCTGGATTCAGGAATATTTGAATTCAAAATCACCTTTCTAACATTTACTAGCTGTTTCTCTCAATTTCTTTGTTTGTAAAACAGGAGTAATAAAAGCATCTATCTTTCAGGGTTGTTGAGGATAAAATGAGATCACATTTATAAAGTGCTTTGCAAACATTCAGGTGTTATAGAAATAAATGCTAATGATTACCATGGAAATAGGAGTGGTTATTATTAGGACATATCTATTTCATTGGCCTGTTTTCTAGTGATGTCACCCCACACTGGCTCTCCATTACATATTTACAAGGAAAAACAATAGATAGGGATCTAGATTATTTCCAGGAGTTAGAGTAGTCAACCTTCCCCAAGGGTACCTGACCCTCAAATCTAGATTCTTCTCTTTTCTACTCTACTGGAGTTAGGCTGGTCATGAATCACAACATAGCTAAAAGGGCTTTTAAAATAGGTTTAATCTGTGTAAGAAGAAAAATGATCATCATGTTGAGCTTGAGAGCATAGCTACAAATAAGCAGAAAAATATCTCTGCACGTAAGATGGAATATATGATTCCAGGGCCCAGCTATTTAATTTTATTCATTCCTGTATCTAGTTTTTGCATCTCACAGTTTGGGCGCAACAGGAGGTGACACTGTTGACTGTTACTCCTTTCACTTACGTTTTTTCCCCTCGCTGAACATAAACATATCATTACACAGTTACACTGCACTATATTTAGAGCTGATTTTTAACTATCTATTAAATGCAAGACTGGAGCCGGCCTGCATTACCTGAAATGAAAGGGGACTTGCTGGGAAGAGATGGTCTGCTCGCTAAATCAAAAATGGGGAGAACTGCTTTCTAAACCGCAGTGTTTTCCAAGAAACCAGCTTCCTCCTCTTCTCTGAAAAATGATAGCACATCACTTTGGCTGGGGGAGGACTAGCTTGATTTTTTATTTAAATATTTAATACTTTTTATTAGCCAAAGATCCTGCCCCATCATAACCTAAAGTAAGTGTTGAGATAGGTGCTTAGCACTTGGAGCTGGGGAGAGTTTACCTCCCTCCATTCTTCTGGTTTGCTTTGTGGCTCTGAATAAATGATTTTGTTTCTTTGGTCAGTAAATTTCCTTCCCACTCTAATGTGCTATACTTATGATGACTTATCCAGCACAATTACTGAATCGTGGAACTTTTAGACCTAGAAGTGACTTTAGATGACACTTCATTGAGCCTCCTCCTTTTAGATATTATTATGATCGTGGATTATATTATTTTTATCATGATATTTACAAATGAGGGCCTTATAGACCAGAAAAAAGATACGACATGTTTGAAGTAATCCAGATGGTTGATTCAGATGTGATATTATACCTATGCCTCTTGACTCATTGTCTTTTTCATTTTTTTTATTTTTAGTTTTCAACATTCATTTCCACAAGATTTTGAGTTCCAAATTTTTTCCCCATCTCTCTCCTCCCCCAACCCAATACACCATGCATTTTGTTTACCCCTTCCCCCAATCTGCCCTCCCTTCCATCACCCCCCCCTCCCTTCCTTTATCCCCATCTTCTCTCTTTTCTTATAGGGCAAGATAGATTTCTATACCCCATTTCCTGTAATTCTTATTTCCAAGTTGCAGGCAAAAACAAATCTCAACATTTGTTCCTAAAACTTTGAGTTCCAACTTCACTCCTTTCCTCCCTTCCCATTCATCCCCACTGAGAAGGCAGGCAATTCAATATAGGCTATATATGTATAGTTTTGCTAAAATCTTCCATAATAGTCATGTTGTGAAAGACTAACTATATTTTCCTCCATCCTATCCTGTCCCCCATTTATTCTATTCTCTCTTTTGACCTTGTCCCTCCCCTAAAGTATTTACTTCTAATTACTCCCTCCACCCATTTGCCCTCCCTTCTGTCATCCCCCTCACCTCACTTATCCCCTGCTCCCCTACTTTCCTGTAGTGTAAGATATATTTTCATACCAAATTGAGTGTGCGTGTTATTCCCCCTTTAAGCCAAATGTGATGAGAGTAAGCTTCACTTTTTCCCTCTCACCTCCCCCTTTTCCCCCTCCATTGAAAACACTTTTTCTTGCCTCTTTTATGAGAGATAATTTGCCCCATTCCATTTCTCCCTTTCTCCTCCCAATATATTCCTCTCAACCCTTAATTTTAATTTTTAGATATCATCCCTTCCTATTCAACTCACTCTGTTCTGTCTATATGTGTGTGTGTGTGTGTGTGTGTGTGTGTGCGCGCGCATAATCCCTCCAACTACTCAAATACTGAGTATTCTTTCCATGTAGGAGTGTTTTTTTTCCAATGAGATATTTCACATTGTCTTCTATTTTTTCATTCTTTTGGCTTTGTTTTGTAATTTCTTGGTTTCTCATAAAGTCATTAACTTCCATCTGCTCCATTATAATTCTTAAAGAACTATTTTCTTCAGTGAGCTTTTGAACCTCCTTTTTCATTTGGCTAATTTTGCTTTTTAAACTGTTCTTTTCCTCATTGGCTTTTTGGACCTCTTTTGCCATTTGAGTTAGTCTATTTTTAAAGGTGTTATTTTCTTCAACATTTTTTGGGTCTCCTTTAGCAAGCTGTTGACTTGCTTTTCATGATTTTCTTTTGCATTGCTCTCATTTCTCTTCCCAATTTTTCCTCCAACCTCTCTTATTTGATTTTCAAAATCCTTTTTGAGCTCTTCCTTGGCCTGAGACTATTGTATATTTATTTTGGTGGTTTTGGATGCAAAAGTCTTGACATTTTTGTCTTCATCTGATGGTATGCATTGTTCTTCCTCATCCAAAAGCATGGAAGAAAATACCTGTTCACCAAGAAAGTAACCTTCTGTAGTCTTATTTTTTTCCCTTTTTTGGGTATTTTCTCAGCCAGTTACTTGACTTTTGAGTCTTTCGTCAAGTGGAGGGTATACTCTAGGGATGTGTAAGTTCTCAGTTTCTCCAAGGTGATACAATCAAGGGAGAAGAGCTTCCTCCTCTCCTGACCTGTGCTCTGGTCTGGGAGCAACCACAAGCTTTTTTGCTCAGGAGCTGTGAGTAGTATTCATCTCAAGAGCCTCCATCAGCTCCACCAGGCTCCTCTTCAACCCAGGGCCACCACTCAGGGCTGAAACCCAGATCAGGTACTTGATTGCTGCGCGGTCTTTAGGGTGAGGGCTCCAAAAATGGATGCTGCTACCACCTGGGGCCAGGGCTAGGGCAGGACCCTGCTCCTTTCTCACCCAGGTTAAAGAGCTTTCACACTGACCTTAGAAGCTGTCTTTGGCGTGTGTGGTTTGAAAAATCTGGGAACTGCATCTGCTGCCCAGGATTCCATGCCCTGAAGCCTGCTGTGGTCCTGTCCATGCCGTGATGCATGGTCAAAGCTGAGTTGTGCTCTGCTGTGAGACTGGTGCACTAGACCTTTCCTGTCTGTCTTCCATGCTAGCTTGGGCTAGAAATCTCTTTCACTATGTCATTTTGTGGCTTTTGCTGCTCTAGAATTTGTTTTGAGTCATTTTTTACAGGTATTTTATGGGCTGTGGGGGGAGAGCTTCTACAGGTCCATCCTTCTACTCTGCCATCTTGGATCCATCCCCCTTGACTCATTGTTTTGTGATGATTCCTCTAGATCAGGGAAGCATAATACAAGAGTTAGAAAAGAATAGAAGGGTTTAGATAGCATTAGGATTCAAGGCAGGAGAATTAGACTGAGTAGAGAGAGTGCTGGTTAATGGGGAAATTCCTGAGAATTGAAAAGATTGCAGGGAATGAAGGGTAAGAAGGAAGAGAGATGAACCTATCAAATCAGTGGCCAAGACTGACTATATTTCTGAGTCTTCGTTTGATCATTTGATCAAATCTAATTGCAGTAATTAACTGTAATTGGACCATGTGGTCAAACTTAGTTTTCCACATTCCCTGTTCGTTAAAACAGTAATTGACTATTTGCTCATTTGCCAGCAAGGTTTGTATAGTTGATTTTCTAGCTACCTATTTCTTGTCTGAGAGCAAAAGATTAGGTTCCATTTTGGGAGTTGTGGGGTATAGCATTCAAGGTCCTTTCTGTGCCTTTCATGTAGACTCAGTGTTGTGCTATATTACAAATCCTTTGTCCATGTAGGTGGATACTGCTTCAGCCACAAACTTCCTCTCTAATAGTACTATCAGCTAACTTCTTATTATTTTTCCATTTTATATGAAGTTTTTTCTCTCACTAATTAGGGATTTGGGAACAACTTAAATGCTAGTTTTTAATAGCAATAGATAGAAGAATAGAGTATTAAAACACCTTATGGTATGTCTGGTCCTATCAATTATTTTATAAATGAGGACATTTAAGTATAAAGAAAGGAAACTACTTGTCAAAGATCACTTAGGTAGCCCATGATGAGACTAGAACTCAGTTTATCTGATGACTACCGGCAGTCCTTTTGTAAAACCATATTACTTGACATCTGAAAGCAAAGATAAAAGAAATTTTAAAAGTGTACCTTTCTGAGAAGAGAGTTTTGTTTATTAAAAAAGATGTGGAAAATTATTCAGGAATTAGTCCCAATAATCAGAGATTAAGGCAATTAATCCATCAACAAGTATTTGTTAAACTCCTACCAAGTGCCAACTACTTTGCTAAGGTACTAGGAAGACAGAGTGAAATAGTCCTATTCTCCAGGAGTTTACATTCTATAAAGGAAGATAACATGTACACAAACATATGTGTATATTTGCATATATGTACATACAGATACATCTACACATATATTGTTCCATAACAATGGATGCGTGTGTGTGTATAATATATATATGTATGTATGCATGTATAATGTATATATGTACACATATGGCAATTTTGGTAGGGGAAGGAGATGGAGCCACTAGCCACTGGGAGAATTAGAAAAGACTGAAAGCTAAGTTAGGATTCTAATTAATAAGTAGCATTTAATTTAAAGTTTGACATAAACTAGTGATTACAAGAGACAAGGGGAAGGAATGGTCACTATAAAGATCAGTGTAGTAGAGGATAATAGTATAGCTCCTTTACTTTTTACGGAAAAGTATGAAGTCAAGCATCTAGTTTCAGGGAAGAATAACTTTTTGTTTTAATTCATTAAAATCTTGGTTCTACATATACTTGTTTGAAACATCCAGATGATCAGAGGAAGTCAGGTCAATATGGTGAAGTGGAGAAAACACTAAATTTAGGGTCAGAAGATGTGTTTGAATCCTAGTTCTATCACTTAGTATGTCTTTGACCTTGAGTCAGTAACCACCGTCTTTAAAACTATGATATTAAGGACCTAGACTAGATAATCTCTGATATTTGTTTCCAGCTCTACAGTAAATCCCACGATCCTAGGTTGCTATTTAGACTGAATTATTTAGCATTTTTATATTTTTTTCAATAAGCTCATTTCAGAACAATTAGTGGCTTTCACTAAATATAAAATAGTATGAAAGAGAAAAATGATCTATTAATATCTACCCTTTAGGGTGTCGTCTTAAAACAAAATGACAGTCACTAAATGTTTTTTACAAAAATATATTTTGGAAATTTAGCAGATTATTAATAATAAATATATATTGAGCAACTATTATATATAGGGCACTCAGTTATTTTATGAGATATAAACTAATAGAAAATATGACCCTAACCTTCAACTAGCAGTAGTAGTGCTAGTAGTAGTAGTAGTAGTAATGGGGATGGTGGTAATAATAGTAGCAGTAGCAGTGGCAACCGTAGCATTTATATAGCATTTAAAAAGTTTGCAAAATGCTATACCCTCTTATTTTACCTTTACAATAACCCTAGAAAGTTGGTGCTATTATTATCTCAATTTTACAGATGACAAAACTGAAGTAGACAAGAGATAATGACTTAGTCAGGGTTATACATCAGCTACGAATTGTTTGAAACTGGATTTGAACTCAAATCTTTTTGACTGTAGTTCCAGCATTCTACCTACTACATAAATTTGCTGGCCATTATTTTCTTAGTGAGACAAGATGTGAAAAATGAGATACTAGTATTAACTAGATTTCTTGGAGGAGGACACTTAATTTGCAAAATAATTGAGAAAACTGGGAAAGTAATGGGAGATTCCTAAATTTTGGAGGACAGAAATCTGAGGAATCTAACCATTGTCTTATAGGCAATTGGTCTACATACTGTATATCTCTATTATGTTAAAAATAACTTGAGCATGTATTGTCAATACATATATTTATTTATACATTGTGCATATTGACTGCTGTATTAATAATTATGTAATTTACAAAATATCCATAAATATTTTTAAAATATGAGATAAATATGAAATAATACTTGATTCTACAATCACTGGAGAAACACTATAATTTATTAAGTAGGAGGATGATAGGGGATGAATTATGCTTTAAGAAAAACCAAGCATTTCAGCAGCTATGCAGAGGGTACATTGGAGAGGTGAGAAAGTTGAGTCAGAAAGGCTAATAATTGAAATAATAACTAATGTTTAATATAACACTTTACAATTTACAAAGCATTCGACATGTTATTCCATTGTGATGTGTCTGCTACTACTTACAAATCTGAAAAGTAAGAATGGGACAGAGTTGAGTGAATTATCCAGGGTCATAGAGTTAGTAAGAAACTGAAATTGAACAAGGTTAATTGAACTCATTAGTAATCATCCGACGTGGGATTTGACTTAAGGTAGCCCTAGCTCCAAGTGTATTGTTCTTACTCTATGTGCTACCTCATTGCCTTTTGCTATAGTGACAGCTCAGGTGAGAATTAATGTGGTCTGAATTAGGGTGGCTCTGTGTGACCAGCAATAAAGAGACAACTGTATCAGATATTGTTGAGGTAGAAATAATTATATTTGGCAACTAGATATAAGGGATGAGGGAAATGAACATTCAAAGATGACTGTGAGGTTATGAATTTGGATGACTAGAAGGATGTTTGTGCCCTTAACCATAATAGGGAAGATAAGGCAATGAGATATGTGATGAAGATGAGTACCCATTCATATTGGCTCATCATATGTGATTTGTTTTGTCCTACATAAAACCAAAAGTCAGGAGACTCATACAATCATCATTAACCCAGGGGGCACAGTTCAATAGCTGCCTGTTGTATCTTCTAAGGCTATGCTGGGGTTAGGCATATAGGGAGATTTCCTAATGCCACCAGCCCAATTCTGTCTGTGCATTCATGAACCATGGTTAGGTCATAACTTCTCAGAAGTGCTGATGACTTTCTCAGAAGTTGAGCACTTGTGGTAGAGTACTGGGGTATATGAATGAGTGATAATAGCCAACATTTATGTGGTACTTTGAGGTTTGCAAACTGATTTACATATGTTAACTCCTATGTGGCTGTGTTATGATATGAATTTCATGATAGACTATTTTACAGAGGTGATGGGATGTTACCCATCTTCCTGTTCTTTGATTGGTTGATCAAATATCCCTTGTGGTCAGGCCCATACTCAGGTGGCCACAGTACCTGTTCTGGGGACCATCACCATAAGCAAGTGAGAGTCATTTATTAAAAAAAATTAAATTTAATATTTAATTTTTAAAAAGACAGAGAAGCAAAGAGTTGATGCCTTCCCAGGTTTGTAAAGTTGAATTTCTGGGCAATTAATCAGAACATCCTCAAAAAAATGTTTGATTTTTGAACCTCATCATAGTGAGGCAGGTAACCATGAGTTTTTGAAATCAAACCCAAAAGACCAAAAAAATCTAACAGATCCTACACATTTGGAAAAAATTCAAGTAGGTAGATGGTAACTAACTGTGCAACTTTCATTAAAAAATAGGCTATATTAAGTTATAGATTTTTTTCCTAGAAGACTGATTATTAGGTGCTGAATACACATACATATACATACTCTCACACACATATGCATACATATACATGCATATATGAAGACTGTGATATGTAATCATATGTGTAAATGCCCATATATGTATGCAGTTGCATGCATATATTTACATGTCAAAGCAGTTAATGATGATTGCTTGTTAAGATAGGGAAGAGTTATGATTTGTATCTTTGTGGGGGGTGCCCACAACTTGAATCTCCTGAAATTTTTAAATACCAATTTTTATATACAGGATGATTGCAATAGGAATGACTGAGGGGAGGGATCCTAGATAAAAAGCTACTGAAACAGGTATGAAAACACAAATTATGAAATTACAAAGATCTAAATGAGTTATCAATGGTATTCCTGGACAAGGAAAGAGAGGTAAACACAAGTAATGCTACCAGGAAACTCTAGGCCTTGTGCCCTGGTTATTCTATGCACAGCAAGTAAAAGGGAAGAGTTGCTGGGATAAAGGTAATGCAAGAAAGAAAGAGCTGCTCAACTCTATTTTACTTCTTGATTCTCTGCCAAGAAGAATAACTTTTGGACTGGAAATTACAAAACAGTATAAATCTCTGAAAAGTAGATGATAGGGAACCAGGTAATGGTTACCAGGAGTCTACCAATTATAATGTGCTGAGATTCACTTCAATTTCCAGCAAAAAAAATCAAATTTAGAATACACTGGTGAGATAACTAGTGGACACAACAAACACAAAGAGATGGCATAGCTTCATCAAGGTAAGTCATGACATACTCCTCTTATTTTCTTTTTCAACAGTTATTAGATTGGTCAATCAACAGAATGCTGCCAATTATGTTTTCGTGGATATCTGCAAAGTATTTGGTCACATTTCTGGTAAATAAGGTAAGGACATAGGGGTTAGACTGCAGATCAGTGGGGTGGAGTTGCCAAAGGTTGAATCACGGGACTCAAAGAGTAGTTATGGAAAAGCTGATGCTAACTTAGAAGAGTTTCCATTGAATCCCCCAAAAGTTTGTCCTTTGCTACATGAGTTTCAATATTTTTATCAGTTACTTGAGCAAAAGAATAGATCACATGTTAACTAGATTTGTGGAAGAAATATATTCTAGAGGTATAGGTTAACTTTTGATGATAGGCTGAATACCGAAGATCTCATCTGGCTAAAACAAGGGACCAAATCTAAGAAGATGACATTCATTAAAGATAAGTACAAAAATCTACAATGGAGGTTAAACAATTTCAAAAATATAGGATTGGGGAAACACAGATCTGAAAGTTTTAGTGCATTACAAGCATAAAATGCATCATTTGAATTTGGCAGTTGCCAATGCTAATGTGATCTTAGGTTGTATTGTGCAGTAAAGTATCCAGAGCAAAGGCTGTGCTACAGCCTAGTCAGACCACATTTGGATTATTCTGTTCAGTTCTGACCACTACCTTTTAAGAAATTCAGTGATCAGCTGAAGACAATCGAAAGGTGAGTAGCACATCATGCCATATAGACATTATGTGAAGGAATTGGAGATAGTTTGCATAGGAAAAAGAAGCTTTGGGGAAGATACGTTATATCCAATATCTGAAGTGGTATAATGTGGAAAAAGGATTGAATCTGTTTTGCTTGGTCTCAGAAACACTTAAAGGGGAGAAAATTAAATTGTCAATAATTTTATCACAGGACAAAACCAGGAACAAGAGGGAAGATTTGGGGGCAACAGAAGTGCAAGTTTCTTAGCAATCAAAGATGGCCAAAGGTGGAATGGGCCGCCTTGGGAGATAGTGGGTGGTCACTTCACTAGAGGTCTTCAGGTGAAGATCAGTAGAATATGAACTCCTAAATGGGCTAAATGTGAATTCCTTAAGGGCAGTGAATAACTTTGTTTTCACTTTTGTATTTGCATCCTTAGACCATCTTAGGGTAGGTTCTGGGTGTTTTTTGAACATGTTGGAGGCTCTTAAATGTTCAATGAAATGAAAGACTAGATGTCTACTTGATGGCAATGTTGTAGAATAAATTTTGATGTGATACAAATGGTACTAAAATGAGTCTGAAATTCTTTCGAAATCTGAGATTCTTCAATTCTGAAAACTTATCAAACTCAGTTAACAATGGAAGTTTGCAGAGAAGTGGGAACAGTATTTGTGATTTCAGTGAGCTTGAACTATGGTTCCCCAAACCATTAAGTGACATAGAAAAGCAATAAGGTTGGCAGAATGAAGGAAAGCACCAAAATATTAATCAGTTAAAGAAAGAGCTGATTGGCCAAGATGGCAGAGTAGAAAGATGCATATATTCTATCTCTTCCCCCACAGCCTATAAAATACCTGTAAAGAATGACTCTCAACAAACTCTGAAGCAGCAGAAGCCACAGAACGATGGAGTGGAGGAGACTTCCAGCCCAGGGAGACCTGGAAGGCTGATGGAAAAGGTTTGTTGCACCAGACAAGGAGCAGAGCCCAGCCCAGTCTTGAATTCCCAGGGCAGCGAAGTGGACTGGAGCTGACCTCAGGGACGGTATCCCCAGTGGCAGCAGCAGGGGTTCACAGATCCCTCCACCCAGAGGCACCAAAGGTCAATGAGAGGGCTTTTTCAGCTGGCTGAGAAGGGAGTAGGGTTGCCCTTCCCCCTTTTCCCTCCCTCCCCATAACTACAGCCCCAGGTGGCGGCAGAGGCCTCAGTAGGTAGCAGTGGCTCCCACAGCAGGCAACAGCCAACATCTATTGTTGGAGTCCTCATCGTAAAACTCCTAGAGGAATTGGGCAGCTTATCTGAACCTCAGCCCTGAGTGCTGGCATGGCAGAACTGGAGGTAAAGCTATTGTGGAAAGGAAATTCTACTACTTGCAGATTCTGGGCACAAAAGTTTCTGGTTGCTCCAAGATCAGTGTGCAGGCTTGATTGTGCCATGTTGGAGGAACTGAGATCTTACAGAGTATACCCTACTCTTGACAAAGAACCCAGAAGTCAAGTAACTGGTTGGGAAAATGCCCAAAAAAGGGGGAAAAAAATGAAACTATACGTTACTTTCTTGGCAAACAGGTATCTTCTCCCATTCTTTCAGATGAGGAAGAACAATGCTTACCACCAGGGAAAGACATAAAAGTCAATGCTTCTGTATCCCAAACATCCAAAATAAATATTCAATGGTCTCAGACCATGGAAGAGCTCAAAAAGGATTTTGAAAATCAAGTAAGAGAGGCAAAGGAAAAATTGGGAAGAGAAATGAGAGAGATGCGAGAAAATCATGAAAAGAGAGTCAACCACTTGCAAAAGGAGACCCGAAAAAACACTGAAGAAAATAACACCTTTAAAAATAGGCTAACTCAATTGGCAAAAGAAATTCAAAAAAGCCAATGAGGAAAAGAATGCTTTAAAAAGCAGAATTAGCCAAATGGAAGAGGAGATCCAAAAGCTCACTGAAGAGAATAGTTCTTTAAAAATTAGAATGGAACAGATGGAAGCTAATGACTTTATGAGAAACCAAGAAATCACAAAACAAAACCAAAAGAATGAAAAAAAGGAAGATAATGTGAAATATCTCATTGGAAAAACAACTAACCTGGAAAATAGATCTAGGAAAGACAATTTAAAAATTATGGTGCAAGGAAGGAATGACATGCACACTCAATTTGTTATGAAAACCTATCTTACAATACAGGAAAGTAGGGGAGAAAGGGATAAGCAGGGTGGGGGGAAGATGGAAGGGAGGGCAAATGGGAGGAGGGAGCAATTAGAAGTAAACATTCTTGGGGAGGGACAAGGTCAAAAGAGATAATAGAAGAAATGTGGGGCAAGATAGAATGGAGGGAAATATAGTCTTACACAACATAACTATTTTGGAAGTCATTTGCAAAACTACACATACATAGCCTATATTGAATTGCTTGCCTTCTCAGTGGGGATGGGTGGGGAGAGAGGAAGGAAAAGAAGTTGAAATTCAAAGTTTTAGGTACAAATGTTGAGTATTGTTCCTGTATACAACTGAGAAATTAGAAATACAGGTAATGGGGTATAGAAATTTATCTTGCCCTACAGGACAAAAGAAAAGATGGGGATAAGGGAAGAGAGGGATGTTAGAAGGGAGGGCAGATTGGTGGAAGGGGTAATCAGAATGCTCAGTATTTTGGGGTAGGAGAGAGAGGAGAGGGGAGAGATGGGGAGAAAATTTGGAACTCAAAATGTTGTGCAAATGAATGTTGAAAACTTAAAACAAATAAATAAATTTAAAAAGAAAAGAAAGAACTGATTGTTTTTCAAGGATGAATTTTCAAGTAGAGTAAGGTATTCAAAGATAGCCAATCTTTTTTTTTTTTTTTTTTTTTTTTACCAATCACCCAGATAAACGTACTCCAGCTTGATATGATACCTTATTTTTTTATTGAGTCCTGTCTTCCAACAACCCTGGGAAGTGAGAAGTGAAAGGAATCTCTCCATCTCTAGAGTGCTTTGATTGTCCTCACAACAAGCTATCCAAAAGTGGAGTGAGTGCCTCCACTAAGCTTCTTTCTGGATGAGGCTGGATGACAGCTACTGAGTACTTCATAAGAGGGTTTCTTTTTTTTTGAGAATAGTTTGGACTGGAAAGCTTGAAGTCATTCCTAATTCTAAAGTAATGAAATACTGTAACACCGCAATGTTGTCCATTATCTGATATAAATATGACTTCTTTGATCAATTAATAAAAAAAATTATTAAGCTTTTTCTATGTCAGATACTTTCCTAAGTTCTGGGGAAAAGAAAGGTTAAAAAAAAACCCTGACTTCAAAGAGCTCACATTCTTATGAGAGAGACAGCATGAATATAACTGGCTATATACCACATGTATACAGATTCAGTAAGATGCTATGACAGAGGGGAAGGCACTAGCAGATGGGTCTGGGGATGTGAGGGAAAGCCTCCTCCACTAGGTAAGTTTTAAGTTAAGCCTTGAAGGAAACTGGGACAATCAGGAGGTGGAAGTTAACAAGTAGAATATTTAAATATGTGGAATAGCTACTGCAAAGGTAAGGTGAGTAAGAGATAGATTATCATGTGCAAGGAACAAGAAGTAGGCCAGAATAGCTCATTTATAGGGTACATGGAAGTGATGGAGAAAGTGAAGCCCAGCTAAAGTGTTGATTGCTCATGGACACAAAGCTGTTTATTGGAAGACATTTGGGACTGTAATCTCTGGGCAACTAGGTGGTGCAGTGAATAGAGTGCAGGACTTGGAATCAGAAAGACTTAAATTCCAATCTTGCCTCAGAAACTTAATGTGTAACCATAGGTAAGTCATTTGACCTCAATTTCCTATTCTGTCCAGTGAAACCAACAATAGCATCTTCTTAGTAGTAGATGTAAGGATCAGATAAAAATTTGTAAAGCACTTTGCAAAATGAAAAGTGCCATAGATATGCTCTCTATTTATCCAGATTCTTTTAAATCTGATGTCAGAGCTCAATAACATCAATATTTTATCTCACAATAACTGGTCTTTATTTAAATTTTAAGTTACAAAGAATTTTCCAGGAATTATTCCATTTTACTCTCAT
Organism: Notamacropus eugenii; assembly: GCF_028372415.1. Taxonomy (NCBI): domain Eukaryota; kingdom Metazoa; phylum Chordata; class Mammalia; order Diprotodontia; family Macropodidae; genus Notamacropus; species Notamacropus eugenii. Next base: position 552,502,721 of record NC_092872.1, read on the forward strand.
AAGCATTCTGTGGAGTAAAGTAATGTTTTTTCAATGTCCCTAAACAATGACAGTGGGGCTTATTCTCAAATATAGATAAAGCCATTCATTCTGCAAAGTTTCATATTAAGAGAGACAATTATCTCCTGGACACTGTGTTCATAAAAACTGCCACCCTTACCAGAAGGCAACCTGGGTCACTCCATAGAATGCCATCAGGTCACCTTAGGATGGTCTCACCACTCTACTACAGTACCAATTTCTTGGGGCTTGAATTATTTTCAATTCAATAATCTCCTCTTTAAAGAAATATATATATGTATATATATGCATATATATATACATACATATGTATATATATATATACACATACATACATACATACATACATATATATATATACACACACACACACACACATATAGTTCACCATTCTGGAAAGTTCCCCTGCATACTCCAGAATGATTAAAACTTAACGAATAAAGAGGGTACATTATTCCCTTCTCCTATTACTGTGTAATAGCAATGTACCCCTTAAAGGCATTGTTAGTGAGTTTTTCTTTCCCCTTTCGTGGTTTTATCTCTTCCAGAACAAGTTTTATCAGACAACAGGCAGAATTTGGGCATCTCAAAATTTATTAAGGAGTGTAGAGTGGTCAACACATGCTTGGAGGAGTAACAGCTTTTGATGATACATAATTGATCACCTAGCAATTCAGCAATATTTGGGTTTTACTGTGGTGCCAATGAAGACAGAAAGAAAAAGAGAGAGAGAGAGAGAGAGAGAGAGAGAGAGATCCAAAGGGTATAAAATGGTGTCATCTGGTCATGCTGTGTAAACTGCTATAACTTCCTCACTGGTGATTCCTTGTGTGATAATGGAACTTTGAAATAATATTAGAGGATATGTGAAAGATCTATGGCCAATTTAGTCACTCAAGCAAGGCTCAGAATCTCTGGGTTAAGGCTGCAGAGGGAGATGACTTGCCATAAGATGAGTTGACTGGAACTCTGAGAAATCTATGCTTCAATGCTTCTGAGAGGAGCCAAGAGCTATGTGTACATTCATGGGGGAGAATGGAATCCACAAGGCAGATGCCAGTGGCTGCAGATTTTCAGTTTGGAGTCTAATGATGATTTGATGGCAGTTCTGTTAATTTTTTCAAAAGCAGTTCTGAGGACTGCTCTTCAGTAGTCCCTGTAAACTTAGAAATTCACAGAGAAGCCAGGGGCTAGATGGGGAACTGAACTTGGTTCTGAGAAAAGGAATCATAGGATTATAGTTTTAAGGTTTCAAGGGACTTTTGAGTTCATCTTGTCCAACTCCATTTTATAAAGAAAATACATAAAAATGATTTTGAGACAATTTACGTTATTGGATTCTTAAGAATTCAGGTCCCCTGAATAAATCTAGCATTCCTTTTGTGATGATGGGCAAGTCACTTAATGTCTCTGAAAATCAGTTCCCTCAACTGTAAAATAGGAATGACAGTATGACGGGATCGGTGATTTGAAGTTAAAAAAGATGTTAAAATGAGCCTTCTTCATTTTATAGCTGAGAGAACTGTGACTTAGGTATTGGAAGTGATTCCAAAAGGAGGTGGAGTAGTGAATAGTGCTGGATTTGTATTCAGATCTGGTCTCAGACATTAGCTATGTAACCCTGGACAAGTTACTGGTCCTTGGTCTCTCTGTTTCCCCTTATCTGTAAAATGGAGAAAATATTATACCTTACCCCCCACCCCAGTGTTGTTGTGAGGTTCAAGAGAAATAATATTTGGAAAGCACTGTCTAAATGAGAGATACTATTTGTGCAAGATCATGTTAGTAATAAAAGGTAGACTGAATATCTAACTAGGTCTTTTCATTCTAGATCTAGTACTTTTCCTAGAGTACTAGCCCACCTCTTATCATATATACACAACATAAAGGCATTGGTTTTAAAATATGTTAAGGTGTTAAATAAATAGGAATTATTATTCCATGAGAGAAAAGAGGCAGAGTGGATAGAAGGTCATAATTGAACTGAGGAATATGCTAGATTCTCATCCTGTCTCTGACACATGCTAGAAGCATGATCCTTAATTCTCAGTGCCCCTAGTCAAGGAAATTCTCAATTCTCATATAGCATAGAGTAGCTGACCATCTTCATTGGTGGAGGGATTATTTTTAACTAGGAGTTTCTTATTCTGTTTAAATCATAGACTGACTCCTATATATTCATACAAAATGATACATATAGAGAGAATGTGAAATAAATAACTCCTTATTCTAAAGAAGATGAAAAATAGAATACTCAATTTCCAAACAAGGTTTGGTTTTGATTTTTTTAAAGACATTTTCTATGGTGCTAAATACAACTTTTCTCTTTTCCAAACATTCTTTGGACCAAATATATATATTCTTATTTAGAGGCAGTTAGGTGGTACAGTGGATAGAGCCTCAGACCTGGAATCAGGAAGATCTGTCTTCCTAAGTTCAAATCTCGCCTCAGACACTTACCAGGTGTGTGACTCTGGCCAAGTCACTTAACCCTGTTTGCCTCAGTATCCTCAATTGTAAAATAAACTAGAGAAAGAATTGGCAAACCACTCTATATCTTTGCCACAAAAACCCCAAATGGGGTCATGAAGAGTCAGATATGACTGAAAAATGACTGAACGAGTAGAATTTGCATGGGGAAAATTTAAAGTGCTAAAGGAAATCACTTCAGTGAAAACCTGAAGGCTTCCTTTTACCCACTGACTGCAATGAATCCTTTCTGCATTTGATCACATAACTAGAACCTTAAGGCAAAATCCCTTCATCCTAGAAGAGGGTGGGCAATAGCAGGTAAAGAAGACAATAGTAGGCGTGTGTTGTAGAGAGTGGAGGGTGAAAGGCCAAAAGTGCTGGGAAAGCAGTGGTGCAATAAGAGGATGAGGAGAGAAGAGGATAGTCCAACACCTGGTGTATTTTTATCTGGAAAGAACATATATCATCCTGTATCTGTAAGAGGTTGGGAGAGAAGAGAGGAGTGTCCCTGGGAGAAGGAATCCATGGCAAAGTAATCTTGGGGATCATTACTGGTGAGGAGGTGGTGCCCTAGGAAGTTTTAAAAGAGCACTGGTGGTGGAATTAGTAAAGAAAGGTAGCTCCTGATTTTCATTTAAGCCAGTGACAGACCACAAACTACAAGAATTGTGATCTCCATGAGATCTGAGGGAGGAAATGGATACGGTAGTGTTCTTTGAGCCAGGAATTCCTAGATTAAAAAACTGCCTCAGATACTTAGTAGTTTTGTAAGATTGGGCGATCACTTAACACCTCTGTAGCTAAATTTTCTCCTCTGCAAATTGAAAAGGTTGGACCTGATGGCATCTAAAGTCTCTCTAGCTCTATGATTCTAAATGTATGATCAAATGCTGAGTATATCGTGAGCTGGGTTAATGCTTCAGGGGTCCTGTCCTGGAATAGGTTCTGCTTTATTTATTTGTTTACTCCTCTTTGGAACATAAATCTACGTTTGGAAAGGTCCTCAGAATCCTTCTAGATGAATTACCTCAAATTTAAAATGAGTATAATGATATTTGAGCAAGTTAAATACCTTGTCCAAGGTCACATAAGTACTAAGAATCAGAGAAGAGATGGCTTAGGATTCCAAAGTGAATATTCTTTCCACTATACCTCAACTACTTATTAATTGTTAAGTAAGTATAATTAGGTTAGTGGAACTGGGGGCATCTAGAGAAAGAAGAAAAAAAAAAAACTTGGGGTCACATGATTTTTAGTCTTCAAGTATTTGAAATGCTCTTTCATATGGAAGAGGTTTGCAAACATTTCACTTGACCCCAAAGGGAATAGTTAGGAACAATGAGTAGAAATTGCAAAAAGGAATACTTGGATTTGAAGTCAGGAATAACTTTCTTAGCAAGTAGAATTATCCAAAAGAAAAATGGTCTGCATCAGGAAATAGTGGGTCCTCAATCTCTGGAGGTCTTCAAATAAAGCCTGGAGTACTACTCATTGGGTATGTTGTAGAGGAAGTCAGACTAGAATGCCAATGAGCTCCCTTCCAACCCTAGAAATTGGTGAATCAACCTCATGTACGTCAAAGATTCTAATCCAGTGGTGTGATGGTAAAAGTTTAACAAGAAGCTCTCAGAAGGAAAAAAACACACCCAATATGCTCTTAACTTTACATTAACTTTTTCTTCAAATTTTATCAAGTCTAAACACTCTGGAAACAAGAACTTAAGCCCTGATTTGTAACATTTACTGATTTCTGAGATGTGATTTCTGAGATGCTCACAATGGAAATTTAACAGTTGACCCTCTCAAATTGATTCAAACTGGCTCTAGTATATCCTGTCCTTGGACTCCTCTTGATCTACAAGGGACCCTATGCCCTTAAACACTGAACTAGGAGAAACAAAATATATGAAAGATCTTATTAAACTGAAAAGGCTTTGGGGGGAGGCATAGAAACACTCTAAAGTCTCTCTACTTAGTCGTAGAAGTGTTATAATTTCTGTCAGTGGAGAGAGTGTCCATTGACAAAATCCACAAGGTCCTGAAGCATTAAACTATGTACTTATATTATAACCCATGTTATATTTCTCTATTAGTATATTTTAACCTTCCTATGATATTTTAAGATTTTTTTCTTTGTCTAATACAATACAGTACAGTAGTACTGGCATTTAGTAATGCTTCATGAATCTAGGTTGATTGATTCCTTGAGGCTATAGGCTAAATGTTTTGTATATTTTTTTTTATGTGTGACTGAAAGAAGGAATCTTTGATCCGAAGACAGAGGTTTTCTTCCTATAGAATTAGAAATCAGAGCTTTAAGTCATAGAAATGTCATGGGAGAGGGGCCATGTGATCAATATTATCTGTAACTACATCTTTACCTACTATCAGTTAAGTATCAAAGTCAACCAAGGCTTACTTAAGTTAATAATTCTATCTGAAAAAAAGTCAAACTGAAGGAATAACATTTAGTATGAGTCATAGCATTCCATCATTTGCCATTTGCCAGATGGCAAAAAGTAAAATCAGTACTTCAAACTTTGTAATGTAATTAAACACAGAAGTACCAAAGAACATGTGTATTTACATAGCTAAAATTAGTCACCTTACACAATACAAAACAATAGAACTTTGGGGCCAGAAGAGACCTTAGAAGATCATCTTGTCCACAGCCTCCTCATTTTAAAGAAGAGGAAACTGAAGTCTAAAAGTAAATTGTTAGCTTCATAAAATGTAAGAGAACAAAAGGAAGGAAAGGAAAGGAGAGAAGAAGAGAGGAAATGGAAGGATGGAAGGAAGGAAGGAAGGAAGGAAGGAAGGAAGGAAGGAAGGAAGGAAGGAAGGAAGGAAGGAAGATTTATATCGTGCCTTCCATGTGTCAGTGGGCTGCTAGGTGGCACACTGGATAAAGTACAAGGTCTGGAGTCAGGAACTGAATCTTTCTGAGTTTAATTCTGGTCTCAGACACTTATGATCTATGTGACCCTCGGTAAATCACTTAATCCTATTTGCCTCAGTTTCCCCATCTTTAAAATGAGCTGGAGAAGGAAATGGCAAACTTCTCTGGTATCCTTGCCACAAAAACCTCAGTGGGGTCATGAAGAGTCAGACAGGACTGAAAAATGATTGAATAACTATGTGTCAGGCATTGTGCTAAGTGCTTTTAAAAATATTGTCTCATTTATCCCCACAACAACCCTCGGAGGTAGATATCATTATTTTTTTCCTTTTCACAGTGGATGGAACCAAGGCAAATAAAGGTTAAAATGATTTGCCCAGGGTCACACAGCTAGTGAATAACTCAGCTCTTCTGAGACCCCAGGCCCAGAGTTCTATCTACTGTACCTCCTAGCTTCCATCTTCCCTAAATGGTCTGGGGATGGAAAATGCTTGCCAAAGACACATGTATTATAAGAAAAAAATGTCAGGAATAAAATCCAGACCTGTTTGATGTCCTTCAGTCATTTTAGTCACATCTGACTCTGTGACATCATTTTCAGATTTCCTTGGCAAAGACACTATAGTGTCTTTTTCCATTTCCTTCTCCATATCATTTTACAGTTGAGGAAACTGAGGCAAACAAGGTTAAGTGACTTGCCCAAGGAGACACAACTAGTAAGTGCCTGAAGCCAGATTTGAACTCAGTCTGATGCCAAACCCAATGCTCTCATCTACTATACCACCTAGCTGCCAAGTCTTTAGTCTTTTGCATCTTTAAATCTTCTGCCTCACATCTGCCAGGATTCACTATGTCACTGATTTGCTAAATAAATTACATTGGCTACCCACTGCTTTCAAGATCAAATGCAACTTCCTCATTTTGACATCCAAAGCCCTTGACTCCAATCTACCTTTCTAGACTTATAACACATTACTTCTCTTATACTTAGATTGATCTCTGTGCTATTCCTCTAGCCCAGAATTCTATCCCCCTTTTCCCTGCATTCCCAAAGCTGTCTCTTATCCATGGAATGTATTCTGTCCTCAGTTCTGCCTCTGAGAATCTCCAGTTTCTTTCAAAGACCAATTCAAATGTTATCTCCCACATGAGGTCTTTTCTGAACTCCTATATGCTAATATTTCCTATTTATACCTTATAATTTATCTTGTACATGGTTACACATGTATAGGTTTTCCTTTATCCCTCCCTTTCCCCATAGTCAAAAGTAATCTCCTTAAAAGTTTGAGATTACTTCATGTTTTTGCCTTTGTACCTCAATGCTCAGCACAGTGTCCAGCCCATAAGAAAGCACTTAATAAATGTGTGTGGATTGATTGGTTGCTTCAGACTCCAAATATTCTAGTCCTTCCTTTATCTAACAGGTTGCTTCCACCTAACTCTTGGACCAGGGCTCTTGTGTGCCCTAGCAGAAATGTATGTGTTTTTGATAAGCATAAAGATGTGGAAAATTTGCATTTTAAATGTTTCTAACATCTCATAATTTGTTCAGAAAATGAGTAAAAATACAACACCTCAGATGCCTGCAAAGTCTATCAAATATGACATTTTCCATTTTGTAACCAACAACCTTTGCTCATTTGTGGGACTAATAATTTTGTCAATTTCAACTTCAATCCTTTATTAAATATCCAGTCTGTATACAGTACTACATGGGGCAGGGGAAATACAAGTATTGATTTAAAATTTCATAGTCACTCTTACCTCAAGAATATACAGTCTATTAGATTAATAGAATAATAGATCCAATTGATAGTTTTGTATCATGGTGAGATCCTAATTTTTATACTGGTTAGAGATGAATTTATCAGCTTTCACTAACATTGACCTTCTTTTCTTTTTCTTGAATTTTGGTAATTAAAAGTAACTCATTTGGTAAAGAGTTAATAGCTGTTCATCTGAGTAACTTTATTTTGTTCAGGGAAATTCAGTTAAATTTAAAATACTGTAGAGAAAATTCACTTATTATGGAAAGCAGAAATCTGCTGAACTGCCCAAAAATAACTCAGGCAGTTAACATTCACCAGCTTGCAAACTCTATTGATACACTCAGTTTACTACTTTGAGCCCATCTGCCAGATATACCTGGTTTCAGATGGGGCTGTATTTGCTAACTGAATTAATGAAGAATATAGAATCCTTAAAAAAACACTCAAACATATTCTTTTACCAAGGTTATTATGTATATCAGCATGGTGCTTGATTTTTCCTTAAATTATAAATAGAATTTTACATCCAGGACCAAATACTTCAAATAATGCAAAGATCTTGTTTTAAATAGCAACGTCTAAAATAGCTTAAAACAGCCCACTATTTAAACAAAAAGGCATACAGGTCTAGGAAAATGTAAAGTCCTTAAAGACTTTTTTGCTTCATGTAGCAAGAGATTCTATACTGGCATCCCTCAATAGAATTTAAGTTTCTTGAGGAAAGGAACTATCTTTATTTCTTTTTTCTTTGTATGCAGGAGTACCTAACACAGTGTAGGTGCTTAATGAATGCTGGATGATTCATTGAAAATAGAGGGTCAGTTTGAGAGTTACACTGGTATCCACAAAATATCAAGAGACTCAGTGGAAGTGCTATGGCACATAAGGTTGATAAATCCTTAGGACAGGACTTGGAGAAGGATTTACATAGCAATCATATGGTATGAAAAGACATGGGTGAGGTGAAATCTGCACTGGAGGAGGGAATGAATAATCGTAGCAGTGGTACCTCAGAACCATCAAATCATCAGAAATTGGAATACGGAAAAGTTTTCAAAGAAGTAGACCTTGAATTAACCCAGAGCTATGAATAAAAATCAAACAGAGAGTTGTTTCGCTCATGTCTCACTCTTCATGACCCCACGGCTGGGGGATGGGGAGTTCCTTGGCAAAGATTCTGGAGTGATCTGCCATTTCTTTCTCCTATATAAGGGAATTAGGAATGCTTAATATTAGCTGATCTAATGATACTAATAGACAGAAGTTTATGTTGAAGCATCTAGTTTTTAGTATTTTCATACTCCACTCAGATTACTTATATTCTTTGAATATGTGTGTATATGTGTATGTGTGTACATATATACATATATATACATGTATGTATTATGAAAAATTATGAAAAAAAGATTCACCAAGAGAATGTAAACTCCTTGATTATTGAGGATTTTTTTCTTCTGTCTGTAGCATTTATGTCCCTTGAACATAGTAGGTGCTAAATAAATGGTTGCTGAATTAAATTCTTGGATGGGACAGACCAGTCTCTGAGAAAATTATACATGTACGTGCAGTGGAGGGAGCAGAAGAGAACTGAGTTAAAAAACAGGATGAAAGCTTCTTGTAGACAAAAATTTTATTTTAGTCATTGCATGCCACTGAACCTAGCCCAGAACCTAAAACATAGTAGGTGCTTAATACATTTTTGATTGACTTGGTCATCTGTTTCCAGAAGTGGGGAGGGCTCAACTGAGTTGTAGAACTTTTCTGGAATAACTCTAAGTGGGAGAGTCTCTCAGGTGAAGAATATAGTGAATCAAACATACTGCAAGGAAGAAATAAGAACTATATTGCAGTCTCTTCCAGATATGCCTTAGAAGTGGCATTAGATGCCTTAGATCTAAATATCATCATTCTTATTCCTAACAGGAAGATAGTCAACCAACATTTATTAAGTGCCTACTATGTGTCAGACCTGAAACATGTCAGTGAGTTAGGGGAATGTGTACTCCAACCATGCGGAGACTTCCCTCAGTGAAATAGACAGATGAAAACCATTTGTTCCAACAACAATGAATTCTGCTGAAATAAGTGCTATGTAGCAGTAAGAGCATAGACAGATATTCAAGATGCCAAGTCATCTTCTGCACCCTGGGCCATCACCAGTTACTTCTGTGACTTTTGTTCTGCCAATGGACTTTGATGATTCAGGGAAAGAGAGTGAGGCTAAAGATTTTGCACAACTCTGCCTCACTTAAATCCAATTCATGTGCAAGTCAGCGTGACATCACTGGTCCTCTCTGAAAACAAAAGATGAACAGCTGTTAAGCACCACACCATCATCTTCTCACTTCTTTCTGATGTTTGGTGATTTTATTTTTCAACGTGTTTCATAGTATTGTTACTCATTAGCCATATCCTGATTTCCTAATGAACTACTGATAGTTGGTAGAAGGGAACAGAGGTTGCTTTAGACAGGCTTTAATACTTTGTACTGAACTTAAATAACCTCTAAATTCCTTTCCAGCTTTGTCTAAGCTTCTATGAATTGATATTTTTTTTGTGGAGAAGCTTACATATTTTGTACCTGATGAACTCTTAAAATTCTTCCTAAGACTTCAAAAGACTTAGAGCTGTAAGGAAACTTAGATGTAATCTGGAAAAGTCTTCATTTAACAGAGCAGAGGACTCAGACAAAGACAAACTAAATGATCTGTCCAAGGTTACACAGCTAATGGTATTCAGTAGAGGAAGATTAAGGACCTAAGGGCTGTAGGCACTCTTCAGTGCAAAGACTTAAGGGCCTTGTCTTTCTCTAGTCTGCAATTTTATAAAATTACAATAATAAATAATAATGAGAGTTAGCATATTTTATTGGATAGATAATTGGCCTCCAAGCTAGGAAGCCCTGCATTAAAGTGCCCCCTCAGGTACATATTGATTCTGGTCAAATCACTTAATTTTTTGGTACTACAGACAACTCTCTAGGATTATAAATTGGAGAGAAAGAGCTAATCTACAATAACAGAGAAAATTTATCATTGGGAACTCCCTATATCAATGAGAACATAGATCAGATTAATACATATACATATATACATATATATATATATATATGAGCACACAGAGTATTTATAAAATTTGTATCTATATTCTTTACATGTTCTTACATATGTACATATATATGACATCATACTTAAATGCTTTGAATGAATTATAATATCTTAAAAATTGCAGAAACTATTTTGTCATTTCATTTTCTCTTTTTAAGCATTTAAACTGATAGTAAGATGTGAAATTTGCCAGAAATATCAGGGAATAAAGTAGATCTCTATCTGTCTTTCTACAACATTCCCTAGTGTTTGCGGTGTGGGGCAATAAGGGGAGAGGCCCCTCGTGTTCCCCAGTTCTTGGCTTGAAGTCCCAAGGTTATAGGATAGAAAAGACTCCTCATTTGCGAGGGAAAGACCCAAGCTATTTTTCTTACCCTAAACTTGGTAACTACAAACATAACACAGCAAAAACAATGATGATGATGATAATTTAGCTAGCATTTCCATAGAGCTTACAATGTGCCAGACAGTGTGCTAAGCACTTCACAATTATCATCTCATTTTATCCTCACAACAAGCCTAGAAGGTGTTATTAATACTATTCTTGTTGTTTTGGTTTTTAGTTGTTTCCATCCTGTCCAACACTTTATGACCCCATTTGGGGTTTTCTTGATAAAAATACTGGAATGGTTTACCATTTCCTTCTCGAGTTCACTTTACAGATAAGGAAACTGAAGCAAACAGGGTAGTTAAGTTGCCAAGGGCCTCACAAATAGAGTCGGAGGGAAAATTGAACTCAGGAAGATCAGTCCTCCTGACTCAGGATTGGTGCTCTATCCATTAAGCCATCTAGCTGCCCTAAGCACCTGCGGCCATATTTGAACTCTAGTCTTTGTCCCTTCAGGCTCAGGGTTCTAATCTCTGTGCCAACCTCACAGGAATTGAGTGTCCCTGTTGAATGATTCAGGATTGAAATCTGGGTTTCAAACTCAGGGCACCTGCTTCCCATTTCAGTGTTTTTTTCTGCTTTGTTTATTTTAGGTGGTAACATTTTACCATCACAAGAATCATATCTATTCAACTTTTTTAAAAAGGATGTCCAGAGAAACATCTTGCAAATATGAACAATTAATAGCTGCTTCAGTTGGTGGTGATGATTATAGAAAGCTGGGTTTGTGGGAAATGTCTAGCATTAACAAATACATTTTCCCCCCTAAGGCATAAATATTAGAACAATCTGTGGGAATAGCAAGTGGTTAGCTAATTATGGAAAGTAGATTAACAAAAGTAAATTTTCTGTTACTTTTAATTTAATATGATTAGACAAAGGAGATTGGGTTTTGAAAAAGGTTATTAATGAGATAAAATAGCAGGATTTACATTCCTGGGAGCTGTGTAGAAAGCTATTAAATAAGGATTCAGCAAAAGGAGGTAAAGTGAAGCAAATGAAATAATTCAAGGAGAAAAGGAGATGTCTGCATTTATGGGGGAAGAGAAATACAGAAGTAAAAAAAGTATGATGAGTATAGTAAGGGGGGAAAGAGATGGAGGAAGATGGTGATACCACCCAAAGCAACTGGTGGAAGGGCAGGCTTCCACCTAACTTCATATTTCACATTCATAACATTGTAGCTACAAGTCCATTCATATAGCAGAATACATGATAAAGGGAGTACAGGGAATAGGCTCTATTGGGATTTTTTTTGGATTGGAATAAATAACTTGAATGTCATTTTGGGTTCCTTCTCCATCAGTGCAGATCACTATGAAATAAATAAGCATAACTGTGAATTTGTCTTCCTCAATAGCCAATGCATATGAACTTCCTCACTGCCATTGAAGGTATTATGGGCGGTTCTTCAAATGCCCCCCAAGATCAGTGGAGCAAAGTCTCAGACTATTTCAGGCCAAAGTGGTATTAGAAAGGGCTGATTATCACAGACTCACCTCTACACATAAGGATGGACCAATCATGCTCAAGTAGGAAGGTACCAACCACAACAATAATAATGATAAATGATAATAATAAGCATTCATATAGTGCTTACTATCAGCTAAACATTATGCTAAGTCCTTTACAACTATTACATCATTTGATCCTCACAACAACCCTGAGAAGTAGGGGCTATTATTATTATCTCCCTCTTATACATGAAGGAACTGAGGCAAACAGAGGTTAAATGACTTGCCCAGGGTCACATACGAAGTTAAGTATCTGAGGCCAAATTTGAACTTAGATCTTCCTGACTCCAGGCCCAACAGACACAACTAAAATAATTGTGCCCAAAGGGTAGGAAAAGGACAACATAGTACACTGGGCAGCTGGGTATCTCTCAATGGGTTATTACACCAAAAAGGACAATGAGTAATATATCCGTAGATTAGAATGCTCACAAGAATCTTGGAAAAAGCAGCCCTGATCTTCCCCTAACACAGAGGTTTTCCTGGATCAAAATCATAGCAGGAACTCCGGTGTCATAAGCTCCAGATACTGGCAAGAGGCACTACTTTTCATTCTTAAATCATTTGAACATATCAGACCCCATGTATTCGTAATGACCACACAATGAATCCCAGTGTAGTCAGTTCTAGAACCAAGGACCTACCTTACCTAGGATCAGTTGTATTATTTGCTTACTGCTATTATGCCGACCAAGGAAGTGATATCATCTGGCTAGTGAGCTATTTCAAGAAAATAGGTGTATTTTTTGTACTCTGGGAGCTTAAATTTTAAAATGGACAATGATGATAAAGACAAAGATAAGAAAAGACAAACATCTTTATCAACATGAACAGTGCAAACATGAGCATTGCAAAAGGAATAATTGGCACTTAGAGGCAGGAACCATGTTTTCTAGTCTCTGTTGAACCACCACCTAGCAATGAGACACTGTGTGAGTTATTTAATCTCTCTGGCCTGAGATACCTTATCTGTGAAATTGGTGGTAATGGTAATCCCCAAAATGTCTCCAGTCAGGGGACTGAGCTGCATTTTTTTATGTCCCTTCAACTTTAACAACTATGATTCTCTGGTATGTTGGTAAAGGCAGGGGCTGGGGAAATGAGAGAGACTAGGAGAGCAAGGTCTAGTTTAATAGGCAGGAAACTCAAGTTTTAGCCCTGGGTGAGCCTTGGTTTAAGTAAATTGTGAACTCTCCTTCCTTGTGTCTGTTTATATTTTCTGTCTCCAAATTCCATATCTAAAACACAATCATAATCTCTGCCACAGAGTACTGTGGTGAGGATGAAAGAAATAATTCTTGCAAAGCACGAAGAACTCTTTGGAAGAAAGGATATATAAATACAGGCTATAATTATCACATTAATACTGCTAGAATCATGAAGGCATAGACAACCAACATATGGCACAAGGTGCAGGCCCCAGATCTACAACCAGAAAGAGAGAAAATGTTGCCTAAGGAAACAGAGTTATTCTTCAGAGATCTTTGTAGAATATGCCCTGTCCTCTTGAGCTTCCAAAGTGGGTGTCACATCCCCTTCCTAAAAAGGAGGGGAACAAGTGAGGATTATGAAAGGGAATTTTCACAGACAGTCTAAGGCAAACTGGTGCTGTCTGCAAAATTAGCTTTCAGCATATCTGGGGACATTTTCCTTCATTTGTGGTGGCTCCATCATAGAACCACAAACAGCTGGAGGAGACCTTAGAAGCCAAACACCCTCCCTGCTGTCAAAGTCTACTCTCAGAAATCATGAAATTTCAGAACAAGAAGGGGTGTCAAGAGGTTATCTATTCTGAGCAAGAATCCCTCACCACAATAATCGAGCCTCTGCTTGAAGGTCTTTCATGACGTTAAGCAACTGCCTCTTGAGGATACTCATGATACTTGGGGAAAGCTTTAATATAGTGTTTCCATATATAGAACTGAAATCTTTCATTGGCGGTAACTCTATGACCTTTGGGACAAATCAAAGCAAGCCATATCCCTCTTCTACATTGAAATTATATCAAAACCTATACAGGATTTTTAAAATCTGATACCAATTATATGAAAGTATAATTCATATAGGGGTGGGAAACATGTGGCTTCAAGGCTATATGTGACCCTCCAGGTTCTCAAGTGCAGTCCTTTGACTGAATCCAAACTTCACAGAACAAATTCCCTTAATAAAAGGATTCATTCTGTAAAACTTGGATTCAGTCAAAAGGCCGCACCCAAGGATCTAGAAGGCCACATGTAGCCTCGAGGCTGCAGGTTCCCCATGCCTACAAATATATAAGAAAGCTAATTGGCATGGTGGATAGATTTCTAGTACTGGAATCAGGAACACCTGAGTCCTGATCTGTCCTCTAACAAACACTCATTAGCTATTTGACCCTGAGCAAGCCACTTGATTTCTTTTTTCCTCATTCATAAAATAAGAATAACTGTGAGGATCAAATGAGATATTCGAAAATCTCATAACACAGTGCCTACATAGTAGGTATTATATAAATATTATCATTATTATGTTTGTATCTTTATATTATTTGTGATATTATTTCTTCTGCTCAATTTTGTCTATGCAATTTATTTGCATTTTTTTCCTAATGAAGGAAGTTTAGTTCTTTACTCAAACCGATTTCAAATATGGAAGCTTTGGGAAGATTTTGGATGATGGTTTCTCTAAAAACCACACTGTAAGCCCCCATCTATTCTAGCTATAAGATCTGCTGTACAAATCTAACCCAGCAGTGATATATCCTCCCTCAAGGAGTTTACCGTTTTGAGAATTGGATAGAAACTTCAGTAACAGATTCCTCCCCCTGTTTTATAGCTTGAGGTTACTGACTCTAGACAGATGGCAAATTTCTGTTATCCCATAATAAAACTTCATGCATTAAGTTTCTATTGTGTCAATGTCACCCAAATTCCTTGTGCTATTGTCTTTTTTTTTCCAAAATGGAAAAATATTCCTTCAAATGAAAGCAAACTAATGATCTTTCTACATGTCTCTGGGTCTTTGTCTTTCGCCATCCACTCCAAACAGTCTTCATTAAGCCCCTACTATGTGTATGGCTTTATATTATGTGCTGGCAATATGAAAACAAAACAGAAAACCATTCTTGCTATACAGAAGCATACAGTCTATTGAGAGGATGTATCACCTAGAAAGATAGCTGTACTCTTGGTTCTATGAGGAATGGGAAGAGGGTACTAATAGCAGGTGGCCACAAATCAGGAACACAGAGGAGATGGCCCAGAAGTTGAGCCTTGAAGGAAGCTAAGAATTCTAAAACATAGAAGTGAGCTGAAAGTATATTCAGAGCACAGACCAGACCATGAAGAGGCGTGAAGGTGAGAGGCAAAAGACCATTTAGAACAATACCGAGTTGATTGGAATGTAGGGTGTGAGAAGGAGAATAATGTTCACTAGTCCTGAAAAAAAAACTGGCAGTAAATTATTTGGGTTTTTAACTAGCATTTGCATCTATGTTTTGCAACACTTTTTGGAAATCAGCAAAATCATAGAATGTGAAATCATCAAGACACTTTAGAAATCAAATCATCAAGTTCAATGCTCTCATTTTATAATGGATGAACTTGGGCTTCAGAGAAGGTAAAAGACTTATACAAGGTCATATAGCAACTTAGTGTCAGAGGCAGGTCTAGCACATGGTTTTATGACTTGTTCTGCAATACCTTTTGTGGTAATGCAGGGAAATCTTGAGAGCTTCCATCTGACTCCCCCAACTTGGGAAAGGAAGGAAATAAGTATTTTTAATCACCTACTATGTGTTGGGGATTATGCTAAGCACTTTACAAATATCATCTTATTTGATCCTTATGATAGTCCAGGAGGTAGGTAGTGTTATTGTTCCCATATTGCAGGTGAGAAAACTGAGGCAAGCATTGGTTAAGTGACTTTTCAGGGAGCCTCAGCTTGTAAGTGTCTGATGCTGCATTTGAACTCCGTTCCTCCTGAATCTAGGCCCACTGCCCTATCCAATTCTTCACCTTGCTACGTACCTTTTTAATCTTCCCCTCAGAATATAGTATTTTTGCACAATAGCAGCACTAGTTACGAACGATCATCTTAGGTACTAGTGGTATAGCAGAAAGAGAATTGGATTTAGAATCACAGGAAAATAGGTTCCCAGATTTAGATGGTCCCAGATGGGGACCAACTCCACCCATTTTACAGAGAAGAAAACTGAGACCCCAAGAATTTGAAGGACTTGTTCAAGGTCTCATAGGTAGTAAGTGACAAAGGTACAATTTGAACTCATGTCCTCTGATTCCACATCCACTGTCCTATGTTGCCTCTTAACTGAGGTGTCCAATGTTTGTGTCATGGCTCTGATGCTTATTTGCTATGTGAATTCGATTCATCTCTGCAAGCTTCAGTTTACTTATCTGTAAAATGGGAATAACACCTGAACTCTCTACCTCACAGAGTTCCTCTAAGCATAAAATACAATCACGCATGGAAAGGGCTTACTTAGTAAACCTCAACATGACATATAGAAATCATCTGTTATTAGTATATATACAGGATAGGCTAATATTCAACTAGTCATATGACCTACTTCACAGGGTTGTGAAGGAAAACACGAGTAAACTTTACAGCTCTAAAGATATTAAGCTGAGGGAAGATTGTCTTCTTTATTGCCTGACTTAAAGATTCAATATCACTTCACTATCCCTCATCCCTCAATTCTTTTCTGCAATCACTGTCTTCATGAATCTGATGTTCTCTTTTTAAATTTATTTTTGATATTTGTTTAAGCCTAGAATTATAGGACTCCAGAGGTTTATAGAAGCTAAAAGGGCAGTACAGTCTGACCTCTACCAGAAGCATGACTCTCCTTTATGACACTTTCAATAAGGGATCTCCTACCACTATTAATGGGCAATTCAGTACTTATTGTGAAGGCACCTTGTATTTCTGAAAAGCTCTCATTAATAGGTCTGTCTTATATTAAAACAAAAAATAAGCCTACTCATTAGCTTACACATTTGTCCCATACTCCTTCTTCTTGGATAAGAGGAATAAATCTAACAGGTTTGTCTTACGGCTGTGCTTCAGATATTGGAAGGCCAATCATATTTACCATAAGCATTGGCTTTTCCAAGTGAAGGACCCCAAGTTCTGTCAAATACAGTGTATATAAAGGAATTTTGAGTCTCAGTCTCCTGGTTTCTTTCCTCTGGACTTGTTCCAGCTTGTCAGTATCCCTCCTAAAATATAGTATCCAGGATTGGACGTAATAATACTGCAGATGGCATTTGATCATGATGATATTGGCAATGGTCTTACCACCTTCCTGTATCTAAATCAGGGGTGGGCCATATGTGGCCTCAAGGTCACAGGTTCCCCACCCCTAAATATTCTATGTGGAGTCTGAAGTTTCTGCTTTTGGATTTTTCTAATGTCTCCCAAAATTAACTTCGTCTAGCCAGCTCTAAATACTAGATAGATGACTGGGGCATTTCAAGTGTGGTCCGGCAGAAAAGTTAAAGGGGATGGGGGAAGAAGCAAAACAAGGAATGGATTAACTGACCTTTTAAGATATCCTTTGAAAGCAGCATGATTAATGATTTTCAGGAACAACTTCACACCCAAAAATATAAATTTTTAAAAATCCTTAACTGGTTTATTTTGTGATTTAACTTAATTTAATCTTTCAGATTTTAAATCTTATTTTGAGCAAATATATCCCAACTCTTTCATCTCATTATTAGTTTTCCTAATTAGTGCAAAATTGTTAATACAATGTAATGGCCACATGCCTTTACTTAAGATGCCTTACTGATTTCCTTTCCCTGCATCATGGGATCTGGTCTTTCTTTTCAGAAGGAACCCTGGCAGATCCTGCCTTTTATGCTTTCAGGCATCATCTGCTGAACTGTTAGTCCCCCATCGTGTCGAAGGCCTTGCTTGGTCCCCTAGAGATGACAGCTCCTGGACTAAAGAACTCTCTGGCTCAAAGCTCCCTTTGCCATCAGCTGCTGCTTATTTCTTCATCTCCTTATTTGGCTCTTGGGAGGATGTTTCAGCAGACTTTTAGAGAGAAAGGGGAAAAAACTACAATAGCTCATTAAGCTAATGACCCTTAACCAGACTGGCTGCAAATGAACAGAGCCAGAGACAATCACAAAGCTTTCCAGTGCGGTTGTTCTGCACAACAATTTTCCACATATCCTCCATTCTCTCCTCCTCCCCCTCTCCCCCATCCCTTCCCACCAGCAACCATGTAAATGGCTCTTGTTACCTGTCCTTAGGAGAAGAAAACCTTAGGGCTCAAGTTTGGTTTACATTCTGATTCAGAGAAAGATTAGGCTCTTTTGGGAGGGTGGGGGAATGAAAGACGGTATAAATCATAATGATTCATTTTATATAATGTTGTAAAAAAAAAAAAAACCTTTCCTTACAACAACGACATATGTATTAGAATAAGTATTACTATCTCCATTTTACAACTGAGGAAACTGAGGCTTAGAGAATTAATTTGTCCATGATCTGAACTGAATTGTCCATGAACCCACAACTGGTAAGTCTAGAAACTACTATTTGGACAAAGGCTCGCTGATTCTAACTTCAAAGCTCTTTAATCTTCCCCAGACTGAAAAGTCTTTACCTTTCAAGGATGATGGAGATAATAATAATAATGATGAAAATATCTCAAACATTTTATCATCCTAAATCACTTTCACATTCCTTCCTTCTCATTTACCGCTGACAACAGTACAATGCAGCAAGTAGGCTTAGTGGCTATTTATTACCTTCACCATTTTGTAGTTTAGGAAATTGAGGGTCAGAGAGGAAGACTGGACTTGTTCAAGGGTAACACAATTAGCAGGTGATGTGAGTTGGGACTAGAACTGACTTCTTTTGATGCCTTGAGAATATTGCAACCTACCACATTGTGATGGATATCAGGTACCAGACAGAGAAACTAACTAGATTCTGAGACTCCACCTTGCATACCTCCCTTTCAAAAATTCTTTCTTTTTTTTTCCTCCACAATACCCAATGCTTCTCATTTTAGATTAGACTTTTCATGAGCATAACCCTCCTACCATCCCTGCCAAAGCTCTCTACTATGTTAACAAAGAATGCATTTCTTGGCTTCTTTTCCCTTTCCCCATCAGTGAAAAGCTGTTGGGAACTTGTTAGATTGCACTTCACATAAGCACACATTTAGTGGCTGATTCAGCAGCAGGGGCCTATCTAGTGGCTCAGCTCAAATGTCAGCTTTTCCACAAAGTCCTCTTCAATGGATCTCCTGATATGAAAATGGCCTTAAACTAATATAGTTTGTACTATATTGTACCAAAATCGTATATTTTCTACTTTTTGGTATAGTCATTTGTGGACATAGTGTGTACACCTTCCTAGTCTATAACTTCCATGGACAGTGGTTACAGATGCAACTCTAAACATTCATTAAGTACCTATTATGTGCCAAATAGATACTGTGCTACTTGTTGGGGATAAAAATGAGAAAAAGAATGACAATCTTTCTCTTCAAGGGGTTTATAATCTAATGGATGAAGATTACACATAAAGGGAGTGTGAAAGAAAAAGGAGGTAGGGAAAAGACCAAGTTGCTATAGATGCAAAGGAGAGGGAACTCAACATGTAAATGCTGCCCTTTGTAAAGGAAAGCTTTAGGAGGAGCTTAGGACTTTACCCCCCAGCCCTTCACTTAGAGGTGAGAGGAGGCTGAGGAAGGTGGAAACGTGTTGAATATCCTAAGCAGACTTAGCTACACAATGATGAAATCTGAAGGGATCAGTTTATCCAGGAAAGGGTATGCTTGGAAGGTGGAATGAGTTCTTATCATAAGAGGACCTGTGGATAGAGTGACAGACTTCAAGTTAGGAAAACTCATTTTCCTGAGTTCAAATCTGGCTTCATACACTTAGTAACAGTGCAATCCTGGGCAAGTCACTTCATTGTGTTTGCCTCAGTTCCCTCATGTGTAAGTGAGCTGGAGGAGGAAATGGCAAATCACTCCCAGTATCTTTGTCAAGAAAACCCCATATGAGGTCAATTGAACAAAACCAAAAATATTTATGGAATGAGCAAATGATTTGTGATGAAAGGGATTTTACCAACCCATATTCAAACTGTTATTCAACCTTATCTGGCCTATACCATGTAAATAAACTTCATCCTACCTTTCTATATGGTGTCCTGGAAACGGCCCCCAGGTGAATGGCTTGGGATCCTGCTACATGGGGTCAAATTGAGAGAATCTGGTTTGTTTCCCATCCAGAAGGGAAGACTTGGGACCTGGGAGGATGACTGTTTCCAAATACTTGAAGGGTTGTCATACTGTGAAAGGGATTAGCTTTATCCTGCTTAGTCTCAGAGGGCTAAACCAGGGCCCACTGGCGGAAACCAAAAGGAGGCACATTTAAGTTCATAGGAAAAAAATTTTTAACAATACAAATTATCCAAAAGAGCACTGGGATAACTTAATAATTAGTGGTTTCTCCTCATGAAGTTCTTCCAATCAAGACTGTATGAACATTTGTCGGATTATGTTGCAAAAGAAATTTTTGTTCAGCAACAAGTTGGAGAAGATAGTCCCTTTTAACTGTGGTTTTAAGTGATTCTGTAAGTTTTCCTCCTTACCAGGTGCCCAGAGTCTTCCAGCTGACAGAGATCACAGAATTTTTAAACTGGGAGAGATTTTAAGAGATCATTTAGTCCAACCTCTTTGTTTTACATGGAGGAAGTTTACATATATATGTATATACATATGTATATATAGGTATATATATATGTATATATTACACATATATGTATGTACATATAGAGACATAAATACACATGTGTGTATGTATATGTATGCGTATGTATTTGTATGTGTATATATGTATAGTAGAGTATTGGGTTATGAATTTAATTCATTCCAAGATTCTGTTTGTCATGCAATTTGTTCATATTGCAAAGTGAATTTTTCCATAGGAAATAATGTAAAGTCGGATGATGGGTACCACATCCCCAAAAATATTCATTTAAAAATAATTATTTATAATTTTAAGTAAGTTTTTGGTTCCCTAATGCTCCTGAAATACAATAGCAATGATTAGTACACAATCTAAACCAAAAATAAAATAAACCTGCACTTTACCTTTGAGAAAAGGCATGGCTGAGGAGGAAGAGGAGGAGGAAGGGTTATTGTATGGAAGGAGAATCTCCTTCTGTGAGAACTTTGGGGATCCCATCGTTGGGGGTGTTCTCTCTTATGCTACTTTCACTAAAAAAGTAGGACTAACACTACTGTCTTCATTAATTTTTCGTTTTTTAGAATCACTTTCATGCTTTGACCTACTGATTTTTTTTTCTTTCTGTTTGCTGCAGACCAGGAATCTATCTGATGACACTTGTTTTGTTTTTGGGTTTTTTTTGTAATTATTTCTTTTCAGTTTTCAACAATCACTTCCAGGATTTTAAATTTTCTCCCCTCCCTCCCCAAGACAGCATGCAATCTTATATGGGTTCAAAAAAAAAACCAACAAAAAACATTGCCCCAGCTGAGCGTCCTCCCTTTGAGACCTATTCAAGTCCAAGTCCAAACATGATTTTTGTATTGTGAATTTTTGTTCACCCTGCAAGACAAATTTTGCAAGAAATTTGTCCTTGTCCAGTGAAGCATACGTAAACCAGGTTACTTGTAAACTGAGGTTCTATTGTGTATGTATATATATATATGTGTATATATGTCCATATGTGTATATTATATATATATATATATATACACACATTACAGGTACATAAACACACACACATATATGTATATAAGATAAACATATATAACCTTTGTAGTCCTTAAACAAGACAAACTTCCTTGGCTTCTTTTTACTATATACTATTAATAAATAGTACAGTATTAATAAATAGTATAGTATAGTATAGACAATAGTACATTCCTATATAAGGTATAGATATTATTGTTTGTATTTGTATTTTATATTTTTAGCTATATACATCCACGTATATGTGCGTATATATATATACGTGTATACATAAATATATCTATATCTATATCTATCTATATCCATATATATATACTCAAATTATATATGCATATTTGCCTAAAAACTATTTTATGAAGAGCTCACACAAGGCAAAAGCTTACATGGAGGTCAAAAAGAGATACAAGGACACTGCCAAGTTCCCTCTGAAGAACCTTGGAATCAGTTGTGAGACATTAGGGACATTGGCATAAGACCAGCCAACATAGTGTGCCCACATCAAAGAGAAGGTACTATGCTGTTTGAACAAAGTAGAATTGCAGTAGCTCAAAAGAAATGTGAGATGTACAAATTTAGACATCTCCACTCCAAATGTTCATATGAACTATTTGTGCCTGACCTACGCTAGAGCCTTCTGAGCTTGATCAGCCACAGTTGTAGCTTGACTCTAACTTAGTGGTACCAACTTGGTCCTCTTTGAGAATGAAGGGCAAGGGTATGTAAAATATGTATATTTTACATATCTCTTCCAATTACAACATCTTCTATACCCTAAGAAAGGAGGAAAAAAAATAAAAACAAAAAATAAAAACACGCCCTGTCCTGGAGGAGCTCCCATTCTAAGTGAGGCAAAAACATGTACACAAGTACTCAAGTTCTCAGATTCTCCAGCCTCCTGTCCTTTACCTCAGATCTCAACAAAACTTTGTCCTAACCCCTCAAGGCCCTGATAATCGATGACTGAAACTCCACAGTTACCAAGGTGTTAATAGGTCCAGATATGTTACTGATTTTCCCCAAAGACAAGATGTGCATTTTAAAATGGACCTTCAATGCCTTACCACACAGGAGTAACTAAAGGTAGCAGTTCCTGAGACAGAGGCAGGAGAGATTTCTGGGAGAAAGCCCAGAAGTGTCAGCCATCAAGTTTTCCCCTGACAACTCCCGAGCTGCTTTTCCCTGCTGGTTGGGGTATAAAGAGAATGTAAACTAATTTTAACATTAGCCTACACAAAACAGGAAGGGGAACCTGCCTTAACAAAATCTGCTGCCTTCCAAAGATAAATATACATTTTAAAAAATTGCTTCCTGTTTTAGATCATCCATGCCACTGTTTCCTTCCCCTCCCCCTGGCTAGTGTGGATTATTGAGAAATAGTTATATTAGGCTGCTGTCATGAGAGATCCGCAGACCAGGGTTCTGCGTTAAACACAAACAAATGCACACCTACTTATGTGGTCAGTTGCTTATGAAGTTTATGCTTATAAACTCTATCATGTAACAAACTTGGGAGATTTTTCATGTCCTTCCTTTATTTTTTGACCATGCATGCCCCCTCCTGGTCAGGCAACCATTTACCTATCTAAAACCAAGACTGACAATTCACATACTAAAGCAGTAGTAAGATTTCCAAAAAGTTTTGCTCAACAGCCTGGTGAGGCAGCTAACACAAGAATTGTTTTCCCTCATTTAAGAGCTAAAGAAACTGGGATTCAGAGATGTTAACTGACTTTACCTGAATATTACAGCTAGTAAATTTCAAATAAGGAATTGAACCCAAGTCTATAGACTCAATCCAGTGCTCTTTCCACTACCTCTAGTAGCTGGCCATGAGCTGTCCATCTTAAGAGGAAGCATAAAGTAACTTCTTTCTGGGGTATACTTACACTTCAAATCAAGATTTTAATGTCTTTCCTATGGCCACCACTCAATGGCCATTCATTAAGGTCTAAAAAGGGAGAAGATGGTATTAACAAAAATTAGACTCTAAATGATCTAGGTATTTTAATATGATGGTTGCCACCATTTTATGAGAACATCAGTTCCCTGGAGAATGAGCAAAGACATGTTTCCAGATAAAGGCCCCAAAATGAAATTTACACAGTGTTCTGCAAAGATTATCTACATGACTTCAAGGTAGTAATTGTGGAGAACTAAGAAAATCCAGGACTCAAACCCAAGGTTGCTAAAAATGCATATAAGAAAATCCTTCAAAGTCCAATTAGAATCTCACTCTCCATTTTATGTTAACCCTCTATCCATTCCCAAAGAGATTTGGAATGGAAAGGACTTTAGAAATAATTTATTCAAAACCCCTCATTTTTAGAGGCAAGGAATAACACAAGTTTTTAACCTGGGGGCTACCTATACTCAAGTGATCTATCTATTGATGTGGGGAAGCGGATAGACCTGTGAACTTGGATGGGAAGAAAAGATTACATCTTTATTTTTACTAACCTCAGAATGATATTTAACAGTTTCTTCATTTATGAATGTAAGTAACAAATATTATTCTGCAAAGAGACCAATAGTATTCTCCCATTGCCAAAAGGTGCATGGCAGAAAGAAAAAG
Organism: Notamacropus eugenii; assembly: GCF_028372415.1. Taxonomy (NCBI): domain Eukaryota; kingdom Metazoa; phylum Chordata; class Mammalia; order Diprotodontia; family Macropodidae; genus Notamacropus; species Notamacropus eugenii. The sequence goes on from NC_092872.1 coordinate 552,527,215, forward strand.
AAAAAAGGTTAGAACTCTTGTTCTAGAGATAAAAGTCACTTCAATAAAATTTTTCAGGTTGTAAGTAACTAAGCCAGGACTCCATGCAATGTCCCCTGAATATTTGTTTGTTTTATCCTACTTCTACAACTTATTGCCCATTCATCTTATTCCCACTCACATAATCATAACTATTGTTTCAGCCTTCATAAGCTCTTACCCCTGAACTATTAAAATAGTTTCCCACTTTCTTTCTGTCTCCATTCCAATCCATTCTTCACAAAGAGCCAAAGTGATTTTTTTTAAAGCAATCTGACCACCTCACTCACCTACTCTTCTGTTTTCCCTGTTTAGTATTTTGCTTGGTGATCTCATAAGCTCCCATGTAGTCAATTAGTATCTCTGTCAATGATTCTCATATTTATTTACCAAGCCACAGGGGTGGGGAACCTGTGACCTTGAGGCCACATATGGCCCTCTAGGTCCTCAAGTGTGGTCCTTTGACTGAATTGAAACTTCACAGAACAAATTCTCTTAATACAAGAATTTGTTCTGTAAAACCTGGACTCAGTCAAAAGGCCTCACACAAGGATCTAGAAAGTCACATGTGGCCTGGAGGTTGCAGGTTCACCACCCCTAACTCTACCCCTAAGCTTTCTTCTGATGCCCAGTCTAATATTTCTAGTTTATTAGATATCTGAAGCTGGATGTCCTGGAGATATCTTAAATGCAAGATGTCTAAAACTGAATTCATTATTTATCCCCCAAAATCCTACTCTCTTCCTAATTTCCCTGCTAGATTTGAGGGTACCACCATCGTCCCGGTTACTCCGGCTTACAACCTAGATGTCATCCTTCTCTCTCTCTCTCTCTCTTTCTCTCTCTCTCTCCCTCACTCCCTTATCTAATCTATTGATAAAGTCTGTCAATTTTACTTTCATAACATCTTTCATACATTATCCTTTACTCTTCTCAAAATGCTATCACTTTGGTGTAGGTACTCATCACCTATTGTGTAAACTATTCCAATAGCCTGCTGGCTGATTTGCCTGCCACAAATCTCTCCAGTTCATCTTCATTCATCTATTAAAGTATTCTTCCTAAAGTTCAGGCCTGATCATTCCACACCTCGGTTTAATAAACCCCACTTACTACCTATCACCTTCTACAGGAAACCTTTCTCAAACCCTCTTAATTTTAGTGCCTTCCATCTGTTGCTTATTTTCAATTAATCCTATTTATATCTTGTTTGTACATATTGTTTGCTCACTCCTCCCCCATTATACTGTGATGTAGGGAATGTGAGAGTAGGGATTGTCTTTTGACATTCCTTGAATCCCCAGTGCTTAGCACAATGCCTATAACATAGTAGGCATGATATTTATTGAATGAATGACTACTCAATAAATTTCAATTTTTATCTCTTGACTCTATGAACAAATATAATAATCTCATCAATTTTGTATTTAAAGCCTTTTTGTAGCTTTGCCCAACCGACCTATCCAGTCTTATTATTCATCATTCTCCTCCAGACACCCTTCAAAGCTGCACCTCATACAAGACACTCAATAGCCCATCTCCATACTTCTGGACTTCGTTGTTCCATGCTTGCAGTGGCCTTCTTCTTCACCAAGTTCTCAGGATCCTTAGATCTTTCAGTACTCAGCTCAAACAACATCTTCTATACAGCTTCTTTCCTGATGTCATCTCCCATGCCTGGAACATATTCTATCCTTTACTGTACCTACTAATATCCCTGGCTTCCTTTAAATTTAAACAAAAATTCCACCTTCTGGAGGAAGCCTTCCTCAACCCTTCTTAACTCTAGTTTCCTTTTTTTGTTACTTACTTCTCATTTATCCTGTATAAAGCTTGTCCTCTCTTTATATGTGTGCATGCTCTCTGTCCCATCAGACTGTAAGGTCCTGCGGAGCAAGGAATGTCATAAAACCCAGTGCTTAATAAAGTGCTTGGCACCTAAAAAATGTTTATTGATTAATTTATTCATATTCATAGCTGCTAATATTTACCCATTAACTTTATATATACTCAATATAGGTAGATAAATGTATATATACATACATTAGATTAGACACATAGAAATTTCTACATATAATACAAATAGAAATCTATATTCCTATGTATCTATACATGTATACATATACATGCATATACATACATACATATATACTTATACACATACACATATGCATATATGTGTGTGTGCATGTGTTTGCATATCATGTGTAAAATAGTCCCTGCTCTCAAAGAGTTTCCATTTTAGTCTTCCATAATAAAATGGAAATACATTGAGGACAGGGACTGTTTTACTTTTGTCTTTCAGTTCCTAATATTGTGTCAGGCACATAGTAGGACCTTAAAGGTAGATACTTGCTGATTAACTCTCAATACAATGCTCTTTTTTCTATATACTACAGGCTTTCCCCTCTGAGCTCTTAGAGATATTGTCTATAGCATCCATTTAGGATTATACTACATTGTAGTGCTTCTTATATTATTGTTTTAAAATATTAATTCTATTATTATTATTATCCAGTGTTTTGTGTGTTTATGACTCATTTTTTCTACTGAACGATCAAGTCCTTAGGGCAGTTGGGTAGCAATGACCTTGCAACCAGGAGGACCTGAGTTCAAAACTGACCTCAGATACTTACTATGTGGTCCTAGGCAAGTCTGTTCATTCTATTTGCCTCAGTTTCCTCATCTGTAAAATGAGTTGGAGAAACCACTCTAGTACCTTTGACAAGAAAATTCCAAATAGGGTCATGGAGAGTCAGACACAACTGAAAGCAACCAAATAACAACAACAAAAAATCAAGTCCTTACAGTCAGGGAGTGGGTTTTCTACTTCTTTGCTTCCCCTGGTACTTGACATAAGACTTTGTCCATAAAAGGTATGTAATAAATATCTGATCATTTGGTCTTTCAGGACCTTCAGACCCCAAACTTCACATCCTCTAGGCCAATTCTATTTGCAATGGGACAAAATCCAAAATGGCAAAAACCTGAAATGTAATAGCCTTATACTGTGCTTATCTACTGGATACTTTTTCAACATTTAATCATTTTTATTCTGGGAGTTTTATGAGAGGCCTATGAGACATGGGGACTTTCAAAGTAATACCTGGACAAGGAGGCCACAGAATATGCCATAAAGGACAAAACTAATCACTTCCCTCTCTAAGCAATTTGATGATGTCACTGGGGACTCGGGACAAGCAGAGGAAACGACCAGACCTGCAGTGAGGGGCAGAATATATTGAAATGGACCAGTTGCCTACAACAGGCCCCCATGCCCAGATGGCCTTCTGCTCATAGGTGACAGCTGCCAAGCTTTTGTATCAAAATTGATCATTACATTTTACCTGTGTTCTGATCAACGCTGAAGCAATAAAACTGGTTCTCTCTCACACACCCTGAAAGAGGGTGTCAGAGGCAAATCAAATTTCTAAAGTACTTGCCATCTGCTTCAGCTGAGAGCTAATCATGAATACTTATTTCTTATGAGCAGTGGCACCAACCCAAATATCAATAAATACCGAGAATTGGATTATCAGCTCTGAACTATTAAAACATTGGAGATAGTGCCCTCCTGTCTGCTATTTAAGAAAAAAAATGTTTTCGCTAGCAATTTTCAAGAACAACATAAATTCTCCCATTGATTAGATGACTTAAAAGAAGCTGTTTCATTGTGTCTCTGGATTAAAAACTGTTTGTTGCTTGATTTTTGTCATTTGAAGAGAGGTGACAATGAACTGGTTCCAGAATTAAACAGGAAGAGGAAAACAAGCTGGCTCACATTTGGGAAAATTCACTTTCAAGAATTCCAAATGACTCCCCCATCACAAAATTCCTCCTTTTGACACCAATATGTCTTGGTTATTTTCTGTGGCTGTGAATAAAGGAGATTCATGACTTCAGAAAGATTCATGAGGAATGTCAGTTGCCTGAAATATATAATAATCCCCTTGCACAGCTCTCCCTCACTTAGAACAAAGTCAACTGAAAGGCTTGTCATCATCTCCCTGATGTCATGGTTCTCTTCAAGAATGAAGGACAAACACAACATAATATCCCCACAATGACTTGTACTTAAGAAGTGGTATAAATAACATTATCAAGGCCATAAAGAGATGGGAGAGTCAAATGACTATTACATAGTAGGGTCTTAAAAATACTTGTTGATGGATTGATACACTGAGACATGCATACAGTGCAAGAGCACAGGTCCTGGAGTCAGTGGACTTGGGACCAAAACTACTTCCTGTTTGACCCTAGATAAGTCATAAGCTAATTGAGTTTCCTTATTCTCATTTATAATAGAAGGAAGTTGGGGTAGATGGCCTCTCAGGTCCCTTTCAGATCTAGGATCCCATTAGAGTGATACAAGACAGATAACTCAAGTGCCACATAGGTATTTGTGAAATCCTAAGAAACAAAAACAACCCAAAAATCCAAAAGCTACTCAGTTCAAATTCAATTGTTTCTTTGGTGGAAGATTTATAGAAAGATATGAACAAATGAGAGAGGGAGGGAGGGAGGAAAGGAGAGAGAGAGAGAGAGAGAGAGAAAGAGGGAGGGAGGGAGGGAGAGAGAGAGAGAGAGAGAGAGAGAGAGAGAGAGAAAATTAGTATGATAAACAGGTTAAAAGCTTATAGAACAAACACAAACAGATATCACATCCCCAAATAATAATAAGACTGACAATAATAATACATCATCAGATTTGTTGAATGTAATTAAAAGTGATTTACCTCTGGATGGAATTTTTGAAACAACGATTATCAAAGAATAGAAATGCCTTCCCCCCACAATGGATGACATCCATATGGGCAGTATGTCAACAAAGAAGTATTGTAGAAATGACTGGATTAGGAGAACTTAGAGAAGAGATTATTATGTAATTCCAAAACTAATTGTAGCCATTCTCTTAGCACAGTGCCTATCACTTGATAAAATGTTTACTTGAATTGTTGACCAGACTTATTAACCAATATAAATTTATACAAGTAGTAGAAGCAATATAATAATATATCACTGCCTCCCACAAAAATTTAGCCCCCTTCTGAATACCTAGCAAGATATGATACCTAGTCAAGAAAAAAATATATTTTCTAAAATAAGAGATAACAAGTTCCCCAATGGAAATGTAGCCCTGAAAATGTCCTTGAAAATTCAGATAAATTGAACTAGAAATAGACCATTATCATGGAAAGAACTGTCACCCACAATCTCCTAGATTTAATTATATCAATAAAATATTTAAGCACAATGGTTTTACATATGTCATCATTCCAAACACAGTTTCCAAATTGTGATAAACAAGGCTTATCATAAAAAAGTTTATCATTTTAAAAAAGCTTCAAAATATAGCAAAAGAAATTAAAACCATGTAGGAAACAAAATGAAATATTTTCACTGTCCATTTTCCTACTGGAGATATCTTCATGATGCTTTTAATGAGCCCACAGAAGATGAGCTTACATTCTAATATTTTAATTAATGATGAAAAGTGACTATTTCACCCTTCTATGAATCTACAGGATGTTAAAAATAAAGGAACAATAGAAAGATAGTGATTTGTTTGATCATTATTTCTACCTGAATGAGATAACAAGAATATTATCTATTATCCAGGATGTCCTCAAAGTCTTAATGCAGTTTAAAGCTTTTGGGAACATTCTGTATAATGACAGGTTTTATCTTGAATCATTGCTGTCATATCCCCAGCTTAACATACTAAATATTTATTAAATGCTTGCTGATTGACACATATATAGCATTTTAATATCATATATTAATATATAATAACATATAGTTGGTTGGTCGTTGTCCATTCTCAAAGAGGGCCAAAATGACATCACCATGCTAGAGTCAAGTTTCAATGTGTTCAGCTGTGGATGATCAGACCAATATGACCTCCAAACACTCTGCTACACATCAGCCACAAATAGTCCGTGTGAACATTTGGGGTGGATACTCTAAATTTGCACATATTTCCTTTGAACTGTTTCAATTCTACTTTGTACATAGAGAATCATCTCTGATGTGGGCACACCATGCTCAGTGGTTCTGTGCCAGTTTCTCCCATGTCACAGAATCAGTTCCAAAGTGCTTGAGAGACCTTGAGAGTGTCCTTGTATTGTTTCCTCTGACCATCATGTGAACGTTTGCCCTAAGTGAGTTTTCCATAAAACAGTCTTTTGGGCAATGGCAAGTTTTGTATTCGAACAATGTGGCCAGCCCATCAGAGTTGCGCTCCCTGAAGCAGGGTTTGAATGCTTGGCAGTTTGGTTAGAGTAAAGACCTCAGTGTCTGGTATGTTATTCTGTCAGGTGATCTTCAGAATCTTCCTAAGACAATTCAAATGGAACTGATTCAGTTTCCTGGCATGGTGCTGGTAGATTGTCCAGGTTTCACAGGCATATAATAATGAGGTCAGCACCACAACTCTTGTAGACCTTATGTCTACTGGTAGTCAGTCTAATACCTCTTCCTTCCCATATTTTCCTTTGAAGTTTCCCAAACACTGATCTAGCTCTGGTAATGAGTGCATCAACCTCATTATCAATGTGTACCCTGGAAAGTATACTATCAAGGTAAGTGAACTTTTCCACAGCATTCAAAATTTCTCCATTTGCTTCAACCAAATGGTTCCACATATGGATGTTGTGGTGGTGGCTGATGGAGCACCTGTGTTTTCTTGATGTTAATTGTTAGGCCAAAATTAGCACAAGCAACAGAGAATTGATCCATACTTTGTTGTGTCTCAGCTTCAGAGGCTGCATTGAGTGCACATAGAATATCATGTACCAACAGTCCCTCCACTTTGGTCTTGGCTTGTAGACTTTTCAAGTTGAAAAATTTATCGTCAGTACCATAGCTGACCTTGATACCATGTTCATCCTCACTGAAAGCATTTGACAACATAGCTGAAAACATCATGCTAATAAGCATGGGAGGAAGCACACATTCTTGTTTCACTCCATTGGTGACTGGGAAAGCATGAGTGCATTTTCTATTATCCAGAACCTGGGCAAGCATGTCATCATGAAATTGGCATACAATGCTGATAAACTTTTCTGGGCAATTGAATTTTGACATTATTTATCATAAGCTTTACAACTATCAATGTCAAAGGCCTTGGTCAGATCTACAAACGTTGTTTACAGACTTCTGTTCTGGTCCAGACATTTCTCCTGGAGTTGTTGAGCAGGAAACACCATGTCAACCATTCCTCAGCCCTTTCTGAAGTCACACTGATTCTCAGGTAGATTACCATCTTCTAGGTGAAGGATCAGCTTATTAAACCTATTTAAGATGAACAATTCTTATTGCAAGAGAACTCAGCAGGTATCATATCCAAATAGCAGCCCTGAGTGAAACAAAGCTGGAAAATGAAGTCCAACTTACTGAAGTTGGAGCTGGATACATGTTTTTTCTGGAGTGGCCAAAGTGATGGGATTGCCATGAAGCTGGCATAGGTTTTTCAATCAAAGCTAATCTGGTCAACAAGTTGGTATGCCTGCCAAAAGATCACAAGATCGTGACAATGCCATTGCCACTTGCAGGAAAATGTCACGCCACTATCATCAGTGCCTATACTCCCACAGAACCCTGATGAAATCAAAGAAAAATTTTATGAAGACCTGGAGACCCTTATTATCAATGTGCCAAAAGAAGACAGCTTTTAATTCTGGATGACTCTAATGCTAGAGTAGGGTCAGACCACCAGACTTGGCAGGGAGTCCTTGCGAGGAATGGAGTTGGAAACTGCAACAGCAATGGTCACTTACTACTGAAAACTTGTGTGTCTCATGATTTTCTCATCACCAACACTGCCTAAATGCAATGAAACTTCCTGACTGCACCCTTGCTGCAAACATTGACTTTTAATAGACTATGTGAGTGTAATGAGAAGAAATAGGATGTGAGAGTGATGAAGGCAGTGTGTGGTAGGGAGTGCTGGACTGATCACAGACTCATCCTCTCCAAGCTAAATATTCACATTCAACAAAAGTAGTAGCCTCAAGGCAAAATGACTATAGAAGAATTAATGTCAACAAATTAGAACTCTTATCTGAGAGGGAACAGTTTGTTGTTAACTTGGAGGGAAAGTTGAGCCAACACATAGTTGGCAACAATGAAGCAGAAAAGGAGTGGGCAGCTCTCAGAGATTTGGTGTACAGGACTGCATTTGCTCATCAGGGTCAGAACACTCACAAACACCAAGACTGGTTTGATGAAAATGATGGGGTAATTCAGAAGCTGCTAAATGACAAATGTGAACTCCAAAGGGTTTACCAGCAGGATAGTTCATCCATCTCTAAGAAGGCAGCATTTCATGCCATCAAAAGTAAATTATGAGCAAAGCTAAGAGAAATGCAGGATTCTTGGCTCAGCAAGAAAGCAGATTAAATTCAGTTTTATGCTGAGAGAAACAATCCAAAGCACTTTTATGATGCCTTGAAAGCTATATATGTGACAAAGACCTATGGTCCCTCTCAAGTGCTCAGGGCCAACAGAGCCACATTGATTAGTGATAAGAATATGATCCTAGAGAGATGGACCGAACACTTCCATAATTCTTAACAAACTATCATCAGTCAATTCTTAGGTCATTGACCATTTACTTCAGGTAGAAGGCAATCCCTTCCTAACTGAACCTCCAAATGAAGAAGAGGTTTTGAGAACCATTAAGCTCTTTTCATGTAGCAAAGCACTGTGTGCTGATTCTATTCTGGCCAAGATTTACAAGGAAGGGGGACCATTGCTCATACAAAAGCTGACAAATTTTCCAGGTTGTAGGGCAAGAGGAGGTTATCCCCTAAGAGTTTAAGGATGCCTCTATTGTCCATCTCTATAAAGGTAAAGGAAATAGATTGTCCTGTGACAATCACAGGGGGGTCTCTTTCTTAGTCATTTCTGGCAAAACTCTTGCCAGAGTCCTCCTAATATTAATATAAAATAACATACAATAGTGCCATATGTAATATGTAATGATACAATGTAATTATAGTACTTTAATAATAACAGTAGGTATCATTTATCTAGCACTTCAAACTTTGCAAAATACATATATTATCTCATTTTAAGGTTTACAGACTGTTAAAGCTGTTTACAACATTGCACCTTCATATTTTTCTAGCCTTCTTATACTTCCTTCTAGGCATTCCAAATTCCAATTATATTGACTGATTCCTCAGTACTTGGAGACAACACTCACATCTCCCTTCTCTGAGCCTTTTCGCTGGCCCGTCCCTCCTGCCTAGAATTCACTCCCTTCTCCGTTCTGCCTCCTAATTTCCCCAGCTCCCTTCAAGACTCAGATACAGTTCCCTTGAGGAGTCCTTTCCTGGTCCTGTCAGCTGTTAGTGCCTCTTCCTCCGACATGACATTCCAGTAATTCTAAATGTTTCTCTTTTGTGCCGAGATATCAGCATGTTATATTTTTTCTTATTCTGACTAGGACAATGTTTTGTTTTTTCTTTCCCTTAGTTGCCCACCACTTAGCACAGTGTCAGGTACATAATACCTGTTTATTGCTTAATTAACCTCTAAAAAACTTAACTAACCTTAACTAACCCCCTAATAAACACCCAGCCAATATTAACTGACTTCTTACCTCATTCACATAGAAAGAACACTTGTAATTTTGAGTCACAGGGCCTGAGTTTGAACGTTTATTATGTTTCATCTTGTGACCATTGGGGCCTTGGGTTAGTTACTTAAGTTCCTTGAGTCTCAGTTTCCCTATCTGTAAACTTGGAACAAGAAAGCAATCGTACCTACTTTATAGGGCTACCAGGAAAATGAAATAGGATGACAACAGTGTAGCAGAAAGATCCCTGGATTTAGAATCAGGAGACACCTAGTTTTACATCCTGCCTCTGGTACTTACAAGCTATCTGTCTTGGGGAAAAAATATTTTGCCTCTCTGTTTTTCAATTTCCTAATCTATTTAATCACCAGGCAGCACTGATAGCCACTAATAGGACCTTATGTCATTCTGAGGATCTGGGAAGTCTTGGGAAGTCCCATGTTTACCTTGGCAGTTTGGACACACCTTGCTGAGCAGTCCTGAATAAAGTTATTATTCTACATGACTTTCGAAGGGTCACTCATTTCTGATTGCCTTTTCTTTCTCTGAAAAGTGGTACTCGCTATCATTTACTCAATTAAAATGTAGCTATGATTATCCAGCCACTGAGGAAACCTTAGTCTCCATTATTATTTGCTGGCTTGAGGAGGCCCAAGTGACATGATGGTATCATAATGGAGACATTTCCATATAAAAGTAAAGAATCATGCCTAGATAGGTAGGTAGGTAGATAATTTATGTAGATAAATGCTCAGAATAGAATGGACATATGTCCTCTTTGAAAACGGACAACAACCAACGTAGATGTATGTGTGTATATGTATAAATTTATACATATACACACATACATGTATATAGATATTTATATACACACATCCACACACATGTGTGTGCATATATATGTATATCTATATGTATTTCATTGTTCAGTTGTTTCAGTTGTGTCTGACTCTTCATGACTTCAACTGGAGTTTTCTTGCAAAGATACTGGAATGATTTGCCATTTCCTTCTCCAGATCATTTTACAGATGAGGAACTAAGGCAAATAGAGTTACATGATGCATCTATATCTATCTATACATGTGTGTATGTATATGCATGTATGTATATGCAAACATATACATATATGTGCATGTACATAAATGCATGCACACACATGTGTAGCTACATTCTATTCATAACTATATTATATATAAATATAATACACTTGCCCATATATACATATTAAATATATGCATATCCACATATGTAAACATACATATGTAACTAGAACATAATCAACAATTTTAAGTGCATAAAAGTTCTCTTAAACCATATAGAACCCTTTGTTCTCCTTCCACCCCCCTACCCTGAAATAGAAGTTCTGGGAAAAGCATAATTCGAAATTTGAATTTTCTTCATTGACCTTTTCTTTAAGCAGTAAAAGGAGTGACCCCTCAGTGTTTAATTTGCTACACAAGAAGGCAGATATTCTTGAGAAACTCTAAGTCTGGGATCCATAAAACAAAAAATGGACTCAGGTTATAGCTCTCCAACAGGTCACCTTCTCAGTCTCTGCTCTCATACTGGCAGGAATGTCCAACCTCATCTGGTCATAGCCAGCATGGAACAAGGTGAGCAAAGTCAGTGGCTGGCTTCAGTCAGGAGAAGCCTGGAGCCAGTGCTGCTCCTGGCATTGCTTCCTCTTGGATACTGAGGTGGCACCCATCTGCTCTGGCAGCTGTATCCTGTCACATTCTTTTTTTTTCCATCTCCTAGCCCCCAAACTCCACTCAGCCAGCAAGGAGCATGTATGGTAGCAGGGATAAGAGTATCACAGACTTAAAGCTTGAAGGGACCTCAGAGCTTATCTAGATCAGCCCCTTCAATTTTAGAAATGAGAAAACTGAGCGATGGAGTGATTACTTAGTGACTGGTCCAGGCCAGTAAGTGGCAAAACCAAGCTGTAAACCCAGGTTCTTAGATTGAAAATCCTGTGATCCTTCTCACTGTCTTCTTGTCTTTTAGAATAACTGTAGTGCCTACTTCATAGGATTATTGTAAGACTCAAAATGAAATAATTCATCTGAAGTTCTTTGCCAACTTTAAAGAACTAAATAAATTTCAGTTATGATGATGATCCTAGTGATGATTCTATCTATAGGAACATATCATCTGCAGTTGGAGATACATCAGCATTAAAATAAAATGGCAGGCAAGAAGGATAGACAGAAAACCTGATGTAACAAGCCCTACAACCTTCTAGGAAAGGGTCCTAAAGGTATCTCTCCCTATCCCTCTCTTCCTTCTCCCACTCTTTCTTCCTCTCCTTCCCCTCTCTCCCACTCAGTCTCCCCCTTTCAGTCTCTCCCTCCTTCTCCTCCCTCTTCTTCTGTCTCTGTCTCTGTCTGTCTGTCTGTCTCTCTCTCTCTCACACACACACACACACACACACACACACACACACACACACACACACACACACACATACCCCTTCACTTTCATCATCCATTGGCAATGTCTCTGAAGACTCCAAAGGACCTTTACCACTCTGACAATATGAAGCAAAGTGACTCTGTCTGGGGATTACCCTGTGGGTTGCATCTATGAGATTATAGACATTCTCATTGCATCACATATCTTGAAACAAAATTCCACCATGTAATGTGTGGGGAGGTTCTTAGGATACTGAGGACTTTGGCTCTCTGCACCTCCCCTTTTTTTTAACCTTATGGCACTCAGCATTTTCTAATGCTCTGATCTCAGCAGTGTGACAATGTGGTTATCTGCCTCACTGCACAACATCCTGCAAATCTACGTTTAATGGAGATTTTTTTGTAAAGCAAAAATGCAGACAAATAATCAGCATGATTAACTACTAAAGAGGGCTCTAAAAATATGTTTGGTAAATGATTAGCAAATATAAGGGCTCCCTTGAAAGTGAGCATCTAAGGCTATCTGTTGTTTCTCAAATGTGGCTTTCAAGGTGTGTGGGGTAGAGGTGAAGTAGGTGGGAGGGACATGACAATTATGTATATTGCATCTCCTTTTCTCCAAAGCAAAGTGAATTTTGTCTCTATTTCAGTTCATGATGGCTAACAAACTGCCCTAGAATCCTGCAGTGTATCTACATTTGAACCTATGGAATCGAATCACAGAACCTGAGTTCAAAATCCAGCACTGTCATTTACTGTATGGGTAATATTATTAACATTGTTGGACTTCAGTTTCCTCTTCTATAAACTGAGGGTGTTAGACTAGATCTCTAGAATCCCTTTCAGATCTATATATGATTCCATGATAAATTTCCTTTTTTTCCCCTTCCCCCTAATATTGATGGCATACCTAATCCATTAGATGATGAGCATAATTTACTTTCCCTGACTTCATCACATCCTCAAGAATATTGCAGCCCTTTAGGGTTGTGAGATAAGGAGTAAAGGATCATTATTTTCACTTTAAAGATGAGCAAATTACTAACAGTACAGGACTTTTCCAGGGTCACACTTGTGGTAAATATGGGATTGAGGATTCAAACTCTGACCTCCTAACTACGAACCCAACTGTTTTTCCATCATCAGAACATATTGTCTCTGCTTACAAACACCAACTGTCATGTCAATCAGGAATATCTGTGATTGCAGGAGGGAGGGGAGGGAAAAATTGTTAGAAAAGAATTAAATATAATGTACGTCTGCTTCCAGAGTGTGAGAGAAGCTAGAGTCATGAAGGACACTCCCACATACTTAGGAAGTTCAAAGAACCTCTGGTGTCTGTATTGGCAAGGCAATATTCACAGCACAGTTGGCAACTACGGATATAGATAGCATACTTCTGAATTGCAAAGTATAACAGTCTCTCCATATAGAAGGCAGAAGAAAAACATTTATTCAGACAACAGAAAGCCATGTCCCAATATCAGAAAACCAATTCCATCATAGTAGCCAAGAAATCAGTACACATTATCACTGCAAGGGATAAAGCCATTCCCAAGACCTCCACAGTCCCCTCTTACCACAAACAAACATTCACAAGCCTAGCTGTGCCTGTTTGCCTGTGTCCTCTCCTCCCTCTGTACTAACTGCTCTCACTCACTTCCTCTCAGTTCTGCTCTACTTGTTTCACCTATTTAGCAATCTCCTCCCACCACATGTGACTTAGATTTCCATGTGATTTAAGTAGATCACATGGGCCCATTAATGAATGGGAAAGATCTTCCCATTTAAATTATCATTTCAGGACTCAATGGAAATAACCTGTGAAAATATTCTATTTTAAATTCAGCAGCTGAATGATAGAATAAAAGTAGTCAACTGTGTGAAGATAGGCATACTACTTTTCTTCATGGGGTTTATTTTGTCAGTAAAATAAGGGCATAACACTAAATCATCACTCAGACTACTTCCAACTCATGTACTGAGGATTCTATTTAAGCAGCAGTTGACTGGGAGGTCCTGAGAACTTAATAATGATAATAAAACTATAATAATGGTAATAATAATATCAACAAGTAGCTGACTTATATTGTACCTAATATGCATCAGGTGCTGTGCTAAGTGATTTACAAATATTTCATTGATTTTCACAATACTGGGGAATAGGTTTTATTATCTCCTTTTCACAAAGGAGGAAACAGAGGCCCAGGGTCACACAGCTAGTAAATGACTGAGGTCATACTTGAACTCAGTTCTTTGTATTTATAGGCCCAGTGCTCTATCTACTGTACCATCTAGATCCCCCAATAATGAATGCCCCATGATGATTCCTTATAATGGTCAACCAGGAGAATTTGTTCCCCAATATTCCATTATGTCATGTTATTTTATTAATAAATTTGCACAACTCTCATTTTTCAAGGGCTACACCAGCAAAGGATAAGGTCTACCTGCTTCTACTAAGCTAAAAAGCCTTTAAGTTTGGGCCCAACAATATACAATGTCCATATTTATTTATGCTTAAGCTTACATAGACTCATCAATAGTAAAATGAGCATCAGGATGTTTTTATTTGGCAATCATTATACAAAAGACCTGCTCAGAAAGGAGAGGTTTGCCATAAGCATTAAGTAAGAGTGGACCCACAGTATTAAATAATATTTTTTTGATGTTTTGAAGAAGAAAGAACTAGTTGGTTGTTTGTTTTTAAACAATATTATTTTCCTTTCAATTGACAAGCCCAAGCATTCAAATATATAAGAAAAAGATCATAAGATCTGGGGTTACATATCAATTTTGCTTCTCACTGTCTGTGTGAACTTAACTGATTTAAGTCATCCTGTTCTTAATTTCTTTATAGAATGAAGAGACTGGACTAGATGACCTATAAGGTCAAAATCTACCTAAGTCAATGATCCTATGATTATTTTGTTTTGTTTTCATCTGGGCCTTTGATTTGATCAGTGTAAGGAGTTCTCCTTTGTGGAAAGTCCACCAGAACAGAACAGCAATGATTCTCTAACTTGAAACCTTACAGAGTCACTTGAGAAATTGCATTGAGAATTTGGCTGGCTTGTTCATGTTCCCTTAGCTATGTTGTATCAGCTGCAGTACTTGAACCCAGGGCTTTGTGTCTTTAAGGTCATTCCTCTATCAAGGGTTCCACAATCATGTCTCTGTCTCTCTGTTTCTCTCTATCTCTCTCTCATTCTCTCTCATTGGGGTGAAGTGACTTTCCTGGGGTAATACAGCTAGGAAGTGTTTGAGGCTATATTTGAACTCATATATCCTCATTCTGGGGCCAGTTATCTATCCACTCTGCCATCTAGCTGCCCCTGCAATATCTGTCTCATAAATTCTTAAACCAACAACCAAAATAACCCCCCAAAATAAAAACACCCCCCCAAAATAAAACACAAACAAAAATTTTAAAAAAAGAAGCAGGTAAGAGTTTATTATTCTGATAAGCTAATCATAGTATCAGCTTACTAAAAGCTAAAGCATCTTGTATATTTTCTCAGCCAAATCCCTCACTTTGGAGATGGGATTAACATGATCCACATATGATGTGTGACTTACCCAATGTCACTCAGAGGTAGGAAAACAATAAAACCAGGATTGAGGTCCTGATTGTATGACTTTAAAGGCTCCCTAGAACCATCCTTCCTCAACCTTTTGTTCCAAGATAGGTTGTTTAATAAAAGATTTATTTCTGTGGCAATTCCCTCCAGGAGAACTTACAACCCAACTGTGCTTCTAATTTTATGCAGCTTTTGCCAATGTCCTTCCATCAATTATTTACTTAGATGAAGGCCTTCTTCTAGGTCTTCAAACATTCTGAGGTCTGAACATAGGGTCACAGGACTACTACTTCCTCCAACAACCTGGATTTACAAATGAGGAAACTGAGGTGCACAGAGGTTTCAAATTCTTGTTTAGTGACTCCAACATTCTGAGTCTGTATTTTGTAACATCTTATTTAAACCTCTTGCCACATGACTATTCCACTTTTTTCCCCTAATGCTCTGTACCCTGAAATGTGTATAAATGTGTACAGTATCTATCTCTATATATCTCCATATATGGAGATATATAGAGATAGATAGATATTTGTATCTATCTCTATCCATACATCTATTCTATCTGTCTGTTCACAAGCACATACATGTGATATAGAACTGAGGGGTGATCTGACTTGTCCATAATCCCACAGCTAGAATGGCAGTATCAGAGGCTTGATTTGACTAGACCACTAAAGCTGCAGCTCCATCATTCTATGTGCCTCTCCTATGTGTGGTATATACTTAAAGGAAAAAACATTGACTGCATAGAGCCTATATCAGCCTATATTATTCACAGCTTCCAGATATGGTTTTTGCTAGTACAAAATTACTCATAGAATATCATGCATGTGCATGGACTTAACATTATTTTTATTTTAGGAAGATTTGGCACTTAATCCAACTATACTTTATAGATAGGATTTAAGCAAAATGTTCATCAGCTGAGATACAGTATTGGTTGTTTCAATTTACACGTATACTTCACTCTTCTGAATTCTAAATAACTAGCTTTATAAATTAATCCCTGTAGTGATAGCCTCTCTTTTGGGAAAAAGAGATCTTGTTTGAGATTTGGAAGAAGCATTTTCAAAAGTTATGGCATAATGTACTCTTGAGACTTGATCCCTTTTAATTTTAATGCCTTCCTTCTGATGGTTTATCTCCTATTTGTCCTGTATTTAGCTTGTTTGTATGTAGTTATTTGTACATTCTCTCCTTCATCAGATTGTGAGCATTTTGAGTACAGGAACTGACTTTTACCTTCTTTTGTATCCTCAGCATTTGGCATAGAGCCTGGCACATATTAAGTGTTAAATAAATGTTTATTGACTGAATACTCTACAGTATCTTGTCTACAGAATTTTGTGGCACGTGACAGTGACTTAAATCCACATGATATTGGGAGGAAATGGAAATTATAAAACTCATTGCCATATAGCTTCTGGGCATTATGTTTATCAATTGAGAACATATTGTAAATATGAATGGATGCTTGAAAAGGAAAAAATGTACCTAAACAATGACAAAACAGTTTATTTACATGAGCTTGCTGTCACTTTAAAGTATAATCTGATATCTGTGATCTGTGTGATCTGTATGTTCTGTGTGATCTGTGATCACTGTTCACAGACTTTTTCAATTCTGTTTAAGAGTCTAGCGGATCTTGCTTGGATGAGAAGTCAGGAAAAACTAAATTAGAATCCTACTTTGGAAATTTACTAGATGTCTGACCTTAGCCTAATCACTTGACTATTCTCAGACTCTTTTATATCATCTGCAAAACAAGGTTAATAATAATATCTTTGCAAGGAAAAATTGTGAGGATCAAATGAGATGATTTCTATAAAACACTTTGCAAAACTTGCAGAACTCTATATTGTTTTTCAGTTGTTTTAGTCATGTCCATCTCTTTGTGACACCGTTTGGGATTTACTTGGCAAAAATACTAGAGTAATTTGTCTTTTCTTTCTCCAGCTCATTTTACAGATGAGGAAAGTAAGGAAAACAGGGTTAAGTGACTTGACCAAGGTCACATAATTAATGTCTGACTTGAATCCAGGAGTCTTCCTGATTCCGGGCCTGGCACTCTATCCACTGTACTACCTAGGAGCCCCAAAGCACTCTAAAAATAATAGTTATTACTGACATTTTTTTTGATTGATCATAATTCAATGATGGTTCAATTCAGTTCAGCAGATATTAAATTCTTACTTTATGCAAGATGCTATTCTAGGAAAAAAACATGAAAGTGAGACAAAGTTTACATGACAGAAGTTGACTGTGAGAAGGGCAACAATCAATATAAAATGTTTGAGGATGGGGGAGAGAACAACAGCAAAGGAAGGATGTGGTTGGGGAGGAGAGATAGAAGATTCATGGAGTGAGGTGGTCCCTAAGGGAAGCCTTTCAAAGACAAAAGGATTTAATGGCAACCTTTCAGGCATGGATTAAGATCTATGGAAATGTACAGAGATGAGAAAGGGCAGGATGAACTCTGGCCATGGTGAATAGTCTTATTTGACTAGAAGGAAGAGTGGATGAAACGGAGTAAGGCAAGATTGGACTCAGGTTGTGGAAGGCCTTAAATACAAGACTAAGGGATTCATGATTTATAATATATTGGGGTCTTTCTGGAGTTTTACCAATATGCCTATGGTCCAGATACTCAAGATAAACTGTTGCTCATATAACTTCAAGTTTTCCACGTTACAGCATTCTAGTGCAATTTCAACAAGAGCACAGGCATATGAAGGAAAAGAATGGGACAAAAGTTGAAGGTAATTTCCTAGTTGTTGACGTGAGTGCTGAGGGACAAAAGGTTAAATAGGGTATACTATTGTAACAGTAAGCACCCCAACATACTCAGGGTGACCTGTTACCACAGGTTTTTAGATCTGCATTCATAAAAGGAAAAACAACTTTTGAAGGGTTAACAATCACTTTAATCAAGCACATGGATCATTTCTTTAACCAAGCACATGTATTATTCACCTAGTTCAGGAGTGTCAGCACTCCAAACTTCAAACAAAAAACAGAGAAATTAAAGATCAATAGACATGGCTTCCTCTGCCTGACTGTAATTCACCAGTCAATCCAACTGTCTGACCATAGCTGCCAGAGAGGGAAGCACCAACATCTGGGTTCTCAAAGCCAGGGGGCTCCTTTAGTGGCTTGCCAGAGTCCTCATCTAGTCAAACAAATACTTCCATTCAGTAAGCCCCAAAATAAAACTGTACTTCAGAGTCATTATACACTTTTCAGAGATAGAGGGCATCACATTCCTTGAGAACCAGTGCTTCATTAACAAAAGGCACGGACCCTCCTACAAATCTTCCCAGGTCTCACAATGGGTGGCATAGATCCTCCTTAATCACATTCATATAGAGGCCTTATACTTCTTAATTATATTAAAACAAAAACAGCAAAAGATTCTATTTTACTTGCCATTACAACTATTATCAACTTTTCCTTGTGAGTGTCTGCAATGTTTCTACAAATGCATGGTGAAGATAACACACAACTTTGTTCATGTGTACACAAAAATATAGATTTCAGAAAGTCCCTAATTCCAACATTTTCCACAGAACACCATAAATACAGAGCCTAAAAACTAGATAGAGCCTGAACAACTTAATTAGTTGAACTCATACCAGAACAAAAACCCACTCTGGTGTTTCTGAGAAGTGATTATTTAGCCTGTGTTTCAAGGACTCCATTTAAGACATACCGTTCTACTTTTTTGCATGATGCTAATTTTCTAGTTGAGAAATATCACATAGCAGATAAAAAGCTGACCTCAGAGTGATAAAGATGAAGGTTCATGTTCCATATCTAATATAAATTGATCCTGGGAAAGTCACTTAAATTCTCAGCGCCTTAGGTAACTTTCAAAATAACAAAGCAATGATAACAATAATAACAGGCAATGATTTACCAAAGCAATCATCTTCCTGATCATTATATATGGGTCCTCTAAACCTATATCATCCTAGGTCAGTTTCCCCCTTCCCTGTAATGTTAATGTAAATCGGAAGATCTTTTCCCATTCATTAATAGGTTCATGTGACCTGCCTGGGTCACATGGAAGCTTGAGTCACATGAGTCTGTGGTAGGAGGACCTTGCTGAAGGGTAGAACAGGAAGAGACAGAGTTAGAGTAGAGCTAAGGGGTAAATTGGTCAAAGCAGTCAGAATTGAAGGATACAGGCAAGGAGAAAGGTGGCTAGCATGAGTGAGAGAGCTTGTTTGTGATTTTATTTAAGAGGGCCTGTTTGTGATTTGTTTAAGGGAGTTGATTTGTGGGAAACCTAGCAGAGGGAAGGCTTGGGGCTGGTGTTATCCTCTGCATTGTTATTGTGTATAAATTATGATGGATTTGGCTTTCTGGTGTCAAAAAATGTTTTGGTTCCATCTTCCACGTGGAGAGTCTGTTGTATTTTGCGATTCAGAATTGCACTGCAATATTCATGGCCACCATAGGTGCCATGAATATCATGTTGACACTACACCC
Organism: Notamacropus eugenii; assembly: GCF_028372415.1. NCBI lineage: Eukaryota > Metazoa > Chordata > Mammalia > Diprotodontia > Macropodidae > Notamacropus > Notamacropus eugenii. The sequence goes on from NC_092872.1 coordinate 552,547,302, forward strand.
CCTCCTTCGCCTTCCAAAAAAAAAAATCAAAATTTCTTAACACTTGCTACAATGGAACTTTTATCCATTGGTCTCAGTTTTACTTCCAGGGGTCAATCAGAATAACTTTAAACTCTCTCTTACATGTGACCATAGCTCAAATATTTGGAGAGCTAGCATCCCATGCTTATTCTCCTCAACCATTTTTCACATGACATGGTTTCAAGGCCTAATACTACCTGGATGGTCACCTCTGTACAGTCCTCAGCTGGTCAATGACATTACTAAAAGAAGGTGCCCAGATAAACAAAACATTTCATATGTTGTTTGACCAGGACAGTGAAAAACATGATTATAACCTGTCTTGCTCTGAAGACTGTATTTCTATTAAAGTGTTAAAAATCTATCTTTTTTCTTTCTTTCCTTCCATTCTTTTGCTACATCATTCTTGACTACAGTGCATTCCAAAAAATGATTCCTAATTTTCTAGTATGTTAAGGTCAACAAAGCATTTTACTCAGGGTAATGGATTTCATTATCCTCAAATTTGAAAGCAGACTTTAGAGGAACCAAAGCTTTCTTTGATAAATACTGATCACAGAAACAGGTAAGAAGGAGTAAGTTATTTGTTTAACTAAACAACCCTTCATGTTTTCCATTGTTGAACTCTCCACTTATTTTTAATCTCCTTTTTTCTTACATTTCCATTTCTTTCATTTTCCCCCCAACTTACGTTCCTCTTTGGCTGCAGTTTTGTTTTGTATTATGTTCATCTGCATTAAGTCTGTTTGGTGTTATTCTTACAGATGGCATCAAAGGGTATTATTGAAATGACGTGTCTAATAGTCTGGCCAACTTCCAGCACATAGCATCATAGGACCAAATTCTTTGATATAATTAAGCTTGTACTGAATTTAACTGATTGATAGTTTGAGTGTATATACCAGAGAGCCAAAAATGGCACATGTGTTAAATAATCTCACCTTCTGCCATTTTCAGAACTTATAATCAATCACTTCTGCTAATCTTTCCCAAGGAGTACTTGAATATCTCTATCTATTAGCTCATTTGAAATGTTGTTCCAAAATTTTAATTCTTCTTAACCCTCTGTAGCCATGGGATTTTTTATTTCTATGTACAATTTACTAAATTCTATCACTGTAGTGAAACATAGTTGTTATTAACATAAAGAATGGCTAGAATGAATAAATCAATGGGGCTTGGAGTCAGGAATGTATAGATTCAAATTCCACCTTTGATATTCTTTGATTGTACGACCCTGGACAAAGTCATTTAACTGCTATGTACTTTAAACAATTCTCCAAGGTTTTTTTCTACTATGCCATGGATGGGTTGCAGTCAGTTTTTGTACAGGGAGTTCTCACACCAAGAATTTACCACCATAAGGAAATTGCAGGTACTCTTAGCTCATATAACATTAGGTGTACATTAATTAGCACAGAGTCATGCAACCAGTATGAATAACAGGTGATTCATGGTAAAGATCCCTTACACATTATTAAAATAAATTATACTCATCTCTATTTTGCAAACACATGCTTTTGATCACAGAGGGAACCCAGTCAGGAGTATTATGTCCCAATATATTCACCACTGAGCCAAGTAGTGCAGTAGAAAGTGTTGGATTTGGTGTTAAGGGATTTGGATTCATTTTCTTGATTGGTGACTCACTACCTGTGGGATGGTAGATCACTCAGTTAACCTTTTTTACAGATTCCTAATCTGTAAAATTAAAAAAAAATTGATTTGATCACCTTGAATTTCCCTTATATAGCTAAACCTATCATCATATAATCCTTATGTATATTGAGAATATATTTGGGTCATTAGGCAGCACAGTGCAAAGGAGAAGTCACTGGATTGAGTTTGGAGGTATGATTCAAGCTCTTGTTTCTTACACTCACCTATATGACTTTGAGTAAGTTACTTAATTCTCTCCAAGTCTCAGCTTTGTCAACTGTGAAATGGGGATAGTAATACCTACAGATTACTCCCTTACCCTATCCTGTGTCTGCTCTGGGTTGTTGTAAAACTTGTATAAAAAAGTCTATGCAGATTATATAATCTAAATGAGAGCTAATATAACACTAATATAACACACACACACACACACACACACACACACACACATCCTCAAAGAAATAGAACTATTGAAAAGCAGAATGGAAAACCTAAGGAAGGAGTAAATTTCCCATTGCTAAATGACTTTATTTGCTAAATGACTTTATTTCATAAATGCAAAAGGAACCCCTGCTCAGGTATTTTTTGAACTATGCAGCCTTCAACGTCCATTCCAATTTGAAGATTCTGTATCATTTTCATAAAAATCCTCTGTTAAGAATTATTCAAATGCCTCCTCGAGGCAAGAGAGAGATCATGGGTTCCAACCCTCTCCCCTCACCTCCAATTGCTAGTGCCTTTCCTCTGCTACGATCATCTGCTATGTATGTATGTCATATGAACATAATTTTTTACATGCCTCAGAATATAAGCTCCTTGAGACAAGGCAGAGTTTTTACCTTGCTTTCTTTGTATCCCTAGCACTTAACACAATGCCAGAGTCATAGTAACCACCTAATAAATGCTTATTGATTGACTGGCTAGAAGACTACGACTTCATCTTAAGATTTAGCAGGTTTTATCATGTTGGAATAATTTCTAGTACTGTGTCTTCTTCCTGAGAAACAGCCTACCTAGGGATGGAAAGGGTCATCATTAGGACACTGGCCACCAGGTGATGAATTCTTTGTCTGTGGCAAGTCAATAAAGCAAAGCAATTAAACAGGCATAGATAATGTTTAGAAGCAGGTAGGTGGCACAGTGGATACAGCACTGGACCTGGAATCAGGACAATTCATCTTCCTGAGTTCAAATCTGGCCTCAGATACATCCTAGTTAAACTCTGCTCTGTTCCCTTATCTGTAAAGTGAGCTGGAAAAGAAAAGGTCAAACCACTACATTATCTTTGCCAAAAAGCTCCAAATAGGGCCATGAAGAGTCAGAAATGACAGAAACGAATGAACAAAAACTAGATAATGTTTAATAACTTTAAGGTGTAGTGAATGTATATTCACAACATTAAGACAGTTTTTAGAGATTATAAAATCACAGTTCTAGGACTAGAAGGAAACTCAAAATTCCATCTAGTCTAACCCTCTGGTTTTATTGAGAGGAAATTTAGTTCCAGAGAGATTAAACAATTTGCCCAACGGGTCCCAGGACATGATTGGCAGAGTTGGATTTGAACCCAGGCTCTTTGATTACAAATGCGGAGCTCTCTCCACTGCATTACTGTCAAAAACTTCAAGACATAGTCAAGTTGCAGTCTTACAGAACTTTGATTTGGATCTTTTAGGCTTATATTTGTGCATATCGATTCTGTGTCTGGTTGGTAGTTTCTTGCTGGTTACTCAAAGTCTTTAAAAGGAGAAGTATTAAATCATGCCCCTCAGGAGGAATGATGAAAAAGTTAGATTTTTATTCAATGCATGAAAACCTTGCATGTCATTTATCCCTCCAAAGTCTTTTCAGTCATGCTATATTAGAAACCTATAGGAAGAACTCTGAAGAAATTTAAAGATTATATTATGCTACCCTAGCTAATAACAAACAACTCAGGTAGGAGATAGGTTTTTTTTTTTTTTTCGGTCTTCCCCATTGTATAACGAAGTCATCAATATTCTAGAGACAAATCCTTTATCTATTTGACCATTTTTTAGTATTTTGAGCAAAGAGTTATCTTTTGGATAATTGTAAAAATTATTTTGGAAATGAAAATAACCATTTGGTTTCTTTATCATGTTAATAAAATAATGCCTTAAAAGCATGAAAACAAGGAAGAATTTTTAAAATAGTTATCAAAAAGCTAAGCTTTTCTTTACTTTATAATTGCCCATAAAAACATTTTAATTTAAATTATGATCTGGAGATAGAAATACATACATATGTACATAAATATATACACATATTTAAATCCCAATAACGCCTTGCTATCCTTGAAATTTCAATTCCAGTTAAAAAAAACCCAACAATTAATTCTGCAACTTACACTCGGTGGCGGATGTCATTCAAGCTATAGAAGCTTATTGGGTAGTTAAAAGGATAAAATCAAGTAGTCATTCTACTAATCCTTTTACAAGGAAACAGCTTTCTGCATAAAAAGTGGAACTTATGTGGTCATTAGCAGATGCTCCATCAAGCAACCAAAAATATACACATTTAAATTCTTAAGCACAATCTATGAGCACTACACAGATGGTTTCCAAGAAACTGTACCTAAATTGATTACGATAAAAATGATCTGCTGCAATTGTTTCTGTCAAAAGGGAGAACAGAATTTGTCCCAATGTGTCGCTCTGCCCACTCATGCAGAGAACCCAGCTGCTGGGACAGATGTTGCTCTAAGCACTTTATTTTAGGGTCATTAAAATGGTTACAGGGGTTAGTCATTCACTGTTTTATAAATTGTGCTTACTAGCTGAGCTCAACAGATGCTAGAAAACTTCTTTGTAGTTGATCAGGAAAAAAAAAATAAGGACAGAAAAAAGGAAGGAAAGAATTCCATAGCAGATCCCATTTACCTCATGTTTAGTACCAGAAGTTTTGAACAAATGGTGATGAACAACCACAGAAGAAGGTTTATTGACAACAGCAACAACACTATATGTTTCCTTTAGAAAAACATGCTTATCTAGACCTATTAATAATCCTCACACTGGTTCTCTTAATTTACTGTGAGTACAAAAGCTGAGCAGTTTTGAAGGAGGTAGGCTCTTTGTTTTATTCCATAGTAAGAGGGTTCTATTCTCATCATTCTAGAACCTCTCGTCTTTTTTTCTTTTAATGACCCAGGTTTTATCTTCATTTGTTTGTTTTCTGGAGGCATGAATGTGGTTTCTATCTATCTAATCATTACTGAATGATTTTCAATCATTAAATATCTATTGAATACCTTGTATGTACTAGGCATTATAATGAGTTCAACAAACATGGGGCTTGAAATGAGAAAGCCTGAATTCAAACCCAACCTTGCCTCCTTGCCACTGGTAGGACTTAAGGCAATTTACTTCCTGGGCCTCAGTTTTCTCACCTTCAAAATGAAGGGATTAGACCAGGTATTTCCAGGTCTATAGTCTGTGATCCTATGAGCCCATCCCGAAAACCTTTAAAAAATCTATCTTCTCCATTAATGATGCCACCAAAACAAACAAAGAAACAAAAACTGTAAGAACAGATCTCCCCACTGCCTCTGCAAGCATTGGGCTTTGGCAGGTTCAATGGTCTCCAGCTCTTCTTAGAAATTTAGCCCAACTGTCTTGTGGCAGGGACTGTGGCATTCCCATAGTTTAAATCATTTGTGTATGACTCTGTGTCACCATCTGGATTGAAAGGCAGGGTGACATATGAATAACAAATTCTACTTTGAGCCAGAAGACTTGGTTCAAATTCTGCTCCCACCCCTACCCCTGACATTCACAAGATGTGTAACCTTGAGCAAGTCACTTAGCTTTGTCTCAGTTCCCTTCTCTGTAAAACAAGGGTGATGATAACCATTCTACCTGCCTTGAAAAGGCTCATGAGATAATATTTACATAAGTATATATTTGTATACATATGAATGTATATGTGCATCTATATATAAATATGTACTATATGTATACACACACAAAATATCATCTCAGCATCAATTTTTTTTTGAGGGGGGGACTGAATTTATGATGCCATTGGTATAGAGAACTGCCAGGAAAGAAACTCCCTTTACCAGTGCAAGTCAACTCTACAACTAAATCTTAAATATCTGGTCCAGCAAGAGGTTAAGTGACCTGCCTGGGGTCACGCAGTCAGTATTAAACAGGGCTTGAAATCATTTGGTTTTTTTTCTGATTTTTGAATCTGGATGTCTTTCCAATACACTGTGTTGCCTCTAGCAGAAACAAATACAAGACAAAAAGCAGATGGGGGTGGGGGAGGAAAAGGAAAGATGCAATCTATCTGAATTAACAAAAAACAAAAAAAACTTCAACAATAAAACACCCTCTCAGTTTTCTTTGTAAGATTTTACTTGTTGTTGCTTCAAGGAGCAAAGAGGGATGCTTTACCTTCTTGCTTATCACTCATATTCTTACCCATAGACCAAATTAAAATGTTTTATAGATAGGAAATCAGAATAAACACTTTATGATTTTCAAACTACGTATAGACATTAGATAACGACTTAAAGAAGGAATCTACTTCTCAAAGGCAGTGAACATTTTATCCCAGTAGGGCTTTTTAGGTGGTCATTTATTTAGTCGATTCTATTGTGTCTGACTCATCAGGACTCCATTTGGGGGTTTCTTGGCAAAGATACTGGACTGTTTTACCATTTCCTTCCGCAGTTCATTTTACATATAAGGAAACTAAGGCAAACAGGGTTAAGTGCCCGAGATCACACAGCTAGTGAGTGTCTGAGACCAGATTTGAACTCAGGAAGATATGTCTTCCTGACTCCATGTTTGCATTCTATCCACTGTGCCACTTAGTTGCCTTTTTTTTTTATTTGGTGGGGGTAGATGTGGGGAGGAGTCCAATTCCTTAATGTTTAGAATGAGACTTTCCTTGAGAAATTTATCATTTTGCAGCCTATCACATTTTACCTCACAGAGAGGTAATTGAAGGAAGTTCCAAAAGAGAGACAAACACCTTTATGAAGAAATCTGTTTCTGTTTGACCTCTACTGGTCATGGTTCAAACTAGCACTAGCACAGGCAGCCCCTTTAAAAAGCCAAATTGATGAATCATTCGCCCAGCAAAGTCTGAGATAGATTGAATACAGCTGAGCTGGTGACAGCACCACAGGTCTCAGCTAGAAAAGACAGCTTAGCCACTCAGATGAGAAAACTCATCAAAAGCAAAGGAGTGATGGGTTTATGAGGATGAAGTGGGGAAAAAGACTGGAAAAGGGGGAGAAAAGGAAAGGAGAGGTTGTATTAAGGATGAATAGGTAATCTTTTTCTCATAATATGACATCTGACCTTGACTATTTTTCTCCTTCCTCTTCTCTTTCTGTCCCTGTGCTGGTGCAGATCAGTCATTCTCCTAGAGAATTACTTGAAGGACTGAAGGAAAGCACCTTGCAAGGCTACAGAGTGCCAGGGGCAAGACTCAAATCCAGGTCTTGCTGGCCATGAAGTCACCCTTCTAGTCACTGTGTTGGGTTGCCCCTCTCTGTACCTTGTTTATATAATACACATGATCTGAGCAGTTCATCATAATGGCCATGTCATGTAGGTGCCCCATGGATTATTATCTCCATTTTATAGATGAGAACTCTGAGCCTCAAAGTGCCCATGGACACAGATTTTAGGGACAGAATGCAAATCTATTCCTCTCCTGATTCTAATTCCTCTGGTTTCCTCAACACATAGTGCTGCCTCAGGGCACCATGAACATTGGGTATGAACAATTCCTGAATGGTATATTTGACAGTAAAATTAAGGCAACTGCTTGAACCCTTCCCAGTTGCTGGGTCAGTCAGTCTTTAGTAAATAAAGGAACCCATGATAAATACAGGTTATATCTAACTCAGGAAATTGAATCCCTCACACTTTTGTGACCTCTTTCCCAAGGACCCACAAATACATAATAGTGGAACTAGAAACCAGAAATCTTTTCTCTATTCATTATGTCTCTCTCTGTCTCTGTGTCTCTGTGTCTGTCTCTCTTTAATTCCTTTGGCTTTGAGTGGCCAGCACAAAATATCTGACTACACAGACCAAAGTGATCAAAGATTAATGTGATATCAGTACAGGTAATAGTAGGGGAAAACTATTGCCATGCAATATAGACTAAGTTATTACAGGAAATGGAAGTCTTTTTTTATTGAATTCAGGTATTTGCTCTAAAGGGCTAAAGGGTTTCTGTATGTAGGGCTATTGAATTCCCTCACCCTTCTACCCTAGGGAAGAAATACTGAGATGGCGGTTGAAGCCAGTGAGCACTTTGCACTTGACTAAGTTGGGAGTAGACCTCCAGACTGGTAGGGAAATGGCCCATGGAAATTTCTGACTTTTCAGTAGAATTGTCAAGAAAGAATAAAAAATACTCACCTCCTATATTTCTTTCTCTTCTACTTCATATTTGATCTGGCTTAAAATAGACAAGAAAGGGAGATCCTGACTGAATACGTTCAAGTAAAACACATATTCCGGGGGGGAGGAGCCAAGATGGCGGAGTAGAAAGACGCACATACACATAGCTCCGAACCCACAACCCATAGAACGGCTACAGGGAAGTAACGCACGATGAATTCTGCACCCAGAGGCCACGGAATATTGGAGCGAGGGAGATTTCTATTCCGGAGAGACCTGCAAACCTCTTGGGGGGGTCCTTCGTGCTGCGGACTGGGCGCCAGGACTGGGAGCTGAGTGCAGCCCTGCCGCGGCCCCGGCACCGAGAGGAAAAGATCCGAGCGGGCTTCAGGGACAGTATCTCCTGCAGCCACACGGGTCCCTCCACCCATAGAGGGACCTGCAAACCTCTCGCAAAAGGTCCGTCACGCTGCAGACACGGAGCCCAGCCCAGACCTGCTGCGGCTGCGGCAGCAAGAGGTACAGATCCAAACAGGCTTCAGGGATGGGATCTCCAGCGGCCACACAAGTCCCTCCACCCACAGGTGACAGAGGTCGGTGAGAGAGTCTCTTTGGCAGGTTGAGAGGGGAGTGGGGTGCCCCAATAACTCAGGCCCCCCCCGGGAGGTAGAGGCTGGGAGGCGGCTGCAGACAGGGGCTCCCCAAGCAGGCAAGAGCCTGGATCCATTGTTGAAGGTCTGTGCATAAACCCCCTGAGGGAACTGAGCCTGAGAGGCGGCCCTGCCCCGACCTGACCACCTAAACTTAATCTCACACTGAATAGCAGCCCTGCCCCCGCCAAAAGCCCTGAGGCTGGAAGCAGCATTTGAATCTCAGACCCCAAGTGCTGGCTGGGAGGATCAGGAGGCGAGGTGGGTGTGAGGAGAATATTCAGAGGTCAAGTCACTGGCTGGGAAAATGCCCAGAAAAGGGAAAAGAAATAAGACTATAGAAGGCTACTTTCTTGGTGAACAGGCATTTCCTCCCTTCCTTTCTGATGAGGAAGAACAATGCTTGCCATCAGGCAAAGACACAGAAATCAAGGCTTCTGTGTCCCACCCCACCCAATGGGCTCAGACCATGGAAGAGCTCAAAAAGAATTTTGAAAACCAAGTTAGAGAGGTAGAGGAAAAGCTGGGAAGAGAAATGAGAGACATGAAGTCAAAGCATGATCAGCAGATCAGCTCCCTGCTAAAGGAGACCCAAAAAAATGTTGAAGAAATTAACACCTTGAAAACTAGCCTAACTCAATTGGCAAAAGAGGTTCAAAAAGCCAATGAGGAGAAGAATGCTTTCAAAAGCAGAATTAGCCAAATGGAAAAGGAGATTCAAAAGCTCACTGAAGAAAATAGTTCTTTCAAAATTAGAATGGCACAGATGGAGGCTAATGACTTTATGCAAAACCAAGAAATCACAGAACAAAGAGAGAAGAATGGAAAAATGGAAGATAATGTGAAATATCTCATTGGAAAAACAACTGACCTGGAAAATAGATCCAGGAGAGACAATTTAAAAATTATGGGACTACCTGAAAGCCATGATCAAAAGAAGAGCCTAGACATCATCTTTCATGAAATTATCAAGGAAAACTGCCCTGAGATTCTAGAACCAGAGGGCAAAATAAATATTCAAGGAATCCACAGAACACCGCCTGGAAGAGATCCAAAAAGAGAAACTCCTAGGAACATTGTGGCCAAATTCCAGAGTTCCCAGGTCAAGGAGAAAATATTGCAAGCAGCTAGAAAGAAACAATTCAAGTATTGTGGAAATACAATCAGGATAACACAAGATCTAGCAGCCTCTACATTAAGGGATCGAAGGGCATGGAATAGGATGTTCCAGAAGTCAAAGGAACTAGGACTAAAACCAAGAATCACCTACCCAGCAAAACTGAATATAATACTTCAGGGGAAAAATTGGTCTTTCAATGAAATAGAGGATTTTCAAGTATTCTTGATGAAAAGACCAGAGCTGAAAAGAAAATTTGACTTTCAAACACAAGAATGAAGAGAACCATGAAAAGGTGAACAGCAAAGAGAAGTCCTAAGGGACTTACTAAAGCTGGACTGTTTACATTCCTACATGGAAAGACAATATTTGTAACTCTTGAAACATTTCAGTATGTGGGTACTGGGTGGGATTACACACACACACATGCACACACGCACACATACATAGAGACAGAGTGCACAGAGTGAATTGAAGAGGATGGGATCATATCTTAAAAAAAAATGAAATCAAGCAGTGAGAGAGAAATATATTGGGAGGAGAAAGGGAGAAATGGAATGGGGCAAATTATCTCTCATAAAAGAGGCAAGCAAAAGACTCATCAGTGGAGGGATAAAGAGGGGAGGTGAGAGAAAAACATGAAGTCTACTCTCATCACATTCCACTAAAGGAAAGAATAAAATGCACACTCATTTTGGTAGGAAAACCTATCTCACAATACAGGAAAGTGGGGGATAAGAGGACAAGCAGGGTGGGGGGGATGATAGAAGGGAGGGCATGGGGAGGAGAGTTCAAATCGAGGTCACCACTCATGGGGAGGGATAGGAGCAAAACAGAATAGAAGTAATGGGGGACAGGATAGGATGGAGGGAAATATAGTTAGTCCTATACAACACAACTATTATCATTTGCAAAACTACACAGATTTGGCCTATATTGAATTGCTTGCCTTCCAAAGGGAAGGGGTGGAGAGGGAGGGAGGCAAAGAAGTTGGAACTCAAAGTGTTAGGATCAACCATCGAGTAATGTTCTTGCCACTAGGAAATAAGAAATACAGGTAAAGGGGTATAGAAAGCTATCTGGCCCTACAGGACAAAAGAGAAGATGGAGACAAGGGCAGAGAGGGATGATAGAAGAGGGAGCAGATTGGTCATAGGGACAATTAGAATGCTTGGTGTTTAGGGGGAGAGGGGATAAAAGGGGAGAAAATTTGTAACCCAAAATTTTGTGAAAATGAATGTTAAAAGTTAAATAAATAAATTTAATTAATTAAAAAAAAAAACCACATATTCCTTAGTCACAAGTTTTTGGTCATCTAACCTCAGCTGTTAGGAGAAAAAACTTTGGCTCTTTGGCCAAGCAGTGAGATGTCATTGCTGTTTCCTAGCTTCCTTTGAGGCAGTTGAAAAACACACATGTATTATTTACATGTCAGGCACTGTGCTTAGTGCTAGGGATAAAAAGAGAGGTAACAATAGTCTCTGCTCTTATGGAGCTCACATTAAATGAGGGAAATAACATGTAAATAATCACATATGTTATACATATAGTTGTACACACACACATAAATATATATATATATACATGTACATACATATACAAGATATATACAATATAAACTAGACATGTGTAATGGTAATTTAAATGGCGAGATCTTTCCCATTCATTAATAGGCTTATGTGACCTGCCTGAGTCACATGACTCTTGTGGTGGGAGGAGCTTGCTAAATGGATAGAACAGAAAGAGGTAGAGCTAGGGCAGAGCTGAGAGGAAGTTAGGGAGAGAGCAGTCAGAACGGAAGGAGGCAGACCAGCCTGCCTCTGGCTGTGAGTGTGAGAAGGACATTTTGTCTAGGAGAAGCCTGCTTGTGGTTTGTCTAATGGAGCTGGTTTGCGGGAAACACAACAGGGAAGGCTTGGAGCTGGTGTTGTTCTGTGCATTTTTACTGTGTATAGATTTTTGTTGCTATGATGGATTTGGCTTTCTGGTGTCTTGAGTAAATGTTTGGGTTCTGTCTTCCAGGTGGAGAGTCTGTGGTATTTCGTGATTCTGAATTGTGCCAGGATATTCATGGGCACTGAAGGCGCTGTGACTGTCGCATTGGCACTACAGTATTTTGTCAGGAGAAAGACACTAGTAGAGGAAGGGAGTGTGCCAGGAAAGGTTACTGTAGTAGGAAGACCGATTTGAGATGAGTCTCACAGGAAGCCAGGAAACAGAGGTGAGGAGGGACAACATTCAAGAGTTAACTGGAGTTAACTGATGAGGTCTGTTTGCTGGGAGATGGAATGTAATGTGTGAAGAATAACTAGTAGGTCAATATTTCTGGATTATAGAGTAAATTATAGAATAGATCAAGTATTTCTGGATGGGGAAAGTGTTGGAAGACTTTGGAAATTCAACTCTTGTGGCTACAAAGTATTAAATGCCTTTTTACTTTTATTTTTACAAAGAAAGAAAAAGAATATGTTCTTAATGTTGGTCGAAAGTGGGAAGAATGTTGAACTAAAAGCATCTTAACTTTAGACCTGATTCTACCACTGACTACCTATTGTGTGATATTGTGTAATTCACCTAAGTGGCTGAGCCTCAATTTTCTAATTTGTAAAATGGGCATAATTCATTCCTCCAGTCTCTGTGCTTTTCCATTGGCTGCCCCACACCCTATACTCTCCCTTATTTTTCCCTAAGAGACAAGCTAGTTTCCTTCATAGTTCAGTTCTTATGCTACGTAATACAGGAAACTTTTCCCAACCTTTCATCCCAACCTTTCCCCAAAATGATTTTGTATCTCATTTGCATATTTGTATGTGTATATATGTGTATGTATTTATGTATGTATGTATGTATGATGCTTATATTGTCTTCCCAGCTAGACTATAAGCTCCTTTAGGCATGGGTTGTTTTACTTTTGGTTTTGTATGACCAGTGCTTAGCATAGTGTTTGCTGTAATGGCAGCATTTAATTTGGATTTCACTGCCAGTAGTGTTCTTTGTCCCACTTCGTTATACTCTCCATAACTGTCTATTACAAGAATAAATTATAATATATGTTATAATTGCATTATAATCATATATATAAGATTATAATGATATAATATGTGCTTCTAACAGCTTCAAGAATATGTAATTTCATCAGTATAAATATTCCCTCCGCATAGATTCTCAACATCTCTATAACTTATGGTACTGTCCTTTGATGGTTGTTAAGGCCCCAAATCTGAATACTACACATTCAACATGGGGGAGGGGGACACGATTTGCCTTGGCTGCTCCTTGGATTAAAGTGGTAATAATCTTTCACCAAGTCCAAACTTGAAACCTTCCCAGCTTGGTAGGATGGATTTGCTATTTCCTTTCAACTATGCCCCCCTAACTTACACACAAACACATACGTAGACATGCATATCACATAAACATACCATAGTGAGGCATTTGGAGTGGCAGTTCAGTGGGTGTTTTTCAAATACACTTTGAAAATTCAAGTTGCCAGATCAATAAGCATTTATTAAATACCTAGTGTGTGCTAGGCATAGCTAAGCCTTAGAGATACAAAGAAAGGCCAAAAAACAGTCTTTGTTCCCATGGCATTTAGCATCTGTAAAAAAGTAAAGTATTATTACTGGAATGCAAACTCACAACAGGGATTTATATAGTACATTCAAATGTGCATAATATATAGTCCTAGCCCTGGACTTCATACCATATCCCAGTTGCTCCAGCTTTAGACATCCATAGCAAGGTAAGATTATACTCTAATGAGGCATGGTTTTATTAGTACTCCTATGTAGATTCCAATGTCTTAATGATTTTTTAGATTATGTTTAATAAAGTCACCTGAAATTTATTCCCTGATATCCAATCCTCTGAAGTTGAGCCTTTTAAAATACTTTGAGTTCAATCTCCAGATGACAGTCACACAAGCAGTCCTGGAATTGTATTCAAAAATCTAACAAATTTGGTAGATCCTATAAGAGCATATGTTCTATGTTCGTGACCTTAAAGTATTCAGGGTGCTCTGTATGGGAGGATAAGGCACTTGAGGAAGACCCTAATCTTTTTCTTTTTTTTCTACTTGTTATATAAAGTCATGCTTGCACTAACTCCCTTGTGTGTGTATGTATGTGTATATATATATATACATATATATTTGTATATGTATATGTATGTATTAATCTTCAAATCTGAGTCTTTTTTTCTAACCTGAACCATGAGGCCAAATAGAATAGGGATTGCCTTGAGTTCCTATGTACTTCTACTGAGAAACTTCTCTGAGCTTCACTGGGCTTGTCAGAGTCTCAGAGATCCTTGGGTGGCAGATGCTTTATCATAGTTTCCTTTCCCACTTGGTAGGACTTTCCACTACTCTGTTATACATTGAGAAATTCTAGGGTCATGACAAAGAGGGAAAACATGAAGATTTTATTGGAAGATTTCCATTTCTCAGATGACAAAATTGAGGCTCAGAGAAGTTGATGATTTAGCTGCAATCACACGTCTTATAAGTAGGAGATTTGGGACTTGAATGTATTTCTTCTGTCAATATGTTCATCTAATCCAATCTTTTTTCTCTCATATCTTCTTGCCCTCCTATTTAATGTTTTTATTGTTCAGTCATGTCCAACTCTTCCTGACCCTATTTTGGGTATTTCTTGACAAAGATACTGGAACAGTTTCCCCTTTCCTTCTTTAGCTCATTTTTATAGGTGAGAAACTGAGGCAAACAGGGTTATGTGACTTGCCCAAGATCACCTAGTAAGGATCTGCGACTGAATTTGAACTCACAAAATGAATCTTTCTGATTTCAAGGTTAGTGCTCTAGCCACTGTACTAGAATTAGCACCTAGCTGCCCATTTCTATTCTATATACCTATACCTCATTCCCCCCAAACATAAACAATGTGACTTTTTGGAATTGGGCATGGAGGGAGAAAGTATAAAGGTTAAATAATAGAGCAAATTTAGGTCTTTGTCTGACAACTCTAACACTTATTAGTATAACTAAGTTACCACCAGTAGCAATCACATCAAGAATGACAACAGGGAAGAGACCTATCACCATATGCCACAACTGAGATCACGGGAAATGCTAGGAAGAATTCCTCTGAAATTTGAATATAGGTTTTAAACAAGTAAGCAGATATTTGTGTTAGCATAGATAAACCATCGTTTTTGTTAAGAATGACAAGATTCTCACATATTATCTCTCAGACCATTGGCTGGTCTTTAACCATTCAGCGTCCACAGACAAGTCTCAGAGATTTAATTACTGACAAATAGTTGGAAGTACAGGACTTGGAATCAAAACGTCCTGAATTCAAATTCTGTCTGATATATTTACCAGTTCTTTGACTCTCAGTGAATCATTTGAACCCCTAAATCTGAGTTTTTTTATTGTAAAAATGGGATGATAAGAGTCTATATAACAAGGTTATTATGAGAATCAAATGAAGTAATGGATGAAAATTGCTATGTAAACCTTGAAGTTCTATATAAATACTAGTTTTTGTGTTTTAAAAATTATATTATTAGAAGCAGCATGACATTGCACATAGAGAGTCAGCTTTGGAGTCAAAGAACCTGGTATTCAATGCCCAACTCTGTCACATACTGACTGTGATCCTGGGCAAATCACTTAAATTTCAGTGTCAAATGAACCTCTCTCAATTTATGAATTGCATTGGTGGAGGGAATTTTCTCATTTTGGAGTTCCTTACACCAATATGTGTGGGGAGGAGCTATTAGTGAAAGTATTACTAGTAGAGAGGGAGTTTCCATACTATCAAAACCTTCTTTAAGAGGATTCCATATTTATTCCATATTTGGATTTTGAGAAAGAAAATGAAGCTAGTGAACCATGCTAAAAAAAAAAAAAAAAAAAAGGTAAATTGTGTATGTCCAAGTCTGTGACTTTATTGGCATTGGGTAGCTGAATGAAGAATTCTAGAATATTAGAGCTGGAAAAGACCTTAGAAGCCAGGTATTCTAATAGATTCATTTTACAGAGGAGTAAACTAAGGTCTGAGATGGGCACTTAAGTAGGAAGTGGTAGGACCAGGTCTTCCAATTCTGAGTACAATGCTCTTTGTTCTTCAGGCCACTGCTGTAGGAGAGGAAACGGATATAAAGAGGACTTACATTCCTATAATGATTACTTTACTGTAGGGAACTCAGAGGTGAGGAAACACCTTCTACTAATGCAGCTACTACAAAAGATACTTACATGCTGCACTTAAGCCCAAGTCATGAGGTGTCTGTGTCCAGTTCTTTATTAAATAAGAGGACTTGACCAAAACATCCATTCTATGGGAAGCAAATATATTTCTTTAGCTTGCCAGGTTGGTAGAAAGAGAGCTGCCTTGGAATCTTTCATAGACTAAAGTTATGACTGTTCTTATGGTGCTGGAAAACCTTTTTAACTTCCTACAGAGATGATGAGTGAAGGAATTTCAGGGAGCAGGCAGTTTTGGAAACATTGGCCTTTATGTAAAAGTAATAGATAAGAGAATTTGAGGACAGAGGAATCTGTTCTTTATTTCAGGGTTATTAAACAGCTTAATCACTCATTGTGTCTCTCTTTGTATTTCAGGTAGGACACAAAATCAGAAAATCAGTGAGATGAATTTCCTGGGAATTACCCAGTGTATGAAACCTCTTTATCATCCAGCACCACATGACAATTCCTGTTTTTCCTGTTTCTCTTGTGTTCAGTTGTCTTTTTGTATGTTTTTGGGAGGAGGGAAGGAGATTTCCCTGCCTTTCCCAAATGTTTAACACTGTAATTTAAAGATGATAATGCAATTGCTTAAAAATATCAGGTAAAGAGCTAAAAAGACTAAGGAATGTCCTAAAAAATTTTTTTTAATATCAAATTATGCAAAAATAAAAATGAAGAACTTTTCTTTTTCTCTTTTAGTCCTGGCTTGTTATTTCATTAGTTCAGGGAACAAGTAGTATTGAAAACTCTTTTTGTTAATGCATACTGATAAACTTCAAAGGCAGTCAAAACCATCAGGATGGAAAGGGATACTTATTTCTCTTTAGTAATTCAGTCATTAATATTTAATGAACTAAAATCTCCATTCCCTCATTAATGAATAAACTTTTAAGGCAGGGAGATGCTCAAAGAAAGGTCATTCCCATAGAGAAAAGGGAGAAGTACAGGGTGATCCAAAAATGTACTCCATCATGACCTGTGCTATAGTTAAGGAGACTTTTGGTTTGTTTTTCCTTCCTTGGTGCTTTTCTAATCAGGGAAAGAACATTTGTGCACAAAGCCCAAGTAGAGGGAGCAGAGATGAGGCAGTGGCTATGGAGAGATAACACTCTGGACATATATATCATGCCATATTCCCTGGGAAGTGAGGGGGCAGTTATAGGAACCATATAATGGTTTCATTTGGGGGCAATAGGGCACTTAAAAAAGATGGTTCTTGGAATTAACTCTTACCCCAAAGGAAAAAAGTATCTGTCTCTGTAGGCATATAGCACAGAAAGCCAACAAGAGGGAAAGACAGAGAGGAAGGATTTAGGATGGAGATAATGAGTACAACCAGAGATAAGTCCTTTGGCTTGGAGTATAGAATGTTTTCACCACTCTGTACTAAATTGTATATGAATTAATAATCCTTGTAATAAGGGTTCTATAAAGAAAGTCCTTAAAAAAAAAAAAAAAGATTGCAAAGGGAGACAATGGAAAGAAACCACAGTCACACTGCCCTGCATATCAAGATTGTTTGCTACTGTTTTTTATGTTGTTTATTTGTTTGTGCACAGTTCTCCCTCCCTTAATTTCAACTTACTTTTATATCATGTTATCAACTGCCTGATATCATGGTCCTCTTCAAGAACTAAGGACAAACAACAACAACCACCACCTCTGTTTTCCAAAAGTCCTACTCACTAAACAGAACACAGAGAATAGAGTGCCAAAGGTGTTAGGGCAAATCCCACAAACTGAACATTCCAACTCAGTGAAATTTAAAAGTGAAAAGAGATGGGTGGGATTAATTAAATGAATAATTTATAGATATAAGCATTATTCAAAGTAAAAGAATGGATAATTTTCAGTGGGGCAGGCAGAAATCTCTAGTAGTCACCATTGGGGTTGGGAAAGGGTATAGGGAAAGGGGAGAAAATAAATGTAAATACAAATTCAAAGAATTTGATCTAGGGTAGGGTAACTGGAGGGACAGAGAGAGCTTGTGTGAAAAGACTGGATCCAAAATAGTGTAGACCAATGAACCACTGTTAATTTAATATAGGAAGGGGAAAAAAGTATGAAATAGTTAAACTGAAGAAAGTTCTCAATGGCAAACTATAACAGACTCTCCATATAGAGGGCAGAAGAAGAAGAAAAAGATTTATTCAGACACGATAAAGCCAAATCCCAAAACCAGAAAGCAAGATCAGTCATAGTAATCAAAAAGTCAATATGCATTATCACTGCAAGGAGCAAAGTCATTCCCAAGTCCTCTCCCTACCCCAATTCCCTCAAACAAACAAATGCTCAGGAGCCCAGCTGTGCCTGCCTGCCTGTGCTCTGACTAGCTTGACCAACTTCCTCCCAGCACTGCTCCAACCTTCCTGCTCCATACCTTCCTGTTCCACTGTTCAGCAAGCTCCTCCTACTACATGTGACTTAGGCTTCCATGTGGTTTAAGCAGGTCACATGGGCCTATTAATGAATGGGAAAGATCTTCCCATTTAAATTACCATTACAAACAGTAAGTTCTTGTGCTAGAAGCCAGAGTTTGGGTTTATCAAAAAAGTAAATTACTATAGTCATTTACTACTGTGTCTCGTATACCTAACCAGTTCCACTGATCCACCACTCTATTTGATTTGTACTTTTTAACTGTGTTCTCTGCCTCCATACCCCATGACTCCTAAACAGGCCTGTGAGTGTAATTGATAAATACTGTTGACTGAGTGAACAAATGAATTGAATGGATATGTACAAAATTCAGAGTAAAGATAAGATGTGCCTTCACTCGCTAATAATATACTCGACTTAATAATTTACCCACTCTGTTTATCTTTCTTTGATATTATTGTTTAAATTTATATGATGTCAATGGCCTAGTATTTCTTACTTTTCATGTAAATTAAGTGAGCATAATAATATTAAGAGAAAAAAAGATTCTGTTTTTTGTGAATCCTCATTTAAAAGAATATAAACCAAGGGAATTCAATATGGATCAAGATGAAATTTGTGACAGGGATGTCACTGATCTAATTTTATTTGGACATGATAAATTATTATTTTTAAACAGATGAACTTGATCACTCCCACTTTGTTCCTATTTATGTGCTGTTGAATGAAGGTGGAGAAAGTCATGGAGCCTTACTGACTAGATCCACTGCAAATTTATCTTTTATAACATCAACTGGCCCCACACTACTTCAAGGCAATGCTTTTATACTTCTCTGATTAACTCTCTATCACATTTACCACGGGAGTTCTTCCAAATCTTTTTATCCCTTCTTAAATCTCCCCCTCCCTGAACCCTTTCAATTGAGAATCTAGGTTCATATATTACTGAGGTTGAGGGGGAAACAAAGATAAGGCCTTTTACCAAGAGCTCCCTCTTCTCCCCTCCTCATCTCACATCACTCAGTTACCTTCTTCCACTATCTCTTACTTCATCCAGTGATGAAAAGATTGTCCTTCTCTTGCCAAATCCAGTGTTTCTATCTTTTCAAGTGATCCATTCCATCCAATCTTCAACATATTTTTCCCTCCATCATCCTCACTCCCTCAATTATCTTCAATCTCTCTGTCTATTGGATTCTTCCTTAACACCTACAAACATGTCCATATCTCCCTTTCCCTCAAAAAATACCTCCTCATTTGATTCCCACTAAATATTGTCCCTATTTCCCCTGACTATGGTGGTTAAACTCCTAGAAAAGGCCAACTGCAACACATTCCTCAACTTTCTTTCCTCTCTCTTCTTAACTTTCTATACTCTGACTTCCCACCTCATCATTCAACCAAAAATTATCTTCCCAGTTCCTGACAATTTTCTACTTTGCTAAAGTAATGAATTTTTCTCAATCCACATCTTTCTTGACCTCTCTTCATCTTTCCCTCTTCTCCCTGAAACTTTTTTCTCTCTAGGTTTTTTAGACTCCAACTTATCCTGGTTCGCTTCCTATCTACTGGCCCTTCCCAGTCTCATTTACTGGATCTTCATCTAGACTACTTCCTCTTATTGTGAGTATCCCACTGATCTCTGTCCTGGGTCCTCTTGTTTTACTTGGCTTACCTATCAGGTTTCAAGGATTCAATTATCATCTCTACACTAGTGATTTTCAAATTATCCAGCCCTAACTTCTCTGCTGACCTTCAGTTTCACATTTCAGATTGGCTATTGAACATCTCAAACTCGATGTCCCAAACTAAACTCATGATCTCCTGCCCCCCCCCCCCAAAACCCTTTCTGTTTTCACATTTCCCTATTACTCTTGAGGACACTACCATCCTCCCAGTTACTCAAACTGCCAAATTAGGTGTCATCCTTGATGCCTTATTCTCACTCTCCCTGTACCCATATCTAATGTGATGCTAAATCCTGTCAATTTTTCCTTGATAACATCTATTACAGATTTTCCTTTCTTCTGACACTAACACCACTCTAATGCAGACCCTCATCACTTTATCTCTGAACTATTGCAATGCCTTGGTAACTGATCTCCCTGTCTCAAATCTCTCTTCTGTCCATCCTCCACTCACCTGTCAAAGTGATCTTCCTAAAGCACAGGTATGAACATGTCACCCTTCTACTCAATAAACTCTAATTGCTCCCTATCACCTCCAGTATCAAATATAATATCCTCTCTTTGGTGTTCAAAGATCTTTGTGATCCCCCCCACCCATCCCCTGCACCCCAACAGCTACTCAGTGACTGCTCTTTCTAGAAACCGATGATCTATCCCCTTAGTCCAGGCATTTTCACTGGCTCTCTCCAGACTGGAATGCTCTCCCTCCTGCCCTCCCTGGCTTTCTTCAAGTCCCAGCTAAAAGCCCACTTCCTACATAAAGCCTTTTCTGATCATTTGAATTTTATTGCCTCCTTTCAGCTGATTAATTCAAATTTATTCTGCACATAACTTGTTTGTATGTAGTTATTCAGAATGTTATCTCCCTCATTAGATGGTAAACTCCTTGAAAGCAGGGCTTGTCTTTTGCCTTTCTTTGTATCCTAAGCACTTAGTGCAATGCCTGACACATAGTATGTACTTACTGTTTACTGACTGACAATTTAAATTTAGTTATATACATTTCTGACAAAGAAGTCATTCCTCAAATTTTGTAGGAAAAGAAATAGAATACAAAATCATGGGAGAAAACTCATGTACATACAAAACAAGTAAGCTCCAACTTTTTGTTGTTGTTTTGTTTTGTTTCTCTGAGCATAAGGTCTAGTATTCAAAGAATATTTTCTAACTAATTGATCTATTTAAGCAATTTATACTAAGAGGATCCCAGTGGTAATTTTGAGAAGTATGATGTCATAAAATTCCTGCTAAAAGTAATAGTGACTATGCACCATCACAACCTCAGTTTCTTACACTGTAAAATGAGAATACTTTTCCTACTTCCGTCATAGGGATTTTTTAATGAAAATAAAGATTAAGCGTTTCACTTAATGTTAAAATAAGTAATCATTTTTCTTTCACTAGAGGTCTTCCAAACTGCTTGAATATCTATGAATCCAGGATTAGGAAATGTAGATTCGTATTCAAGTAGTAGGTGAGTAAAATGACTATTTTCTATTGTATTAATAATCCATTATTAATTATGCTCCAGGCTTTTTTATTTCCTTTTTCAGGGTTCAGACTATGTAGGTCAGTCAGCCAATCTTTGAATGGCATGGTTGAGAGGGGAGATTCTCTTAATTCACTGGGTATAGGCTTCTCAATTTGGGGAGGACCCTACCCAACTAGGGTACCTTACTTTGGTCTGAAATGTAAACACAAACTAATCTAGGTAAATTCTTACCCTGAGGGAATAAGCCCGTGTCCTTGTATCCCTCCATTAGCATTTTGGGTGATCCAGCTCAGGAAGGAGAATACTTAGCAGTGTAGTCTTAGTGGAAATGAATTCCTTTGTCCACATTGCTTGAGGCAGCTGAGTCTCATGATCAAACCAGGATCTCCACAGGAGAAGCTGATGACTTTTAGCCCACCTCCTCATTTAAATGTCCACTCCTTGTTGGCCATTTAGGGTTGCTTTTCACCTGTAAGAGGCATTCTCTTTTATAAAGGTAATTCAGGCATTGAATGTCTCCATGGATTTGTCTTTGGTTATTAAAAGAAACTATTGACCATCAATTTATTGATTATCTAGCCTAATTGATCAACTGATTCTTAATTGTCCAGAAACTCTATTGCTCAGGCTTTTTATTCATCACATCGGTAAGAATAAATGCCTTGCAATATTCCTTCCCTCTCAGAATCTGAGGTTGATAATTTTATCACCATGAGCATTGTCTCCCCTGATGCAGATAATTATTCCTATCTGTGAGAGATTGGTGGGGAAAAAACAAGCAAACAAAAACATAACAAAAACAAGACAAACAAAATAAATAAACAAAAACTAAAGAGCCAGCCCATCTTTTGAGACTATTTTTTCGATTGGTTGGAACTATCAGAGCTTATTATGAACTGTCACAGCCAGGGTCCCATCTGTGCCATAATGATAACTTGAAGGAGAACCTTAATAGAATAAAGTGAATAAGATAATGCTTTATGGTTTGCAAAGCATTATATATGCATTGTCTCATTGGCTTCTCACAAGAAGTATCATCATTATGCCCATTTTACAGATAAGAAAACTGCTTTCAAGTGACCTCAATAATCTCAGATAGTTGTTATTAAGTGTCAGAGCTAGAATTCAAATGCAAATCTTGTGGGTTCAAATTAATGATGATTATTTTCCCCTCATTAGGCCATAACTGTCTACCCTAGTAGTATCCAGAGCACCTACCTGGGCTCCTAATGTGGTAAGAGCCCTGACGTTCTGCTAAAAAGGAATGCAAAGAAAGAACAAACAGTAAGCACAAATAGATAGATGTCTGTCCTCATTTTCAGTGCTTTGAGTACACACAGCCTAAGAATGTTCACACAACTTTAAAAACAGCACAGCTTTTCTTCTCATTCCTTAAGATCATGCACTGTTCCAAGTCATTTTTGATGAATTTATTTCTACACATCTTCAGAAAAGTTTGAAACTTGAACAGTTCAGCAACATGCTAAATAAATTGCAGGGGCTTGGGAGTAGGGAAAGAATGACATTGGGCACAGCAAATGAACATGCCCATTTTCCCTCCTCCTAATGGCCTTGGGGACCAACAACATGAGACAGATGGTCCTCTCTAATGGTTCTAATACTAGGACTGAACCTCTTGTTATGCTCAATGTAGTCAGTGCCAGGCTGCTACTCTGGCTGGGACTGATGCTTTGGAATGCACCTCCAGAGCCTCTCTGCTGGAAAAGTTCTGAGAGCGGGTACTTGGGGTTATAGATAGAGGACAGATCTGTATCTGACAATAATGACCTTGAAAAAAGACCTGAGGAGGAGGGGTAGATTTGGATGTTAGCATGGCATTCAAGTAGGCTCTGTATTGGCTGACGCCTGGTAGACATGGAGGGGGGATACAGCTTCTGTTTCCCTGGCACTGACACATGCTAGACTTGCACTCTGCTTCTGCATTTCTTCTACTATTAATCATAAAGGAATTGAAGGCATTCCATTTATTTTGCTTTAATATGATTGTTGAAGACATTGTGAGGGAATACATCACTGACTATTACATGGATGGAGCAAGCGCTGACATTCCAAAAACCTTCACTAGGTCCCTCTTTGAGGACCATAGGAAATAAAACTGAAAGGTACTTAAGACATTATCTAATCCATTGCCCTCATTTTACAGACGGGAAGATTGAAATTCAAAAGAACTGCCTAACTATGAGTCAAATACAAATCCAGGCCTTCTGATGCCACTCCAATGCTCTTATCATTACATTTTGCATCCTGGTCACCCTCCATAAAACATATTCAATTTTATCAGTAGAGTATATCATAATACTGCCATTATTTATTAAGTGCCTATGTTATATAGAAGAATCTATCAAGGAAATATAAAATGTAGACAAGACAAGGTCAATTACCTTTGTAAAATATGATACTGAGAATTGGATGCCATATTCCCGATGTATGTCTTACTTTCAGTCATAGCTACTATTCTACCACCACCGTGAAGCTTCCTCTGCTCTGCCCTACTCTCTATTCTCTGAAAGTTCTCAGAAGTTCTCTCTCTATTCTCTGAACTAAAATAGTGATTTCTATCTCCTTCATGTGCTACCACTTCTTACCTTCAATTATAGTTATCTCCCCTAACAACTGTAAGCTATCTGAGGGCAAGGTTCGCATCTTGCTCTTAGTATCTTACCCTTCATGAACTACTGAAAATAGGTGACTGGGGAAGCAAAATGTATAGTAGATAGAACAGGACTTATACCCCACACTCAGTCTACTTTGACCTTTGATCAACATGTAATTGGACAATTGGATTCTACCTTCCTCAAAAGGTCACAGGTCAAAATGGCATCAGGCATAGGTCTCTTTCATGATATAATTCTACAATCCTGTGTAGATCAAAAAGTGAAATTAGTGTAAAAGAGTATAACAGCAGTAGTTGTGTCAAATGCAAGTATCAGTATGATGGCACTCTGGAAATACAGTAGGCAAGTTCTTAACCACTCAGTCAAATTTTAGGTAATCCCACAGTCAATGAGGAGTCTCCACATGATTCTAGACACAGTTTTAGAGCAGACTACTACCAATAACTTCCGTATTATTTTAAAAGGAGGAGAAAAGCTATGGTAGATTGGCTTTTGGAAATATTCTTCACCAAGGTATACTAATCTCAAATTTACTGAATATCTCACAATTCTACCTCTTTAGAGTGAAGTTCTAAACAGCCTACAGCCCTGGAGGACCCTGCTCATCAATCACTTTATCTTCTTGCCCCCTGACTTCCAAAGGTGCGTACTATATAATAAAGCCATGTCCATGAAAAAAAATGGCACCCTATGAAAAGGAGGGATCTCCAGTTTCAAGGTTTCTTGGATATATATATAGCCTAAGGGAAGCTTAACCAAAGTCTTTTTTATTACCTTCCTGGAGCAGAGTCACTAGGGACTTCTGGAGCCTTATCCTCCCAGAGGGCTTCATACACCCTGGGTGAATAGCTATGATACCCTTTAATTGGCAGACCTCCTTTGGTTAGGTTAATATCTTTGATTAGTTATACAGGGTATGTATCTATCTATCTATCTATCCATCTATCTATCTATCTATCTATCTATCTATCTATCTATCTATCTATCTATCTATCTACAAGTATGTATATCTATATCTATCTATCCATGTCTATCTTTCCATATCTATATTTATATACCTATATATTATTATAATCCCTTCCTAGGAAGGGCTTGAGAGACCAAGTTGTGGTATTGTTGGGAGATACCTTGCTTTATAACAGTATGAAGGAGATGAAATTGACTCCATGTAACTATGGTAATTGTGTATATTCCATGAAAGAAAGGGAATCCCCTAGCTGACTTGGTGATAATCCTCACTTCCAGATTTA
The DNA here is from genome assembly GCF_028372415.1 of Notamacropus eugenii. Classification (NCBI taxonomy): domain Eukaryota; kingdom Metazoa; phylum Chordata; class Mammalia; order Diprotodontia; family Macropodidae; genus Notamacropus; species Notamacropus eugenii. The sequence continues at coordinate 552,572,800 of NC_092872.1, forward strand.
AAAAAAAAAAAAAAAAGCCTCTTAACAGGAGTCTCTTGAAGTTACCTGAAGAGATTCTTAGGGTACAATATGTCCTGACTGACTTGTGAACTGGGGAAAACTGAGGGCTGGTGGGGACATAGGTGAGCCCTCGTTATTAATACTGGAACCAGAATAAGCTAAAGACAAGAGGGTGGTGATTTATTAGCTACCTCATTACAGATAACCCTAACATGTGACAAAGAGTAGGTGACATATAACTGAGGGTTGACCATCTGTACTGTAGCCTCATGTTCTTGATTCTCTTCATGTTCCTGATTATTATCACTGCCTTAAATTAGTAGAGCTATTGTGAAATACAGAAAATCTTAGCTACTTTATTGTAGATGACACTAATATATTATAAATAATCAGTGACTGCTGAGAGTGATATCACCTGTGCTGTGGCCCTGATGTTGCTGGTGGTATTCTTGCACACTGTCACAGCCTTTGTCACAACCATTGTCAGTGTGAATTAGAAATATTTGTCATCATCCACCACATGGATCCAAAGGTGGAGAATCTTGCAGCCTCCTGGCCACAAAAGGGGTTGAATCCAAACTTCATAGAACAAATCCCCTTAATAAAAGAATTTGTTCTGTAAAATTTGGACTCAGTGAAAATGTCCCTCTCAAGGATCTAAAAGGTCATTTGTGACCTCCAGGCTTCAGGTTCCCCACTCCTGAGATTCCAGACTTGACTTCTGAAGTGGGAAGATAAAGCCTGGGATTTCTGATGACTTTTTTTCCTATATTGGGACAACAAAGAGATAATTGTTTTGATTTTATCTATTTTGCTTTTCCATCTTTTAATTTTATTCCACCTGTGCCATGCTCACAGAATTCCATAAATTAGCATTGTACATATTAAGGTCCTTAGGCCACTTAAATGATTTTGTAGAAGATTTTGACACTAAAGGGTAATAGGTAATAGGATCAATCAGAAGCTCAACACCCATGTATGTTAGGATTAATATGAAAGTTGTCTCCAAAACTTGTTTTACTCAGAAGGTTAAGGTCCTAGCCATTTAGCTGATTTTGAAGTTTTCGGGATTAATGTAGCTTCCTAGTCATCAATGGAGACAAACAAGTTCCCCCCACCCCAACATGGAGTTAGTACCCTTCAAACTTGAAAAATGTCTCAAGGATTTGAGTTACCATATCCACTTTTACTGAGCAATAAAAATATCTCACATAAAAGAGTTGCTTAAGAAAGTTTTTATAGTGAAGGGGGAAATGGGTGTGGGAGTGGCAGGCAATGCAACAATCTCATGATTATCAAAATTTATTCAAAGGGAATAAAAATAGAGTGAAAGAAAGATAAAAAGAAGAAAATGATATTGAAAGAAATACACAGTAATCATAACTGTGAACATTAATGATATGAACTCACCCATTAAACAGAAGCAAATACTAGAATTGATCAGAAATCAGAATCCAGCAATTTACAAGAAAACCATTTAAAACAGAAAGACACATACAGAGTTAAAATAAGGGCCTGAAGCAAATCTGTTATGCTTTAGATGAGGTAAAAAAAAACAAAAAAAAGACAGAGGTAGCAATCATGATCTCAAACAAAGCAAAAACAAAAACAGAGCTAATTAAAAGAGATAATCAGAGAAATTACATTTTGCTCAAATGTGCAATACAAAATAAAGCAATATCAGTTCTGTATATCTATTTACCAAATGACAGAGCATTGAAATTCTTAAAGGCACAAACAAAATCAACACAAGAAAAACTAAAAGGAAAGCAAAGTGGGGTGGGGGTGGGGCATTATAACAAGTTTATTTGAAAAAAACCTCATTTCTCAAATACATAAATAATGAAGATAAATTTATTTTTTAACCAATTAATAAATTGTCAAATGAAATGAAAAGGCAGTTTTCAAAAGAAAAAATAATCAAAACTATCTATAGTCATATTCAAAAATTATTTGAGTAACTATGGAACAGAAAAATGTAAATTAAAACAACTCCAATGTGCCAACTCACACTTATCAGATTGGCTACCATGATAGAAAAAGAAATTGACAAATGCTGGAGATGATGTGGAAAAATAGGGCACTAACGTACTATTGGTGGAATTCTGAACTGATTCAACCATTCTGGGGAACATTTTGGGACTAACTATAAAACTGTGCTTCCTTTTTTTATTTAGCAATACCAATACTATGTCTGTGTCTCAAAGAGGTCAAAGAAAAAGGAAAAGGACCCATATGTACAAAAAATATTTATAGTAGCTCTTTTTGTGGTGATAAAGAATTGGAAATTGAGGGGATGCCCATCCATTGGGGAATGACTGCACAAGTTTTGGTATGTTATTGTGATGGAATGTTATTGTGTTGTAAGAAATGGTAAGCAGGATGATGTCAGAAAAACCTGGGAAGACTTCTATGAGCTGATGCTGAATAAAGTGAGCAGAAGCAGGTATTGTATACAGTGATAGCAATATTGTAAGATGATCAACCATGAAAGACTTAGTTCCTTTGATCAATACAATGATCCATGATAATTCTAAAGGAATCAGGTAAAACATGCTGTTCACCTCCCAAGAGAACTGATGAATTATCAGTACAAATTGAAGTATATTTTTTTACTTTCATTTTATTTTATTTTTTTAGAATCATGGCTAATTTGGGAATACGTTTTTCATGATTTCACATATATAATTGATATCATACTACTTGCCTTCTTAATGGAAGACAAAGGTACTTGGGGGAGAGAAAGAATTTGAAACTCAACAGTTTAAAAAACAAATTTTAAACATAAATATTCTGTGAAAAAAGAAAAGAAATGGAGATGTTGGAGAACTGTATGCACAATTTGATTCCATAATGAGATGTAGAAAATAAGAAGGGTAATGCATTCTTCAAATGTTTTAAGAAGCCAAGCATCCAGGACTAGAATGGGGACGTAACAAGTCCCAGTATGTTCTCCTCAAAACAGAATCACAAGATTTGAGAGAAGGAAAGGACCTCAGAGTTCATTTAGTCCAATTTATAACTGGAAGGAATTTATACTGTAACTTACTCAACAACTCTTCTTGAAGATGTCTAAGACAGTAACATCTACTATCTCTCAAAGAAGTCAGGTCTACTTTTAGACTTCTAATTGTTAAGTTGTTTGCTTTTTCTTTTATTGATATAAAGCTAAAACTGGCATCTTTGCAACTTCTTCCATTTGCTTCTCATTCTACTCTCTCAAGCTAATCAAAACAGGTTAAATTTGTCCTTTACCTGATACCCCTTTATATACTTAAACATATCTTATATCATCTGCCATGCCCCAGTCTTCTTTTCTCTAAGTTAAATATCCCCAGTTCCTTCAAATGGTCCTCATATGATATGTGGTCAAGGTCTTTCATCATCATGGTCTTCTCCTCTGTATACACTACTTTGTATCAATATCCTAAAAATGTGATACCCAGAATCTAACCCAATATTCCAGATGAAGTTTGGCAAAATATGCTGGGACTACCACTTCCCTATTTCTAAAAGATATTCCTTAATACTTCACTATTTTGTAACAGCTCAACATAACTTTTTGTTGTCTTTTGTTTGTTTATTTTTAAGTTTCTGTATCACATGACTGCTATATGAAGATTGCAATCTACTAAAACCTCCAAATAATTACAAGAACAATTCTGTATAATCAAGCCCTCCTCAATTTTGTACTGTGATGCTCATATACCAAATCTGGAGTTCATTTTGGGTCACCACAATTTAAAAACATTACTATGAGAGAAAGCATGCAGAAGATCCAATAATGTGAAGGGTCTCTAGTTTCTGAAAAATGAGGAAAACATGCACATACAGATCAGATGTAAAAAAATATTACATACAAGTACATCTATACATATACATATATGCACTTATATGTGTGTATATATGCCAGTGTAATTAGGAAGAGAAAATTTAGGAGGCAGAGTAATAGTAGCTGTTTTTAAATATTTGAATAATTAAAATAAGAACACTAGATTATTATGCTTATTCTACTTGTTTCCAGAGGGCAGAACCTTGAGAGGCAAATTTTGATTCAATTTCAGGAAAATATTATTAACAATTAAAGCTATCCAAAAGTGGAATGAGTTCTCTCAGGAGGTTCTCTAGAGGAGGAGTGGAGTGACCTGTCATAATTGCAGTCTTCCATTAGTCCAAAAGTATTTAAAAATCATCTTATATGTTCTAAGCGTTGTGCTGGTCTTTAAGCAAAGCCTGGAAAATCACTTTTTAGGGAAATAGAAAATAAAATCTTGTTCAGGTATGATGTCCTCATCGGTCCTTTCCATTTCTGAGATTCTGTGATTCCATAATTGATGCCAAGTAGGACTGATATGATGACTAAACTACAACCTATTACAGGCAACACATCTGGATTCTTGAGCAATTACATCAGCCTCATCTGTGTTCCATATTTAACATTATATGGCAAGGCAGGAACCAGCAAGCATAAGGCCCTGAAGTGTTGCTTGCTTAGTACTGTGCATTAAAGTTCTATGCTGGCGTTACTGCAAGTATAGATCAATCAATCAGCAAAGATTTATTAAATATTTAATATATAGATAGAACTGAATTATGCATGAAAATAGGAAAAATGGTAAGCTCTCCAGGGAACTCATATTCTAATGAGGGAGAAAAATATGTACAGTAATAAGTAAATGGGCAGCTAGGTAGTACAGTGGACAGAGTGTTGGTCCTGGAATCAGAAGGACCTGAGTTCAATTCTAGCTGCAGAAACTTATTAACCCTGTGACCCTGGGCAAGTCACTTAACCCTGTGTACCTCAGTTGCCCATCTGTAAAATGAGTTAGAGAAGGAAATGGCAAGGCACTTTAGTATCATTGCCAAGAAAACTCCAAATAGTATCATGAAGAGCTGGAGATTACAAAGTCATCATCACCATCAACAATAAAACAAAACAGGGTACATACAAGAAAGAAGATAAAAATGAAGGCTTAGAGAAGGCTTTAGCAACCAGAAGGACTGGGATAGCTTTTCTGCAGCAGGCGACCCTTGAAGTAAGCCTTGAAGAAAACCATTCTAAGAGGCAGAGGGAACTAGGAAAAGCATGGGACAGTGATGCAAAAGTACAACACAGGGATGAGAGTTGCAGGAATATATATGAGAATTGGTATGCAGGCCAGTTTGGTTGCAGAGTACATGATAGGTAATGATGTGAAAATGGCCTGGAAAAGATAATGGAATGAATGAAGATCTAAATAGCATTAATCTTCAAATAAAGGAAATTATTTTAATTCTAAAGGGAATAGAGATGGAAGATAACAGATCTTACATTCTCCTCTTTAAAGAACTAACTTCCTTTAGTGTCTTCTCAATCCCTTTCTTTTGAATGCACCACAACTTCAACCCACATTAAAAGCACCAATCTCTGAACCTCTTTAATGTCTCTAGACTACAATATGCAGAATAGAATTTAGCATTTAACTCTTCCTATTATTGTCTTGTTCTGTGTAGATAATCTCATCTCCTCAATAAGATTGTAAACTTCTTGAAAGCAAGAATTGAATATTCCTTTGGATTCTCCACTGAGATGAGTAGGGGCTTCTGTGCTCCAATAAATCTTGTGGCTTAACAGAAAAACTGGAATCTAAAAGAAACACCTGAAAACAGAATGCAGGGGCCAGCATTTTTCATGTAAAAGAGGCTTAATAAGTTTTTTTTTAGTTGATTTGAGTGAGCAACAGGAACAGTTATAACATATCTCTCATCCATTCTTCACTCTCTTCTCAAAGTAACCTCCCTAATCTGATCCATTCCTTTGGGGAGCAGAGACACTTAGCCAAGAGAGTATCAGTTTTGGAGTCAGGAAAGGCTGAGATCAAATTATCACTGATCCGTTGTCTAGGTGTCTTGAGATTCAGTGTCCTCATGCAACACTAATACTACAAGTTATATTTGAGTTGCCTATCTGCATTAATGACAGCAATTTTTATCCTGGAAGTTTCTTACATACCAATGAAATCCACTATTGTGATCATTAACAACTTTATTAAAAAACAGTTGAGGCTCAGATTCAATTCAGCTCTGACTCTGTCTAGGTGAGATTCTGTCTGGCCCACTTGTCAATACAAGCCTCACAAAAGCTTAGGCTCCCTAAGAGTCAGCCCAATATGGCAAACCTTTAATAAACTTTGTTTTACTTTGGTTGAAAGAAGACTTGAGGCAGCTCAGCATAGGCTCAGAGCAGAGCACAGCCCAGCACAGGCACTGAACAAAGTGCAACCCAGCACTGGCATGGAGTAGAGTGCTGTCAAGTGTGGGCCGTGCCATAGCAAGGACAGGACTGGAGCAGCTTCAAAGATCCATGCCACTAGGAGCAGCTGTGGGTCTCAGATTCCTCAACTCACAAATGCTAAAGACATCTTCAAAGGTCAGTGAGAAAGTTCTTTCCCTTGGGTGAGAAGGGAATGCAGTGGTCTAGCCTCAGCCCCAGGCAGCAGCAGCTTCTAATGTTGGAGCCCTGGCCTAAAGCCCCTGGGGGAATTGAGCAGCTGATCGAGATCTCAACACTGAGTGGGGTGAGGAGGAGTGCTGGCTGGTGTGGTGGAGATGATGGAAGCTCTGGAGAGGAATTCTGCTCACAGACCAGAGCCCAGGTCAAGAGAGGAATAAACTCTTCTTCCTTGATTGTGTCACCTTGGAAGAACTGAGAACTGACAGGTCCCCAAAGTATACCCTCCCCTTGATAAAGAACTCAAAAGTCAAGTAACTGACTGGGAAAATGCCCCAAAAAGGGAAAAAATAATAAGACAATAGGAGGTTACTTTCTTGGTGAGCAGATATTTTCTTCTATCCTTTCAGATGAGAAGGAACAATTTTGGTCTTCAGAGGAAGACCTAAAAGGCAAGGCTTCTGCATGCAAAACTTCCAAAATAAATATGCAATGATCTCAGGCCATGGAAGGACTCAAAAAGGATTTTGAAAATCGAGTAAGAGAGGTGGAGGAAAAATTGGGAAGAGGAATGAGAGCAATGCAAGAAAATCATGAAAAGCAAGTCAATAGGTTGCTAAAGAAGACCCAAAATATGCTGAAGAAAATATCACTTTAAAAATAGGCTATTTCAATTGACAAAAGAGGTACAAAAAGCCAATGAGGAGAATAATGATTTAAAGAGCAGAATTAGCCAAATGGAAAAGGAGGTTCAAAATCTCACTGAATAAAATACTTCTTTAAAAATTAGAATGGAGCAGATAGAAGCTAAAGACTTAATGAGAAACAAAGAAATTGCAAAATAAAACCAAAAGAATGAAAAAATAGAAGAGAATGTGAAATATCTCATTGGGAAAACAACTGACCAGAAAAATAGATCCAGGACATAAAATTTAAAAATAATGGGACTACCTGAAAGCCATGATCAAAAAGGAGCCTAGACATCACCTTTCATGAAGTTATCCAGGGAAACTGACTTGATATTCTGGAACCAGAGGGTAAAATAAATATTGAAAGAATGCACTGATCACCTCCTGAAAGAGATCTGAAAAAAGAAACTTTTAGGAATATTGTAGCCAAATTCCAGAGTTCCTAGATCAAGGAGAAAATATTGCAAGCAGCCAGAAAGAAACAATTTGAGTACTGTGGAAATACAATAAGGATAACGCAGAATATGGCAGCTTCTACATTAATGGATCAAAGGGCTTGGAATATGATATTCCAGAAGTCAAAGGAACTAGGACTAAACCAAGAATCACCTACCCAGCAAAACTGAGTATAATACTTCATGGGAAAAAATGGTCATTCAATGAAATAGAGGACTTTCAAGCATTCTTGATGAAAAGATCAGAGCTGAATAGAAAATTTGACTTTCAAACGCAAGAATCAAGAGAAGCATGAAAAGGTAAACAGGAAAGAGAAATCATAAGGGACTTACTAAAGTTTAACTGTTTACATTCCTACATGGAAAGAAAATATTCGTAACTCTTGAAACTTTTCTCAGTATTTGAGTAGTTGGAGGGATTATACACACATACACACCCACACACACACAGAGAGCACAGGGTGAGTTGAATAGGAATGGATAATATCTAAATAAATATAACTGAGGGGTAAGAGAGGAATATATTGGGAGGAGAAAGGGAGAAATGTAAAATTATCTCATAAAAAAAGACAAGAAAAAGCTTTTTCAATGGAGGGGAAAAGGGGAAGGTGAAAGGGAAAAACTGAAGCTTACTTTCATCACATTTGGCTTAAGGAGGGAATAATATGCACATTCAATTTTGTATGAAAATCTGTCTTACACTATAGGAAAGTTGAAGAGAAAAGGATAAGTGGAGTGTGGGAGGATGATAGAAGGGAGGGCAAATGAGAGGAGGGGAGTAATCAGAAGTAAACACTTTTGCAGCAGGATAAGGTCTAAAGAGAGAATACAATAAATGGGGTGGTAGGATAGAATGGAGGGAAATATAGGTAGTCTTTCACAACATAACTATCATGGAAGTCTTTAGCAAAACTACACATACACAGCCTATATTGAATTGCTTGCCTTCTCAGTGTGGCTGGGTGGGGAAGGAGGAAAGGAGAGAAGTTGGAACTCAAAATTTTAGGAATGAATGTTGAGAATTGTAAATGCATGTAACTGGGAAATAAGAAATATAGGTAATGGGGTATAAAAATCTATCTTGCCCTACCCAGAAAGAGAGAAGATGGGGATAAGGGAAGGAGAGGTGTGACAGAAGGGAGGGTAGATTGCAGGAAGGGTAATCAGAATGCATGACATTTTGGGGTGGGAGGAGGGAAGAGATGGGGAGAAAATTTGGAACTCAAAATTTTGTGGAAATGAATGTTAAAAACTAAAAAAAACAATACTTTATCAATAGAGGTTATATAAAAACATTTGATGATTACACATTGTTAAATAATACTTAGTCTTATGATTGAATGAAACATGTTGTAGGGGAAGGTATAATAGATTCAACATTGAATAACCTAGCTAAATTTGACTCTGCTACTTAATGCCAGCATGATCTCAGGCATATCTGAATGCTTACTTTTTCATCTGTGAAATATAAGTGTACTCTAGATGATCTCCAAGGTTCACTCCAGTTCTTATTCTATGATCTTGTGATTCCATGAACCTGATAGTAAATAATCCACTAGTTTCCAACATACTTTTTAAGCTGTCTCTCATCTTACTCTCCTTGATTCTTCAACCTCCAAATTTGCACATTGAAGTACCCACTCTCTCTCCCTCTGATTGAATGGTTCCTCCCAATAGGTAAGCTCCTCAGGCCTTCCAGAAGACACTCTTTTTCATGATATAATAAATGTTTGCCAACTGACTGACTAATGTCTGAGGAATTAAAGTTGAAGATTAACCAAAAACACATGGACAAGATCCTAGTGGACATGAGAAGATTGCAATACATAGTTAAACAAACAAATAAACAAAAGCATTATTACCAAAGAAATTTTGAATCCGCAAAGAAAATGGAAAGGGAGTGAGTGCTAAACTTGAGAGTCAGGAAGACCCGAATTTTATTCTATAGTAGACTCTAATTAGGTTTGTGACACTTACCAAATCACTTGACATGTCTCAGACTCAATTTTTGCATCTGTAAAATGAGAATAATAAAAACATCTACCTACCAGAGATTCTGTGAGGATCATGTCAGATAATGTGTGGACTTACCATATATTAAATTGCTCTATAAACGGTAGATATTTAGTTATTATTCTTAATGTTGTAATCCTTACTCTTACTCTTATTATTAGGTGAAGCAACGAAGCCCAGAGGAGTTAAATGACTTATCAGAGGTCACATAGTTATGAAGAATCTGAGGAAGGATTCTAACCTATGTTCTCTCCTTCTAATTCATTGTGCCTTATGTCATACTATATTACACTTGCAAGAAATAGAAAATCTTTCAATAGCAGTTACAGCTGGATGTCAAAGATGAGTTTCTGTGTGTGATCTCTTGGGGAAGAAAAGCAGGAAAATTTTTGCAACCACACCTGCCCCTACCATAACAAGCCTTGTCCTTTAAATGTGAAAATGGCAATTTTGACAATAATAAATATGTGTGTCACATTGTGCCTGTAGTATTGACATCATGTGAGCTATAATAACAATCTTTCTAAACATCATCAAGTAAATACTCCAAGAAAATTAGCATATCTTTAAAATGTGTAGTTAAAGGGTTCCCCTGATGAGTTAGACATGAATAAGATTCAGTCAATTCATAATGAGTCAGTAAATAAGCCAAATTATAAAGTTGACAGAATTTGTTATGAAGCTCAGCAAGATCTTCAGTTACCCAATAGCTTCAAATAGTGTGGCCTCCTAATTGTCCCTCCCCCACAACACTCCATCTTGACTCTGAGCATTTTCATTGGCTGTCCCCATGCCTGGAATGCTCTCCTTCCTTTTCCTAGTTTCTTAGATTCTCTGGTTTTTTGAAGAATCAGCAAAAGTCCCATCTCTACCAGCAGCTTTTACTAGACCTTTATGCCCTTAAACCTAGTTCATTCCCTTTCTGACTATTCTCAATAACACACTCACATCCATATACACACATACACACATATATATGTGTGTATGTGTGTATATGTATACATATTACACTAGTTCTTTGCATATTGTCTCTCTCATCAAATTGTAAGTTCCTTTCTTTGTGTTACTACTTACTGTAGTACAGTGTAATGTAGTACAGTGCCTGGTATATAGTAGGTGCTTACTAAATTCTAGTTGACTAACTACTGTAAGCCATAGACATATCCCATAGACTTTACGATGGTTCCTGACATGGTAAATGTTTAATTAAAGCTTGTTTCCTTCCTTCCTTCTTAAACCTTGAATGATTAGTCAATCATTTGTTGGTCTTTGTTGTTATCCTTTGTTTTTGAAGAGGACAAATGACATCACAGAGTGATATCTTGACCCATGGGTGCATTGGATTTAAGTGAGGCAGAATAACCAAAGTCATGAGTCTCATTATCTATTCCAGAGTTTTCAAAGCCTAGTGGCAAGATAAAAGTTAGGATGACTAGAGATGGCACAGAATGCAGTGGATAAGCTTGGTGTTTTCGATGTCTGACCAATCATTAAGCATGCCACAGTGCCTGCTTCAGCTGCCTCCATGACCACTGGAACAAATTATTTTCATCTGCCCTTTCTGCCAGGGAAAGTCTTCACATGCTTGGAGTCAATATCCCTCTAACTAACTTGCAATTTTAAGGCTTATTATTTATCCTCAACCTGGTTTAACTGTTTTGGTGAGATGCTTTTACCAACTAGTGACCTCTATGTGTTGGGGGTGTAAGCTCAGTTCCACGTGGACAGTCTCGGGCGGGTAAAGGTGAGAACTTCTAAACCTTAGAGTTCTCATGAGGCCCCCCAAGGAACAGCAGGGAATTGAGGTGTGAGACCGAGCTATCTCATGCATTTCCGCCTCTTCCCGTGAGAAAAGTGCTGGGAGAGAGCATCCCCGCCCTCGAGATTGGCCCAGATCTGGGCACATCTATTGTTATCTAAGAGGCACGATACTGAGGTGCAAACGATGCGGCAGGAGAGCTTAAGTAGGGTCAGGAAAGCCTGAAGGCACGCTTAGCGCTGAGGGGCCCTTACAGGACAGAAGGCCCCTCTTCCTTCTCTCTTCGTTCTTCCCTCTCCCCTCTCTCCCCACTTCCACTTCTGCTTTCATTCTCTTACTGTAAGATCTTTGCCTCCTGGGGAGATTCCTCGCTCCCCAGGAAGAGTTCCCTGTGCACATGTAACCAAGACCCTGAATAAAGCCTAACCCTTGTTCGACTCTGGAAAGTCTCTTCTCTCATATGTTTATCCGGTTTGGCCAGCCGAAGACCTGCAATAGGTAAGGTAAGACTCAGGTAGCCCTCAGGCCTCTAGGCCTGGCATCTATGCATACTGCACCTCCTTGGAGTCACAGGTGAGTTGAGTGCCAGGTGGATAACAAAAGTGGATGAGAATCCTTGAAAAGAGCTTGGAGGGCCCTCATATTTGAAATTCTAGTCCTACCTAAATACCCCATACATGTCAAGAGCTCAATATAATATATATAGTAAAACATTTAAAGTCTGGCTGAAGTATGGACATCCATCTAAAAACTCATTCTCTTCTTTGTCAGTGTCTCAACGATCCATGAGTTCATCACTGCAGGGACTTCTTTCATCAATTCAGATGAAAACATCTCTATATACTCAGTTAAAATAATAATAGTTGTCTTTTATAGAGTACTTAAAGCTATTCATAGTTTATCCCTTTTGGTTCTCACATTAACCCTGAGAGGTAGGTGCTATTATTATCCCTACTTTTTTGATGAGGAAATGGAAACTGGTTGAAGTTAAGTGATTTGCTTATGGTCATGATGCTTCATGTTTGCTTGCAAGGCAACACAACAAATAGAGTACTGGGCCTGGACTCAAGAAGACCTGAGTTCCAATCTAGCCCCAGATACTTGTGTGAGCCCAGGCAAGACATTTAACCTGTTTGTCAGTTTCCTCAACTGTAAAAATGGGATAATAACAGGAACTGTCTTTTAGAGTTGTTAAGAGGATCAAACAAAAGGACATTTGTAAAGTGCTTAGCATAGTACCTAGCACATAGTAGGAATTATATAAATACTCATTCTCTTTTCTTCTCTTTGATCACACAAATACGGTTTGTGTCAGAATCTGAACTTATATCTTTCTCACTCTATCCATTAGACCATCTAAATACCATAGCTTTCATGTGTGTGTGTGTGTGTGTGTGTGTGTGTGTGTGTGTGTGTGTGTGTGTGTAGAAACAAATATAGTAAATCTCTCTATGTTCAGCTAAGATGAACCTCAAATCACAAATGTTCATCCCATTGCAGGCCTATATTGAAAGTCGTTTGAGACTATGAAGACCTGACAGAGCTTACTGTTTGGTGGCCACGGTGAGAATGATGAGTTAACTCCAAGGTACAATGAGACATGTGTGATGTAATTAATCTATGTAAACCCACGGCAAAATTATGCACATTTCTTTATAAGTTTAGTTATGTTCCCTGTGTAGGACTGGACCTACATGTAGGAAGAAGTTATCATAATCTCTGAGAAGAGAGGGCCTAAAGGTTGCTGAAAATAACTTTCATATGTGGTCTAAATCTGTCCCCTCCTTGGTATCTCTGACAAATGGTCAACCAGCCTGTACTAGAGCATCTCCAAGGATAGAAAACTCACTGTTTTAGAAAACATCCCAATATGTTTTTGTACAGCTCTACTTCTTTTATTTTTTAAACATTTTTATTTAAAGATTTGAGTTCCAAATTCTGTGCCTCCCTCCCATTTTCCCCTCCTCCCTCTCAAGATAGTAAGCAATCAGATATAGGTTATACATATGCAATTATGTAAAACATTTCCATATTAATCTTTTTTGCAAGAAGACTTGAATAAAAAAAAAAAGAAAGAAAATGAAAAATAGATTGCTCCAGTCTGTATTTAAACAATATCAGTTCTTTCTCTGGAGACGGATAGTATGCTTCATCATTAGTCCTTTCAGATTGTCTTGGATCACTGTATTGCTGAGAATAGTTAAGTCATTCACAGTTCTTCCTTGAATAATATTGCTGTTACCATGTACAATGTTCTCCTGGTTCTGTTCATTTCATTATGAATCTGTTCATGTACATCTTTCTAGGTTTTTCTGAAATCATCCCACTTGTCATTTCTCATAGCACAATAATATTCAATTAAAATCATATACCACAGATTGTTTAACCACTCACGAATTAATGGGCATCCCTTTGATTTCCAATTCTTACCCACCACAAAAAGAGTAGCTATAATTTTTTGTTTTGTACAAATAGGTCTTTTTCTCTTTTTTTGGATGTCTTTGGGTTATAGACGTAGCAGCAATATTACTAGATCAAAATCAATGCACAGTTTTATAGCCCTTTGAGCATAGCTCCAAATTCATCTCCATAATGGTTGAATCAGTTCACAACTCCACCAACAGTGCATTAGTGTCCCAGTTTTCCCACATCCCCTCTAACATCCAATATTTTCCTTTTTTTTTTTTTTATCATATAAGCTAATCAGATAGGTGTGAGGCACTACCTCAGAGTTGTTTCCATTTGCATTTCTTTAATCAATAGTGATTTAGTATAGCTCTACTTCTTATAAAACTTTTCTTTTTATTAAGCTAAGATCTGCTTCCTTGTGTCTTATTGCCATTGTTACGTGAGGATCAAATGAGGACATGTATAAGGTGTTTTGCAAACCTTAAAATGTTATATAAATACCATATTCAGCAGCAGCAGCATTATGATTTATAAGACTAAAAAACATAAAACAGTGATGTAGTCTTTTCCAAATTATTAAAAGGAAAATGAGAAATTTTCATATGTTGATACAAGGTATTATAATATAATAAATATTTTGGAATAAATGTCTTTTGGGGGGGGAGGGAATAAACTTGCTATCCATCCAAATTCCTTCCTAAATTTTCATCCCATTGTGATGGTAACTGAGAAGAACGACATTTAAAATCCATTTTTTATCAACCATTATCTGTGAGATTGTGGTCAAGTCATTTAGTTTTCTTCCATGAAATAATAAGAAGCTCACATTTATACAGTGCTTTAAGGTTTACAAAGCACTTTATATATTATCTTATTTCATTTTCCCAACAAGAGTGTGTGGCAAATTGACCTGATTATTTCCATTTTACTATTAAGGAAACTGAGTTTGAAAGAGGTTAGATAACTTACTGGGGAGTTCATAGCTAGTAAGTATCTGATGCAGGATTTTATTTCTGGTCTTCCTGAAGCTAAGTAAGGCTAGTATACTGTAGAGGAAAAACTGAGAAGAGAAATGAGAGTGAGGCAAGAAAATCATGAAAAACAAGTCAACAGCTTTGTAAAGAAGACCCCCAAAATACTGAAGAAAATAACACCTTAAAAATTGACTAACCCAAATGGCAAAAGAAGTTCAAAAAGACAATGAAGAGAAGAATGTCTTCAAAAGAAGAATGGGCCAAATGGAAAAGGAGATACAAAAACTCAATGAAGAAAATAATTCCTTAAAAATTTGAATGGAGCAAATGGAAGAGAATGACTTTATGAGAAATTAAGAAACTGTAAATCAGAATCAAGAGACTGAAAAAAATAGAATACAATGTGAAATATCTCATTGGAAAAACAACTGATCTGAGAATTGAGATATCCAATAGAGATAATTTAAAATTATTGACCTACCCTGAAAACCATGATCAAAAAAGAGCCAAGATACCATCTTTCAAGAAATATCAAGGAAATTTTCCCTGATATTCTAGAACCAGAGGGTAAAATTGAAATTGAAAGAATCTACTACTTGAAAAACATCCCAAAAAGAAAACTCTTAGGAATATTGTAGCCAAATTCCAGAGTGCCCAGGTCAAGGAGAAAATATTGCAAGCACCCAGAAAAAAACAATTCGAGTATTGTGAAAGCACAAACAGGATAACACAAGATCTAGCAGCTTCTATATTAAGGGAGCAGAGGACTTGGGATATGATATTCTAGAAGTCAAAGGAGCTAGGATTAATACCAAGAATCACCTACCCAGCAAAATTGAGTATAATGCTTCAGGGGGAAAAATTGTAATTCAATGAAATAGAGGACTTTTAAGAATTCTTGATGAAAAGATAGGAGGTAAATAGAAAATCTGACTTTCAGATACAAGAATCAAGAGAAGTCTGAAAAGATAAACAGGAAAGAGAAATCCTAAGGGATTTATTAAAGTTGAACTATTTACATTCCTCTACGGAAAGATGATATTTGTAACTCATGAGACCTTTCTCTCTATTAGGGTAGTTGGAGAGAATAGCTAGCTAGCTAGCTAGCTAGCTAGATAAATAGGTAGAAAGACAGGCAGACAGAGGACATAGTATGAGTTGAATATGGAGGGATGATTCCTAAGAATAAATTGAGTGAGAGAGGAATATATTGAGAGAAGGAGAAAGGAAGAGATAGAATAGGGTTAAATTATCTTACATAAAAGAGGCAAGAAAAAGCTTTTACAATGGAGGGGGCAAGAGGGGAAGTGAGAGGGAATGAATGAACCTTATTCTTATCAGATTTGGCTTGAGGAGGGGATAACATACATACTCAAGTGGGTGTCTTACCCTACAGGAAAGTAGGAGGAATGGGACAATAGGAGGCGATGATAGAAGGGAGCACAGATTGGGGGAGGGGTTAGTCAGAAGTGAACTCTTTTGAAAAGGGGCAGGGTCAAAGGACAGAATAGAATAAATAGGGAGTGGGACTGAATGGAGGGAAATATAGTTAGTCTTTCACAACATGTCTGTTATGGAAGTATTTTGCATAACTACACATGTACAACTGATCCTGAATTGCTTACCTTCTCAATGACAGTGGGTGGGAAAGGAAGAAGGGAGAGAATTTGGAACACAAAGTTTTAAGAACAAACGTTTTTACAAGGAACTGGGACGTAAGATGTATGGGCAATGAGGTATAGAATTCTATCTTGTCCTACAAGAAAGGGAAGGGAAGGGAAGAGGAGGGAATAGAAGGGGATATAGAGGGGAAGGCAGACTAGGGGAAGGGATAATCATAATGCCTGCCATCTTGGGGTGGGGAGGAGGGAAGAGATGGGGAGAAAATTTGTAACTCAAAATTTTGCATAAATGAATGCTGAAAACTAAAATAAATAAATACTGAGGAAAAGAGATCACAATCTAGTGGGGGAGACAATAAGTAAAAAATAAGGCACACACATATGTATATGTATATATACACACATGTACATACAAATAAGACACATACAAAGTAAGTAGGAAATAATTAACATAGAGAAAGCACTAGAATAAAGAGGAATTAGAAAATGCTTCCTGTAAAATATGGGATTTTAGTTGAGACTTAAAGCCAATGAAGACAAATGGTGGAGAAGAGGAAGGAGAGCATTTAACATATAGGACATACTCAGAGAAAATACCTGCAACTGAAGGATGGAATGTCTTATTTGTGGAAAAGCAAAGAAGTCAGTGGCATTGGATCAAAGAAGATATGGCAGGGAATCAGATATAAGAGGACTAGAGAAGTCAGAGAGGGCTAGGTTATGAAAGACTTTGAATGTTAAATGGGATTTTATATTTGATCCTGGAGTAGACAGGGGAACTGCTAGAGTTTAGTGTGTGTGTGTGTGTGTGTGTGTGTGTGTTTGTGTGTGTGTGTGAGTGATGGTGGACATGCAGAGTGATTTGGTCAGTCTTGTACTTTAAGAAAATCACTGGTGGCTGAATGGAAGATAGAATGTAATGGAAAGAGACTTGAGACAGGAAGACCTACTAGGAAGTTATTAAAATGGTCCAAGCATGAGGTGATAAGGGCCTGCATCCTGTTGACAATGTCAGAAGAGAGAAGGTGGCATATTTAAGAGATGTTGTAATGGTGAAATTGACAGCTCTTTGTCAAGAGATTGGAGATAGTGAAGAGTTAATGATGATACTTAAGCTGAAAGTCTAAGTGACTCAGAGGAAATATTGCCTTCTATGTTAATAGGGAAGATAAATGTGGAGAGGGTTTAGAGGGAAAAATAATGAGTTCAATTTTGGACATTTTAAGTTTGAAACGTCTGCTGGACATCCAGTTCTAGATGTCTAAAGAGCATTTGGAAATGCGAGAGTAGAGGACAACAGGAAGGTTTAGTATCATTAGCATAGCATGATAAATATATGGGAATTAATGAGATCACCAAGAGAAATAGTATAGAAGGAGAAGAGAAAAGGGTGCAGGGCAAGATCCTGAGGAATACACATGTTTAGAGGACATCCTCTGGAAGAAGATTCAGTCAAATAAAGAAAGACTGAAAAGAAGTGATCATATAGGTAGTAGGAAATCAGGAGAAAATAGAACCTCTAAAACTTAGTGGAAAAAAGTTGCAAGGTGGAG
Organism: Notamacropus eugenii; assembly: GCF_028372415.1. Lineage (NCBI taxonomy): Eukaryota > Metazoa > Chordata > Mammalia > Diprotodontia > Macropodidae > Notamacropus > Notamacropus eugenii. Next base: position 552,590,704 of record NC_092872.1, read on the forward strand.
ATGGTAGATAACATTGTTGAAGGATGTAGAGAGGCTGATAAGAATGAAGACTGAGAAGGTCATTGCATATGACAATTAAGAGATCATTGGTAACTTTAGAGAGAGTAATTTTGGTAGAATAATAAGATCAGAAGTCTGATTGTAAGGGCTTAAGAACAGAATGAGAGGAAAATGGAGGTACTTATTATAGGTGATCTTTTCAAGTTTAGCCAAGTGATAGCTAGTGAGGATGGCAGGATCAAATGAAGGACTTTTGATGATGAGGAGTATGAGGATATTTGTACGCAGTAGGGAAGAAGCCAGTAGATTGAAAATAAATGATAGAGTGAGATTAGCAAAGATGACAATCTTTTGGAGGACTGGAGATGAAATGGGTTCATTTGTGCAGAGAGAGGAATCAAACTTGGCAAGGAATAAGCCTTCTTTTTCATATGAAGTGGGTGTGAAAGAGGAGATAGTTGTAGAGGGATGAGAAAGAAGGGAGAAGAGAAAGCTCAGAGTGAATTTCCTCATTTCTTTTCTGTAAAATATAAGGTAAGGTTTTCAGCTGAGAGGATAGGGGAAGGGCAGCCACAGGAAGTTTAGGAAGGGATGAAAAGGTTTTGAAGAGCCACTGTAGAGAGTGGGATAGTGGAAAGATAAGGGAAGTACTGTAAGCTTACCTACCAGCAGTAAAACCCAAGTTGAGATTGGATAACATAAATTTGTTGCTTGACCTTCTCCACCTTCCTTTAGCAGGATATGTGCAGAAAGTAAAGACAGCAGATGGTAAAAAGTTATTTAAGGCTACTGATTTAAGAGAAGAGGTTAGAGCAGAACTAATTGGTTCACTAAGGGGTCAAGATGAGCACAAGGAGAGAGTGACTAGCACAGAAGAGATGAGTGGAGAGAACTGGGCATTGTTTGAGAACTGAAGGCTGTTGCAAGAATAAAGAGTAGGATTTATTAAGGGCAGGCAAAAGGAGAGGTAGAAAGTCAATATATTATGGTTGGATAAAGGGATTTTGGAATTCTTGAACTTGGATGTGATGCATTTATGAGTGATCAAGAGTATAACCATATTTGTGTGTGACTGAGGTAGGGTGGAGGAGTAGGCAATAGCAAATAAATAGATTGAAAAAATGAGTATTTTAGGGAGAGTCAATATGCATCGTGAATACCTCAATTACGAGGTGAGATCTTGGGAAAGAGAAAAATTGTGAATCAGATATAACACCAAACTCATTGAGAGGAAGAAGAGTGAACTGGAAATGTGTAAAGCTACCAAGATTTTGATTATATGATAGATATGAACTGCATGAACTTCAGAAGAGAAAAAGTTACTAAGTGATTGAGGTAGGGGGAGATCCTGGAAGTGAAAATGGGGAGCAAGAATTATTCTACCTTTGCCTCTTTAACTGATGAAACAAGGGGAATGAATGAAAGTCCAATCAGTACTGGGAAAGGGTGGCCAAAGTGGCTGGGTGATCAAGGCAGGGCCAGGTTTCAGTGATAGCTAGAAGATGAAAGAAGTGAGAGAGGAAAAGATTTAGAATGAATGAATTTTGTTGCCAATGGAACAGGCATTCCATAAAGCATCATGGAAGGGGTGGGTGGGATTCAGTTGGAATTTTTAGATGGGAGAGTTGACGAGGATGGGGATTAAAAATCAGGTATTGAGAGAAGGAGAATGGTGTTTGGATGAAGACCAACAGGAATTCAGAATCAGTGGGTTGTGAATGATAGGACCAGCTGTAAAAATATTCATTACTGAGTGAAGCATGCCACTCCTCTTCCCAGAAAAGACTGGAGATTGAGCAGAAACCAAGCACAGCATGACTTAGTGGGTATAGGGACAGATGGTCAGATGGTCCAAAGGGAGGTCTTGTTTTACCACTTTTCCCTTTGAAGACTAGAAGTTGGGCAGGAGGAGGTGGTACAGCAAGAAAAGGAATTTCTGCTGTCCACTGAGTTTCCTCTTCCTCTTCACTCAAAAGCCAGGTGCATCAAAAATGGAAGACATGAGGTCCAATGAAGGTTTCACTCCTCTTCTCAATTGTTTGTAATGAAACCATTTTTGTTCTTAGTGATTACCATTTCTTTTTCTTCATGATCACAACCCATTCCTCCCATTCTAGAATTTTGCTAGAATTGAAACCAAGCCTTCTGTCCTGTCATTTGTAGATTTTCTTTCCCTGGCCTCAGTTTTTTAATATCAAGACTGTATTTGAAACATTTAAGTTCTTTCTTTTTCTTCATACTCTTCAAAAGATTGCTGACAAAAATCTTAACTGGAAGTAATTTCAATATACTGAGGTATAGTTCTTTGGAACCTGATGACATATTCACAAGGGAAGATAGGTGTTCTTTTACCATGTTCCCATTTAACTTGCTTTTGTATGGCAAAGATCATTTTACAAGGGGGAAAAAAAACAGAAGCGAAACATGAGTCAAGTAGCCCTAACTTGTATAATAGGTACTCAATAAATATTAATTTACTGATTTCTATTGTCATTAGTATTTTTCATCCATTTAGAGTCCCACTCTTCCCTTCTTTGATATTATTTTTTTATCATTGTTAAAAAGAAATCCCCCTTTTTTCCGTATGCTTTTGGAATTCCCCATGAACCTCAGTTCTTTTGAAGTTATAATATTCAATTATTTTAAACTACTGAAATCTTTACTATTAATTTCCCATTGACTTTGGTTGCATCTTGATCTCTTATTTTTAAACAAGTTGAAAAATGATTTTTAGAAGTTAATTCTCTTATTTGTTATTGGAATTTGTTGTATTGTCATCTTTATGAAGATCTGAGATCCACAGATATGGTATATTAGCATATTTACTGAATAACTCAGTTGGTAATTATGTGGAAAACAACTTGGAAAGTGTAAAGCATATCATAGTTTTTTGCATATGGTAGAGTTAATTGCATCATTTTCTTCCCTCTCCAAAAAGGAAGGGAGTTAGACAAAATGATTTCCAATGTCCCTTTCTGATCTTTATCTTATGGTTTTATGATACTTGGCTACCAAACAGGTATGTTTACCCATTAAAAATGACCACCAAAGAACTTTATAACCATTCAATTTTTCAGAGGACTTCATGCTCCATTTCTTCCAAGCTAAGTGTTAGGATTCTTCCTAAGTGAAGAGTGAGTGGTTTTTGTTTTTTTGTTTTTTAAGTATCTTTTCAATTATGCATTGAGACTCTAAGGATGCAGGGCAAAGGCACACCCACATTCCACTGCTCCCCACCCCCTGCATAAATGATTCTCTCTTCTTTTGTTCTCTATGCATGGGTGTTAGGTGTTGATGCCAATAAAGTTACCCCCTGTAAATTTAACATATGATGAGGGCTTTTGTTATTGTTGTTATTGTCCAGCTTATCTGGGGGCACCTGTTGTTCATCCTAGACTCAGTGGGAGTACAAAGGAAAGTACCCCATCAATCACTCAGCAGTCCCAGAAATAATAGTTATTCATAGAGCCTTGAAAGAGAACGCAAAGCTTTAGCTAAGAGAGCGGAAGACCAATGGGCTCTGCCGGGAAATATTTTGCAGATGCTCATAGGGATCCTAGCTTTATCCCATTACATGTCATTGAATTTGAATTTTGATGTTCAGTTTATTAAGGAGACAAATAGGTCAGGATAGATGCAAAGTATTTCAAAACAACTTTTCCAGAACATCTAGAACTAGGTACTGCAGAATAATAAAATTTAAGATTGGAAAGGGATTTTGGGAATTATCTACCTCAACCCAGTTATTTTACAGATATAGGGAACTGAGACACAGAGAGAGTGACAGAATTGACTGAGGTCACAAATTGTCAAGATTTCAATTAATAGTGTCTAAGTCCAAATTCATTGATCTCTTATGTTAGACAAGCTAAACATCTGCTTGTGGTCCTACATAAACGTGTGAGGGGGTCACAATGAGGTCATTTTAATATTACTTATTAAAAAAGCATAACATATATGCTTTTAGGGCCCAAAATTCCACTGCCCATGAATTGATTACTCATAGAGGATTTGTATATGATGACTCAGATTCCCCATGTTAAGGTGAAGGCTGAATACCTCTAAGAAATTCCTACGGGATATTATTTTCAAACATTACCTAGGGCACACTAATAGCTCATCCCAGCTCTGTTGTTTAGCCAGCTTTGAATAGATAGTTAGTTAGAGCAAATGACACAGTTATGAAATAACCTTGGAAAAAATAATGATGTCCTATGGGAAAATATAATAATATTAACTATAATTTCTGCCTAACACTCCAAGGTATACAAACATGCCCTGAAGCATAACAGTCTTTTGAGACTTATAGAACAAATTTTATTCTACCCATTTTCCAGATTAATAAGCTGAAGATCTGAAAAGTTAACTATGGGTCAGAAGTTAGAAGAATCAGGTTCTAGTAACAGATCTTGTAAAATGAAGCCCCAAGGGGGTCAAGATTTTGCTTACAACTCTTTTTTCTTGGTGCCTGATGTAAAGAAGGCATTAAAGAAATATTTTCCAATCATGATTTTGACTCAGTAAAGAAAAAATATTTTAGAAAAGCTTTCCTTAAAAGGAATGTGATGCCTCAAAGCAGTGAAGTAATGATGTCACCGGAGACACTGCAGAGATTTCTGCACAGAATGGGAGGTTAAATAAGATGACCTCCATCTTAACTCAGACTTTATGATTCTTTGACACCAAGATGAATAACCCAGAACGTGGAACTGCAGAGTCAAGAAGGGAAGATGCAGAACATTGAGAGAGGTCCAGGAAAATGATTTTCAAATGAAAATTTCAGAATAAAAATTCATTAGGCATAAAGAAGAAAATGTTAATCTGTTCAACCAACAGCATAGAAAAGGTACTATTTTGAACAATGAGAAGCTGGAGAGTTTTGCCAAACAATGATAACAACAGAAGGCTGTTCATCCTCTCTGGTAGAATACTTTAGGTTTTAATATCTATCCAGTGGGGCACATCATCATTCCTGTAAATGCACCTACATATTTGTTTAAATAGCATGGATTTTCATAGCAAGAGACACAAAATTACTTCTTTCAAAACTGAGGATACTTAGGGGGAAAAGAAAAGGAGGTAAAAAACACTCCATTGAATCCACGGTGAATCCTTGCCTAGTCTAGCAGGCCAGATTGAGGGAACAGCAGTTGAGGAAAGAGTAGTTGAGGGAATCATTCACCATGTCTTATAGATCCCTTAGGCAGTCTGGTAAAAATCTATGGACCCTTTTTCAGAGTAAGGATTTTAGACATTTAAAACAAAATACATAACATTTCAAAGAAAATCAAGTCTACTGAAACATATTTATCAAATTTAAAAAAAAAACCTGTCATGAACTAAGAATTTTTTAACACATGTATAGCCTATGTTGAATTGTTCACTGTCTTCTGGTGGTGGGGGAAAGTGATGAAGGTGATAGAATTTAGAACTCAAAACTTTTTTTAAAAGGTTTAAAATTGTTTTAAAATGTAACTAGTGAAATTAAAATATTGTTTAAAAATAAAAAAAAAATTATTTGCCATAGATGTTGATCTAAAAGGAACTTGGAAGTGATTCAGTCATTTAATTTTTAGAAATGAGGTTAGGAAGGCTTAGAGAGATAAGGTCACTTGTCCTAGGTCAAACAAGTAGAAAAGAAATTAACTGAGATCTGAATCCAAATCTCCTCTAACTCTAAATTTCTTGCTCTTTTTAGAAGACAAATATGGAAAATCAGAAATCTTGACTGAAACCCAGGTTACCAAGACAATGCTCTTCATGGTCATACTTTGAAATAATCTTAGCTAATATTTAAATATGTTGTTGTTGTCGTGTTTGTCCTTCATTCTGAAGAGGACTATGACATCAAGATGATAACTTGACTTGCAGTTGACTTTGATTTGAGTGAGGGAGGGCTGTGCAAGATCATCAACCTCACTTTCTTCTCCTGAACCATCTGGGTCCAGTGGTCTGATATTCATCAGGGTGGCTGGAGATGGCCCAGGATGTAATGTGAGACCCTGGTACTTTCAGGCTAAGGTCTTATAACATTCTCACTTTGAGTGAGAAATATGCATTCACTGAATAGGCTTCTTCAAGTAGTTCCTCAAGGGATGGCCCCTTTAATCCAAAAGAAAAAAAAAGGAAGAAAAAATCAAACTGGAAAGAGATGACCCTCAGGGTACCTGAGTAAAAGAGAAACAATTATTATTTAGTATTTAAATCCCCTATGTGCTAGGTGGGTGGGGACTTGTCCAGTCTATGATCTCCAGAGTGAATTGAGTTTGAGGCTTGATCTTTGAGCAAGAACTGTAGCTAGTAAACCCAGAGGAAAAAAGGCAGCATTTGGGCATGGAGACTACCTGTTCCTAGGTGGAACACTGGTGGAGGAGGATTAAGAGGTGAAAGAGGAGGAGGAGGAGGAGAAAGAAGCCCATTCATTAAAAGGATATATCTCACTAAAAGTAAGAATGTGATAAGACCTTAGCCTGAAAGGGCCAGCATCTCATATTGCATCCTGGGCCATCTCCAGTCATCCTGATGAATATCAGTTCACTGGACCCAGATGGCTCAGGAGAAGAGAGTGAGGTTGGTGACCTTGCACAGCCCTCCCTCACTTAAATCAAAGTCATCTGCAAGTCACGTCTTCACCTTGATGTCATGGTCCTCTTCGAGAATGAAGGACAAACACAACCTTGTGGTTGGACAAGGGCTCAGGGCCAGAGCCCGGAAGGCCATTCTCTGCCACTGAGGTGTTGTGGTCAGGTTGGGCCAAACAGTTTGCTTGATTGCCGGGCCTACCTCAAGGTGAGGCTCCTCTACTGGACAGGTCAATCTGCTGGATTCTCTGGGCTCACTCTGATAAGTAAGTGCAAGTTTTTGTTTATTTGTTTTTATTTTGGTGGAGTATTGTTCTGTTCATTGTTGTTTTTGTTTGTTTGTTTTGTTTTGTTATTACTTTCAACCACTGACTTGACTAAATGATTCTGCTACACTCTTTTCAGCTGAAGTGCTAAGATGGTTTGTCAACTCAGGAAACTAGCCTTAGCTTAGGATCTTTCCTTTGACTTTGACTTCCTGATGAAAGTGGGAGAGAGAAAGGGTTTAGATTTCACAAAAGCTCCCTTCCCTTAGCACTCGGCATGTTGTTGTTCAGTCTAGTCCCATACTTTGGGAACCTCTGCACCAACTGCGTATGGGGTTTTCTTAGCAAAGATCTAGGGAGATTTACCATTTCGTTCTCCAGCTTTATGCAAGCAGTGATTAAGTGACTTGCCTAGGACCACACAGCTAGTAAGCATCTGAGGTCAGATTTAAATTCTGGTCTTTATGATTCCAGGCCAGTTGGTCTATTCACTAGGCTACCTAGCTGCTTTAGGCTTCACAGGTCTAATTCATTCAGTTCTACCTCCTTCACTCTTGAGGGCATCCTAGTTAAAGTAATGGCTAGAGGGAAAGGCATGAATTCAGTGTGTGACCAGAAACAAGCTCATTATCTCTGGTCTACTTTTTATGTAATTATCTATTTATCCTTTTTAAGTGGAAATAATTGTGCTGCAAATGAAAGCTTTCTCTTTACATTTCAGTGCCTCTGTTTTAGCCCCTCTGGACCTTAGGATTTGAATTCTGAATGGGGTTATGACTCTTACTTATAGAACCTTACATAATTTATCTCATTTAATTTTCACAATAACTATTTGCCTTATTCTCATTTTATGAATGCGTAAATTGAGACTACATGGCAAAATGGATAGAGAACAAGGCCTGAAGTCAGGAAGATTCTTCATCCTGTGTTCAAATCTGGACTCAGATGCTTACTGTGTGACTCTGGGCAAGTCACTTAACCCTGTTTGCCTCAGTTTCCTCATTTGTAAAATGACCTGAAGAAGGAAATGGAAAACCACTCCAATATCTTTGCCAAGAAAAATCTAAATGGCTTCACTGAGAGTCTGGAGTGACTAAAAATGACTGAACAACAATGAAATAACCAACTGAGACATCTCCAAGGTCATTCAAGTTGGAAGTTACTGTGGTAGGATTTGAACTCTGGTCTTCCTCACTCCAGGTAAGATACTCTGTGCAATTTGCCCAACTGTCTTCTAATATCTGGTATGAGACATAGAAGTAATATATGGTATGAGAAGGAGACATCAATGTGAGTAGTATTTGTTATTCAATCTTGTCCAAACCTGTGGGCCATAATGTCCATGGGGTTTTCTGGTCAAAGACAGTGGAATGTTTTGCCATTTGCTTCTCTAGTGGATTAAGGCAAACAGGATTAAGTGATTTATCCAGAGTCACATAGCTAATAAATGTCTGAGACCCGATTTGAACTTAGTCTCTTATGATGCCAGGCCCAGTGCTCTATTCATTGAGCCATCTAACTGCCTTCTGTGAGTAGTATAGCATCCACTAATTTTTTCTTTGAAAATCATTTCCTCTCTCTATGAGCTTCATATCATCCCATCTCAAAGGAGGTGAGGAATGTTAGAGAAGATGGCCTCTAAACTCTATCTTAGATTACACATTCTTTCTTCTAAATTCACTTGTAGGTCTGACATTTGATACATTTATGATGTCAATGAACTTCCAGTAAGTTTGTCCTAATAAAACCATTACACAAGGAACTGTGGTGTTGTTTCCCTAATGGCAGGTTTTGTAAGACATTTGACCAAGATAATTTGGGGGATAGTGTTTACTACCAGTTTGAGGCCATGTGTTTTGGTAAAAAAAAAAAAGGCCCATTGTTTCCTATTGGGGAGCTTGGATTTCCCAATCCTATGCAAGCAGGCAGTCCTTTCTGAAAGCAGCTTTTGTCCCCTGCCACAGTGCAATCACTTGTCTCATTGTTAAAAATCAGTTTTTTAAAGAGGGGGAGGGAGGGGAGAAGAATTGTCATCAGCAGCTGCAAACCCGCAAAGACTTCTGGGGTCCCAGTAATATTAGAATTAGTAAGGCCATAGGCAGTATCATTTCTAATTATCAACTGACTTTTGCACCTCTATGCTCATCTCCCTAGCATTTTCTACACGAGTGCTCTGAAAGTGACTGATTTTATTTAAAGCACAATAAATCATAGCTGATTTTGGCAATGAGATTAAATTCTTTGTCTATTTTCTTTTCCTTTTTGGGGGGAGGAGAGTGAAAGGAAGGTCACAGAATTTAGAGCTAGAAATGAAATTGGAGTCCATGAAGTGACTTGGCAGAGTCCTGAGTTAGTAAGTAATAGGTCTTCTGACTTCAAATCCAGTACTCTTTTTTCCTACACCATGCCACCTGCTACTGTTAATTTGCTTTAAATTTGAGTGAATAATTAGATTTTTAAAACTTTAGATGAATATATCATGAAAAATAAGCAATATAGCCAAAATGTTTAAAATGTATATGAGAACCTTCTCCCCTCTGTCACGCTAATTGTAGATTTCTCTAATTGGGAATCTGTGGGTGGGCATCTACCCAGGAAGCCTCCTATATGTCAATGACATCTGGTTCTCTAACCAACACATTACTTTTCAAAGGATGATATAAACAATCTCTTCTCTTTGGGAGCTGAATATTACTTAGATATGTAATGTTCTGGCTATAGATAAAAGAACATGTAAAGAAATAGTATCTACTCTCCTAATTTTTTTTCTGTCTAGGATACAGGTAGATTCTTCCTAAATAATCTAGTGCAATCTCCATAAAATCTTCTATGGTGTAAAGGTGCTCAATATGACAGAGTCAATTAAGTTATTTATTGCTAGTCAATGATAATAAGAATATGAATTCATGTTTCTATATTATTTTAAAAAATACAAAAAATTTTCTGATATTATGTAATGTTGGTGGATATAGAGAGTCTGATTACCTGCATATTGGGAGGGTCCCCTGTAGAGGATTTATAGGATGACATGTATAAGAGTTAAATGGAATATAGCATAGATGAATTGTATTTTGAATATTTGGAGGATATGCCAATGCTAGTAGGATCAAGGATCCATGCGATCATAGATTCAGAACTAGAATGAACCTCAGAGACCATTTACTCCAACGATCTCACTCTACAGAAGAAGAAATTGAGTTCTAGAGATGTCAATGATTTACCCATTGTTGAACAATCGTCAAGTGTCCAAGCCAGGATTTGAACCCAGAACCCAGTGCTCTTTCCATTGAACTATACGGCCTTTTCTATCCAATTGAACCATCAAAGTGGGCTCCTTAATAGACAGATTTACCTCTTCAGTACTTTATCTCTACTGAAAAGACTGGCATAAAAGCTCCAGTCATGATATTCACAGGAATTCACAAAACTTAGAATTAAAAGGAACTCTATGATAACCTACCTACCTACTCTTCCCCTTTTATTTTTCAGGTTAAAAAAAAACACAAATAAGAGCCAATTAATTCAGTGACTTGAAGAACTGAGATTTAAATAGGTCTTCTGGCTCCAAATTCAGTGTTATTCTCACCACAGAATATTGCATGCCCTCACTACCATAATCATCAGGGGCATACAACCATATTTGATCTTGTCCCTGTGAGGACAAGCAAAGTAAGATCTTTTCCTGTTTTTGTTTATACCAAGAAGTATAATGCCTCTGAATAATGTGATTAAGAGGGATCTTTCCCACCCTTTGTTGGGCCTGGGAAGATCTATAAGAACTTCCATACTTTTTGTTAATGAGGCACTGATTCTCAAGGGATGTGATGGTCTCTGACTCTAAAAAGTGCATAAAGACTGTAAGGGGGAGGAGCCAAGATGGCGGAGTAGAAAGATACACACATGCTACCTCCGAACCCACAGCCCATAAAATACTGTAAAGAACAACTCCCAACAAATTCTAGAGCAGCAGAAGCCACAGAACAACAGAGTGGAGGAGATTTCTGTTCTAGAGAGACCTGAAAAACCAACTCAAAAGGTCCATCACACACCGGACCCGGAGCAGAGCCCAGCCTTGCCTTGGCCGTGCAGCACTGGGGGGTGGGGGGTTGGGGGGGGAGGAAGAAGATCTAAGCAGGGTTTAGGGACAGAATCTCCAGCAGCTATGCAGTTCCCTCCACCCACAGGAGCCAAAGGGCAGCGAGAGAGTCTTTTCAGCTTGCCAAGAGGGGAGCAGGGTGTCCCCATACTTTAGGCCCCCTCTGGAGGCAGCAGCAGAGGCAGGAGCAGACAAGGGCTCCCAAAGCAGGCAGGAGCTCAGATCCATTGTTGAAGGTCTCTGAATAAACCCCCTGAGGGAACTGAGCCATTTGTGGCAGCCCTGCCCCCACCTGAGCACCTGAACTTAATCTTACACTGAATAGCAGCCCCGCCCCCACTGAAAGCCCTGAGGCTGGGAAACAGCATTTGAATCTCAGCCTCTAAGCGCTAGCTGGGTGGATCTGGAGGCAAGGTGGGTGTGGAAAGGAAACTCAGAACTCAAGTCACTGGCTGGGAAAATGCCAAGAAAAGGGAAAAAAAATAAGACCATAGAAGGTTACTTTCTTGGTGAACAGTATCTCCTCCCATCCTTTTTGATGAGGAAGAACAATGCTTACCCATCAGGGAAAGACATAAACGTCAAGGCTTCTGTATCCCAAACATCCAGAATAAATATTCCATGGGCTCAGGCCATGGAAGAGCTCAAAAAGAATTTTGAAAATCAAGTAAGAGAGGTGGAGGAAAAACTGAGAAGAAAAATGAGAGAGATGCAAGAAAAGCATGAAAAGCAGGTCAACACCCTGTTAAAGGAGACCCCTCCAAAAAAAAATGCTGAAGAAAATGACACCTTGAAAAATAGGCTAACTCAATTGGCAAAAGAAGTTGAAAAAGCCAGTGAGGAGAAGAATGCTTTAAAAAGCAGAATTAGCCAAATGGAAAAGGAGGTTCAAAAGCTCACTGATGAAAATAGTTCTTTAAAAATTGGAATGGAACAGATGGAGGCTAATGACTTTATGAGAAACCAAGAAATCACAAAACAAAACCAAAAGAATGAAAAAATGGAAGATTATGTGAAATATCTCACTGGAAAAACAACTGACCTGGAAAATAGATCCAGGAGAGACAATTTAAAAATTATGGGCCTACCTGAAAGCCATGATCAAAAAAAGAGCCTAGACATCATCTTTCATGAAATCATCAAGGAAAACTGCCCTGAGATTCTAGAACCAGAGGGCAAAATAAATATTCAAGAAATCCACCAATCACTGCCTGAAAGAGATCCAAAAAGAGAAACTCCTAGGAACACTGTGCCAAATTCCAGAGTTCCCTGGTCAAGGAAAAAATACTTCAAGCAGCTAGAAAGAAACAATTCAAGTATTGTGGAAATACAATCAGGATAACACAAGATCTAGCAGCTTCTACATGAAGTGATTGAAGGGGGTGAAATATGATATTCCAGAAGTCAAAGGAACTAGGACTAAAATCAAGAGTCACCTACCCAGCAAAACTGAGTATAATACTTCAGGGGAAAAAATGGTCCTTCAGTGAAATAGAGGACTTTCAAGCATTCTTAATGAAAAGACCAGAGCTGAAAAGAGAATTTGACTTTCAAACACAAGAATGAAGAGAAGCATGAAAAGGTAAACAGCAAAGAGAAATCATAAGGGACTTACTAAAGTTGAACTGTTTACATTCCTACATGGAAAGACAATATTTATAACTCTTGAAACTTTTCAGTATCTGGGTAGTTGGTGGGATTACACACACACACACATGCACGCACACACACACACATGCACACACACAGAGAGACAGCACAGAGTGAATTGAATAGGATGGGATCATATCTTAAAAAATGAAATCAAGTGGTGAGAGGGAAATATATTGGGAGGAGAAAGGGAGAAATGGAATGGGGCAAATTATCTCTCATAAAAGAGGCAAACAAAAGACTTTTTAGTGGAGGGAAAAAGAGGGGAGGTGAGAGAAAAATATGAAGTTCACTCATCACATTTGACTAAAGGAAGGAATAAAATGCACACTCATTTTGGTATGAAAACCTATCTTACAATACAGGAAAGTGGGGGAGAAGGAGATAAGCAGGGTGGGGGGGGATGATGGAAGGGAGGGCAATGGGAGGAGGGAGCAATTTGAAGTCAACACTCTTGGGGAGGGACAGGATCAAAAGAGAGAATAGAAGCAATGGGGGGCAGGGTAGGATGGAGGGAAATATAGTTAGTCTTACACAACATGACTATTATGGAAGTCATTTGCAAAACTACACAGATATGGCCTATATTGAATTGCTTGCCTTCCCAAAGGGAATGGGTGGGGAGGGAGGGATGAAGAGAAGTTGAATCTCAAAGTTTTAAGAACAACTGTTGAATACTGTTCTTGCTACTAGGAAATAAGTAATACAGGTAATGGAGTATAGAAAGTTATCTGGACCTACAGGACAAAAGAATAGATGGGGACAAGGGAAGGGAGGGATGATAGAAGAGAGGGAAGATTGGTAATAGGGGTAATTAGAATGCTTGGTGTGTTGGGGTGGGGAGGGGAGAAATGCAGAGAAAATTTGGAACCCAAAATTTCGTGAAAATGAATGTTAAAATTTAAGTGAATTAATTAAAAAAGAAACAAAAACAAACAAACAATAAATAAATGAATGAATGAATGAATGAATGAATGAATAAATAAATAAATAAATAAATGAATGAATGAATGAATAAATAAATAAATAAATAAATGAATGAATGAATAAATAAATAAATAAATAAAGACTGTAAGGATGAGGTTTAACTTTGGGACTTCATTTTTGCAAGAAGATTTGTGTGCCAGATGAGACTCTGGAAAGCCGTTAAGCAGCCCCTCAGCTTTGAAAACCCAGATGTTGGTGCTTCCCTCCCTGGTAAAAATGTATATTAAGGGTCAGGCAGTTTGGAAGCACTGTCTGCTTGTTGATTTTTGAGTTCTCTGAAATTTTGATTTTCTCTGATACCTGTATTCGATTAAAGTGATTATTAACCCCTCCAAAGTTGCATTTCTTTTCAGAGAAGCAAATAAACAACCTGTGATAGCACGACCCCAGTGTATGTTGGAGTCCTTACTATTACAATCCCTGACTTCATGCAACTTGCAATAAGGTTAAATTGACAAAGCTTACATGCATAATTCAGTTAGAAAATAAGTAAGGTGTGTGTGTGGGGGGGAATGGTGAGTAATGGAAATCAGGGAGGCAGTAGATTCAACATGATAGTGAGCATCCATTCTCCCTCTTGTCCCTAACATTCCATTTGCCTTTAAAGGAATTTCTGGTTGCTAAAATCAGAGCAAGCTGGATATACTTGGAGGAAAGGGTAGTTTAAGGACTCAAAAGCCCAGGTGAAGAGTCCTGACCCATGTACTATCTGCTTTTGACAATATCTCTTAGCTAGATAAAGGTTAAGAAGTAGTACTTTATGTCACTCAATCATTCTGTATTTAATGAGGCTGTGCCATAAGATCATAGGACTTCCAGATAGAAAAATGAATGAATGAATGAATGAATATTTGATTAATTAATGAATAAAAAATAATGAATGGAAAAGCATTAGGTGTTTACTATGTGACAGCAACTGTACTAAGCCCACAGAAGGAGTTACTATAGATATTACATCTTCCAATTCTCTCAGTTCATAGATGAAGAAACTGAGATGAAGAGAAGGTTGAATAGTAGAACTGAGATGTGAACACAGTCTTAGATTTTAAAGTGTTAGTGTTAGTTAGTGTCTTAAGCTGTCCTAAAACATGTAGCCCTTCTGAGAACTGGAAGCTATTCAGTCCCCTCGCTATGATCAGGTACATGGTGGGTCCTGGTATTGGAATTTGCCTGCTCTACCATAATGAACCTCTGGATATCCTGCTGATTTACTGAGGTGAGTCTTACAGTTGACTTGCTGGGATACTTTATGTCCTAGACTGTGTTCCCCTTTTATCCAAGTCAGACAGACCTTTCCTGCTCATCTTCTAAGTTCCTTGCACTAAAAAATTATTTCACTTTGTCTTTTTGCTGGTTCTCCTCTTCTATAACTTGTTTTGAGGTATTGTGTATGGTTGTGTGGAGGAGAATATGGGATTGTTATGGTGCTTGACTCTTTATTCCACAATCTAGATTCCTGGAAAAGAAGAGTCAACAGCTTGTTAAAAGAAAACAAGTGCTTAAGAAATAGTGTTGGCAGGCTGGAAAAGGAGATACAAAAATCCACTGAAAAAAACAACTCCTTTAAAAGTACAACTGGCCAAATGGAAAAGGAAGTAAAAAAGCTAATTGAGGAAAACAAATCCTTAAAAATTATAATTGAGCAAGTAGAAGCTAACGACTGTAGAAGACATCATGAATCAATCAAACAAATTCAAAAGGATGAAAAATTAGAAGAAAATGTAAAATGCCTCATTGAAAAAACAATTGACTAGGAACATAGACGCAGGAGAGACAATGTCAGAAACACTGAACTACCTGAAAGCCATAACCAAAAGGAGGACCTTGAACAGCATCTTTCAAGAAATTATTAAGGAGAACTGCCTTGATATCCTGGAACCAGAGACCAAAATAATCATTGAAAGAATTCACCCACCACCTCAGGAAAGAGATCCTAGAATAAAAGCTCCAAGTAACATTATAGACAAATTTCAGAACTATCAGGTCAAGAAAATAAATACTGCAAGTGGCCAGAGAGAAACAATTCAAATATTGGGGAGCCACAATCAAAATTACACAGGACTTATCAGCTTCAAAATTAAAGAATCAGAAGTCATGGGATAGGAAACTCCAGGATACAAAGATGTGGGGAATACAACCAAGAATCACCTAACTGGGGAAATTAAGCTTCAAGGGAATACTTCAAGGGAAAAAAAAAAACTGGTCATTCAATGAAATAGAAAGATTTTAAGTTTTCATAAGGAGAAGACCAGAACTGAACACAAATTCTGATCTCCAATACCAAGATTCAAGAGGAGCTGGTAAAGGGGAAAAGGGAAAAGAAAACATAGGTAATTCAATTGAACTGAACTGTTTGTATCTCTACATGGGAAGATAATGCATATAATTCTTAAAAATTATATTACTGATTGTACAGCTAGAAGGAATAGACAGAAGGTACAGGTATAAGGTGAATTTGAGGTAATGACATAAAAATAATTAAGGAAAAAGAGGAGTACACCAGGTGCAGAGGGTAGGGAAATGTAGATTGGGATAAATTATGAGGAGACACTAAATGAAGGAGACACTAGAAACCTGTTACAGTGGAGAAAAAGATGGAAAGGTGGGCAACTGACATCACTTTCAACCTAACTCTCATCAGTATTTGCTCAAAGAGGGGATAGTATACATAACCAGTTAAACATAGAAATCTATCTCACCTGAAAGGAGGGGAAGTAGGAGAGGAGAAGATTAAATAAAGGGGTAGGGTGCTGACAGAAGAGAAGAAGACCAGAGGTTGGGGGTTGGTAGATAGAAACACTGTTGAGGAGGGAAAAGGTGAAAGGAGAGAGGGAACAAATGAAAGGAAAAAAACAGGATGAATATAAAGTTAGTAATCATAACTATGAATGGGAATTGGATGAACTCTCCCATAAAACAGAAACAGATAGTAAAGTGGATCAAAAATAAGAATCCTACAATATGTTATTTATAAGCAACACACTTGAAGCAGAGAGACACATACAGAGAAAAGGTAAGGGGATAGATCATAATCTTTATAATAATTATATAATAATAATTATGCTACAATTGAAGTAATTAAAGCAAGGGTAGCAATCCTGACCTCAGATAAAGGAAAAATAAAAATAGACTTAATTAAAAGAGATAAGGAAGTAAACTACATCTTTCTAAAAAGATACCATAGACAACGATATCAATACTAAATCATTAAAATGATAATATCAATAATAAATATGTATTAGCAAAGTTGTATAGCATCCAAATTATTAAAGTAGAAGTTATGTGAGTTACAAGAAGAAGTAGAGAGCAAAACTATATTAGTGAGGGACCTTAATTCTTCCTTCTCAGAACTTAATAAACCTAAATAAAGCAATAAACAGGAAAGAAACTAAGCAGGTGAATGGATCATTAGAAAAGTTAGATATGGTAATCCTTTTGAGAAAAGTGAATGGGAACAGAAAGAGTATAACTTTTTCTCAGCAGCACATGGCATCTACACAAAAACTGATCATGTATCAGGGCATGAAAACTTCAAAATTAAATGTAATAAGGCAGAAATATTAAATACATTCTTTTCGGATTACATTGCAAAAAAAATTACATTCAACAAAGGACAGTGGAAAGATAGGTTAAAAATTCACTGGATACTCTACAATCTAATACTAAAGAATAAACAGGTCAAAGAACAAATCATAAAAACAATCAATAATTACATTAAAGAGAGTGACAAAAATGAAAAACCATCCCCAAATTTATGGGATGCAGCAAAGCAGAAATTAGGGGAAAATTTATTTCTCTAAATTCTTATATCAGCAAAATAAAGAAAGAGAAGATCAATAGGTTGGGCATACAGCTAAAAGAAAAGAAAAGAAAAACCTAAGAAAAGAATAAATTAAAAATCCCCAATTGAGTACCAAATTGAAATTTCTAAAAATCAAAGGTAAGATTAATAAAACTGAAGTAAAAAAACAGCCATTGAGCTGATAAATAACACTCGGAGCTGGTTTTATGGGGAGGAAAAATAAACACAATAAGATATGTAAGCCTAAACAAAGAAGAGACAAAACACAGAAAGGAAATTATAGACCAATTTCCCTAATGAATATTGATGCAAATTTTTGAACAAAATACTAACAAGGCAATTACTGAAATATATCACATAAATTACATACTACAATCAGGAATATATACAATGAATATGGGATTGGTTCAATATCAGGAAAACTATCAATTTAATTAATCATATCAATACCGAAAGCAACAGAATTATTTCAGTATGTGCCGAAAATGTTTTTGACAAAATACAGCACCCGTTCCTATTAAAAACAATAGAGAGCATAGGAATAAAGGGTACATTCCTTAAAATGATAAGTAGCATCTATCTAAAACCAAAATCAAGCATTAATTTTTTTTATTTTTTTTAAATGTATTTCTTTCATTTATTTGTTTGTTTTTTTTTTATTAATTTTTTACATTTATTTTCACACAATTTTGGGTTACAAATTTTCTCCCCTTTTATCACCTCCCCCCCCCCAAACCCGAGCTTTCTAATTGCCCTTGTGACCTCTCTGCTCTCTCCTCTATCCTCCCTCCCTGCCCTTGTCTCCGTCTTCTCTTTTGTCTTGTAGGACCAGATAGCTTTCTTGACCCCTTAACCTGTATTTCTTGTTACCCAGTGGTAAGAACATTACATTTGGTCCTAACACTTTGAGTTCTAACCTCCTTAGCTCCCTCCCTTTCCACCCCTTCCCCTTGAAAGACAGGCAATTCAATATAGGCCATATCTGTTTAGTTTTGCAAATGATTTCCATACTAGTTGTGTTGTATAGGACTAATTATATTTCCCTCCATCCTATCCTGTCCCCCTTTACTTCTATTTTCTTATGGTCCTTTCCCTCCCCATGAGTGTCGACCTCGTATTGCATTCTCCTCCCCATGCCCTCCCCTCCATCCTCCCCCCAACCCTGCTTGTGCCCTTGTCCCCCACTCTCCTGTATTATGAGATAGGTTTTCCTATCAAAATGAGTGTGCATTTTATTCTTTCCTTTCCTGGAATGTGATGAGAGTAGAACTCATGTTTTTCTCTTGCCTCCCCTCTTTATCCCTCCACTAATAAGTCTTTTGCTTGCCTCTTTTATGAGAGATAATTTGCCCCATTCAACTTCTCCCTTTGTCCTCCCAATATTTCTCTCTCGCTGCTTGATTTCATTTTTTTTTTTTAAGATATGATCCCATCCTCTTCAATTCACTCTGTGCACTCTGTCTCTATGTATGTGTGCGTGTGTGCATGTGTGTGTATGTACTCCCACCCAGTACCCAGATACTGAAAAGTTTCAAGAGTTACAAATATTGTCTTTCCATGTAGGAATGTAAACAGTTCAACTTTAGTAAGTCCCTTATGACTTCTCTTTGCTGTTCAACTTTTCATGGTTCTCTTCATTCTTGTGTTAGAAAGTCAAATTTTCTTTCCAGCTCTGGTCTTTTCATCAGGAAAATTTGAAAGTCCTCTATTTCATTGAAAGACCATTTTTTCTCCTGAAGTATTATACTCAGTTTTGCTGGGTAGGTGATTCTTGGCTTCAGTCCTAGTTCTTTTGACTTCTGGAATATCCTATTCCATTCCCTTCTATCCCTCAATGTAGAGGGTGCCAGATCTTCTGCTATCCTGATTGTATTTCCACAATACTTGAATTGTTTCTTTCTAGCTGCTTGCAATATTTTCTCTTTCACCTGGGAGTTCTGGAATTTGGCCACAATGCTCCTAGGAGTTTCTCTTTTTGGATCTCTTTCATGCGGTGTTCTGCGGATTCCTTGAATATTTATTTTGCCTTCTGGTTCTAGAATCTCAGGGCAGTTTTCCTTGATAATTTCATGGAAGATGATGTCTAGGTTCTTCTTTTGATCATGGTTTTCAGGTAGTCCCAGAATTTTTACATTGTCTCTCCTGATTCTATTTTCCAGGTCAGTTGTTTTTCCAATAAGATATTTCACATTATCTTCCATTTTTCGAATCTGCGCGGTATGTTCTGAGATATCTGTCTTTCTTGAAAAGTCCTTAGCGTCCATCCGTACCATTCCAGATTTGAAAGATCTACTTTCTTCAGTGAGCTTTTGAATCTCCTTTTCCATTTGGTTAATTCTGCTTTTGAAAGCATTCTTCTCCTCATTGGCCCCTTGCACCTCCCTTGCCAGCTGAGTTAGGCTAGTTCTCAAGGTGCCAATTTCTTCAAGATTTTTTTGGTTCTCCTTTAGCAGGGAGCTGATCTGCTTTTCATGCTTCTCCCTCATCGCTCTCATTTCCCTTCCCAGTCTTTCCTCCACCTCTCTAACTTGATTTTCAAAATTCCTCTTGAGCTCTTCCATGGCCCGAGCCCATTGGGTGGGCTGGGACACAGAATCCTCGATTTCTGTGTCTTTGCCTGATGGCAAGCATTGTTCCTCCCCATCAGAAAGGAAGGGAGGAAGTGTCTTTTCTCCGGTAAAGTATTCTTGAATAGTTTTATTTCTTTTCCCTTTTCTTGGCATTTTCTCCAACCAGTGGCCTGACCTCTGAATGTTCTCCTCACACCCACCTCGCTTCCTGGTCCTCCCAGCCAGCGTTTGGGGACTGAGATTCAAATGCTGCTTCCCGCCTTAGGATTTTTGGCGGGGGCAGGGCTGCTTTTCAGTGTGAGAATTAAGTTCAGGTGGTCAGGGGCAGGGCCACCTCTCAGGCATAGTTCCCTCTGGGGGTTTATGCACAGACCTTCCACAATGGATCCAGGCTCCTGCCCGTTTGGGGAGCTCCCGTCCGCAGCCGCCTCTCAGCCTCCACCTCCCGGGGGGGGGCCCGAGCCTTGGGGGCACTCCACTCCCCTCTCAACCCGCCAAAGAGAATCTCTCACCTGCCCCCGTCAGTCACCTGTTGGTGGGGGGGCCCCGTGCTGCCGCTGAAGATCCCGCCTCTGGAGCCCTCTCAGATCTGTGCCTCTCGGAGCTGTGGCCGCCGCCGCAGGTCCGGGCTGGGCTCCGTGTCTGCAGCGCGATGGACCTTTTGCGAGAGGTTTGCAGGTCCCTCTGTGGGTGGGGGGACCCGCGTGGCCGCTGGAGATCCCATCCCCGTAGCCCTCTCGGATCTCCTCCCCTCAGTGTCGCGGCCACGGCAGGGCCATACTCCACTCCCCGTCCCGGCGCCCAGTCCGCGGCGTGAAGGACTCCCTGTGAGAGGTCCGCAGGTCTCTCTGGAGCAGAAATCTCCCTCGCTCCAATACTCCGTGGTCTCTGGGTGCAGAATTCGCCCTGGCTTGGTCCCCTCTAGCCGTTCTGTGGTTTGTGTGTTTGGAGCTATGTGATGTGCGTCTTTCTACTTCGCCATCTCAAGCATTAATTTTAATAGGGATTTGCTAGATGACTTTCCAATAAGATCTGCTGCGAAACAAGGATGCCCATTATCACCACTATTATTCAATATAGTATGAGAAATGTTAGCTATAGCAATAACAGAAGATAAAGAAATTGAAGGAATCAGAATAGGCAATGAGGAGACAAAAGCATCACTCTTAGCAGATGGCAGGATGGAATACTTAGAGAATCAAACAAAAAACTACTCGAAATAATGAACAACTTCAGTAAAGTTGCAGGGTATAAGATAGACACATAAATCACCAGCATTTCTTTTTATGACCAACAAAGCCCAGCAGCAAGAGATAGAAAGAGAAAGTCCATTTAAAATAATTGTAGACAGTATAAAATATGTGGGAGTCTACCTGCCAAGAAAATCCCAGGAACAACATGAACACAATTACAAAATACTTTTCACACAAATAAAGTCATCTAAATGATTGGAAAAATATCAGTTGCTCATGGGTTAACAGAGCTAATATAATAAAACTGGCAGTTTTACCTAAATCTACTTATTCATTGCCATACAAATCAAACTACCAAAATATTTTACAATGCTAGAAAAAATGATAACAAAAGTCACCTGCAAGAACAAAAGGTCCAGAATATTAAGGAAATTAATGAAAAGAAATGAGAGGGAAAGTGGTCGAGCCTTATCACATCTCAAATTGTATTATAAAGCAGCAATCATCAAAACTATTTGTTACTATCTAAGAAATCGAGTGTTGGATCAGGGTAATAGATTAGGGATACAAGACACAGTAGTCAATGACTACAGTAATCTATTGTTTTATAAACCCATAGACTGCAGCTCCTGGGATAAGAGCTCACTATTTGACAAAAACTCCTGGGAAAACTGAAATAGCAGAAATCAGGTATAGACCAACATCTTACACCATATACCAAGACTAAATCAAAATGGATACACAATTTAACATAAAGGGTGATACTATAAGAAAATTAGGAGAGCAAGGAATAGTTTACCTGTCATATCTATGGAAATGGAAGAATTTATGAGAAACAAGAGATAGAGACCATTATGAAATGCAAAATGGATAATTTGGATTACACTAAATCACAAGGCTTTGCACAAGCAAAGCCAATGCAACCAAGATTAGGAGGAAAGCAGAAAGCTGGGAAATAACTTTTATACTGATTGTCTCTGATAAAAGTTTCATTCCTAAAACACATAGAGAAATAAGTCAAATTTATAAGAATACTAGTCATTCTATAATTGACAAATGATCAAAGCATATGAATAGACAGTTTTCAGATGAAGAAATTAATGTTATCTATAGTCATATGAAAAAATATCCTCTAAATCAATTTTGATTAGAAAAATCCAAACTAAAACAGCCCAGACATGCCACCTCACACCAATCAGATTGGTTAATAATGAAAACATACAAAAAGAAAATGATAAATGTCAGAAAGGTGGGAAAGTTGGGACACCAATGCACTGTTGTAGAGTTGTGAATTGATCCAACCATTCTGGAGAGCAAATTGGAACTATATCCAAAGAGCAACCAATCTGTGCATAACCTTTGATCCAACAAGAGCAATACTAGGTATGTATCCCAAAACAGATCATAAAAGGGGGGGGAGGACCCAAATATGAAAAAAATATTTATACCAGCCCTTTTTCATGATAGCAAAGAATTGGAAATTGAGGAAATGCCCATAAATTAGGGAATGGCTGAACAAGCTGTGATATATGAATGTAATGGAATACTATGGTGCAATAAGAAATGATAAACAGGCAGATTTCCAAAAAAACTGGAAAAACTTGTATGAACTGATGCAAAATGAAATAAGCAGAACTAGGAAAACATGGTACAGAGTATCATCAACATTGTTGATGCTCAACTATGAATGATTCAGCTCTTCTCATCAACACAATGATTCAAGACAAGGACAAAGACTCCTGAAAGAAAACACTATCCACATCCAGATAAAGAACTGATGAAATCTGAATGCAGATCAAAGCATATTTTTCCACTTACTTTATTCTTTTTCTTTCTTACTTTATGTTTTTTTTTAATCTGTTTCTTCTTTCACAACTGTGACTAATATGGAAATATATTTTACATGATAACATATATATAACCTACATCAAATTGCATACCACTTTAGGAGAAGGGAAGGGAAAAATTTGGAACCCAAAATCTTTTAAAAATGAATGCTAAAATTTGTCTTGTCACATAATTGGGAGAAATAAAAACTATTAAAAATAAAAACCAATGTATGTGTTGAAGTCTAACTAGAATTGTTGTGTACCTTATGATCATTGTGAACTTTGGTAAGGCTAGAGAAAGATAATAACCTAATGCAAGGAGGTCAGAAACTACCTCTTTTATGTTATATGATTGCTCTCCCCTCCCCCAAGATGAAACAGTGTAATTTCTATGTTCCCCTACCAACCTGAGTTTAAGATTCTAACTGTGATCTTCATCATCCAGTCTGTATACCATATAGACCTGTTGGTCAAAGTGAGCCTTCAACAAATTGTGGTGGATCAGATCTTCAGAAACTGTATTTATTATTTTTTTTCTTTGTGTTCTTAGGGAGCTGTAAGCACCTGTAACTGTGTAGGTGTGTTTTTCTGCTCTTGTTGGTTTGGTTACTGAAAAAGTCTTTGATGAAAACCACATCCTTTCACTCAGTTTTGGGAAAGTTTATTAAAATGGCCTCAGCACTCACAATGAAACCCCCCAAATATCTGATTCAAATGGGCTTTCCTGACTTTGTATTTTCTGTTACCAAGTAATAAATATGTCTTATGCTATTAGCTGTAAATTTAGTTTTAAAAGCTGTGTGGAAAGATAAGTAGGATAGGCAGTGAGCCACAACATGTAAAAGGAGGAATATTGGTTTCTTTCAGAATGATAAAACAAGTCCTAAATCCAACCAGTAGGAGTTATGATCTTGAGAGTCATAGCTATTTCATACATGCTCACCCATCTGATTAAAAAGACCTAGAAACTTCACGATGCTTTCAGGTCTTCACAGTTTGGTTATGGAATGGTGAGGGCTTGTTTTTCTGACTTGTTATATTCATTCTTCACCTGCATTACTTCACTCCTTTTTTAGAAAGCAAAAACAACCAACCAAAACAAGGATCCTTCAATTCTTTGGTAGATCTATAATCTCATTGGAGTGATGCTTCTCCCAAGATGCAGATGAGATATCAGCTTCAACTACTCACCCTGAACACAATCAACCCACCAAGGCAGCTGGTGTTGCAGCGGACAGAGGGATGTCCTGGAATCAGGAAGATGAGTTCAAAATCTAGCCTTAGACACTTAATGGCTATGTGATCATGGACAAGTCACATAATCTGTGTCTGCCTCAGTTTCTTTAATTATAAAACAGGGATAATAACAGTACTTACCTTGCAGGGTTTTTATGAAGATCAAATGGGGGAATATTTGTAAAGTTCTTAGAATAGTGCCTGGCACATAATAGGCATTATTAATGTTTAGTTCCTCCTCCTCCTCAAGCAATTTCTACCATGACCTTTAATAATTTCCTTATAAAAGATCTTCCAGGCACACTGGTGGCCATTGTATGGGTCTTTTCATATTAGATGAGTATTAGTGCAGCATACAGGGATGCTTCATTTTTGATATATGGCCAGCTCACCTCCTTGTCTGGTCAGACATGCCCTTGGTGATGTCTTTGATGTAACTTCCCATACACAAGTCCTCATTGACAGCAAGCTTCACCGTAAAGCAGATAAACCATTGGAACTATTGCTAAACATTACTTATATTGAGCTATTAAACTATTAGCTACTTAGAGGTAACAGCTCAGATGCCATCTCCTTCATGAAGCTCTCCTTTCCTTCCCAAGAGTTGGTGATCTTTTCTTCTAATTTACCATGAGAGTCTTTCTGGATCTTTGCTAAATCACTCTCTATCATTATATCATGGTTATTTGTGTGCATGCCTTTTCTGTACTAGTTTGTAAGCTCTTTGAAGGTAGGAATTCTATTTTTGTATGTCCAGAATAGAGCACTATGCCTTACACATTGTTGAGTTTACATAATAGCGCTTCCCTACCTTTATGGGACCTACAATCTAGGAGGGGGGATTTGAACAATTTTAGTCAAGTATATTATTGAGCGGATATAAACAAAATGCTTCAGGGGTTGAGAGAAGAAAGTCATTTGATTGTGGCTGGGCTAGAGATGGCTGAAGACTTCATGTAGAAGATAATTTTTTTTTTTTTTTGGTATTTGTTGAAGAATGGGTATAATTGCAAAAGGCAAAGATGGTATGGAAAAGTATTACAGGTGAAGATGGTGTAAACTTCCTGGAGCCAAAAAGAGGTGGGAATAATCAAATGCCAGCTTTTCACAAGGTTAGCATGTGTGCCAGGGAGTAGCATGATATGAATCTTAGAAGTTGAAGACAAATTGTGACTCGCATTAAATGCCAGAAAAAAGGCATTTGGACTTCGTTCAGTATGCAATAGGGAATCACCGACTGATTGTGAACAGGGGAAATGACAAGGTCAAAATTTTACTTTAAGAAGCTTTTTTACTTCAAGATATTTGAAGGAAAAGACTTGAAGTTAGGAGATGTGTTGAGAAAACAATGAGCCAGACAAAAGGTTATGACTGCTTGACTTAGAGTGGTATAGAAGCAGGTACAGAAAAAAAAAGAAAAAATGCAAAATATTACTCAATCAATCAGAAAATATTTACTCAGCGTTTACTACCTCTTAGTCACTGGGCTAAGAAATTCAGTTCCACAAGAATGGCAAAAATAGCCCCTGCTGTCAAATAGCTAATATTCTAATGGTAGAGACAGCATACGTGTATATGTGTGAAATACATATATATACATATATGTATGTGCATACATACACACATACATATATTTGTATGTATGTATGTAAAAAGGTAATATAAGATATATGTAAGAATAGATAGAAATTAATGTTAGAGTAGAATAATAGGGGACCTACAAAACTCTCTTGCTAGAGGTGGCATTTCAGCTCCCTCATGAAAGAAATCTAAGATTCAAAGATATAGAAATAAGGAAAGAGAAAATTTGAGGCACAAGGGACAACCATTGCAAAGGCCCAAACCCATAAAATTGAGAGGCTTGCATAAGAAACAGCAAATAGTCCAGTACAAGTAGACTTTAGAGTCGATGGAAGAGAATGATATAAAAGGAAATAAGGGACACCAATGTATTTTAAATGTCAAAGATAAAAGCTTATATTTGACGCTAGAGGCACCAGGGAGCCCCTGGAACCTAATGAATGGGTGTGGTCGGGTGACATGGTCAGGTATTTGCTTTAGAGAAATTATTTTGGCAGCTAAGGGGAGGATACATTAGATTGAGGAGAGACTTGAGGCAAGGCCACTGTACAGCACTATTGCAGGTTTCTGAGGCCTGGATTGGGGATGTGGCTGTGTGAATGGATAGGAACATGTAAAAAAGATGTAGATGTAACAAGATCCCATGTATTTCAAGGGGATATCTCCCACATGTAGAATGGGTGTGTCATGGCAGTATAAATGACAAGTTTTGGAAACTGATTAGAAACATAGGATACATGAGAATTGAAGAGTTGATAAGAACATAGAAAATGTAAGCCTGGAATGGTTTGATGGGGAATAAGAGTTCTGTTTTGGGCATGTTGAATCTGAAATGACTGGAATATATTCAATTATTAAATTGCTGGAATCTAAGGGCAGTAATGCATATAAGGTATAAAATAAATGCAAAGTAATCTCCAAAGGGAAGGAACCAACAGCCTCCTACAGGTCCAAGCTGTCCAGTAGATCATGTGGGAGTGGTGCTCAGAGAAGGGACTACAGACCTGGAAATCATCAGCATAAAAATGACAATCAAATCCATGGAAGCTTATGAACATACCAAGTAAGATAGTGTACAGAGAAAAGAAAAGAGAGTCAAGGAGAGAAACTTTGGGAATTCCCACAACTATTGTTCATGCGTAGAGGAAGATTCAACAAAGGAGAATAAGAAGAAAGGAGTGGTCAGACAGATAGCAAGAGAACCAAGAAGCGAAAGTGTCATGGAAGCCTACGGGAAAAGAGTATATAAGGGGGTGGAAGTGGGGAGAAAAAGTCATCAGTGGTATCAAATCCTAGAGAAAAATCAAGAAGATTGAAGATTAAGGTAAAGCCTTTAAACTGAACAATTGAGAGATTGTTGGTAACTGTGCATAGGTCAGTTTCATTTGAACGATGTCATAATTTAGTGTAATTCATTAAAAGTAGAATCCACAGGATTTAGCAACAATAGGAGTAATGCAAAAAGCCATAACTCCAGGAGTGGGGGACAACTAAAGTTCTGCTCCAGGGCAGTGATATATGGGCATATGTATTTCTTTTCCCTTCCTGTACTTTAGCTAGACTCTTCCATTATTTTTTTTTTTCATTCCCAGGTTACCAAGCTCAGGATCCTGCCACTATGTCAATTTTTTCTAGGGCCTATGTTCTTCCATCGCGACTCCTAGCTAGAAGTTCAAGAGAGAAAACAAAGCATAGAGAAATATCATAAGGTAAAATGGTCCAAAAGAAAAAAAAAATATAGGTCTATTTCTGCAGCTATTCCTTCAGTGACCCCAAAGGGGATCATTCCTTTCAAGACTCTATAATCCCAAGCTTCAGGTGTTAATTATTTTTAAAAGATCACTAATAACTAGGGACCACTGAGAAATTACTGAGAACCAAGACAGAGTAGTGTCATAGAAAACTAATGGAAAGAGCATACCAAGAAAAAGAGAGTTATTGAAAATCCCAAAAGCTTCAGAGAGATTAAGAGTGATGATGACTGAGAATAGCCCATTAGATTTGACAATTAAGAGATCACTGGTAACTTTGGGGAAGTAAGTTTCAGTTGAATGATCAGTTACAAAGTCCAACTCCATAGGTAAGAAGAGAATGAGAAAAAAGGAAGTGAAGTACATTTTATGTTCATGTGTATTTAAGATTGCTGTAAACCACAGTGCAAAAAAGAAAAGTAGCGAAATTTTAATATAAAAATAGCTATGTTATATCAGCTATTCAAATGTAAGTTCCACTTGATTTCATTTTCTTTAGTTATAATTTTGATATATTTTGTATATTTAAAAAGGGATTATCTGAATTTTGAAGAACATGTAATTGCTATATCTGAAATTTAAAAGGCAGGGTACTGTGAAATATAAAGGGAGTATTAATGTTCCATTCTCTGGTTTTTTTGTAATACCAACATAAATAATATTTTTAAGGTAACAATTTAATCACATTTTGCTGTGTAAGACACAGCAAAAATTTTCTTTAAAGTTACCTATTTCATGAAAGTGAATATCATTATCAGGGACTTCCACGAAGGGCCGTTATCACATGAAACACTAAAATAGAGTTTCAATCTATGAAACATTTTTATTCACTGTGTGTTATTCTTGGATACAAGCTGTTGCAAAAAGGGCAACATTGCCAATTTTTCTTAGAATATATATTATTGGGGAGTGATAGTGGGCTGTTTTATGTATTCTTACTTCTGAATTTATGCTATTGGATAGTATTGTAAAGACTGAAAATGAAGCTATGGATATTTCTGACACTTTGAGGGACTGCAGGAAGCATAGAAATGAGGTGAACCATCATGTCAATAGTTTAAAATGTTTTCTGGGATATCTTAGGAACAGTGTTGTGAATAGACAGGAGAATGCATGAAATAATTCAGTATTCAATTGTCAGTGGTCTCAGGCTGCTAGAAATATAATGGAAGACATTATTATAGACTATAATACTTATCTAATTTTACACAGACATTTTAGCTCTGTACAGTTCAATATTTTAAATCACAATACTTTTGAAAAGTACTATGAGTAATAACAACATTGTTACCTTTATCTTATGATAGGAGATATGAAATTAGCTAGGAATACCACATTTGACCATAAAGAATATAAAGAGATGGTTGCTAGGCCTGAACAGAAAGACATGGTGCTGGATACTGTGAAGAATCTTCTCAGGGACTAGCTGGACAATAAGCAAATGCACAAATGTATCTTCTCTATCCATTATCCTAAAATTTTATCAACAAATCCTTACATTTCTCATGGGTTCATGAATTTTACAATACATTTTAAAATGGGAACTCTACTAAAAAGCATTTACCCAGGACCCACCTTATTTAGAACTCTGCTTGTTTATATCTAATTATTTTCACATCCTTTCCCTACTAGAATTTAATCTTCTTGAATGTAGAGTTTTTTAAAAAAGACTTTCTTTGTATTCCAAGTTTTTAAATTACTGCATAGCTTATAGCAAATACTTAGTAAATATGGATCGATTGATTGATTGATTGAGATTGATGAGGAAAGATACAGAAGGATAATCATTTTATTCCTGATTGCTAGGCCTCTCTCAATGCAGATCAAAATGATATCAACCTTTATCTGTGTACATGCATGTATATGATGTATTTAAGTGTATGCACACATATAGCATTACCCTAATCTACCAGTTTAGTAACCCTGTCATAAAAGGAAATACTCTTTTGTATTCTCTTC